>NC_139678.1:6788333-7475000 GCF_964106915.1 Podarcis gaigeae
TAAAAAAAAAAAATGGGAAAAAAGGAAGAGAAAGACGGTTGGGTCCTATTCCAGACACCCACCAATTGTTTCTCTTTACGGTTCTTAGATTCCTAACCTGTATATACTTCATGGGCTCAGAGCAGGTGACAGACACCCCCCCCCACCAAAAAAAGGGCAGCTGGGGGGGGCAGGTATACACTAATCATCAACCAATGGAACTGTATCTGTAGAGATTAGCATGTGGGTGGCAGTGGTAGGAGATCTACAAAAAAGGCAATTCTAATATAATCACCAAAAGTTTTAAGTTCAGCATGCAAATATTTTACAACACACATCTCTCCTGAACAAACATCAAAGCAGATGGCAGGGCTGATAAAATGTGCAGAATTTCTGTTATTTATTTAAGACATTTATATAGCGCTTGGTTATCCGTCTTTTTTAGCGGTGCGCGTAAGAGCAAGCCACAGAAAATGGGGCAATAAAGCAATAAAAGTTTCTCAGGGGATGAAAATTACAATATCTATTTTTTAAAACACACAGACACACAGACACACACAGACACACACGCACACAAAAGCATACTGAAAGAAATTTCCGGAAGGATCAATACTCTTGTTTCACAGGGTCAGCATTTAGGGTGGAAGTTACCAGAAACGTTTCTGTAACTCAGAAATTTGGATTTCCTATCTAGGCAGATGGGTTATATAAATGCGTGTGGTGTGCATTTTGTCCACTCAAATTCTGGTGTTGCTGCCGCAAATAGTCCCTTGTGTTGTCCTTCATGGGACACCCCCCCCCAAAAAAAAATTGAACTGAGAATAAAATATTGTGAGATTTTAATAATTCATTTTCAGGCTGAAAATCTTTCAGATCCACATTTTGAAATTTATTTATTATGAATGCTCTTTTCTTTTTTCAGTCCTAAATCATATGTCTTGTGCAGTTGTTGGCCAACTATTGTTTTGGCCATTCTTCTTAAAGATAAGAAGACAACTGGGCTGCCCTTGAGGCAATCAGTATTTTCATGCCGGTTCTAACTGTGCTTGAACAATTCTTTCTCAACTCGTTTGTTTTTATGACTTTGTATTTTAAAATGATGTTTTTAAAAATGTAAGGGCCTTGAATCCCAACTCGGGAGGAAGGCCGGAAGTAAATACCATCAGCAAATAAATAAACAAACAATAAGCAAGTTGCCATATACCAAATTGGACCATTGCTCTCTGAGAGCCAGCATGGTGCAGTGGTTAAGAGCGGTGGACTCGTAATCTGGGGAACCGGGTTCTCTTCCCCGCTCCTCCACCTGCAGCTGCTGGGTGACCTTGGGCCAGTCACACTTCTCTGAAGTCTCTCAGCCTCACTCACCTCACAGACTGTTTGTTGTGGGGGAGGAAGGGAAAGGAGAACGTTAGTCGCTTTGAGACTTCTTTGGGTAGTGATAAAGCGGGATATCAAATCCACATTCCTCCTCCTCTTCTTCTCTCTAGTTCAGTATTGTCTGCCCTGGCTTGCAGTAACTCTCCAGAGTTTCAAGCAAGGGGTCTCTTCCCTAGATATTCTGGCAAATGAACTTGGGACCTTCCGCATGCAATGTAGATGCTCTACCCATGAGCTAGGACCCTTCGGTGAGACTCTGGCTGCAAGAACCAAAATCGGGTATATGTAGAGATGCTCCAGATTCTACAAAACACTGTTCTTCCCTTGTGATTTAGGACCCTCAAGTGGGTTGCCTGAGCCAACTATCTGGCTATTTAGTAGTTGCAGTGAGTAGAAGATTTTGTTAGGAGAAGGTTTACTCTTAGTTAAAAGTCATGTAGGCTTAACCAAGTGACTAGACCACCTGTGGTTCCCTTTCCCTTTCTCTCTTTCCGATAACATTTTCTACTTCTTCTTCTTTGGCGATCACTCGTAGCAGAGTATGATTGTCTTCCATAAACATGGTTTTAAATGTGAGTCCATAAGTCACTGTGGAGGCCAATTCTGGATCCACACGTCCTTCCACAGTGGGGACACTGGTTTCTGGGCGGGAGCTGATCATGGTGAGGGTTTGCCAAGCGTGCCTTCCTCTTAGCACGTTTCTCCCTCGCGTCCTGAGTTCGAGTGTCTTCAAAGCCCATGACACCTTTGGTAAAGGCTGTTCTCCAGCTGGAGCGCTCACAGGCCAGTGTTTCCCAGTTGTCAGTATTCATACTACTTTTTTTTTAAGATTTGCCTTGAGAGAGTCTTTAAACCTCTTTTGTTGACCACCAGCATTTTGCTTTCCATTTTTAAGTTTGGAATAGAGTAGTTGCTTTGGAAGACAATAATTAGGCATCCACACAACATGTCCAGTACAATGCAGTTGATGTTGAAGAATCATTGCTTCAACACGGGTGATTTTTGCTTCTTCCAGTACACTTGCATTAGTTTGCCTGTCTTCCCAAGTGATGTGTAGAATTTTTTGGACACCGTTGATGGAATCCTTCAAGGAGTTGGAGATGGCGTTTATAAGTGGCCTTGAGAGAGTCTTTGAACCTCTTTTCTTGACCAGTAGCATCACGCTTTCCATTTTTAAGTTTGCAATGGAATAGTTGCTTTGGAAGACGATCATCAGGCATCAGCACAACATGACCAGTCCAACATTGTCATGATCCTACACTTTGTTGAAGGGAAACTGCCCTATAACATTTACAGCATGGATGAGTAACCCTCAAGACGTTGTTGAACTACAACTCCAGTCACAATACCTCAGTTGGTTAGAGTGTGCTGCTGATAACACCAAGATAGCATGTTTGTTCCCCATATAGGACTCCTGCATATTCCTGCATTGCAGCTGGTTGGAATAGACAACTCTCAGGGTTCCTTTCAACTCTACAATTCTATAATTTTAAGAACATAAGCATAGCCTGCCACGAAATCAAAAGACGCCTGCTTCTTGGGAGAAAATCAATGACAAACCTAGACAGCATCTTAAAAAGCAGAGATATCACCTTGCCAACAAAGGTCCGTATAGTAAAAGCTATGGTTTTCCCAGTAGTGATGTATGGAAGTGAGAGCTGGACCATAAAGAAGGCTGATTGCCGAAGAATTGATGCTTTTGCATTATGGTGCTGAAGGAGAATCTTGAGAGTCCCATGGACTGCAAGAAGATTCAACCTCTCCATTCTGAAGGAAATCAGCCCTGAGGGCTCACTGGAAGGACAGATCCTGAAGCTGAGGCTCCAAGACTTTGGCCACCTCATGAGAAGAGAAGACACCTTGGAAAAGACCCTGATGTTGGGAAAGATGGAGGGCACAAGGAGAAGGGGACGACAGAGGACGGGATGGTTGGACAGTGTTCTCAAAGGTACCAGCATGAGCTTGACCAAACTGCGGGAGGCAGTGGAAGACAGAAGTGCCTGGCGTGCTCTGGTCCAGGGGGTCACGAAGAGTCAGACACGTCTAAACAACAACAAAGCATAGCCTTCTGGATCAGGCCAATGGCCAATCTACTCCAGCATCCTATTCTCACAGAGGCCAATCAGATGCCTGTGGGAAACTCGCAAGCAGGATCCAAGCACAAGAGCAACTCTCCCCTCCTGTGGTCTCCAGCAACTGGTCTTCAGAATAATAATATAATAATAATAATTTATTATTTATACCCCGCCCATCTGGCTGGGTTTCCCCAGCCACTCTGGGCAGCTTCCAACAGAATATTAAAATACAATAGTCTATTAAATATTAAAAGCTTCCCTAAACAGGGCTGCCTTCAGATGTCTTCTAAAAGTCTGGTAGTTGTTTTTCTCTTTGACATCTAATGGGAGGGCATTCCACAGGGTGGGTGCCACCATTAAGGAGGCCCTCGGCCTGGTTCCCTGTAACTTGGCTTCTCACAGTAAGGGAACCGCCAGAAGGCCCTCGGTGCTGGACCTCAGTGTCCGGGCAGAACGATGGGGGTGGAGACGCTCCTTCGGGTATACAGGACCGAGGCCGTTTAGGGCTTTAAAGGTCAGCACCAACACTTTGAATTGTGCTCGGAAACATACTGGGAGCCAATGCAGATCTCTCAGAACTGGTGTTATGTGGTCCCAGCAGCCACTCCCAGTCACCAGTCTAGCTGCCACATTCTGGATTAGTTGTAGTTTCTGGGTCACCTTCAAAGGTAGCCCCACATAGAGCGCATTGCAGGAGTCCAAGTGAGAGATAACCAGAGCATGCACCACTTTGGTGAGACAGTCCGTAGGCAGGTAGTGTCTCAGCCTGCGTACCAGATGGAGCTGATAAACAGCTGCCCTGGACACAGAATTGACCTGCACCTCCATGGAAAGCTGTGAGTCCAGAATGACTCCCAGGCTGCCCACCTGGTCCTTCAGGGGCACAGTTACCCCATTCAGGACCAGGGAATCCTCCACATCTGCCCACCTCTTACTATGAAGGCAGAATTTAGCCATCACAGCTGGCAGCCATCGATAGCCCTCTTCTCCATGTTTCCTAAGTCCGGCTGGATATAAAGGTAGCAGGCAAACATTTTGACGTTTTGACAAATCATCACACGAACACGAAAAGGAGCTCATTTCCCAGAACTGCCAGAAACATTCATATGATGGGATAATGAGCTGCTTGTGCGTAAAAGCTTGATCCCTCTGGGGTTTGGCTGGTCACCCAAACCTAGGCACTAACGGAGCCTCCCAAAGCATGACTCCGTCAGTCGCTGGTAGAATCCGACAGTGGGCGTCTACGGAACTTACTCCAACATAAAAGTTGTTTGACGGACATGCGCCTCCTGGACTCTCTGCGTGACAGCTTCCGGCGAGAGGTGGGGGTTGCTAAAGGGGGTCTTGTTACCTCCTCACTGTTCTCACTAGAAGTATCCCAGAGCCTCTCCCCCGATTCCCTTTCCGCTGGAACTCCTGCTCTCCCCCTACTGGTTCCTTCTTCTGCTGTAGAGTCTCTCCTATTCTCCTGGAGCCTCTCCACCACCTGTCCCTCCGATGGCAGTTCCCTGACAATTCACGAAAAACTGAGAATAGTTTTGGCCTTCTTCCTAGAAAAAGATACACACAGCCTAACTGTTGCCTGGAGCCTTGGGTTTGGGCAAAATGTTAGGAATTATAAGAAAATCCTCGCAGAACTTTAGAAGTCTAAGAAGTTCCCAGACAACAACTAGATTGCAATCTTCCTGTGCGCTTTGCTTCAATTATCGCG
Source organism: Podarcis gaigeae (assembly GCF_964106915.1). Lineage (NCBI taxonomy): Eukaryota > Metazoa > Chordata > Lepidosauria > Squamata > Lacertidae > Podarcis > Podarcis gaigeae. The sequence continues at coordinate 6,793,476 of NC_139678.1, forward strand.
TCTCTATCATTCGCTCCTCACATTAACATTCTTGTGAGTTTTATCCTGCATAACATTACCAATATAATGTTACTAATATAAGCCTTTGTGCATTATTCTGACATGATACTTCATTAAAAAGGAAAAAACAGAGCGGGGGCTTGGGTATAAAGATTATATGTTCTGAAACCCAAAGTGGCTAATCTCGCAAACTTCTTTGAAAGGAGAAGAGGGTGATGATCCTTTTAGATGGCAAAGGCAAAGTCGTGTTTCTCGTGTTTAATCTTCTTCCTGACATGTTTGCTCAAACGCAAGCCTTCCTTGAAGCTCAACTTGCTGAGAAGTTTACTTCTGTGCCCCATATTTATCTGTTGTTCTCACAACATGCCCTATCAGCAACCACTGCGCGTGGGGGGTGGGTGGGAGAGAGACAACAAATTAAATGATTCTCCACTACTGGTCTATAGTAAACATCAAAAGAGATACCCGCTGGATCAGGCCAATGACCCATGAAATTCGGGATCCTGTTCTCGCAGTGGCCAATCAGATGCCTGCGGGAAAACAGGCTGTTTCCAACCTGGTGTCCTCCAGACATTTTGAACTACAATTCCCATTGCCCCCATAGGACTACAAGTCCCATCGGGCATGCTGGGGAAGGCTGGCTTAATCACACAGCTGGAAGAGAATGCTATCCCAATGATAAGTGGTTTCATGGATGGCTTCAAAGCCCTTTGTGGCTTAGGGCCCTCGTATCTACGGGACCGCCTCTCCTGGTCTGCCCTGCAGAGGACGTTAAGGTCCATGAACAACCATAGTTTAGAGGTCCCGGGCCCTAAGGAAGTCAGACTATCCTCCCCCAGGGCCTTCTCAGTGATGGCTCCGACCTGGTGGAATGCTCTGTCCCATGAGACTAAGGCCCTTCAGGATTTAACCTCCTTCCGTCAGGCCTGTAAGACAGACCTATTCCACCTGGCCTTTAATTTGAATTCAGCCTGATCTTTTATTTCCCTTCTCTTCCCTCCCCCTCCCCTTTTATGAAGATCACCCGCTCTGAGACCCCACAGCTAATTCTCCCCTGGCCTCCTCGCTGGCCCAAGTAGGACCAATTCAGCCAGCTAGCCATGGGGATTATCTGATTGAATTTTATTGTTATTCATGTTTTTATACTGTATTTTATGCTGCTTTTATAATTAAGTGTTTTAAATTTGTTGTTAGCCGCCCTGAGCCCGGTTTTTGAACCGGGAAGGGCGGAGTATAAATAAAAAATTATTATTATTCAAGACAGTTTTCCATCCATAAACCATACAGATGCAAATCCACTTGCTTTCAGAGATGAAGTTGCAACTGGCAGCTTGTAAACATTCCTCTCTGGCAAAGAGCCATAGTAGAGCATCTGCTTTGCATGTGAAAGCTCCCAGATTCAATCCCCAGTAAGGGATGGAAAGACTCGTGGTCCCAATCCCTCGGAACCTGCTGGCAATCAGTGTAGACAATACTGCACCAAATGAACCAATGGCCTGATTCGGTAGAAGGCAGCTCCCTACTTTTCCGGGTTCATTGGCTACTTCTATGTTTCTTACCTGTTGTCTTTGTCCATGGAGTTTTCTTGGCAGGGATACTGGAGTGGCTTGCCGGTTCCTCCTGCAGGTGGATCACGTTTGGTCAAAACTCTCCACTATGACCTGTCCATCTTGAGTGCCCTGCTCGGCATAGCTCATAGCTTCTCTGAGTTATTCAAGCCCCTTCACCATGCCAAGGCAGTGATCCATGAAGGGGATCACTTTTGACTAAACTGTGGGAGGCAGTAGAAGACAGAAGTGCCTGGCGTGCTCTGGTCCATGGGGTCACGAAGAGTCGGACACGACTAAACGACTAAACAACAACATGTTGGTTACCAGAGAAGGCCCTCAAGATGCCTCCTGCAAACTCTACAACCATCTTCACCAGCCGAGTGTTCTCCAGAGGTAATCCACATCTCACGTGATGGGAGTTGTGATCCAGAACATCTGGATGACACCCAGCTCTGGAACGCTGTGCTAAGGGATTGTGTTATGGACCAAGGAATCCTGAATTCAAATAACGTCTGAGCCAAAAATAATTTTCCAAAAAGAGAGAGATGGTTTGTTTTTCGGTTGCCTCACCAAGTTCCACTTCCACAAATTCTGGATTCAGCAGTGGTCCCAGTTTTATTGTTGTTTAATATTATTTTAATATTGTTGAAAGAAGCAGTGGGCTTGAACTCTGTTCCTTCCAGACCAACCCTCTTGCCCAGAGCTTATTTCACCCACCAATTATGAACCAATCAAATTTCATTCAGCATTTAGTGAGCTGAAAGAACATCTTGAGAACTTCTTGAGAACAACTGTTGAAGGCATGGTTACATCTACCTCCGCCACCCCGCAAGAATATTCAGCAAGGAGACCTTCAGTTTGGCCACCTGCAAACACACAGTGCTTTCAGTGTTCATTCCACACTTGCAAATAATTGAGCCTTTGGTGTGACAGCATTTACACTTTGGAACTCCTTGCCAATTGACATTAGGCAAGTGCCTTCATTGCATCGTTCTTAAAGGTAAAGGTAAAGGTACCCCTGCCCGTACGGGCCAGTCTTGACAGACTCTGGGGTTGTGCGCCCATCTCACTCAAGAGGCCAGGGGCCAGCGCTGTCCGGAGACACTTCCGGGTCACGTGGCCAGCGTGACATCGCTGCTCTGGCAAGCCAGAGCCGCACACGGAAACGCCGTTTACCTTCCCGCTGGTAAGCGGTCCCTATTTATCTACTTGCACCCGGAGGTGCTTTCGAACTGCTAGGTTGGCAGGCGCTGGGACCGAGCAGCGGGAGTGCACCCCGCCGCAGGGATTCGAACCGCCGACCTTTCGATCGGCAAGTCCTAGGTGCTGAGGCTTTAACCCACAGCGCCACCTGCGTCCCTGCATCGTTCTTAGCGCCTGCTAAAAAGTTTTCGTTTTGGCAAGCCTACCCGGGCATGCACATTCCCTTTAAACTACCCAGAAGTTAGAGGAGCCCAATCTTTTCCCACTTGATGTTCCTATGCATTTGGAAAAGGAAAACCCACATTTGAAGCATGTGTGAGCTTTTTCAAGCTGGTGCTTCATGTTTTGTCCTTCTTCCGTGCCTGAGCAGAATATAAATAAATCTCATGTGAAGCATCTCTACAGCAGGAATGTCAATGATCCTGCTCTGTTGCTTTTGATCCATGCCCTGCTGACACATTATCCCCATGGAAGGCTAACATGTGATGTGGTGGCCACCAGCATAGAAGGTTTTGAAGGGAGGTTAGATATATTCGTGGAGGATAAGGCTGTCAGTTGCCGCGGCTCATGTTAGCTATATTCTAGCTCTGGGTTTGGAAGTAGGATATGATGTGATGCTATTTGCGGAGGGTGGTAAATGAATTTTCAGATTGCAAGTCCAAAAATAATAATAGCATGGACTAGAACATGATTACTGCTCCCACACATATTTTTTCCACCAAACCTTGCAAGCTTCAGCCACGCTGAACTCTCTTTACAGCGATCTTGCATACCTTTCAAATCTGCTAATTAGGATTGTTGTTGTTTAGTTGTTTAGTCGTGTCCGACTCTTTGTTAACCCATGGACCAGAGCACGCCAGGCTCTCCTGTCTTCCACTGCCTCCCACAGTTTGGTCAAACTCATGCTGGTAGCTTCGAGAACACTGTCCAACCATCTCGTCCTCTGTCATCCCCTTCTCCTTGGGCCCTCCATCTTTCCCAACATCAGGGTCTTTTCCAGGGAGTCTTCTCTTCTCATGAGGTGGCCAAAGTCTTGGAGCCTCAGCTTCAGGATCTGTCCTTCCAGTGAGCACTCAGGGCTGATTTCCTTCAGAATGGAGACTTTTGATCTTCTTGCAGTCCATGGGACTCTCAATAGTCTCCTCCAGCACCAGAATTCAAAAGCATCCATTCTTCGGCGATCAGCTTTCTTTATGGTCCAGCTCTCACCTCCATACATCACTACTGGGAAAACCATTGCTTTAACTATACGGATTAGGATAGAGAACAAAAAGCTTGCTTCTCAGAATAGAAGGGCCATAGCTCAGTGACAGAGCACTGAGGTCTCAGATTCAACCCCCAGCGTCTCAAATAAGGACTGGGAATATGCTTCATAGGAAAATCTGAAGAGCAGCTGCCGGTCAGAGTAATACTAAGCTGAAAGTACCCATGGTCTGACTCTGTATAAGGTAGCTTCCAATGTTCCTGGTGGAGAGAAGCACCACCGTGTTGCCATCTTTACACAGAAGAAGCTGCCTTGACCCAGATTAGGTCACTGGTCCAGCCAGATCAGTATTGTTCATGGGTGGCGCTGTGGTCTTGATCACTGCGTCTCTTGGGCTTGCCAATTGGAAGGTCAGCAGTTCAAATCCCCATGGTGGGGTGAGTTCCCATTGCTCTGTCCCAACTCCTGCCAACCTAGCAGTTCGAAAGCACACCAGTGGTATTAGATAAATAGGTTCTGCTGCGACGGGAAGGTAAACGGCGTTTCCATGTGCTCTGGTTTCTGTCACGGTGTCCCATTGCGCCAGAAGTGGTTTAATCATGCTGGCCCCATGACCTGGAAAGCTGTCTGTAGACAAACGTTAGCTCCCTTGGCCTGAAAGCAAGATGAGCACCTCACCCCATAGTCACCTTTGACTGGACTTAACTGTCCAGGGTCCTTTACCTTTACCTTTTTACCTTGTTCATATAGTCTAGGAGCAACTCTTCAGCTTGTGAGGTTACGATGCATAGACAACTGTGGTCAACCTATCCCAATCCAGGAACACCTGTAGTTGTATTACCAACCAAAGTTGGTACAATGCGCTTCTAGCCACCAGGACCTAGTTCCGGGAGCACCCTCAAACTATGTGCTTGCTCTTTCAGAAAGAGTGCAACCCCGTCGAGGGCTGGCAATGCACCAATTTCTTGGACCCTTGGAGCCATACACCCACAGATCTTCCATCTTTCCAGGACAATCAAGTGAATTTCCTTCTGTCTGCCCATTCAGTCCCCACAGTGGCAAGGACTCCTGCTGTGAAAGGTTGGTTCTCTGCAACCATTTTTTTTTTTTTAAAAAAATGCACACACTATATATAAAAGGGTACGTAAAATACTTCACATTAAATGCTATATTACTTTCCTGCAAACAGCCGCCTTTCTTATTTCTAAAGTGCTTGTTGCTAAAGGCAGCACACTTTTATTTATTTATTAAATTTCTGTCCCACTTTTCTCCAGAAGGGGACCAGGGGGGCAAACAAGGAATGAAACAAAAAACCAAAAATATTTAACCACCCTGAGATCTGTGAATGAAGAGCAGTATACAAATTTTAACAACAACAATACATTTTTGCACTAGACCGCAATCTTAACCATGTGTACTCAGAATTAATTCCCAATGAATTTGGTGAGGCTGCCCCCAAGTAACTGGGGTTAGGATTTCAGCCTTAATCTGCTTCCTTTTGTGAATTTTATTAACCAATGGAATGCATCGTGCAAAAGGGGGAGAACCATCTGGATTTGACTGCCCACTTTGACCATCCTGAATCTTCATCTTAGAAGTGAAATTAAACTTAAAATGCATTTATTTCACCCTCCCTTAAGTTTTTTGTTTTTGTTTTAACTTAGAAATAAACGGTGTCTCCCTTTGCTGGAACATGTGCAGAGTGTTCAAGATGATAAAGGGTCTGGAAACTGAGCCTTATGAGAAATGGTTGAGGGAGTTGGGTATGTTTAACCCGGAGAAGAGAAGACTGAGTGGAGATATGATAGCCGTCTTCAAATCTATTAAGGGCTGTCACATGGAAGATGGAGCAAGCTGGTTTTCTCCTGCTTCGAAGTGTAGGACTCAAACCAATGACTGCAAATTACAAGAAAGGAGATTCTGACTAAACATCAGGAAGAACTTTCTGACAGGAAGAGCTGCTGCTGGACGGTGGAATGGTCTCCCTTGGGAGGGTGTGGACTGGACTAGACGGACCGATGGTCTGATCCAGTAGGTTCTTCTTATGCTCTTTAATATGGTCCCCAAAGGGCAACCCAAATGATCAAGGGGATGCCAAGACACAAAGGGCCTCTGCAGATGTCCTTTTCAGTCTGCATTCATTGATCCGTAAGACATCTGGTCTGGGGAAAAGATGGGATATAGATGATAATAATCAGTGCTCTGGAGGGTAGGACTCGAACCCATAGCTTCAAGTTACAAGAATGGAGATTCTGAATCAGCATCAGGAAGAACTTTCTGACAGTAAGAGCTGTTTGGCAGTGGAATGTTCTCCCTCTGGAGCTGGTGGACTCTCCTTCCTTGGAGGTTTTTAAGCAGAGGTTGGATGAACATCTGTCAGGGATGCTTTAGCTGAGATTCCTGCATTGCAGGGGGTTGGTCTGGATGTCCCTTGGGGTCCCACCCAACTCTAAAGTTCTATGATTCTGTGATTCTAGAAAAAGATGTGCCAGAACTCACCAAGAACGCCTCCCTCTTTCTCTTAGAATGGCAATGGTGCCCATCTGAGAGGTGCTGGGGGGAAATCCCTGATAACAACAACAACAACAACATCATAAATGATCATGAAAGTATTGGGATGGTTATGCAGGATCCCACTTTCTGTTTGTGTCTGCCAAAGCACTGCTTCCTTTCCAGCCAGTACCTCTGGAGGGTAGGACTCGAACCCATGGCTTCAAGTTACAAGAAAGGAGATTCCGAATCAGCATCAGGAAGGACTCTCTGACAGTAAGAGGTGTTTGACAGTGGAACGGTCTCCCTTGGGAGCTGGAGAATTCTCCTTCCTTGGAGGTATTTAAGTAGAAGTTGGGTGGCCATCTGTCATGGATCCTTTGGTTGAGATTCCTGCATTGCAGGCAGTAGAAGACCTCTTTCCAACCCCACAATTCTACCATTCTATGTCTAAATGACAAGTGTATACTCACTTGTAGAGAGAGTGGCTGCAGTCCTATCCCAACTAACCTGGGAATCAGCTTTGCAGATGTCATTTGGGCCTTGAATCAGAAAGAAGAAGAGGAGGAGGAGGAGGAGGAGGAGGAGGAGGAGGAGGAGGAGTTTGGATTTGATATCCCGCTTTATCACTACCCTAAGGAGTCTCAAAGCGGCTAACAATCTCCTTTCCTTTCCCTTCCTCTCCCACAACAAGCACTCTGTGAGGTGAGTGGGGCTGAGAGACTTCAGAGAAGTGTGACTGGCCCAAGGTCACCCAGCAGCTGCATGTGGAGGAGCGGGGAAGCGAACCCGGTTCACCAGATTACGAGTCCACTGCTCTTAACCACTACACCACACTGGCTGGTGTATCCAGGAGTACCTCCAGGCTATGTACCTCCTTCTGAACAGTGTAATAACAACAATAATAATAATAATAATAATAATAATAATAATAATAATAATAATTTATTTGTACCCCGCCCATCTGGCTGGGTTTCCCCAGCCACTCTGGGCGGCTTCCACAGAAACAAAAAATACACTAAAATCACACATTAAAAACTTCCCTGAACAGGGCTGCCTTAAGATGTCTTCTGAATGTCAGGTAATTGTTGATCGCTTTGACATCTGAAGGGAGGGTGTTCCACAGGGTGGGCGCCACTACCGAGAAGGCCCTCTGCCTGGTTCCCTGTGTAACACAACCCCAGGTAGAACAGACAACTTGCCTGTCCTCTACGCAGATCCTTTGCTATCTTGAACCCCATCTTTTGAATAAATGATGTACGGCAGGTTTCTACACGCATAGACAGCCCCTTTGCTTCTTGTGTCTGTTTTGCTTAACAGCTATTGGCACAGCCATCCCTATTTTGGAATTAGAGGGACTAAATGGAAGCCGATGGTGACAGCAGTCACGAAATTAAAAGACGCCTGCTTCTTGGGAGAAGGGCAATGACAGGCCTAGACAGCATCTTGAGAAGTAGAGACATCACCTTGCCAACAAAGGTTCGTATAGTTAAAGCTATGGTTTTCCCAGTAGTGATGTGTGGAAGTGAGAGCTGGATCATAAAGAAGGCTGATCGCCGAAGAATTGATGCTTTTGAATTCTGGTGCTGGAGGAGACTCTTGAGAGTCCCATGGACTGCAAGAAGATCAAACCTCTCCATTCTTAAGGAAATCAGCCCTGAGTGCTCACTGGAAGGACAGATTGTGAAGCTGAGGCTCCAGTACTTTGGCCACCTCATGAGAAGAGAAGACTCCCTGGAGAAGACCCTGATGTTGGGAAAGATGGAGGGCACAAGGAGAAGGGAGCGACAGAGGACGAGATGGTTGGATAGTGTTTTTGAGGTTACCAGCATGAGTTTGACCAAACTGCGGGAGGCAGTGGAGGACAGAGGTGCCTGGCGTTCTCTGGTCCATGGGGTCACGAAGAGTCGGACATGACTAAACGACTAAACAACAACAACAACAACAACAAATGGAAGCCAGGCCTTCAAGATCCATATCTCGAAGCCTGCCAGCTGAACCATGATGCCTTACTGTAAAGCCCGGTCAAATGTTCATGTGCTTAAGACATGAATGATGGGGTGCAGGCCCTGTTTTCCACTTCCTTTCCTCCTTTCCCCTCATTTCAAACTGAAAGGATGTCTGTTCTAAATTGCACTCAGCTCTAATGTCTTCCAAACGTCAGCGATAGGGGATATCGGGTCTTGAGCTTTGGGATTTTGGTTGATTAAACAGCTTCCCGGTCTCATCTTTTGTGTCTAAGTGGAATGTCATTTAAAGAAGTCTCATATATATATATATATATATATATATATATATATATATATATATACTACGAAAGCAAATATATATACTTGGTATACACAACACATTTATTTAATATATTTTTTTTAAAAAAATATTTAATCTATAGCTCAAGTAGTCAACTGCTTGTGGGGGGGGAGGGAAAACCCGTGTAACTGACAGTTTGTGGGTTTTATGGAAGTGGTGGCATTAAAGGGCATTATTTAAATTTGCTTCTAAATACTTGTTTGATAAGTAGGGATCTGTATGATTTATTCATATCACAATTTACTAAGGCATGTTAGATAGCTCCCTTCTCATTCATACCCTCCTGTCACTCTGTTTTTATATATGTTAGTTTAAAAAGATTTACCCAATGTAAATAAGAACAATTATAGAATTACAGAACGGGATTACTTCTGAGAGAATTGCATCCGGGGGGGGGGAAGGAGGGGGAGAGGATCGGTGGGGGGGGGGGGAGACGGGGAGCGAAATAACCCTACAGTGCATTCTTGGTGGCTATTCTCTTTGACTCCATCATTAAGGGAGGTATTCAAGAATGTCTAGAGGGTGAAGAGAGCAAAAGTGTGTTTTCTTTTCGATATGATAGCCGCATTGAAGATATTCTTCCCCGTACAATGGATTTTACCTAGTATTATCTTTGTAGTTAGCTCCTTTCAGCTGAAAAGCAGGAGTGAATAGGGGTGTCATGACATGGGATTAACAGTACAACCGGATAGTAAATCAAATGTTTGAGATGAGGGGTGGGGGGGTGGGGAATCAGGGCTGGAGGGGAAAGCGAAATGTCTAATGTGACATGCATCACTAGAATGAACTGGCAGCGCTTCATCGAGATGAGCAGGCGGGGAGGTGGGGGTGGAAAGAGAAGAAAAAGATAATATATAATTATCCGGCAAGGTTCTTGAGACTTCTACTTTAATGCAACTTTGGGGAGACACGCAGCCCATTTTAACCAGCCAATCTCTCTGTAATGAATCTAATCGCAATGTAAAACATTCCCAAAGACTGTAGGCCGCACTGAGTACTAATTAGGGGGAAAGTCGATCTTGAGAGAGGCGGAGGGAGAGAAGCTTCCGCTCACAGGGAAATCAAATGGCTCTGAGTGACCGTTCCTGGGAAGATGGTCTCAAAAGCCGGTGAGTTCCAAAGAAACTTGGGCAGTGGCGTAGCGATGGAGGGGGGGGCCCAAGGCTCCGGGCACACAATTTTTGAGTTGGCACGAACTGGTACTGCTCTCTGCCCATCAAGGGTTGTGTCGGCCAGCCGGGCTCCCCCCTGGAATGTGCAACCCCACCCTATTTTGCTCCAGTGGCGAGGACTGAGCTGGTATCTTCCCCACCTGCTGTATGCTTGCCCTGGGCACCGACAACCACCGCTATGCCACTGATCACGGGAGTGGTTGTTGTTGTTTTTTAATCCGGCATTGTAAATACACCCACAAAAGTTACTAGCCTGCTAAGGAATGGGGTATGGGGAGCTACTAGCCTTCTACCGAATGGGTTGGTTACAAGCCCTGGGCCACGCTCTATTTGGGGGTGAGGAGTCAGGATCCTTGGGCAAGGCCAAAGAGGGACTGTGGACTCTCCCATGGGTGCATTCATCCAAGCAAGCAGGGAGCTCAAAGGAGAGGTGTCACCTTGGATGCCAGGCAGAAAATGCGAGATGGAGACTCATCCCATCAGGAGAAGTGCCCAAGTGCAGGCAAAGACTCCTCAGGTATCAAGGTCTCCTCAAGAGTAACTCACACGAACACCCTTCTCAAGGAGACGTCCTGATGAGAACATCTAATAGGTTGTTGTCGTTTAGTCGTGTCCGACTCTTTGTGACCCCACTTTTGCACACATGCCCAGGCCCTTGGAAGCTTACCCAGAAGGGAATGTTGCCCCCTGGTTGAAAAAGGTTCCCCATGCCCATTTCAACACGATGGCAGTCGCACTTACTGATTCTGCAAAATCTGGGGTAGCATTGATTGGTTCCGAAAAATTAACAAACTTTGCTTTTGTTAAAATAGAAAATTGACAACACTGGAACTACTCAAAGGTCATTTATTTTACTTTAGTTTAAAATGAAAACTCAAAAAATCATACCCTGCTTTTTTGAGGAACTTTCTCCATAAATCAGCTCACAAACTCCAATCAAAACCAAGATAATAAAAGCATTCCTTTATGATATATTGGCAGAGCAAAATGCACACATCTGCAAATGAGTCTACAAATACGACTCATTTGAAGAGTTTCAAAATATAGGGCCCTTGTGGGTACAGGTCCTTACAGCCATTTCTTTGCCTATTATTCCTTCTTTCGCTCTTTGCTTTGTAAGGGGGTCCTTCTTGCTCAAACATGCACTGAACAGTGTTTTTTCTGTTTGTTAAGGCTGGGGTCTTTGGCAAAAGTCTGTCCCCAGCAAAAGTCAGGCTGCATCTTTTTACATCAGCTGGCTCTTCTGAGGGTAGCCCCATGCAGAGCTCACTGCAACAGCGGAGGCTTGAGGTTGTTGTTTAGTCATTTAGTTGTGTCCGACTCTTCGTGACCCCCTGGACCAGAGCACGCCAGGCACTCCTGTCTTCCACTGCCTCCCACAATTTGGTCAAACTCATGTTAGTAGCTTCAAGAACACTATCCAACCATCTCGTCCTCTGTTGTCCCCTTCTCCTTGGGCCCTCCATCTTTCCCAACATCAGGGTCTTTTCCAGGGAGTATTCTCTTCTCATGAAGTGGCCAAAGTATTGGAGCCTCAACTTCAGGATCTGTCCTTCCAGTGAGCACTCAGGGCTGATTTCCTTAAGAATGGAGAGGTTTGATCTTCTTGCAGTCCATGGGACTCTCAAGAGTCTCCTCCAGCACCAGAATTCAAAAGCATCAATTCTTCGGCGATCAGCCTTCTTTATGGTCCAGCTTTCACTTCCATACATCACTACTGGGAAAACCATAGCTTTAACTATACGGACCTTTGTTGGCAAGGTGGCGTCTCTACTTTTTAAGATGCTGTCTAGGTTTGTCATTGCTTTTCTCCCAAGAAGCAGGCGTCTTTTAATTTCGTGGCTGCTGTCACCTTCTGCAGTGATCATGGAGCCCAAGAAAGTAAAATCTCTCACTACCTCCATTTCTTCCCCTTCTATTTGCCAGGAGATGATGGGACTAGTGGCCATGATCTTCGTTTTTTTGATGTTGAGCTTCAGACCATATTTTGCACTCTCCTCTTTCACCCTCATTAAAAGGTTCTTTAATTCCTCCTGACTTTCTGCCATCAAGGTTGTGTCATCTGCCTATCTGAGGTTGTTGATACTTCTTCCGGCAATCTTAATTCCGGCTTGGGATTCATCCAGCCCAGCCTTTCGCATGATGAATTAAATAAGTAGGGAGACAATATACAGCCTTGCCGTACTCCTTTCCCAATTTTGAACCAATCAGTTGTTCCATATCCAGTTCTAACTGTAGCTTCTTGTCCCACATAGAGATTTCTCAGGAGACAGATGAGGTGATCAGGCACACCCATTTCTTTAAGAACTTGCCATAGTTTGCTGTGGTCGACACAGTCAAAGGCTTTTGCATAGTCAATGAAGCAGAAGTAGATGATCACAGTGTATGAATCACTGTGGCCAGACTATCCCTGCCCAAGAACAACTGCATATGCATACCGGCTGCAGCTGGTCAAAAGGAATCCTAGACCCTGATGCTTCTTCAGCCTCTGGTGATGAAGATGGATCCAGGCACACCCTCATATTCCAGGCCTGTTTTTTAAGAGAGAATGCATCCCTGTATCTCCCTCGCTTAGTGGATGTAAACCACTGGCTGTGCAGGTGGCGTCATCAGGAAGGCTTCTTGGACCATGGTCTCCGTTTCCTTGAGGAAGGACTTCACCACACCCTGAACCCATCTGGTCAACCTCTGTCCCCTGAGAAATCCCCCAGAGCATTAACAAATCCAACCGGTTCCATAAGTCTCCGGGGGCAGACCTTCCACATTGGTCCCTCACTTCAGTGTGGCAGGTCCTGCTCTGTGGAACATCTTGCAACAGGTGTTCAGAAGGAGTCTTTCCTGCTCTCTTCCAGACGTCTTTTAAAAACTATCTTGTTCAGACAGATCTTTGGAGTGCAACATTTTTTTTTACCAACAATATTTTATTGATATGTTACTGATGTTCTTACTGTTGTTGCCATGGTATTGTGTTTTTCTGTTGTAAAAAGGTCAGCATGACTAAGCCGCTTCTGGCAAACCAGAGCAGCGCACGGAAACGCCATTTACCTTCCCACCGGAGTGGTACCTATTTATCTACTTGCACTTTGATGTGCTTTTAAACTGCTAGGTTGGCAGGAGCTGGGACCAAACAACGGGAGCTCACCCCATCACAGGGATTTGAACCGCTGACCTTCTGATCGGCAAGCCCTAGGCTCAGTGGTTTACACCACAGCACCACCCACATCCCTTTTCTGTTGTAGATCCCTGTATTTTCCACGAAGGTGTTGCTTATAGATATAAGATAATATATCCTTATCCTGATTTTGCTTTAACCATTAGTGCTCTCTAGCATCACCAGTTAAAGCTCCCCTGTTTTCTAGATGAACCAAGAGTCTATATAAGGCAGCTTTGTATGTCCCACTGATTCGCCAATAAATTTGTTTTCCAATCTGAGGAGCACAGAACAGCTTTCAGCCTGGGCCGTGCCTTTCCACTATCTGTTTGCACAGGGAAAGGGGTTAAACGAAGGCTCGCATGATGTCCCTCTAATATTCCCCTGCAAAGTTAGTACAAAAATATTCTGTGCCGCCAAAGCCCATTAAATATTCAAACTTTAATATATATTCCTCAGTAACAAATGTACAGTTAGATAACACATAAAGAATTATGAATGACTAATTATATTTTGCATATTTACAGCAAAGACAATTAGCAAATAGCTTTTATATGCAAAATAAATGAAAAAGTAATTAAGATGCACTAACTAGAGCAGCAGTATCAAGTCTGTTGTCTTGTGATTCACTCCTAACAAACATAATAATTATGCATTCATTGTCATATAATTAAAACAGCTCTGTCCTTTAGAAAACTGGTTATTTACTGTATAATAACCTGAAGAGATGCAGAAGTTCCTCATAATAGTGAGAAGGATAATTAAAACATTTCTGCATGGAGTCTGCTTGCGCAGTCGAGTTTATTATCATAAACTTGAAGTAAGAGACCAATTTCCAATGAGATTCAAACGCCTCCCAAGCAAGCCCTGTGAGTTCTGTAGCACAAAAGTTGTTGACTTCATTGCATGGGTCATCGACAGGCCACCACCAGTGCATGAACCAGCATTCGCCAACCTGGTGCTCCCCTGATGTTTTGGACTAGAATTCCCAGCAGCCCAAGCCAGCACAGCTAATGGTCAGGGAGGACGGGAGTTGCAGTCCAAGAATATGTGGAGGGCACCAGGTTGAAGAAGGCTGGCATGGACAACAAAGCTGCCATTCTACATGCATGTAGGAGACATTGTGGAGGGGTGCTCAGGTCAGGATGAGGGATGGGAGGAGCTGGAGAAGATAGGGAAAGATCCCAGGAGAAGATCCAGCATGAAACATCTTAGTTGCCCAGGGATGGAGGGGACCCAGCAGATACAGAATCCAGTCCTGGAGAGGGACTCATCGGACTTTCACCCAGCTGATTCATGGAGGCCCAGCCCACAGCCCCGGTACTACCTTCCCTGCCGCCAGAACTGTTATGTGCTGAAGTTCTCACCCTGGGCCAGCAGGGGCATACTGTAGATAGTTCAGGTCCACAAATGCAAATAAGGGATCGAAAGTGATGTTCAGTGATTGGATAGTTACAGAAAATGGTTACTGTTGCGTTCTAGTGCAGCTCTATATAAGCAGCCTGGCTGAATCCTTCAGTTCAGTTCTGTTCTGGCCTGTGAATAAACAAGAGCTGTTTGAAGAATCGCTGTGTCGCCTGATATGTTCACCCACAACTTAACAAGAACCTACCCCTTCATCCAATCCTGATGGCAAGCTTCCACCTTCGGAGGAGACCTTAGATACCAAGTCAGGTTCTGGTAGCCTCCTCCTCCGTCACCTAGGTCAGGGGTCAGCAAACTAAGGCCTGCGGGCCGGATCAGGCCCAATTGCCTTCAGGATCTGGCCTCCGGACTCTCCGTGGATCGGCGTGGGAATTCTGTTCGTTCGGGTTGCACCATTTCCCCACCTGCGCCATTCCACCCCCCCCTCACACACACAGTGGCGGCACCTCCTCCCTCCCTCCTTCTGGCTTCTCCCCGCCCTGCCTAGAGGAGGCAGAGGACTGGGCTGAGCTGGCTGAGTGCCATTTTAAGCAGCACCTCTCCGGAGCCTTTCACACTGCTCATCTTCCCTCCTCCGCCACTGCCCTGGTGCTCCAGTAGGCCAGAGAGTGGAGAGGACAAGCTCCCTTTGGCTACCACAAGAAGCTAGAAAAATGCAACCTGTGCCACTGATAGAAGTCGTACGACTTATGCAACATGTTGGCGACTAGCAATAATTACCAAAATAGTTTATCAATCTTCTGAGAAAAATAGAATGCAAAGCCACAGAGACTTGCGAACTACCCAACCTAAGATGAACTTATAATGTCTGGTTTCGATGGATCCATAGTCGCCAACGTGTTGCATGAGTTGTAATACCCACAAGAATGGCAGCCCCAGGGAAAGTAAGCGCAGCGTCTGGGTCTGGGGCTGGGGGGTGGGGAGGAGGATTTCTTGCCCCCCTCACCTCTTTTTCCAACCTCCCCCCCCTCCCGGTCCTGCTTCTCTGGCCCACCACAAGGTCTTAGGGACAGTGGACTGGCCCGCAGCTAAATAAAAATGCAGCCCCCCTGACCTAGGTCAAGGAGACGCCAGTCCTAGTGTGAACAGACAGCTCAAGCCCAACCCCCTAGGAGGAGCTCCCATTTGCTTCTCCAGTCCAAAGATGTGCAGAGGTTATATTTTCTGAGAATCCTCTGGAAAAGCAATCTCTCAAAGGATCTGTTGATGGCATTTTACCATTGTTCTGTGGAGAGTGTTATCTGTGTGTGTGGTCTGGGAGCTGCACGGTCAGGGGAAAGACAATGCTGTCCAGGGTTGTAAAGACTGCAGACAGAATAATTGGGTGCACTCTTCCCACCTTGGATCAAATCTACGCTTCCAGGTGCCATAAGAAAGCTGCAGAGATAGCGCAGGATAGTGCGCACCCCAGAAATGATCTCTTTCAGCTTCTGCCTTCTGGAAGAAGGTAAAGGTAAAGGTACCCCTGCCCATACGGGCCAGTCTTGACAGACTCTGGGGTTGTGCGCCCATCTCACTCAAGAGGCCAGGGGCCAGCGCTGTCCGGAGACACTTCCGGGTCACGTGGCCAGCGTGACATCGCTGCTCTGGCGAGCCAGAGCCACACACGGAAACGCCGTTTACCTTCCCGCTGGTAAGCGGTCCCTATTTATCTACTTGCACCCGGAGGTGCTTTCGAACTGCTAGGTTGGCAGGCGCTGGGACCGAGCAGCGGGAGCGCACCCCGCTGCAGGGATTCGAACCGCCGACCTTTCGATCGGCAAGTCCTAGGTACAGGGTAATAAAGACTAGGACCAGCCGCCTGAGAAACAGTTTCTACCCAAATGCGATTTTGGTTTTAAACGCAGCCTAAGGAGTCTCTATGGGAGTATATTGTATTTAAAAATGGGGTATCAGAGTTTTTAGGGGGCTAACCAGGCTGGGATAGCTGGGATAGCAGGCTTGTTGGTTTTTGAATGTTTTATGTAGATTTTTCAATTTCGTTGTTCTGTTTGGGACAATGACAATAAAGATTATTGTATCGTATCGTATCTCACTTGCTGCACTGAAGCCATCCTTATAGCAAGGAGTCTTGGGGACAAGTCAACCATTGGCTCAACATCTTAGCTTGCTTAGCCCTGTCTTACGCCTGTCATGGCTTTGACCTGTGCACTGACTACAGTATGTGCTGATTTGAGCATGGAAGTTTCTGGGAGAAACTGAAATCCAAGTTCAAGCTGGAGGCAGGACACGGCCGCTGGTCACTTCTTGACGTCTGCCCAGCTGGCATGGCAACCTGCTCCACAAATGAGCATCATAATCCACAGTGAAGATCTGTAGCAATTGGATTTAAGTAACTTTAATCCTGTTGTTGTTGTTGTTGTTTATTTAAATCCTGAATTTTCCCCAGACTCAAGGTGGTTTACACAAATTAACACAACACAGATAAAATACACACACACACACATATATATTTATGAATTTTATTTATTTATTAAAGTTCTTATGTTACATCAGTAAACATTATCATATTACATCACAAGGCTTATTGTACTATAATTTTCAACATGTATACAAAGTTTATATACTAAAAGGGGGGGGAAGAAAAGGGGGGGAACAAGGGCAAAAAACTATTCCAAAATCGTATATATACCAACACTTCGGACTTCCTGTCTATCCCGTTGTATATTCCTTTTTTACAAATGAATGTACTCTTATTATTGTATATTTCTTTACATTTTATCTAATACATTCCTATATCAATATGTACCCTTGGTCTTATTTCTCAACTCAGTCTCTCTCCAACGTCAATTGAACGCTAGCATAAAAAAAACTAAATATATATATATATGACAATTGTTTAAAAGTAAGTCAACTGTAATAGAATCGAAGAAAGAAAAGAAAAAAAATCTTTTCAAATACAGTTAAGAAAAACAGTGCAGCGCTATTTAAAGCCCTTTCCTTATAAACAGTCAGATGTCTGAATAAAACAGTTTTAGCATGCTGATGGGAGGACAATAAGGAAGGAGCCTGTCTGGTTTCTTTAGGAAGGGAGTTCCAAAATTTGGGAGCAGCCACCGAGAAGGCCCTGTTAACTTCAGTAAGAACAATTTTCCCAGACACTCTGGGCGGCTTCCAACATAATATTAAAATACAATAACCTATTAAACATTAAAAGCTTCCCTAAACAGGGCTGCCTTCAAGTCTGGTAATTTATCTTTGACATCTGGTGGCAGGGTGTTCCACAGGGCGGGTGCCCTACAAAACTAGTTGTAGTTTTGGTGATGGGGTGGAGGTCAGCTGCTGTGGCTCTTCTTCCTCCAGCTGTCCAGCCTCCTTTCCTGTCCTGGCTGTTTGACCTTCTCCTCTGTTGCTAAGGAATGTCTCCACTCCATGGATGGAGCTGGACAGGGAGCGAGTTGTTGTCCTCCTTGCCCTCTTCTGACAGCTCATCTGACAGCACCTGTCTCCTCCCAGCCAGTTGGGATCATAGGACCCATGATAAATGGTTCTTTACTTAGATGCCAACCAACCTTCTCCAGTAATCTCCTAAATGTCTTACTGGGGCTACAGACTGAGCACACAGAGGACCTGCTCACAATCTTCCCCGTTATCCCGGGACATACTGTTATTTCTATTTAAATGAAAGGAACCATTTCCGTGGACAGACCATGGACAGACCCCCCAAACCATGGATGCCCCCCCATGTGGAATAATGACTAAAGACAACGTGCTATGGGATTAAAATTGGCCACCACTTTATTATATTTCAGATGTGGGTAGACCTTGGCTCAGGCAGTGGGCGTTTAACCTTCCCAGTCCCCTGCCGGGGATCTGGGGAACATCAGGGTTATCCAGAGTGTGTGTGAGAGATGGGCTGGCTCTGGAAAACATACCGTATTTTTCGCTCCATAAAACGCACTTTTTTCCTCTTAAAATCTAAGGGGAAATGTCTGTGCGTCTTATGGAGCAAATGTGTGGTCCCTGGGCTGGGGGGGGGAACCCGGGCTCCCCCCACCGCCAGCCCCACAAGCTCGGGGAGCAGCGGGAAGGCCCTCCCTCCTCGGGGAAAAGCCTGCAAGCGCCACACACACGCTCCACATGGCTCATGAAAGGGAGCGCTGAGCAGAGCCTGGGATGCATACAAGCTCTGCTCAGCGCTCCCTTTAAATTATTTTTTTTTCTTGAATTCCCCCCCCCAAAGCAGGTGTGCCTTATGGTCAGGTGCGCCTTCTGGAGCAAAAAATACGGTATGTTCAAGCAGAGAGAGCCCGCCCTCGTTACGCCACCGTCACAGGGGAGAGCAATGACAACCTCTCAGCGTACAGCCAAAGCCTCCCCTCAAAACGGGGAACCCTGGTATCGCTGTCACAAAGAGAAGGGGGGGGCTACACGTCCACCCCCAATTTAGGGAAGATAGATAGGATTCCGCCCAAGGCCTGATACCGCCAAAGTTGTGACGTTTTGCTACGGGGAAAGCAAACCTGCCAATGCAGGGGAATACCTTTCAGGCCCTTCAACAGTGACCTTGACGTAGCAGCACCCACCTACCTGTGGAGAAAAGGTTAACCTGCAAAAGAAGTCTTAACTGAGGGTGGGTAGGGTGGGAGAAGCTCTGGAGCCAACCGACAATTCCTAGGTAAGATCCTCCCCCAATTGTGTGGGCAGGGTGGTCCCTCCCCCTACCTGGCCTGGTCACCTTGGCAACGCCTCCCCAGGCGGGATTGGGCAACTGGCTGAGGTAGGCAGAGACCTCCAGGTATCCCACCTGGGGAAGGCGAAGCCAAGCCTGTGCTAATGGTGCCGCATAGGGTCCAGGGGGTTGCGCATGACCACGCAAAGGGCGCCCCCCATTTAATGTGGGGAGCGGTCATTCCAGTTTTGCATTTGTACATATAAATCGGCACCTGAAAATTTTATGCAAACCAGAATTATTTCCTTCGTTCCCTTTTCTGGCAAAGTTTGAGCGGTCACCCTCTTGGCAATTCAGGCAGCTGGGCCAGATGGGTCTGGAGGTTTGATAGACGCAGAATGGCTTTTTTAAAAAATTAGAAAACCAGCAAGAATTTCCAGGGAATGACCTGCTATTTGCTATGGGAGATACTGTTAGTGAACATCTTAAGCATCCTGCCTCTTACTGAATAATCACTCCAGTGTTAAACAGGCTTATGCAGCCCATTTTATAAGAAGACAGTGTAGCATCTGAAAGGGCCAGTTTTAAAAGAAAAAGAAAAGTTTATTTCTGTTTTCGGTTGGTTTGCAGAGAGATGTAGTGGATAGCTCGATGGAGGCTGACCCAGAGTATGGCAGAAATCTGTGTTAGGGACCATTAGGAAAAGGACGGAAAATAAAATGACCAATATCAGAATCTCAACTCTATGGTGCAAATACTCTTAGAATACATGGTGCAGTCTGGGTTACCTCACCTCCAAAATGAAATTGCAGAGTTGGAAAAGGTTCAAATCTCCAGGGCCTGATGAGCTGTGCCCAAGGGTATGAAAGGAGCTTGAGGATGTAATGTCAGAGATTCAGCCTATATTCTCTGAGAATTCTTGAAGAACAAGTGAGGTCCCTGCAGACTGGAGGCAGGCAAATGTTGTCCCCGTCTTCAAAAAGGGGGAGGGGGAGAAGACACAGGTATCTACTGACCATTGAGCTTGATATTGATACCAGGAAAGATCCCAGAACAGACAATTAAACAGTCAATCTGTGAGCGCTTAGAAAATGAAGTTATGATTACTAAAACTCAGCACGGGTTTCTCAAAAACAAGTCATGCCAGACAACTCCCATTTCTTTTTTTGATAGCGTTACAAGCTGGTGGATTAGGGGAATGTGGACATAGTGTATCTTGATTTCAGTAAGGCTTTTGACAAAGTCTCCCATTATATTCTTGTGGAGAAACTACTAAAATCTGAGTCGAATGGGATGACTGTTAGGTGGTATTTTTTAGCTTGTTGACTGACCAAACCCAAATAGTGCTCATCAATGGTACACATCATCATGCAAAAAGTCAAAAGTGGGGTCCTGCAGGACTACTGCAATGCACTCTACGTGGGGCTACCTTTGAAGGTGACCTGGAAACTACAACTAATCATGAATGCGGCAGCTAGACTGGTGACTGGGAGCGGCCGCCGGGACCACATAACACCGGTCTTGAAAGACCTACATTGGCTCCCAGCACATTTCCAAGCACAATTCAAAGCGTTGGTGCTGACCTTGAAAGCCCTAAATGGCCTTGGCTCAGTATACCTGAAGGAGTGTCTCCACCCCCATCATTCTGCCCGGACGCTGAGGTCTAGCGTCAAGGGCCTTCTGGTGGTTCCCTCATTGTGAGAAGCAAAACTAGAGGGAACCAGGCAGAGGGCCTTCTCGGTAGTGGCGCCCGCCCTGTGGAACGCCCTCCCATCAGATGTCAAAGAGATAAACAACCACCTGACATTTAGAAGACATCTGAAGGCAGCCCTGTTCAGGGAAGTTTTTAATGTGTGACATTTTGATGTATTTTTAATCTTTGTTGGGAGTTGCCCAGAGTGGCTGGGGAAACCCAGCCAGATGGGCGCAGTAAAATTATAAATTATTGTTATTATTACTACTACTACTACTACTACTACTACTACTACTACTACTACTGTGCTGGGCCTGTTGCTGTTCGACATCTTGGATAAAGGAATTGGGAAGATGCTCATCCAGTTATGGCCAACTACAGAAGACACCCAAGAGCGTTTCCAGAGCCATGGAGCACCTTGTTGGTGCCAGTGGCGAAGCAGTTTGTGGGGGAAATGCAGGCCCTACAGGAACTGCTGAAGGAGAAACTTGACGCAGCTAAAGCAAATAGGGACAAATGTAAGGTTCTGCTCTTAGGCAGGAAGAACCAGCTGCACAAATCTAAGGTTCCATTCTTTGCCTTTCTTAGCTCCCAGCACATGGTCTGTCATGTATTGTATGCAAATCTGCGTTCTCTTCTGCTCTCTAGTGATCCATTTATTCCTTTTGGTGATATGTAAGCTGCCACCCAACTCATGCCGTGTGTCTGTAGTAAGAGTTTTAACGGATTGCAACCCTGGCTAGCTCCCACAGCTCCCAATAAAGGGGCCTTGGGCACTGTTCCTTCAGGGGAAGCTAATTTGGAAGAGTAGCTGAGCGATTCAGTCTGCAAATCAGTAAATCTCTAGCTCAAATCTTACCTCTGCCAAAAATTCACAAGGTGACCTTTGGGTACTTATTTTCTCCTCAGCTTCTATCTGTAATAAGGGTAAAGGGACCCCTGACTATTAGGTTCAGTTGTGGCCGACTCTGGGGTTGCAGCGCTCATCTCGCTTTATTGGCCGAGGGAGCCGGCATACAGCATGTGGCCAGCATGACTAAGCCGCTTCTGGCGAACCAGAGCAGCACACGGAAACGCCGTTTACCTTCCCGCTGGAGTGGTACCTATTTTTCTACCTGCACTTTGATGTGCTTTTGAACTGCTAGGTTGGCAGGAGCTGGGACCGAGCAACGGGAACTCACACTGTCACTGGGATTCGAACCGCCGACCTTCTGATCAACTAGTCCTAGGCTCTGTGGTTTAACCCACAGCGCCACCCGCATACTAATACAGACCTACCTTGCAGAGCTATTGTAAGGTGATGTAACACTCTAAATGTGTTATATGAATTAATCTGGCTTGAAATTGACGCAAATAATTTTGTTTCTCCGTAAGCATACTGACCTTATTCCCACCTCCTTATTCGCACAGAGCAGAACATTCTTATCCTTTGTATTTTCCGCTTCTATGAAAGGAAATGAGCCTAAATGCATGAAAGAAATGCACTTGGTGAAAGAAAATGCCCATTTAAATTCAGATTTCACGATAAAATACACATTTGAGGATTTTTTTCCAATGGCAGGTTGATGTGCGAAAAGCAGGACAAAATGGACTTATGAAGCTGGAAATATGCCCTGGAACATCTGTATTTGAAACCAGCTTGAAATCTGAGATTTCAGATGTTGTGCTGCCCCTTCTTCACTGGGAAAACCCAGAGGGACCCAGAGGTGGTGCTGGTTGTAGAAGCACTTTGCTGGTCTAGATCCTGGGAAGCCGAGAGATCCAGCACGGCAAACGCTCCCAGTTCACGAAACGAGAGTCGTGCGAGGGTGTGTGCCCCAAAGGAAGGTCTGGAAAGAAAAGCACGTTGTTGTCTACGAGAGGGAAAGGGGGCAACGTGAGGCCTTTCGAGAGAGCCTGGCACAAAGCACTGGGAAGGCGGATATGTGTTTGTGCATGTGCGTGCATATGTACAGAAAGTGTCAGGATCAAACAAGCGTTGCCACAAGCCGGGCTTACGATCCCTCCCGCAATAATCCAGGAGCGAACACGGATTCTGAAGAAGTCTCTTCTTCAAACTTTCATGCAACAATTAAGTATTCCATTGTCACGGCTCAATTAAATGGTACGGCCTGAGAAAATTGGGGATTGTAAAGTGAGGACGGAATGCGCTTTGATCCTCCTTCCAGGGTTATTGTTTCATTAATAAATGAACATGTCATTTGTCTCACCAGAGGGAGCCCATGCCCTCCAGGCACTATTCCCTTTTTTGTTCAGGTTTTATAAAGATGAATTTCCAGTGCTCAGAAATACCATGGATTAGAAGTTAAGCTTGACAGCACTTCGGGGAGCGCTGAGCTTAAAGAGCCTCACACAGGTCTCCAAAGCAGTTGTTTACTAATAGAGGGAACTGGAGGCTTTCTGCAGCTGCTGATATCGTATTACCATTTGGAAAGACAGTAGCTGAGATAACAAATCACACAGTTTTAATAATTACTCCTGCTTTCCCTCTTTTTCAGGGGTTTCTTTCTCTCCCTCTCCCTCTCTCTCTCTTTTTTGTTTCCTGCGTGACTGCGGAGGCTGGACTCCATCCAAAAAAACAGATAAAAACAGTATGGAACTTTTATCTTTCCGCGATAATGACAACACATCATGTTCCGCGGAAAAGTTTCCTGCTGGATTTCGTCTTTCTCTCCCCGCCCTCCCCTCTATTTCCCTCAAGTTTCAATAAAATGTAATTATACTTTATAATTCTGCTCTTTTAATCTTCCCCCTTTTTTTAAAAAAAGAAATAAATAGAAGGAACTTCACACCCACAACGTTCTTAGGTTTTGGGGGCCTTTTTTTTGGGTAGTGGGGGTGGCGACACTGAATTGTCTTCCCCCCATTGACAAAATGCAGAAAGCACCCCTTCTTTGGGTAGACCTGCCGTCAAAACTCCATGCACAAGCAGAGCTGTTTTGCATTCAAATTAATACCTACTTTAATTTGGATGCAAAATAGCTGCCCCATTATTTAAACACACACACACACACACATACACACAGAGAGAGTTAACTAAGTCATTTGGCAATGAATGGGTACTAAGATATGATATTTCTTCTTGTTGTTGTTTTTAATCCTAAATTGAGCTGACATTAGGATTGGTATATTTTAATATCAATAGATTAGCCCTAAAGAGTGGAAGCCTTATTTAGAAAATCTGCATTTTTAATATGCTCTCAAGGAATCTTATTTTTTTAAAAAAGTGTCCATTTAGACGAACACTGGATTTGACTGGGCTGTTTTTGCTTCTTCCTGGTGTTTCAGAGGAAATCGTGTATTGTTGCAGCAGCAAGCAGGCTCCATTTGCCAGACAATGGCACCAGCTAATTTCTGGCAGTGGAGGAAAGAGATAAATGTCCTATAATTATATCTTCGCCGTGAAACCTGAAGTCTAGGAGCGTCAAGGTAACCTAAACTTTTCCCATAGCTTTCACTGCACTTCTGATGAAGCTGTGTTCCATTGGATGATTAAAGGAGGCTAACACTCTCTCTCTCACTCTCGCTTTCTCTTCTTCTTCTTTTTCAAAAAAAAAAAAAAAGGAAAAAGAGAGCATTATTTCAGAATAATCTTAATTGGCGAAAGGTTGAGGCCTTTCTAGGAGGGGAGGGAAAAGGTTGAATAGTCTTTTCAAGTCACATGAAAGTTTCTGGGATGAATGTACGGTAATTAGATTAATAAGTAGCTTAATTTATCACAGCTGAGGATTTCAGCAACCACACATTAGAGCACGGAGGGGAGGGGAGAAGGCTAGGGTGGTGGTTCAAGATTTTTTAAATTTTGGGGGGAGGGGGGAGGTGAAAATGTGCGGAAACATGTTTAACCTTACACACGCAGTGTATTTCTTTGTGTGTGTGTGTGTGTGTGTGCGCGCGTGCGCGCGCACGTGCGCAAATTCAGCAGTTGCGGAAGAAATTTGCACACATCCACACAAATAACAGAATGAGGAAGGCCCTGTTCTGTCCCTTTGTGCTCTCTAGTTAGTAAGAGATATTAAGATTTGTCAAAGAAACTTTCCCCTGTGAAGTTATTCCATACCCTCCAACATTTCTCTGAGGAAAATAGGGATGTCCTATATTATTATTATTATTATTATTATTATTATTATTATTATTATTATTATTATTATTATTATTATCATCATCATCATCATCACCACTACTACTACTATTATACCCCGCTCATCTGGCTGGGTCACCCCAGCCACCCTGGGCGGCTCCCAACATATATAAAAACATCATAAAACATTAAAAAATTAAATTGGACAGGCTGTCTCCAGGTGTCTTCTAAAGGTTGTATAGTTGCTTATCTCCTTGGGCCAGGGGTCAGATAACTCCATACCCTCCAACATTTCTCTGGTGAAAACAGGGATGTCCTAAGGGAAAGCGGGACATTCTGGGATCAAATCAGAAACCGGGACGGCTTCTGTAAATCTGGGAGCGTCCCTGGAAAAGAGGGATACTTGGAGTGTCTGTTATTTTGAGGGGAGGAGTGCAGGAAAGAAACTTCACAGGGACCTTGTTTTGGGTGCTGAACGTTTCCGTTGCAGAAGATGCGACGGGAGGTTCTGGTTACATAGAGATCCTTGCTCAGCTCATGACAGCCATGCAGAACTCTGCCAAGGGCAAAGCAGTCGGGCCCCGCAGGTCTCGAATGTTGCCATGCACTGGCTTCTGCGTGCCAATGGAACTCATGCGCAACATCACCGCGATGTGGGGCGTTTCGTGTGCCGAGAGGGTCGGACCAATGGGCAGCAGTCACCCGCAGCAAGAGGCAGTGCATGTACACCATTGCAGAACTACAGCCGACCTGTTTACAATGCAGAACAAACAGGGTTTCTTTTCCATCGCCTTGCGGGGTCTACATCTTTCATTGTTAACGGGGCACAGCCTTTCTTCAAAACAGGCTGCCTCTTGGCTACGCAGAACTGGATGGCACACCGTTTGTGGGCTCACGGTGGCATCGGGAATGTTCTGGTCCCTCCCTCTGCCCGCCTGCCCGCCCCCCAGGTCTGTGTTTTATTGTGTTTTCGGAGGACAATTCTTTCCCATAATTTTGATCCGCCCGTGCCGTTTTGATGTTGCCATCCTGGAAAGAGAAAGCTTTGTGTCTTGTCATTATTTATCAGCCCGGATGCCTGATCTCATTAAACTAACTCCTTAACTCTTGTGTTCCTATAAATGGGGGGTGGCAGGCAGGGAGATTCCCAGTGCCTCTTCATGAAAGCTCTTGGCACTGGTGCAAAGGAAATCCGGCGCTTGTGTCTCGCAGCCCTAGTGCGATGGTAGCTGTCAGGACTCCGCAGCCGTCGTCATCTCGAGGAGGCCCTAATGAAAACCCAGCAGTCAAGAGAGCCTCTTCCGCTTGTGTCGCCTGGTTCTCTGCAAGTATTGCCTCTTTGAAACGGGATGATAAAGCCAACTCTCGATATTGCTTTCAGCCATCTCCAGCGTGGCATCAGCTCCCTGTCGCCTAGAGGGGAGAGGAGGCGAAAGAACCCAAATCGGAGCACCCAAACACTGTCACGAAAAGGGAAACGACACAGCAAACTGTTGCTTCCTCTCTCTTTTTAACGAGAAGAAGAAAATATATTATCTGACACTTAAGAGAGGCCTGTTGGAAAAGGAGGCATGGGTGGGGAACTGTAATTATGGCGCAGATAACCCGTCCATAAAGCACGGCTGTGTCTGAGAGGGCGGCTTTGGGAAAGGGAGAGAGGATCAAAATGCTGGGAGTGGTTTTTGGATCACGCCGGCACTCGCCAGCTTGATAAGGCTGATAAGTATAACCAGTGGCTTAGGACGATCGATTCCTCTCCATAGGAGATCTCTCGGAAAGCTCACATCTTCTCCTCTGTTTATATGAAAGCGGCGCTTTCAAGATGTTTTATCATATAGTAGCAAATATGACGTGAATGGACGAATGGAACCTTTCTTCTTTTAATCTTGAAGGGGAGAGACTGAGGAAAAAATTAAACAGGACAGCATTTAATTATGCCTATCGAACAAACCCGTAGAGATGATGAGAAACTTGGGTTCCCCGCGCATGTGCGTGTTTTCCGCTTTTTCTTCTGATGAACCCAAGTGTCTGACTCTAATCTGAAATGGATATCTAATTATTGTTTAACATTATTTGTTTAGTTGGCGTTAACGACCTCTAATTTGCCTTTAAATGATTCATTTGGTGTTTAAATAAAGCTCCTTTTACTTAATAATGTTTTCTTTAACCAATCTTTGCTAATGTCAATATGCTCTTTGTTTAACCTTCTTAAAGGAAACATTTTCTCGGCTCCAAGACAATTAGGAATTATTACAGCAGTATTGCGGCGGGGGGGGGGGGGGGAGAGAGAGAGCCATGCAATCAACAAATGGTATTGTGATGATGAGGCTAAAATCAAAATATTCCCTCCAAATCACAAAATCAGGAAGAAGCGGTTCCTCAAATTTGCCTTTGAAGCAACCCCAAGGTGGAACTGTGTGTGTGTGTGTGACAAAAAAATCTCTTTGAGGTTTCAGGATCAGTGTTTCCTCTATGAAACCAAGGCATGCATATCTTAGTACATCATGCACAGTGGAGAATCAGCGAGCGTGGGACCAGCCCTACTATTGACCAACCTGAGGCATCTGACAATATTCAGAGCTGTGGGAGTGACAGAAGATTTTGATGGGGGTCCGTCTTCTGCAAATGATTATGAGGGTGCACCTAAGATCACGGGGGGGTGTGTCGTTTTCTCCTGGTGACTGCTCACTGACCTAGTAATGTTGCATGGCAGGTGGGGGCACCATTTTCTGGCTCGCCTCAGGTGGCAAAATGTCTTGGGCCGGCCCAGAGTGAGCAATAGAGAATGCTGACCCCTGCCACCCTGATGATTCTTTCCTGCAAATAACACCCCCCCCCCCTGTGTAGCTTTTAATTGTGCCCCCTTCAAGCTGGTCTAGTACACTAGAAACTTTTCTGCGGTAGGCATCTGGCTCCCGGTGGAGTATAGGGTCAGATTTAAAGTGCTGGTTTTAACCCTTAAAGCCCTTCATGGCCTAGGACCCTTGTACCTATGGGACCGCCTCTCCCGGTATGCCCCACGGAGGACCTTAAGGTCCATAAATAGCAATACCCTAGAGGTCCTGGGCCCTAAGGAAGTCAGATTAGCCTCAACCAGAGCCAGGGCCTTTTCAACACTGGCCCCGGCCTGATGGAACGCTCTGTCTCATGAGACCAGGGCCCTGCAGGATCTGATTTCTTTCCGCAGGGCCTGTAAGATGGAGTTGTTCCGCCTGGCCTTTGGCTTGGAATCAACTTGATCCCCTTCCCCTCTTTCCTTTTTCCTTTCTATTTCTGTGATGGAACTCCTATTTGGGGACTTCCTTGGCTTTTTTCTGGCCCACATAGGACCAGTCTGGAAAGTTAGCCTTGGTGAAGACTTGACGTTTTCATCCCCCCAAATTTTTTTGATTTGAGTTTCCACTGAAATGAGGCTGTATTTTAAAGTTGTAATGTTGTATTTTAATCTTGTTTTTAAGTTGTATTTCAATCAATTGTTTTTATATCGGGTGTTAGCTGCCCTGAGCCCGGCCTTGGCTGGGGAGGGCAGAGTCTAAATAAAATTTACTATTATAAAATTTATTATTATTAAACAAACAAATCAGTACGTAAGTACAAATGCCTCCCTTTCAGGGAGGAAACTGTTGGTGGGGAAGGGGTTAAGCACCCTCTTCCCCTTCTTGCTGGCATGCCTCTTCAAACACCTCCACATCCATCCCTTTTCAGCACAGCACAGGTTTGGGACCAAACAAACAGGTGTAATTTTACCCCAAGGTTATTTTAGGGCAGGGGTGTGTGGTTTTTTCCTGAGCTGGAGGGTCCATGCCCTTCTAAGCAACCTCCCAGGGGCCGCAGGGGTGGGGGAAGAAATGTTAATTTTTCCTTGGTATGGTAGGCTCGCTCTTCACACACGCCTCTCCAGCCTCCATTCAGGCAAGCGAGAAGCATGATCAAAGCTCACAGACACATTCAAGTCAGTCAAAAGCTTTCAAAGGTGATGCAAGGCAGGAGTGGGAAGGGGTGTGGCCTAGGGAGAAGGGGTTTGGCTAATGAGGTGGGATGGCCTGTGTCGAGTCCTTGGGACCAGAGAGACTAGCTTGCAGGCAGGAGCAGCCAGCTAGGGCAATGTGTGGGGACAGTGTTACTTCCCCAGATTGAAATCACTCTGATAACCAGGAGGTGACAGCAGCCACGAAATTAAAAGACGCCTGCTTCTTGGGAGAAAAGCAATGACAAACCTAGGCAGCATCTTAAAAAAGCAGAGACATCACCTTGCCAACAAAGGTCCGTATGGTAAAAGCTATGGTTTTCCCAGTACAGTGGTATCTCGGGTTAAGTACTTAATTCGGAGGCCCGTTCTTAACCTGAAACTGTTCTTAACCACTTTAGCTAATGGGGCCTCCTGCTGCCGCTGCACTGCCAGAGTGCGATTTCTGTTCTTATCCTGAAGCAAAGTTCTTAACCTGAAGCACTATTTCTGGGTTAGTGGAGTGTGTAACCTGAAGCGTATGTAACTCGAGGTACTACTGTAGTGATGTATGGAAGTGAGAGCTGGACCATAAAGAAGGTTGATCGCCAAAGAATTGATGCTTTTGAATTATGGTGCTGGAGGAGACTCTTGAGAGTCCCATGGACTGCAAGAAGATCCAACCTATCCATTCTTAAGGAAATCAGCCCTGAGTGCTCACTGGAAGGACAGATCGTGAAGCTGAGGCTCCAAGACTTTGGCCACCTCATGAGAAGAGAAGACTCTTTGGAAAAGATGTTGGGAAAGATGGAGGGCACAAGGAGAAGGGGACGACAGAGGACGAGATGGTGGGACAGTGTTCTCGAAGCTACCAGCATGAGTTTGACCAAACTGTGGGAGGCAGTGGAAGACAGGAGTGCCTGGCGTCCTCTGGTCCAGGGGGTCACGAAGAGTTGGACACGACTAAATGACTAAACAACAACAACCAGGAGGAGGAGGAAGGAAGCAGTGGGGAGGTCAGGACAGCGCAGGCACAGTAGGAACACTACTGGCTGCTGCCTTTGGCCCTTGAGATTGAGCCTTCCCTTGAGCAGAAGGTCTCAAATTCAAGTGAGGAATCTCCAGGTAGGGATGGGAAAGACCCCTGCCTGAAACCTGGAGAGCTGCTGCCAGTCTGTGTAGGCAATGCAGAGCTAGATGTGTGGCAGGGGTTATAATAGGCTTATTGATTTATCCCTCCTGGCCCCCACATCCATGAGTTGAACACAGTTTTAAAAATTCCCCTCCTTAACCACAAATTAAACGTATGGGAATAAGGCTGCAAAACCTTGTTTTGAGCAAGTCCATCTACAAAGAAAGCTGACTTCTCCCTTCGTAACAAAGAATCAGGCAACAACTTGTGAAGCAAATTTAAACATGAGATTTACTTGCTTCATAATCGTGCATTGGTTCACAGCAACATTAGCAGTAAAGAACTATGCAGGCGAAATACTTATATTTACAGTATAACCAGCTTCAGGAGCGGAAGGAAATGGAGGCCTGTCTGCATCCAATGCTGGTCCAAGGAAAAGAGGTAGTAACAGGAAGTACTCTATGTTCCTTCCTGTCCAGGAGCGGGAAGGGAAATGACGTCACACAGAGCCCTCTCTATCAATTGTATTTCTATGGTCTGAGTATCTGTTTACCAGCAATGCACTTGCCTGGACTTAGCCCCTTCTCATGCTAACTAGCAAGAATATGCATTTTTTAGGTTTGTCTGCTCACCTCCCACAAGATGGACTAATGGTCTGACTCAGTTTATGGCAACTTCTGATGTTCCTAAAATGACATGGCCAAATCATGTGACTAAAAGGTAAAGGTAAAGGCACCCCTGCCCGTACGGGCCAGTCTTGACAGACTCTGGGGTTGTGCGCCCATCTCACTCAAGAGGCCAGGGGCCAGCGCTGTCCGGAGACACTTCCGGGTCACGTGGCCAGCGTGACAAAGCTGCATCTGGCGAGCCAGAGCCGCACACGGAAACGCCGTTTACCTTCCCGCTGGTAAGCGGTCCCTATTTATCTACTTGCACCCGGAGGTGCTTTCGAACTGCTAGGTTGGCAGGCGCTGGGACCGAGCAGCGGGAGCGCACCCTGCCGCAGGGATTCGAACCGCCGACCTTTCGATCGGCAAGTCCTAGGCGCTGAGGCTTTAACCCATGTGACTACTCTCATCCAATGTGGGGAGAACCTGAATTCACCCCTGGGAGGAAGGACCACAGCTCAGCGGTAGAACATCTGCTTTGCATGCAGAAGGTCTAACATATAATAATAATAATAATAATAATAATAATAATAATAATAATAATAATAATTTATTTATTTATACCCCACCCATCTGGCTGGGTTTCCCCAGCCACCCTGAGCAGCTCCCAACAGAATATTAAAAATATGACAAAACTTCAGACATTAAAAACTTCCCTAAAAAGGGCTGCCTTCATATGTCTTCTGAAAGTCAGGTAGTTGTTTATGTCCTTGACATCTGATGGGAGGGCGTTCCACAGGGCGGGCGCCACCACCGAGAAGGCCCTCTGCCTGGTTTCCTGTAACCTCATGTCTCGCAGTGAGGGAACTGCCAGAAGGCCCTCAGAGCTGGATCTCAGTGTCTGGGCTGAACGATGGGGGTGGAGACCCTCCTTCAATCCTCGGTAGTGTTTGTAGCTGCGTAGCGGAAGATTCAGGAAAGAACAAAGAAAGTGCTTCTTCAAGTGCAGTGCCAAGTTAAACTCTGGATCTTGCTTACATTGCAGGCCGTGAAGTCCACCAACCAGGGTGGTTTTAAAAGTAGATTCGACAAATTGATGGAGGAGGTGACTGTTGATGACTACTCAGCATGAGGTTTATGCTTGGCCTCCGCAACTGGAGGCAGTAATGGGAAGGGAGAGGGTTCTGGTGCTCAAATGCCCTGGCTCAGGAGCGTAGCGTGGGTTGTCAGCACCCGGGGCAAGGCAAGTAATTTGCGCCCCCTAACCCCTAACCTGCTGCCGCTGCCAGCTTCTTCTTGCTGCTGCCTGGGCTGGGGTATTTATGGTAAGGTAGCCACGGCGGCGGCGGCGGGTCCGTGTCAGGTGATCTGAGGCGAGTTGCTGCTGGTGCTGCCGCCCAAACGACGCCGCTTGCCCGGAGGAGGAGGAGGAGGAGGGCAGAGAGGCGAGGAAATGCAACATGGCCCAGCAGCTGCAGCTGCAGCGGCGGCGGGGCTTCCTGGTGCGCCCTCCGCAGCCCTGACGCGCGGGGACCGTGGCGAGCGCTGAGAGCCACTGCCTGCTGAACGCCGTCAGCCCGGACATGCACACAGCTCGTCGGTTCCACAAGACATGGGGCTCTGCTACAGCCTGCGCCCGAGGCTCTTCGGCGACTCCGGAGGCGGCGAGCGCGTGCCCCCCAGGTGTTGCGCCCGGTGCGGCCGGCCCCGCCTGCACCCCCACGCTACGCCACTGCCCTGGCTTCCATCAAGCCACTGGGAGAACAGGATGCTGGATTAGATGGGCCACTGGCCTGATTCATCAGGTTTGTCTCATGTTCTTATGCCATCCCTAGGAAGGGTAGGAAATGGTCCCTGTCTGAAACCATCATCACCATCATCATCATCATCATCATCATCATCATATATTATTTATATCCTGCCCATCTGGCTGGGTTTCCCCAGTCACTCTGGGCGGCTCCCAGCAGAATATTAAAAACATGATAAAAACGTCAAATATTAAAAACCTCCCTAAACAGGGCTTCCTTCAGACGTCTTCCAAAAGTCAAGTAGTTGTTCATTTCCCAGGAAGAGACAACAATGAATTTAAGGAAGAATGGAAGGTGTTTGTTGCACACATACAGAAACATTGTACACAGATTAATACATTAGCAGGGTTTTAGGATCCCTTGTAATTTTGTTATGAATGGACTTAAATGATTTTCAAAGTTAACAATGGGCATGCGGTACATTGACAAATAATGGAGCCAAGGAAGGGACAAGGGGGGAGTCAATTTGTTGTGGATTATTTTGATTTCGTGTTGTTGTTGTTTCTATTTTTGTTTTTTTTGGGGGGGATTAATAAATTGCTATAAAAAAACCAGATAGTTGTTTATTTCCTTGACATCTGACGGGAGGGCATTCTGCAGGATGGGTGCCACCACCAAGAAGGCCCTCTGCCTGGTTCCCTGTAACCGCACATCTCGCAGTGATGTGAGGTTACAGGGAACCGCCAGAAGGCGCTTGGTGATGGACCTCAGTGTCCGGGCAGGATGATGGGGATAGAGACCATAGAGAGCTGCTGCCAGTCCGTGCAGACAACACTGAGTTAAATGGACTAATGTTCCACCCTCCTTGAAATGGCCGCAGGTGCTTGAGCACACAACGCCCGAAATAAATGGAAGAGGCTGAAAGTCTGTTGAAGGGTATGGAGTTGCAAAAGAAAAACCTTAGGATATTAATTGGCCTGGAAAATCATGAACAAAGGAGCCTCAATTTCAGCTTGATTTGTGTTGCCATTACGAGTGCAAGGGTACCAACTTGAATACAATATTGGGGGGGGGGGAGAGGCTGCATAATCAATCACATGACGCAGGGCAATGCCCATCAATTTTGACGTGCTCCAGCCCCCTTAAATATTTTATGTTTGTTTCTTTAGTCATTTAGTCGTGTCCGACTCTTCGTCACCCCATGGACCAAAGCATGCCAGGCACTCCTGCCTTCCACTGCCTCCCACAGTTTGGTCAAACTCATGCTGGTAGCTTTGAGAACACTGTTCAACCATCTCATCTTCTGTCGTCCCCTTCTCCTTGTGCCCTCCATCTTTCCCAACATCAGGGTCTTTTCCAGGGAGTCTTCTCTTCTCAAGAGGTGGCCAAAGTATTGGAGCCTCAACTTCAGGATCTGTCCTTCCAGTGAGCACTCAGGGCTGATTTCCTTAAGAATGGATAGGGTGGATCTTCTTGCAGTCCACGGGACTCTCCAGAGTCTCCTCCAGCACCATAATTCAAAAGCATCAATTCTTCGGCGATCAGCCTTCATTATGGTCCAGCTCTCACTTCCATACATCACTACAGTAGTACCTTGGGTTACATACGCTTCAGGTTACACCTGAAGGTTACAGGTTACTCCTATAAAACATTATAGGAGAATGTTTTATAGGAGGGAGATCTACAACCTTCCCTTCCTGCCTACTTTCAGCAGGATCTGTGCTCACTTTCCTCCATCTCTGTGCGTGTTTTGTGTGTGGCAGCAGCCCACAGGGCGAAAGCTGTGGGTCACACATCTGACTCGATGTTGTTCAGCCTCCTGATGGTGCTTTATGTACAAAACAAATCCCTTCTCCCCCTCCCCACCTTGATTTATTGGAAGAGCTTCGGGAAAAAACCAAACAAAAAAAAAAAAAAAAACACCATCTAGTACTAGAAACACATTCTTCCCCCCACAGGGATAAGCGAGAGTTTCGACAAGCAAAGTTGAAGCTAATGTGTTGTATTAGGTCGATCTGCGGCGTGTTTTAGGGGCGAGTGTGACTGACACTTTCTGAGATAAGAGAGCTCGATTGCAATTGCCTTCATTTACAAGAGGCTGGGAAGTTCATAATTAAGGTCAGAAAGGAATACGAGGGAGGAAAATACCGAGAGGCTGTGATCCCCCTTAAGCACAAGACAAGGCCTGGAGAGAGAGGCTGTTGACCCAGGCAATTGCATAGGGGACACCGGCTACTGGGTTGCTTTTACTGAACGCTCCTGTGTGTCGCCTGTTTACTGCCCTTGAGAATTTCTGTTCTGACTGCATCTACTTATAAAAAAAATAAGTGCATTGGCTGCACCCACTTTATGCCCATGAACCAGGGTTTGCCATGCGCCAATGGGGCCTTTAGTACAATAAAGAAGATTCCGACTCAACATCAGGGAAATCTTTCTGGCAGTAAGAGCTGTTTGGCAGTAGAACGGTCTCCCTCGGGAGGCGGTGAACTGTCCTTCCTTGGAGTCCTTTAAGCAGAGTTTGGAAGGCCATCTGTCCTGGGTGCTTTAGCTGAGATGCCTGCATTACAGGGGGTTGGACTAGATGACCCCTGGGTCCCTTCCATGATGCTATGAAAGTCTAGCCATCTCTGATTCATGCCATTAGGCTGCATACACGCTATACAGTAGTACCTCGGGTTACAGACGCTTCCGGTTACAGACTCTGCTAGCCCAGAAATAGTACCTCGGGTTAAGAATTTTGCTTCAGGATGAGAACAGAAATCATGCGGCGGCAGCAGGAGGCCCCATTAACTAAAGTGGTATTTCAGGTTACGAACAGTTTCAGGTTAAGAATGAACCTCCAGAACAAATTACGTTCTTAACCTGAGGTATCACTATATATCTACTTAAAGGCAAAGGTACCTCTGACCATTAGGTCCAGTCGCAGACGACTCTGGGATCAAGGCGCTCATCTCGCTCTATAGGCCGAGGGAGCCGGCGTTTGTCCGCAGACAGCTTCCGAGTCATGTGGCCAGCATGACTAAGCCGCTACTGGAGAACCAGAGCAGCACACGGAAACGCCGTTTACCTTCCCGCCAGAGTGGTACCTATTTATCTACTTGCACTTTGACATGCTTTCAAACTGCTAGGTTGGCAGGAGCAGGGACCAAACAACAGGAGCTCACCCCATTGCGGGGATTCGAACTGCTGACCTTTTGATCGGCAAGCACTAGGCTCTGTGGTTTAGACCACAGCACCACCCGTGTCCCTTATATATCTACTTACATTTATGTATATCCCGAGGGGCTCAAAGAGGCGTACATGGTTCTCCCCTTCCTACTGCAATCCCCACGACAACCCTGTGAGGTAGGCTCAGCTGAGAAAAGGCAGTGACTGGCCCAAGGTCATCATCATAATTTAATATTTATTATTTACACCCCACCCATCTGGCTGGGTTTCCCCAGCCACCCTGGGAGGCTCCCAACAGAATATTAAAAACACGATAAAACACCCAACACTAAAAACTTCCCTGAACAGGGCTGCCATCCGATGTCTTCTTAAAGTCAGATAGTTGTTTATTTCCTTGACATCGGATGGGAGGGTGTTCCACAGGGTGGGCGCCACCACCAAGAAGGCCCTCTGCCTGGCTCCCTGCAACCTTGCTTCTTGCAGTGAGGGAACCACCAGAAGGCCCTTGGAGCTGGACCTCTATGTCTGAGCGTGGGGATTTGAACCCTGGTTTCCCAGGGTCCTAGTCCAACGCTCTAACCGCTACGGTACCGTTGGGTCTCAATAGCTAAATCTAAGGTAGGTGGTTAGGCCTTTCCCTGCCCAAGAGAAAATCCTGTTTTTATTCCTCCCCTCACAGCACCTCAACCTGCATCATCCCCTTCCTAGCAAACACCGGACCCACCTCCATGTGTGGCCCCCGCTGCCTATGGAGATGCTCCCCCACCCCAATGCTAATTTTTGCTCTCTGCTGTGGCAATTAGAAATGTGTGCTTAATAGAGTGTCATGTTAATTGTTGCCGAGTTAACCAATTTCTCCCTTTAATTGGTGATTGATTAACCTATTGAAATGTTAAGTGACTCAGTTTCCATCCAGAGCAAAGTGGGGGGGGGGGGGGAGAGAGACTTCATCTGCAGCCACAATCAGGCTCTCTCTCTCTCTCTGGGAGTCTGTTGGTATTTTTTTTTCTTCCCTGCTCCTCCTCTTTCTCCCCACCTTCCCCCAGCTTTCTAATTAGATGAGCCAATTTGACATGCATTTGTCTGCTGGAAGGGTTATCAGCTCTGGAGGTGACCTGCGGAGGCAAGGTTGCACAGAGCATCCTCGCCAGAAAAGGTTTTAAGGGAGATGGTGGCTGTAGTCAGTTGCATTGTGATGGTAATTAACCAGATTTTTGCCTCCCCTCCATGGAAGGAGGCGATTCCTTGGCCACATATAGGCACTTTTTAAACCCTCCTTGGCTTCCCATAAGCATGCAAGCGATCAATCAATCATCTCTTAAGACGGATCTCTTCGTTCACTTTTTATTAATTGCGTTTTTATCCCACGTTTTCCTCCAAGAACTCAAGACAGTTTACGTGGTTCTTCCCCGCTTTGTTTAATCACAACAACAACCCTGCGAGGTGGGTAGGGCTGAGAGGGAGTGACTGGTTCAAGGCACTTCATGGCAGAAGAAGAAGAAGAAGAGTTTGGATTTGATATCCCACCTTTCACTCCCTTTAAGGAGTCTCAAAGCGGCTAACATTCTCCTTTCCCTTCCTCCCCCACAACAAACACTCTGTGAGGTGAGTGGGGCTGAGAGACTTCACAGAAGTGTGACTGGCCCAAGGTCACCCAGCAGCTGCATGTGGAGGAGCGGAGACATGAACCCGGTTCCCCAGATTACGTGACTACCGCTCTTAACCACTACACCACACTGGCAGAATGAGGATTTGAACCCTGGTCTCCCAGGCCCTGGCCCTACACTCTCCTCCTCCTCCTCCTCCTCCTCCTCTTCTTCTTCTTCGGCAATCACTTGTAGCCAATTGTCTTCCATGAACACAGTCTTAACAGTGAGTCCATAAGTGACTGTGGAGGCCAATTCTGGATCCACACGTCCATCCACAGTGGGGACATAGGTTTTCGGGCAGGAGTTGATCATGGTGAGGGTTTGCCAAGCGTGCCTTCCTCTCAGCACATTTCTCCCTTGCGTCCTGAGTTTGAGTGTCTTCAAAGCCCATGACACCTTTGGTCAAGGCTGTTCTCCAACTGGAGCGCTCGCAGACCAGTGTTCCCCATTTGTCAGTGTTTATACTACATTTTTTTTAGTTTTGCCTTGAGAGAGTCTTTAAACCTCTTTTGTTGACCACCAGCATTACGCTTTCCATTTTTAAGTTCAGAATAGAGTAGTTGCTTTGGAAGACGATCATCAGGCATCCACACAAGAAGACCAGTTCAACGAAGTTGATGTTGAAGAATCATTGCTTCGACACTGGTGGTCTTTGCTTCTTCCAGTACACTGGCGTTAGTTCACCTGTCTTCCCAAGTGATGTGTAACATTTTCCGGAGACACCATTGATGGAATCTTTCGAGGAGTAGGAGATGGTGGTCCACGTTTCACAAGCATACAGTAAGGTTGGTAGTACAGTAGCTTTGTAAACAAGTATTTTGATTTCCCTGTGAATGTCCCAGTTCTCAGACACTCTAACCACTATGCCACACTGCCTTTATGGAGGTGGATGTACATCTGGTTGCTATGAAGTCAGGGTCTAGCAGAAATTTTAAAATATCGCCCATGCAATGCACTGTCACACATCTCTAACTGCCAGAAAGTTCTGCCTAAATGTTTAATTGAAATCTCCTGTCTTAACATTTGAATTCATTGGTCCAGGCCAGGACTTGCCCTCCAGACCAGCAAAAAACAATCTGGCTCCACCTGCCACCCGCTGCTACCACATCCACCAATGGCAGAGAAGCACCATTGCCATCAGCGCCAATTTCAGGCAAGAATGTGCAGATTTGGGGTGAGATATCACACAAAATAGGCGCAACCTTGCCCATAATGCAGCCTGGGACCCACGTACCTACCGGACCGCCTCTCCTGGTAAGCCCCGCGGAGGACGTTAAGGTCCACAAATGACAACATTTTGGAGGTTCCAAGTCGCAAGGTGGTTAGATTGGTCTCAACTAGGGCCAGGGTCTTTTCAGTACTGGCCCCGACTTGGTGGAACGTTCTGTCACAAGAGACTAGGGCCCTGCGGGACTTGACATCTTTCCGCAGGGCCTGCAAGACAGAGCTGTTCCACCTGGCCTTTGGTTTGGACTCAGTCTGACCCTTATGTTTCCCTCCCCTTATGGTTTTGATGAGGCTGCATTTTAAATTGCATTTTAACATGTATTTTAAATTGGTTTTCCCCCCTATTATGTTTTTACTGTAATTTACTGGTATTAGCTGCCCTGAGCCCAGCTCTGGCTGGGGGGGTATAAATATCATCATCATCATCATCATCATCATCATCATCATCATCATTGGTGCCAGCAGTGGTAACGCTTCTTTGCCACTGGCAGAGGTGAGGCATGCCTAATGACTGGGCCAGCTCTGAGACACATGGCCACCCCAGTCTTGAGTACAGCCTTTCTCACACCCAGGTTGGCAGATGTTCTTGGACTACAGATCCCATCATCTCTGACCACTGGTGATGCTAGATAGGAATGATGGGAGTTGTAGTCCAACAACATCTTGGAGCCCAGGTTTGAGATTAGCAGCTGTAGTGTCTGTGTCTAGACCCCATAAAACAAGGGACAGATCTACCTCCCTGGGAGTGAG
This sequence comes from Podarcis gaigeae, assembly GCF_964106915.1. Classification (NCBI taxonomy): domain Eukaryota; kingdom Metazoa; phylum Chordata; class Lepidosauria; order Squamata; family Lacertidae; genus Podarcis; species Podarcis gaigeae. Next base: position 6,832,595 of record NC_139678.1, read on the forward strand.
TTCTACATATGGGGGCCCCTGCATAATAGGCCCTGCAAGAGTTGGAGGGGGCTATCCTGTAAATATAAGCCATACGAAGGCCACTCACTTATACGGGAAGGGCATTGGCTCAGTGGCAAGAAGATAAGAAGAGCCTGCTGGATTGGGCAAATAATCTGTCTTCTCACAGATAATCCCAATCTCAATCCCCAACTAGGAGTGGAAGAATGCATCTGTCTAAAACCTTGGAGAGCCTCTGCCAGCCAGTGTAGACAATATTGAGCTATAATAATAATAATATTCATGCATTCATTCGTTTATACATATCCCGCTCATCTGGCTGGGTTTCCCCAGCCACTCTGGGCGGCTCCCAATAGAATATTAAAAACACAAGAAAACATCAAACATTAAAAACTTCCCAAAACAGGGTTGCCTTCAGATGTCTTCTAAAAGTCAGATAGTTGTTTATCTCTTTGACATCTGGTAGGAGGGTGTTCCACAGGGAAGGCGCCACTACCAAGAAGGCCCTCTGCCTGGTTCCCTGTAACTTCAATTTTCGCAGTGAGGGAACCACCAGAAGGCCCTCAGAGCTGGACCTCAGTGTCCGGGCTGGATGATGGGGGTGGAGACGCTCCTTCAGGTATACTGGGCTGAGGCTGTTTAGGGCTTTAAAGGTCAGCACCAACACTTTGAATTGTGCCCGGAAACGTAATGGGAGCCAATGTAGGTCTTTCAGGACCAGCGTTATGTGGTCTTGGTAGCCGCTCCCAGTCACCAGTCTAGCTGCCACATTCTGGATTAGTTGTAGTTTCCAGGTCACCTTCAAAGGTAGCCCCACGGAGCGATGGTCTGACTCGGTATAACACATCTTCCCTGTTCCCTGAGTTTTGCAAAAATGTCCAGCTGTCTCCCTGGCATTAGTCCTGTGCTGTCCATTCGGGACTTGCCTGTGTTTTAATAACTGACAGCCCCCCCAAAAAAGGCCCACCGCATGCAATCGAACATAGGCAGGCTCGGAAAATGCTGGTCGCCGGCGAAGGAAACAATGAGATTACCCAACAACATTGTGCTTTGCGGTCCCTGCAGAGGATTCCCCAAGTGGTGGGGGGCTTGTAATAGTTTTGGCTCATTCATGTGACGCGCAGGGCGTTTGTCCTTTAAAAAGAAGTGTAGATTAGGAGACATTCGGGGTTAGGCTAATAATTCGGGGCTGAAAATGGCCGCTCGCCATTGTGCCGGCGTGTTCCTGATGCTCCTCTTCTCCCCCCTGCCTCCTCTTCTCCCCCCTCGCCTCTCTGGCACTCGGGGCAGCTTTGGGCCCGGTTGGTAAAGAAGCTTAAGGCCAGACGTCTTTTCAGTCTTTTAAAATGACGCCTCGAAATTAAAAAAAGAAAAAGAAAGGTGGGGGGGTTGCACACCCCCACAAAACACCCACATCTCAGTGGCGACTGCTTGGCGATCCCTTCACAAAAGCCAGGGACATTATGCAAGGGTATTTACATAGGCCTTAGCGGAGGAGAGGGGGGCAATTAATGATTTGGGGGGGGGGGCATATCAGGAAAGTTTGTTCAACCCATTCTCCGGTAAGAGAGCTTTTTTGTAAAAAAAATAAAAAATAAAAGTCTATGGAAAGTCGTCAAGTTCCCCCCCCCCCCTCCCCACACAAATCACTCCAATTCCCCCGACCCAGCCCCAAAAGAGAGATTAAGGGCTGGAATTTAGCAAGAAATCCTATGTTTCCTCTCCCCGCCCCCTCCCCAAACTTTCTCTCTCTCTTTTTTAACACCTTACTTGGTGAAAATTGGTGAAACTTTCTTTTAAAAATAAACATTCGTTATTCTATATTTAGATTTGAAAGGAGTTGGAAACAGGGCGGGGGGGGGGGAGCAGGATGCGGAATCTATTTTATACCGCTTTGTTGGACCAGAAAGCCTTCATAAAAGAATCCAACCCCTGGCAATCCAGCCTGCCGGACACGGGGGGGTGGGGGCGGGTGGAAATAAAAGGGCGCTTGCAAGGTCTGACTAGTCTCTTTTAGGACAGACGGCTGAAATTTAAGCTGATTTGTAAGTGTGGGACAGAGAGGGGGTGTGCTGATTCCCTTTGTTGTTGGCCCAACTCTGCCAAAGTTACCCCATGGTTTTGCAAAAGCAGCCGAGATGGTGTGAAGGATTCTTCCGTAATCTTTGCAGCCTCACTGTGCACCAGAACCATTTTAAACCATGTTAATAATAATTGTGATTGTGCCTTTCCACGCACTCACCTGTCCGGAATTCCTGGTCGCCTATGGCTACCAAGGGTGTTGATAAATGCAAGGCTGAATGGTAGGTTTCTCACTCTCAAACAACAATTGTGTCTTTGGTTGCGGAGCAAATTTCCAAAATCTTTCCACCGGTCACTTCAAGTTTAATTTCAAGTTTTTGCAGAGGGCAGCTCTTTCCCAAATATTCCCTACACTTCTTCAATTAAGATCATTTTGGAAAATTGAAAACGATAATAGTTGTGGTCGTGCTGAATACTTAATGTTCCACCTCAGGGAATCTTCCTCACAACAGGTTCAAAGTTTTGTGAAGTGTTTCTGAAAGCTAAGAAGCCAGTGTGGTGTAGTGGTTAAGAGCAATGGACTTGTAAATCTGGTGAACCGGGTTCGATTCCCCGCTCCTCCACATGCAGCTGCTGGGTGACCTTGGGCCAGACACACTTCTCTGAAGTCTCTCAGCCCCACTCACCTCAGAGTATTTGTTATGGGGGAGGAAGGGAAAGGAGATTGTTAGCCGCTTTGAGACTCCTTCGGGTAGTGATAAAGCGGGATATCAAATCCAAACTCTTCTTCTTCTTCCTTTTAACCCAGTCAGGCCAGTGTTCCAGCTAGCTCAGCACTGCCTGTTCTGACTGCCAGCAGCTCTTCAGGGTTTCAGACAGGGTACATTTTCTTCCCTACCTGAAGATGCTGATGGTTGAACCTACGGCAATTGAACCTCTGCAACTGAGCCACAGCCTTTTCCCAAAATGGGAGATCTGTTGTGCTGGTCCCGGGGACTAACCGAGAGGCAAGGTCCGAGTCCAGTCTGAGGTCGAGGGTGCGGTATAGAGGCTGTCCGTCAAGGCTGAAGCTGGGTCCACGGCAGGGAGTCGGGTGAGGTCAGGAACTCTGGCAGAAGAGCAGGACAGGGTGCAGGCACGAACAGGCTACCAACAAAGTTGCTCCCGCAACCTGGGACTGGCTGGCTTTTATCTGCCCCGAGGCACAAGGCGGCCCTGATCCTCAGGTGACTCACCTCTCTTGGCCTGGAGGTGAGCACTCCTCCTGCGGGAACATAGTTCCCTCCGCCTCTATGCCCTGAGCCTCTGCAGCTCAGGAGAGGCTGGAGGGTTACCGGTCCCAGAGGCAACCTCAGCTTCCCCTGATGGGGCTGAAAGTGGAGCACCTGCAGGCAATGGGTCCTCCATCACCTCAGGAGCCAGAGCAGACTCAGCTGGTGCCTGCACCTGAGGATCCAGCACAGGTGAAGACCCTTCAGGCTCAGGCCCCAGCCCCGGCTCAGCTGGTTCTGGAGGCGGGGAATCCTGTGCAGGCTGGTATTCCTCAGGTTCAGCATCTGAGCCCGAATCCCAGGCCATCACACCTGTGCGCAACAGTAGTATATAAGTAAGAAAAAAACAAACTATTGTAGGCTGTATGTTTCAGTCTTGTAGACCCATCCTTGGGTTAACCAGGTCCACTGGACCGCACCTCTCCATTCTGACCACTCCTCCTTTGAAAAGAAGCAAGTCTCAATGCACCTTTGAACATGGGTACAAGGGTCGTTCAATCTTCAGACTTGAAGCATAGACCATGAACACATAATTGTTTACTCTGGTTCCCGCGTATTAACATTTGATACTTCAATGTGCATTTAAGTAATACATCTTTAAAAATAACATTTGTCTCAATGTATGGGCAGATGGGCTCATCAAACTGCGATGGTAGACCATTTAGGAGAGGGAAAACTCTGATCCTAAACCTCCACTGGCCTGCAAGATATCTTCAGGAGAAGAAAAGGCCAAGGAGTCAGTGGAACCTCGGTTCTTGAATGTCTCCGTTGATGAACGATTCAGAACCTGAACATCGAAAACCCAGAAGTAATTGCTTCTGTTTTTGAACGTGCCTCGGAAGTCGAACGGCTTCTGCTGTGTGTTTTTCCATTTTTAAGTAGATTTTGCCAACTGCCCATTGATCCTTGGTTTTTGAACATTTCAGAAGTATTCCATAATGGGTTACGTTCGAAAACCGAAGTTCCACTGTACTCCCTAAGATGGTTGGATCCTGAGACACCTCCTTCTGGCAAACCCTGCAGTCAAGATGAGACCAAACATATTGCTCTGCTTTTCTTTGGATCACATCAGCGAGGCTGAGAGGCCTGTGCCTCAGTGAGGTCACTTCGGTGTTGATATTGTAGCAGTTTGGCTTCACCCCTAGAGACGCACTCCATTGTCTCTCAGGGCAGATGGATGCCAACATCAAATGCATTTCCAGATTCATTTTATTCCAAAATATGCAATTTGCAATGCACTTCCGCACACTGTTTGATCTCAGAACTGTATTGCAAAATTCAGAGGCGTGTGAAGTCCAAAGGAGAATTACCGCTCGAAGCAGACTTTTACTCCAGAAGATGTAAGTCAGAATTCAGAGGAATGTGAATGACTCAGGTTCCCACAGGTCACATGGTGCCTGGTTCTTCAGGTGAGCTTCTCTTGGCTGACTGAGGTACTGAGTAGAGTCAGGACAATTGATGGAGACTGCATCAGGTAGGCATGTATTTATTGGGATAGGATCTAGGAGTCTTGGTTGACCACAAACTTGACATGAGCCAACAGTGTGACGCGGCAGCTAAAAAAGCCAATGCAATTCTGGGCTGCATCAATAGGAGTATAGCATCTAGATCAAGGGAAGTAATAGTGCCACTGTATTCTGCTCTGGTCAGACCTCACCTGGAGTACTGTGTCCAGTTCTGGGCACCACAGTTCAAGAAGGACACTGACAAACTGGAACGTGTCCAGGGGAGGGCAACCAAAATGGTCGAAGGCCTGGAAACGATGCCTTATGAGGAACGGCTAAGGGAGCTGGGCATGTTTAGCCTGGAGAAGAGGAGGTTAAGGGGTGATATGATAGCCATGTTGAAATATATAAAAGGATGTCACATAGAGGAGGGAGAAAGGTTGTTTTCTGCTGCTCCAGAGAAGCGGACACGGAGCAATGGATCCAAACTACAAGAAAGAAGATTCCACCTAAACATTAGGAAGAACTTCCTGACAGTAAGAGCTGTTTGACAGTGGAATTTGCTGCCAAGGAGTGTGGTGGTCTTTATGCAGAGGCTTGACAACCATATGTCAGGAGTGCTCTGATGGTGTTTCCTGCTTGGCAGGGGGTTGGACTCGATGGCCCTTGTGGTCTCTTCCAACTCTATGATTCTATGATTCTATGATAATTGGGAGTGTTTAAGCCTGTAGCCCAGTCCAAGAAGTATAGGCAGGTACATATCTAGTGACTGGTTGAACTTCTTCTTTGTAGTTTCAGTTTGTGGGGATGAGATCCAGTTTTGGGGGTTCAGTTGGGGCTGATGGGAGTTGTAATCCAAAACAGCTGGAGAACCCCAAGTTGGCCAAACCTTGTACTCTACCACAAAGTTCCTGACCTTCTCATTATTTCTTTTTCTAACTGCCCTCAAGCTGAACCTCGGCATTGCCCTTGCAATGTAAAGATAAGAATTTTGCTTACTTTGAAATCATTATATTTTTCCGAAAACCATTTTTCCCCAACTGTTGCAGTTCCTTCTTCGTCTCTGACTGTGAGGCCAATATTGCCAGGTATTTAAAAGCAAGAAAAGAGCAAAGAGGTTGCTGGATCCAAGGGATAGCAATCATAGTAGTTTGGAGGAAATGCCTATTTTAAAAAGAATGCTCTAGCTGTGGATATCTTTAAAAAGAAAGAAGATGATATTTCCACACCTAGAAGGCAGTTCTGGGCCAGAGACAAAGAACACTAATAATTTGAAATTTACTCCTCTGCTCTACGTCCAACTTCCACACCTACCCAAGTTTGAGGAACACATTGAAAGGTGAGCAGTATGAAACACCTTAGCAGCAAGAACCCTTTTAGAAAAAATAAAATAAGGGCAAAGCAGAGAGTACATAATTCTTTCCCACTTCCTTGAGAGGAAGAGGGGAGGGGGGAATTAAACCTCCAGAAATCAATGCCTCATTCAAGGGTATTGATCAGGACTAAATTAATTAGACTTCAAGGCTTATAGTAGTTGATAAGACAACTTGTTTATTTAGTCAATGCGGGAGTTTTCCCTACAGCAGCAAATACCCTCTTCCTTGGAAAAGACATTCGGAACGCAAGATATGTCCGTGTGTCTGTGTGTAAAGGAGAGGGAGACAGCACTCCCAAGAACCTAGTTTGGGTATAAATGAAGGCAGAAGTAGCCAAAATCACACACACACACACACACACACACACACACACACCAGGTGTATTGGGCTAAAATTATCTACTTCCAAGATTTTTTGCCGCTCCACTTGAATTAAAATTGTGCCACCTGACCCTTATGCCTTACTCTATGCTGAGCTGTAAAATGTAGACCGATGATGAATAGCTGCTAGGAGGCCTCTGCCCACTCTCCCCAAATGCATAAGCTGCAGCTCCCCCTTCAAGACAATTATGAGTTATTCTGCTAAGATATCTGTCCTGCCTTTCTCCTGTCATGAAGCCTAAGGGTGCTGCAGACCCTCCAAGTTTGAAAGACTTTGAATTGAGCTCCTGGTGGCCGCTCCCAGTCACCAGTCTGGCTGCCGCATTCTGGATTAGTTGTAGTTTCTGAGTCACCTTCAAAGGTAGCCCCACATAGAGCACATTGCATTAGTCCAAGCAGGAGATAACCAGGGCATGCAGCTTGGAGTACCAGATGGAGCTGGTAGACAACCACCATGGACAGAGAATTTATCTGTGCCTCCATGGATGGCTGTGAATCCAATATGACTCCCAGACTGCACACCTGGTTCTTCAGGGACACAGATTCTTCAGGACCAGGGAGTCCTCCACACCTGCCTGCCCCCTGTTCCCCAGAAACAGTACTTCCGTCTTTTCAGGATTCAATCTCAATCCGTTAGTCACCATCCACCCTCCCCCAACCACCTCCAGTCACTCACAGAGGCTGTGGCGGGATCCTAGAGCCCTCCCACCTCCTTCCCAAAGTAGGGAAAGTGCTAACTAAGCTTTAGGAAGGAGGCATAAATACTTGAGGGCCCTGTCAGAGACCTCTCACCTCCTTCCCAAAGCCCAGTGCCTCACTTACCTGGAAGATGGTGTGAGGGCTTGGGCGTCAAATGTTGGACCACCCTCTTCTAGACAGTTGCCTGGTTGCCTCTGTAGCTGATCTACAGAGATGGATGGGCAATTCTGTCAATTTCAGTTTTCCCCAGTCTCTTATGTTTCCATAGTTCAGTTCTTCGCATTAGTGTGTGATTGTGTAAGAAAAAAGTCCTTATGTAATTCATCAGCTTTTAAGCGCAGATTTCTCCTAATCAGTAGCGGCCACTGAGGTGGGACACCATTGTTCTCCTGGCTTCCCAAGGCAGGTCACTGGTGACAAGAGTGAGGCCCTGTGCGGTGCAGCTCAAACAAGCCAACGCTCCTGCCATGATGTGCCACGGAGGCTCCCCGCAAAACACGCCTAACTCTACCATCACCGCTGCCATTGGAGATTTAATTTCTGTAAATCCTAGAGCAGAGCAGACCCACCTCGCAGCTCTTGCTCACAATATTTTAACCAGGGTTCCTCAAAGACAAAAACAGAAGCAGATGCAGAAGGCATCGGAACCAATTTCAAGCCAAGTGGCCCTGCTAGTAAAGGCCCCTACCCAAGCCCCTGGACAGCAAAGATTCTTGTTGTTGTTTGGTCGTTTAGTCGTGTCCGACTCTTCATGACCCCATGGACCAGAGCACACCAGGCACTCCTGTCTTCCACTGCCTCCTGCAATTTGGTCAAATTCATGTTCGTAGCTTCGAGAACACTGTCCAACCATCTCGTCCTCTGTCGTCCCCTTCTCCTTGTGCTCTCCATCTTTCCCAACATCAGGGACTTTTCCAGGGAGTCTTCTCTTCTCATGAGGTGGCCAAAATCTTGGAGCCTCAGCTTCACGATCTGTCCTTCCAGTGAGTACTCAGGGCTGATTTCCTTAAGGATGGATACGTTTGATCTTCTTGCAGTCCATGGGACTCTCCAGACTCTCCTCCATCACCATAATTGAAAAGCATCAATTCTTCGGCGATCGGCCTTCTTTATGGTCCAGCTCTCACTTCCGTACATCACTACTGGGAAAACCATAGCTTTAACTATACGGACCTTTGTCGGCAAGGTGATGTCTCTGCTTTTTAAGATGCTGTCTAGGTTTGTCGGCAAAGATCCTAGTGAGGGCCATTTCCCCTTGCAGTTAATCCCTTGGGGGCTGCATGCTGGCAACGGGTGGGACACGAGGGCGACGTTTTGCGGCTGGTAGACAAAGAGGATGGGAGCCTGTCGATCAGGCAAAGTGTTGATGCGATGAAGGTATCCCAGAAGGCTTTGGACATGGGGCAGAACTTCCTGCTGGCTGGGATAGGGGGGCTGGAAAGGACAAAAGCCGAACGAGGGTGGCGAGGATCCCACCAACAGTTTCTGAAGGCAACAGTCTGCTATCAGCTGTATTCCAACCCTGCGAGAATGCTAATAAGCCGGTGAAGAGCTTGGCTTCCCCGCCATAATTCTATAGAGGAGCTGAGTACCCCATAGTGTTCACCAAATAAAGACAACTAATTGAGAATTTTTTGCACATTTGGCTGGGGGGCCCGGGGGACTCGTTCACACAGCTCGTTGTGAGAGAATGCAGACTCTCGCTCGTGACAGGGGGACGGCTCCTCCAAGGACAGGATCCCCGTTAGCTTTACTCCCCCCAGACTTTCAAAGTATGACAAAAATGTCTAATTTAATTTTGAGGGCATTTCTTCCTCCTCCTCAGCAACACACTCTCAGCTGCATTGCCAAGAACCGTTTCGGCGTCTCTGCCAGAGAGTCGATTCGCCTAGTGTTTGTATTAATATCATATTCGTTATTATTATTTTCTTTTTTTAAAAAAAAAATGCTGACGCTTATTTTTTCTTTTATTTTCTCAGAATTAAATGCTTTCTCTCTCCAAACCCCCCACCCCCTTTTGCTGTTATGTTTGGAGGCGAAGTCTGCATTTTTGTGTCTGCAGGTGACACACTTTGATTGAAACTAAAATTAATAAATCAGCGGAAAAGCACACACCTAGGGTTCACAGCGGGGCCCACAAACACGCTCATAAAAGGAGCTTTATGCCCTTGTACAAAGCAGGAATAAATTACGGGAACACTTGTTGCCTTTGGTCTCCGTTTTGCTCCACAGACCGGTATCTTATTTTCGAAGGCTTATTCGTAATCAACAGGTTCCTTGGCGCTTTAGCAGGTGACTTTGTCATTAATCTCTCATTTGACCATTCTGGCATATTAATGAGGCAGGCTCCTCTCTCTCCTTCTCTCTCTCTCTCTCTCTCTCTCTCTCTCTCTCTCTCTCTCTCTCTCTTTCTGGCATAAGGAATTAGTTTAAAAGGTGTACTTGTGTCTAAATTGCTTACAGCTCGCGAGAAGTGCTGCCGCCGACCAAATGCAAAAGAGCATTTTTTCCCCCAGCTTGGGCTGCGCTAAAGCACATTTGACTAACATTATCTTCCTTGCTGTGCTTTTCTTAAACCACATACTTATTTCTTCACCATGGTGCAACTATTACCCGACCGTGTCAATCAATTTTCCTTTGTCCCCCCTTCTCTTTCGGAGGGGGTGGAAATCTCTATATATTATTACATATTTCCCTCGACCTTTCCCAAACAAAAAATCCAGATTTTATATCCATGTCGCGCAATAATATCCTTTCTGATTAACGGCCTGCCTCTCACTCCCTGCCCCCCACCCCTTCCTCTGTTAATTAAACAGTTCCAGCCCTTTTGGGGAGAGGTTTTTGGTGCGCGGTTTTGGGTCTCAATGGAACACCGATGCTCATTCGTTTCAACATTTCTTTTCAGAGCGACTTTAATAAATATCATTATATTTAAAAAGTGCTGGAATCCACCTGGTATTTGGGGTCTGCCGGAAAGCCCAAAGTGAGAATTCCTATGGGGCCATTAAAGAGCATTTAAGGAAAAGGGGGGGCAAGGGAAATGTTTAAGATTTAAGTCTCACATTTGTGATTACTACGATCTGCCAAAATATATAATATTATGACTTTAGGCTGATTTGGGGGAAAGAAGCCGCCAACCACAACAGCACTAAAAAAAACCCTTTCTGACACTGCGATAAAAACAGTTTTGTGGCAATACAATAATTTGCGCATTTCCAAAGAACGCGCCTGGCAATAAATCTGTTTTGTTGCAGGGTTAGGATTTGTGTGTGTGTGTGTGTGTGTTTCATAACTCCGACAAGCAAACAGGCTCCCAACCAAGTGCATCTGTTTAAATTTCTGAAAAGTGACGCGTTTACATATTCATATTTTCAGTATGTGTGTGTGTGTTTTAAAACCTGACACCACAAGCCAAGCTGCTTTTGCATCAGGGGTGTCTTTCCGCAATGTTTTCGACATCTTTTTTTTTTTAGTCTTAATAGCCAAGTGTCTGTCTTTCATGGATTACAGTCAAAGCTATCACGTCATTTGCGGCCTGTCGCACGGAGAGGCTGCCTCGCTTGTACCACTGTAGTGTTTAAAAAAGAGAGAGACAGGCGAGAATGGAGATAAACCAAATCTGGAGTTTGATGGAGAGGTTACTTAGATAGCCAGCTGGGGCTGTCTGAGTATTCGGAGAGAACGGCGACTGCCAGTGTTGAGGCGGACTCCTAAACAGTCAGCCAGCCCGGCTCTGGAAGGAAAAAAGAAACTCTGGGATAGGCATGGCTGGTCCATTGCCTGCCATCTTACTTAAAAACTTGCCAGGGCCACAGTCACCTCATACATCTATGGATTCCTGTACTGGAGCCTGAACTAGATTTCCCTCAGGGTCTCTTCCAACTCGATTCTGAAGCACTCTTAAACAGTCATGGCTTCCCCCAAAGCAGTACTTTTTCTGGGGGAAAAGGTGGGGAAATTCATCACAAAGTTTGTTTATTGGGGACCCGGTTGCAGTGCCACAACCACCCACTCCACAAGATGTGATTAATAAACTCAAGCAGACAATGGTCTGGATTAAAAATGGTCACGACTTTATTGATTACAGATACAGGAGGATTTTTGGCTTGAGAATTGGGTGCACTGTATTTTTCCATGTATAAGATGATGCTTTTTGCTTAAAAAAATGCGTGTCCTCTTATACACGGATACTGAATGCACAGGGGGGAGATGTGCGATTAATGGCAGCAACAAGCAGGACATTGGCAGCGGCGATTGGGCGGGTGATTGGTGGCTGCGGCAGGGCCTGCTGGCGACTGGCTGCAGCTGTGGCAATTGGGCAGGCAATTGGCGGCTGTGGATAGGGTGGCAGCGAGTGGGCAGACAATAGGCGACTGTGGCAAGGTGTGTGATCAGCAATGGCTGTGGCAAGCGATCGGCAGTGGCGGGCAGGTGGGTGAGCGATTGGTGGAAGTGACCTCCCCCACCCCACCCCCAAAAAGCTAAACAACTTAATTTCTTAATTTGGGGTTTAAAAAAATAGGGGTCATCTTATACATGGGAGCGTCTTATACACAGAAAAATACGGTATATCCGTTCCAGAGCCCCACGCACACACAAATATTTGATTTTTAAAAGGTAAGGGAACTCAATTGCCAACATTTCTCTGATGAAAATAGGAACGCCCTGTTGCATAACAATAATAATTGTATTATTTCTACCCCGGTCATCTGACTGGGTTGCCCCAGCCACTCTGGGCAGCTTTCAACATATATAAAAACATAATAAAACATTAAACAAACACAAAAAACTTCACTATACAGGGCTGCTTTCAGATGCCTTCTATTATTATTATTTTGTTAAATAATTTTTATTAATTTTTCATTAATAACAATCCAAAGTATCCCACATTAATTCAAATCACAATACAATTTAAAAAGCCAATTCTCCAATTCCAAATTAAACATTCCTTCAGATGTCTTCTATAGGTTGCTTAGTTACTTTTCTCCTTGGCTTGAGGGTCACATAACTTCATACCCTCCAACATTTCTCCGATAGAAATCGGGACGTCCTGAGGAAAAGTGGGACATTCCGGGATCAAATCCGAAATCGGGACGGCGTCTGCAAATCCAGGACTGTCCCTGGAAAATAGGGACACTTGGAGTCTCTGCTGGGAGACTCCTGTTCTCCTCAGAGTCTGTCTCCATTTTTTAAAAATTGTAGTTTCTAGTGTGTCTTTCTTGCTCATCCTTCAAGGGAGCTCAGGGATTTCTGTATCTGTTTTATTTCCCCCATTTCATCCTCACAGCAACTACCGTATTTTTCACTCTATAAGACGCACCAGACCATAAGACACACCTAGTTTTTGGAGGAGGAAAACAAGAAAAAAATATATTCTGAATCTCAGAAGCCAGAACAGCAAGAGGGATTGCTGTGCAGCGAAAGCAGCGATCCCTCTTCCTGTTCTGGCTTTTGGGATAGCTGCGCAGCCTGCATTCGCTCCATAAGATGCACACACATTTCCCCTTACTTTTTAGGAGGGAAAAAGTGAGTCTTATAGAGCAAAAAATACGGTATCTTGATGTCTTGAAGCTGAGAGATGGCGACTATTTGTCTCTGGGCAAATATAATTATCTGTGCTACAGACAGTGCTCTGTGTTTATCGAAATGACTTGGGAAGACAAGAAAAGCGTTGATCTGGAGAATGAAATGTAAAAGTGAGGGTGCCCTGCTGGGGGACTCTACCTGAGAAGGCTATGACACAACCAGGGTCTTTCCTCTAGGACAGCCTTTCTCAACCTTGGGTCCCCAGATATTTTGGCCTACAACTCCCATCATCCCTGACCACTGGTCCTGCAAGCTAGGGGAGTTGTAGGCCAAAAACATCTGGGGACCCAAGGTTGAGAAAGGCTGCTCTAGGAAGTCCTTTTCCAGCTTCCATTGGCCTTGCCTCTTTAGGCCCTTGCGGAAAAGTGCCTCTGCTGCCATTCTCAGCTCTCAGGTACGTTCGTGCGGAAGAAAGTAAGTTTGGGGCATGGTTAGTCTGGGGGGCGGTGCAACAGGAGAAATGGGTGCTTTCATTTTGAGTTTGTTGTCGTTTAGTCGTGTCCGCCTCTTCGCGACCCCCTGGACCAGAGCACACCAGGCACTCCTGTCTTCCACTGCCTCCCGCAGTTTGGTCAAACTCATGCTGGTAGCTTCGAGAACACTGTCCCACCATCTTGTCCTCTGTCGTCCCCTTCTCCTTGTGCCCTCCATCTTTCCCAACATCAGGGTCTTTTCCAGGGAGTCTTCACTTCTCGTGAGGTTGCCAAAGTTTTGGAGCCTCAGCTTCAGGATCTGTCCTTCCAGTGAGCACTCAGGGCTGATTTCCTTCTGAATGGAGAGGTTTGATCTTCTTGCAGTCCATGGGACTCTCCAGAGTCTCCTCCAGCACCATAATTCAAAAGCCTCAATTCTTTGGCGATCAGCCTTCTTTATGGTCCAGCTTTCATCCCTGGAAATAGGACACTAAATCTGGAGAAGTGGATTGCCGTGTTTTGCTTTCTTCCTGTTCCTGCAAACAGGCATGGTTTAAACCAGGGATGGGGAATCTGTGGCCCTCCAGATGTGGTTGGACCTCAACTCCCATCAGGTTCTGGCCAGCAAGGCCAGTGGTCAGGGATGATGGGAGCTGGAGTCCCAACAGCATCTAGACAGCCTCTGATTTCAGCAATTTGCCTTCCATTCATTCCCAGAGTGTAGCCTCTTCTTTCCTCCTCCTATTAAACAACGCTTGTGGTTTTTGTTTCTCTTTTTCTAAGAGTGCAATGTTAATATTTGAGCATCCATAATATGTGTCTCTTGAGCAAAGGCTTAAGCCTATGGTGTTCTCTCCCACATGACTCCTGTTTTAGCAATTATTGATGGATATGTTGAAGCCAGCCAGAAGTTGCTTTATCTTACCTTTTGAGGTAAAAAAGAAATATTTTTTTTAGTCTAGTTTTATTATTATTATTATTATTGTTGTTGTTGTTGTTGTTGTTGTTGTTGTTGTTATTGCTATTATTGTTATTATTGTTATTAATACGGCTTGGCAATTAGCTAATAATAATAATAATAATGTTTTACAATTATAATTTTTCCTTCTCAAATCACTCACCAACTGAATCTGTGGCCTTGTCTATCAAGGACTGGCCCATAATGATTTTGTTGTTGCTGTTGTTTTATTTGGCTGGCTCCGCGGTCCCTGAAATGCAAGATTTATCATTAAAATACTGGCAGGTACTTCACTGAAGTGGCACTAGCAACGGTTGTCCTAATGCGTATTTATAAGGAGTGACAGCCAGTTGAGGGTTTGTTGAAATGAGGCCCTTTCCTCTCTCTCTCTCTCTCTCTCTCTCCTCCCTTCCTCCCCTCTTCCTTGAACAACTTGGAAGGTTTCGACTCATTTTGTCTTTTCAGGACTTAGCCAAGATCAGACACAATTCTGCAATGCATATGCAGATTTTGCCTCTTGTTACTTTCTCTAATGAGCCTTCACTTAATCAATTTGACAGTAGCCTTTGTTTTTCCCCCTCCCCAACTCCTCCTTTCTGACACATACATTTACCAAGGAAAGTATTTCAGGAAAGAGTTTGAGGAGTTTCAGGGGGTATTAGGAAAAAAACAACGTAGTGAGGGAGCCATTTTTAGGGAGGCTGGTGGAGTGTTTCTTTTTAAAAGGGAGGGAAGGGAGGGCAAAGTTAAAACCGAGGAGTGGCAATTGCCATGAAGGTGTGACTTGCAAAAGCATTAAAATAAGGACATGATTTGAGTTTAATTAAACAGCCACCCACATAAAGCAGCTCTCGAAGAATGGTTAAATCCTTGTTTCTGTTACAGGCCAGTTGAGGCATGTGTCCTAATTATGGAGCACCAATAAACTTGGGGGGGGGGTCTAAGCATGGAAAACGGGGTTAGATCAGCAGGACATTGCTTATGAGAGCACACTGGGGCATGTTCAGACTTGGATCACAGCCACAATTTTGCTCCGTCATTCAGCACATCCTCTTGCCAGTGTTCCACAAGGTGCAGCCTCCCTGGGTGCCTGCACTTTAAATCCCGAGGGAAGATATAGTGATGTAATTCCACACGTGCAGCTGCCTCAGATCAGGAAGAACAGGGCAGCCAGGGAGGCTTCAGTGTGCTGGAGACACGTTTACTGGAAGAAAACACACACACACAAACTCCCATCAGTCCCAAGTGAACTCCCAAAAGTGGATCTCCTTCTCAAAAATTGGGACCTCAAAGAGGAAGAAATGCAAGAAGTCACCAGATACCTGCCTGTACCTCTTTGGCTGTGTCTCAGATTTAAAATACTCCCGATAAATACTTGTTTACCTGAGGCAGGCTCCATTAAGCGTCCTTACTCTACCTAGTGCCCCAACCAGCCAAGAGAAACTCACTTATAAAGAACCAGGCACCATGTGCACTATGGGGGCCCGAGTCATGCGGTTTATCTGAATTTTAAAGTATAGTGGTACCTCGGGTTAAGAGCTTACCATATTTTTTGCTCTATAAGACTCACTTTTCCCCTCCTAAAAAGTAAGGGGAAATGTGTGTGCGTCTTATGGAGCGAATGCAGGCTGCGCAGCTATCCCAGAAGCCAGAACAGCAAGAGGGATTGCTGCTTTCGCTGCGCAGCGATCCCTCTTGCTGTTCTGGCTTCTGAGATTCAGAATATTTTTTTTTCTTGATTTCCTCCTCCAAAAACTAGGTGCGTCTTGTGGTCTGGTGCGTCTTATAGAGCGAAAAATACGGTAATTCGTTCTGGAGGTGTGTTCTTAACCTGAAACTGTTCTTAACCTGAGGTACCACTTTAGCTAATGGGGCCTCCTGCTGCCGCCGCCCCACAATTTCTGTTCTCATCCTGAAGCAAAGTTCTTAACCCAAGGTACTATTTCTGGGTTAGCGGAGTCTGTAACCTGAAGCATCTGTAACCCAAAGTACCACTATAAACTGATCTGATTTACACCTTCTGCAGTAAAAGTCTGCTTCAAACGGTAATGTTCCTTCAGATTTCACACTCCTCAGATCAGATAGTGCGCCAAAGCACATTACAAATCATGTATTTTAGAATAAAATGCATCTGGAGATGCCTACATTGGATTGAATGTTATTTAAATATGTATTATTAGATACATAGCTAGGTATTCCAAAATACTATTAAATATTACTCAAGTATCGGCATTTTCATGCTTCTCTTTTTAAAAAACAAAATAGGAGATTAATGCAGAACAAAACAGAGATGTGAATGAACACATGTGTCACTGAGGCACACTGGAAATAGTATCTGCTGTCTCCTCTGTCCATTTGGGGAGTTTGGGGATGGAGGTGCATTTCATTTGTCTGATGCGATTGCCCAGCAGCCATTTGTGATAGGAATGGGTGTTGTCATGTAGGTTTGCTTCCTTTCCCATTTTTTTGATTCCCGATATAAACCATGAGGAAGGACTCACAATCCCTGGAAGCATTTGTCCAGACAAAGGCAAGCAAAAACAGCATCAGGAGCCACAGTAAGGGAAATGTTGGGTGACGATAATAATAAGAATTTATTACTTATACCCCGCCCATCTGGCTGAGTTTCCTCAGCCACGATGTGTCGAGAACGTGCAGGAGAGTTTCAGAGGGTTTTTTAAGGGCTTCATTTGCATTCCTTCACCCTCGGCCACCTTGGACCTCTTCGAAGGAGAAAGAGAGATCTTTGCAAAGATGCTCTGCTCTTCATACACCCAGCAGCCAAACTCTTGTTTTGCAGCCAACCGTTTGGAAGATGCGGCCATTGCCACCGTGGTGAAGATGGGACTTCACACCACAACATCTAGGGTGGGCATCCAGCAGCTCCTGGTTTTGCTGTGACCAAGGCGCAACCACCCCATGGTGGGAGTGACCTTTCCCTTTCTGGAGTCACAGGCAACCCGGAGAGAATTTGCTGCCATCCTTATTTCCCCCCCCCCCTCTCTCCCCTTCCCTGAAGCAGAGAGCTGCTGCTTCCCTCCCTCTTCCCCCCCCCTTCCGTCCACACCCAGAAACCTGTGGGCTCCATGCAATCACAAATACGACATTCCCCATATCCTTTCCCCCACATCAAGTTTTTTGGTCTTGGGACCCTTCCTGCAGCCATTTTTGTTTTTATTTCCGCGGGTGACTATCCGTGATATATGCGGGCTATTTTAAGAATGTAGGACAGAGCGGAGGATTAACATCCTCCTTCTCTTCTCTGTGTATCAGAGCTTCTTAGCCGTAATTAATTGGGACACAGGGTTTTGTACTTTGCGATCAGGTCATTTGACTACGAGCTGCCCAGCTGGATTTTCTTATTGTGTTGTTTTCTGGGGGGATAATTTTTTTTTTGTCTGTTTGTTTCACAAAGGCACATGTTTCCTGCGTTCCTGGGTATATTTCTACGGGGAGATTTAAACTTGCCATTTGAATAAGTCTTTGCCACAAGTGTTTGGCCCCCGGGCAAGAAAGCAAAAGGAAAGGAAGAGGGAGGGTTGGGAAGAGAGAAAGGGAGAGGGAGAGAATCCGGTTTGCTTCGTGCAACCATAGCCCGGAGGCTCCCGTCTTTCCGAGTTTGATGCAACTAGCCTCACACCGTCACATGGCTGTGATGTCAGCGCGGGAGGGCCTTGTGTCAGACAAATCTGGATTTAGGGGAATTATAGCAGATGTTGCAAAATGGCAACAGTTTAGCGAGTCCCTTTCATCCCACCGGCGAGGAGGCAGGTCCGCTAAGTGTACCAGACAGAAAAGAATGTTATCTTTGATCCCTAACACTCATGGGGGAAAGGGGGCGATGGTGGGGCTTTGCTCGTCAAAAAAAAAAAAAAACCACACAGAAGCGCTCGGAGTAATGTTGACGTGGAGGAGGTGATGGGAGGCAGATGCAAAGGAAGAAAAGGCTTCTTCTACACAGGCCGGGTACAGGGCTGCAAGTGGGAATCCCGATTTGTGGAGGTGTCTGCCCTGATTATAATATTTAATTCAGAAGAAGAAGAAGAAGAAGAAGAAGAAGAAGAAGAAGAAGAAGAAGAAGAAGAAGAAGAAGAAGAAGAACAACAACAACAACAACAACAACAACAACAACAACAACAACAACAACAACAACAACAACAACAACAACGTGTGGGGATATATTAAACAATCCAGACTTAGCTAGATCAAAAAGCAGAAAAAGATGGCCTCCTACTTTCTGAAGATGTGTTGACAAGCGTTTTAAGGAAGGTGGCTGGAAGGAATGGAGAAGAGCAAATCTTTGAGCTCAGTGACTCTCCATCCAACTGCCATGATTTTTTAACATATAAGTATCAGGGACTGGCTATCTTTTCCAGTTCTGTTAGCTTCCTTTGGCATATAAAATTGGACCCTTTTGGTGAGAGGAAAATGATGAGCTGGGATTTTGATTTGAAGGCTGCTCAACACTTATGTTTAGCTCCTGTCAAATTCACCACAGATCCATCCAACCCCTGCCCTTGTGTGTTTGCAGTGGCTGTGAATCGGACCTTCATCTGGACTTAAATCTAATTTGTGTTTGGGCATACCTGCAAGGACAAGAGAATGAAGTTGTGTGTGTTGGTGTGTGTGTCTTTACAGAACAGACTGTACTACTTCAGATTGAAAGCGGGGGATGCAGTTGTGGTTTTTTAACAAAAAATATGTTCCCCTTGCATATATATATATATATATATATATATATATATATATATATATATATCAAGTTCTCCTTGCAATTAAAAGATTAGCAACTGGAGAGTAACACCCTGGAGAGCTGATGCCCATCAAAGCATACAACACTGGGCTAGGAGGATAAATAGTTTTACTTGGCATAAAGTAGGAATGGCTCAGTCTCTCTCCTGCCCATGCCCATTCACACGTCTGTTCCATCCTGCTTTCACCTTAATCAATGGACTTTTCAAAAAGTTGTATTTAAATATGCATTATTATCACACAATCTCTATTAAGTACATTTTATCTCGGTGTAAACATTCCTACGTTTCATCCTAACATATGTATTCTGGGACATACCTGAGCCAATCTATGCTTAATAAAATTTGGAGAAGAGTGAGATCCCATGGATAATTATGTTCCTATCTGCACATTAGTCCAGAGAGCATAAATCAATTAACATTAAAAGTCACAGAAAGCAAATTCCTCAAATTCCTTTATCTCGGTTTTTGCTTGGAGGCAGTTAGGTTTCCCCTCTGTCCCAATAACTGCATCACCCATCTGTTATCAGATGGGGTTTTTTACATCCTCAGGATTACATCAGCTCTCTCTCTCATGGATGTGCAGGCCAGACCTTTTTGCTGAATTTGTCCATTAGAAGAGTTCTGTTGTGTGCACCCCACTTCTCTGAACAGTGAGAACTTGCAGGGGCCCAGGACTTACCCAGATTTGGTTTCCTTTGGAAGGAGGCCACTGGAGGCTTATTTGCAGTTTTGTAATATTTGCTTTTATTTACAAATACACAGGTTCAGCATGGAAGGGAGCACAGCTCAAGTGTGTCATCAGACAGCCATAATCTACTGCTCTCACGTCAGATCTCCAGGGAGATAGGCAGCCCCCTCTTTGCAAAAATGCTGCTAGCTTCCAGAGCCTACGAACTGAGATCTTTGTATTTTTCTCAGCCTCTCTCTCTCTCAACCTGTAGTCTATTGTTCTTTCCACAGGCAAGACACCTGGATGCTTTCATCTTTAGCTGTGAGAGGGGAAGGTCAGACTATTCTGCCAAATGATCCTGTACCAAGAAGCAATTGGCCAACTATTTAATTCCCATAGCAACATATCATCACTAGTTTACCTAACAAAGAATATGCCAGGCCAGACCTGCAACTCTCCTCTCCCCAAAGCTTACAACAGTTCCCCCATCGTGCATTTTCTCACTGAGGTAGTCAACCTGTGCTTGGTTTATACCACTTCAGACACAGGTAATTATTATTATTATTATTATTTATTTATTTATTTATACCCCACCCATCTGGCTGAGTTTCCCCAGCCACTCTGGGCAGCTCCCAGTCAAGTATTAAATACAATACAGAGTTAAATATTAAAAGCTTCCCTGAACAGGGCTGCCTTAAGATGTCTTTTAAAGATTGGATAGCTACTTATTTCCTTCACATCTGAAGGGAGGGTGTTCCACAGGGTGAGTGCCACTACTGAGAAGTCCCTCTGTCTGGTTCCCTGTAACCTTACTTCTCGCAATGAGGGAACCGCCAGAAGGCCCTCAGAGCTGGATCTCAGTGTCCGGGCAGAACGATGGGGGTGGAGACGCTCCTTCAGGTATAGAGGACCGAGGCTGTTTAGGGCTTTAAAGGTCAGCACCAACACTTTGACTTGTGCTCGGAAACATACTGGGAGCCAATGCAGATCTCTCAGAACTGGTGTTATGTGGTCCCGGCGGCCACTCCCAGTCACCAGACTAGCTGCCGCATTCTGGATTAATTGCAGTTTCCGGGTCACCTTCAAAGGTAGCCCCATGTAGAGCACGTTGCAGTAGTCCAAGCGGGAGATAACTAGAGCATGCACCACTCTGGTGAGACAGTCTGCGGGCAGGGAGGGTCTTAGCCTGCGTACCAGGTGGAGCTGGTAGACAGCTGCCCTGGACACAGAATTAACCTGCGCCTCCATGCACAGCTGTGAGTCCAAAATGAGGTGTTGGAGGTGTGGGGACCTACATGGTCAATGGTTCCTTTATGTGAATGAATGCTCCTCTGAACTGAGGAGGAATAGGAAGAAGAAGGGGGGAGAGGAGAGGGAGGAGGCTAGCCTAGAACCTTTGCTCTGACATACTAGTTTTCATACAGACATCCATCCATGTTTGTTCGTGTAGATGAGATGTGGGGAAACGTTGGCCCTCCAGATGCACCTGAACTACAACTCCCAAAAGTCTTACCAGGTATGGCCAATGGCCAGGGATGAGGTTGGGAGTTGTAGTTCGTGTGGGGAGCCAAAGGTTCCCTACACCTGACGTAGATAATCATTCAGTCATGCAAATGGCACTAGCAGTCGGAAGTGGTACGGCCCCAGCCCAGTGGTACAGCCTGGGCCTGAGTCTCATTAGGACTTCAAAGACCAACATTAACAAGTGGCTGAACTGAACACACTGAAGCAGAATTTCTAGCCTAACCCAAAATACTGGGGCAGCAAAAACATCTGAGTTCATCTCCTCCCTGTCTGCCTATTACTGTGCCCACTTTCTCTTTCCAGCATGGGTCCAGTGTGGTGTAGTGGTTAAGAGCAGTAGACTCGTAATCTGGGAAACCGGGTTCGCATCTCCGCTCCTCCACATGCAGCTGCTGGGTGACCTTGGGCCAGTCACACTTCTCAGAAGTCTCTCAGCCTCACTCACCTCACAGAGTGTTTGTTGTGGGGGAGGAAGGGGAAGGAGAATGTTAGCCGCTTTGAGACTCCTTAGGGTAGTGATAAAGCGGGATATCAAATCCAAACTTCTCTTCCTCTTCTTCTTCTTCTTCTTCTTCTTCTTCTTCTTCTTCTTCTTCTTCTTTTTCTTCCTGATTTCATGCCGGGAACATTAGACCCAAGAGCCAAGCATGGACCTCCAAACTTCTCCATCTGGCTTTTGAGACTCTTTCCCAGGCCACACCCCTCCCCAGCCCTACTTCGTACTCTTCCTTGGGTGTTTTTGCCGGACTGGAATGTGTCCTTCAACAAAGCCCCTTGCTAGGTCAGGTTGATGAATGGAGAGTGGGGTGTGCAAAAATGCCCACTGTGCAAATGTGCATTTTCAACCGCTTATTCCACTTACGATTGCCTCTAGCCCCATGCACCATTGGGACATGGCCACCAGAAGGTAACCCAGATGGGAATGAGACCCCTGGGCTAAAAGAAAGATTCCCCACCCTTGATCTAGGGTAATAATAATAATAATAATAATAATAATAATAATAATAATAATAATTTATTTATATCCCGCCCTCCCCAGTCAAAGCCAGGTTCAGGGCGGCTAACAACAATAAAAATAGCACAATTTACATAAAATCACAGTCAATTAATTGAAATACATTCTAAAATCAATTCAGAATCAAATTAATGGCAACCATTAGAACAGCTCTGTCTTGCAGGCCCTGCGGAAAGATGTCAGGTCCCGCAGGGCCCTAGTCTCTTATGACAGAGCGTTCCACCAGATCGGGGCCACAGCTGAAAAAGCCCTGGCTCTGGTTGAGGCCAGCCTAACCTCCCTGTGGCCCAGGACCTCCAAGATGTTTTTGTTTGAAGACCGTAAGGTCCTCCATGGGACATACCAGGAGAGGCGGTCCTGTAGGTACGAGGGTCCTAGGCCGTATAGGACTTTAAAGGTTAAAACCAGAACCTTAAACCAGATCCTGTACTCCTGTACTTGCAAACCGTTGCTGGTTGGAGAATTGCATTGCAAAATTCAGATAAGCATGAATTTTGAGGGAAGGTACAAATTTGATCAATGCAGCTCTTAATGTGAACTGAATAGAAATTCTCTTAGTTCTGGAAGCCAAGGCCATTTAATAGCAGCAAGTGTTCTTCCTCTGTTTGATGATCTGCATTCAGGTTGGTAGCTGTGTTAGTCTGATGCAGTCGAAATAAATTTTAAAAATACAAAAATATATATATATATATTCCAGTAGCACCTTAGAGACCAACTAAGTTTGTTCTGGGATCTGCAGTTTGCCAAACTACTAGGATGCGCATTGCACCATAGCCAGTTAAGGGAAAGTGTTTGTGTCAGAGTGTTTGTGTGTGTCATAATTGTTGCTCTCTGCAAGGTATTTTTTTTTTGGGGGGGGGTGATTCATTAAGTCAAACATACCTAATTCCTGCTTTCTGAAACAATACGTGAACCAAAACTCAAGTCATCCTTCAAAATTTTCACTTTGAATTTTTCAATGCACCTCTCCAGCCAATTAATACATACAACATTGTAAGTGTGCTTTAGAATGAAGGTTTTGGTGAGGACAGCATACAGAAATGCATTTCAACAAGGGAGATGACTTTGTAAGAATGAAAAAAAAAGACACAGACAAAATTGCACACATATTAGAAAAAACTATCCGCAAAATGCCAATGAATGTGCACGAGGACTTTCTTTTAAAAATTGTGAACTTCTGAAAATGTGGAGAACTGAACTTTTGCAGAATATTTTATTATTTTTGTAGCAGGGTGTGGAGAATTGAATTTAAGATTGGAAAAATAAGGAACTGGGAGAAACCGAAATGAGGAAGTTTGCCTGCACTTATTCGCTGCACACTCAGATACTGAATTCAGCTGACGGCATGTTATTCCTTTGTCAGACATTTGTCACTTTAATACAAGTGTGTGTTACTTTCGCTCAGCATCCAGTCTGAAGAAGACTTCTAGAGAACCTGCACGCTTGCTCGCAACCTGGGGATATTTCACCTGGTCCTTAATAAAGGAGCTCTACCTGCAATTTAACGACACAGCCTAGCAGCCTACTAAAAGAGTAATTGCTTATTAATACTTGCCAGCAGTTAAGTGTGAATCTGGTCCTTTGTGTAAGCATCTTCAGTTACATCTATTTATTTTACTTATTAATTAAATCTCAATGCCGCCCCCTTACCCGAGGATCTATAGGGAGGCAAATATCTAATATAGGAGCAGACTTGAAGAGGGAGGCGTTCTATCTCTTGCCCCCCCCTTCCCCTTCCTCGGACCCCCACCAGCAACTCTGCCACCACCACCCCACCCCACATTTGTCCAAGCGCACCCTTGTCTTAATTGGAAACGCAACAATTGTTTAAAAAATGGCATTGTCCCTGAAAAGATTTAGTGAGGGATGAAGAAATCTCTTGAACCGAAGGCCATAATCTGCTGCTCCAGTTCCCTTGGCTGGGTTGATTCCTGAGGAGCACCATTCCCTCTCTGGCAAACCTCCCCGGCAACTTACGTCCCACCTAGAAAATCTCCTGGGATCCCTACATTATTCCCTGCTTTTCTCTCCCCGCACCCACCCTTCCTCCATTCAGCCCGAACAGAAGAACAAGGGACCGGGTTCCCAAAGGGCAGGGAGACATCAGGAGCCAGGAAAAAAACGCTTGAGAATAAGGTCAGGGCCTGACTCCTTCTGCCAACAGTTACCGGGGAGGGGGCTGCGGCCCCCCCTCAACAGTGTTCAAAGGCTTTAGTGGGCTTTGTTCAACTGTGTAGGGATTAGGCCGGGCGGTCTGAGAATTTGCCTTCTAATTAAAAAGGATAAAAGATAGAAGTAGCATTAGAACTAAAACACCGCAATGATACTTCACAAGGTTGAGCTCCCTCTCTCTCTCTCTTTTTTTAAACACACGCACACAAAACACTGTTAGTCACAAGACAATGTAAGAAGTCACCATCAGGCTTGCTTCATCCTTTTTTGTTTTCTGCTCAAATTTAAACAAAGGGGGGGGGGAGAAAGAGAAAGAGAGAGAAGGGGAGGAAGAGAGAAAGTGGGGAAGGAAAAGTTTGGAAACTCTTCCAGCTGTTCCTTCGTGAGGACAGAAGACTAATTGTATGGAAATGATCTGTTTACAGTGCGGGTTTTTTTTTATTCTTAAAACCTCTAGCGGGGTTAGGCGGGGGGGGGCATTCGCACCCCCAGACGCTGCATTTAACGGGACGCACCTCAAACGGGTGCAACATCCTGTTCCCCGTCAAAATGGGCTCGCTATGAATTTAATTTGATTCGATTTACCTCCCTCTTAAATAATGCATTCTCTGCACTTCTGCTGTTTGAACAGGCGCCAGCTCTCATTAACATCTTTGCCCAAATTGTGTCTGTGCCATATGGAATATGGGCTACGAGGTTTGGGTGAACTGTTGTTTCGGGATCCTCTGGTTAGCTGTGCACATTTTTTTGCCGGCAGGGGGGTGGGGTGGGGCAGAGAGAGAACCAGGAGATCTTGGGCTTGAAAAGATGAAGATCTGGCCTCAGTCCTCCCGCTCATTCATGTGACTGACCCCAACATCAGGCTGATAAGATGCCCGGCTGAATTCAGGGCAGACCTATATGACTTTATATATGGATTTATTTGTCTTTTTTGGACCAGGAAACAGGCCTGAAGAAAACAAACAGAGATGGTTGATGGAATGTGGGCAACTGACCCACAAAAACTGTTTATTTGTATGTCGTTTTTTCCCTGGTAAACAATGTTCAAGGCAGCTCCCAAAATAAGAAAGCTTACATTATTCACTTATGGCAAAATTTAAATAAGCTAATGAGAACAACTCCAGTCATTGAAGAGACAATAAAATAAATCCATCTATGGATGATTCTAACAATAGAAATACAAGAATGTAGTCTGGATTTATGTCAGGTCCCCAGGTTCCCAGCTTGATAACACAGTAAGTGTAGATAATGAAAAAGGAGGATTTATTGCAAAAGCAAACAGATAGCTCCGGACAGCTCTAACGAAGCACCAATACTCAAGATGACCCTTCTGAAGACTCCTTCCAGTCTTGCCAGCAGATATTGAACTTACGAACTTTACGGCTCTTGCTTTGCTTCCTATCTATCAGCCCTCCCATTCGCTAGCTCTTAGGACTGAGTGGATCAGCTCCCACCTCTTCCTTTTCTGAGAGGCTGTCTCTGAGTCCGTTTGCTCCTGTTTGTGCTTCCTGCAAGCTTTGGCTGCGTTCTAGCCTGCTCTCAGCTACTACCTTATCTGCTGGCCCATCCAGGTCAGGAAGAGCTGAAGTCTGCAGCTGCCAGCTCTCTCCTGCCAAACATCAAAGCCCCCCTGTTCTTGGCTGCTTTCTGCACTTGGCTGCAAACCTTTGCTTTGAGCTGGCTCATTCCTGACAATTTACATCCAGAATAATGCATCTGCAAATCTTGACCCCCATCAACAGCCCCTAAAGAGTACCACACTCTGCTGTCCTCTAGACATCCTGAGGAGTAGAAGTCTGGAGTCAGACCAGTCCTTATCTTTCCAGGTCAGGTTCCGATAGTTTAGGCATAGCAAGGAGCAGGTCCTTGACCAAAATGGTCAAAGGCCTGGAAACGATGCCTTATGAGGAACGGCTAAGGGAGCTGGGCATGTTTAGCCTGGAGAAGAGGAGGTTAAGGGGTGATATGATAGCCATGTTGAAATATATAAAAGGATGTCACATAGAGGAGGGAGAAAGGTTGTTTTCTGCTGCTCCAGAGAAGCGGACACGGAGCAATGGATCCAAACTACAAGAAAGAAGATTCCACCTAAACATTAGGAAGAACTTCCTGACAGTAAGAGCTGTTCGACAGTGGAATTTGCTGCCAAGGAGTGTGGTGGAGTCTCCTTCTTTGGAGGTCTTTAAGCAGAGGCTTGACAACCATATGCCAGGAGTGCTCTGGTGGTGTTTCCTGCTTGGCAGGGGGTTGGACTCGATGGCCCTTGTGGTCTCTTCCAACTCTATGATTCTATGATTCTATGATTCTAGGTCTTGCAATATGATAGTCTCTTCCCAGTGCCCCATTGGCCTTTGGAGCTGGGTCACAGACCCCCAAAATCTATGCTAGAACTCAGTAGAAGCCATTTGTGCTGTTGTCCTAGGTACTATGGTTAAGCCCTGTGGTGCAGTTCTTTTGTGGGGAGAGGGCAAGGAACCCCAGAGTTGGCACAGCGGCCTAGGGCACTGATTTTCCAGCTTTCAAATTCCAAAAATGAGGGGGGCTAAAAAGTTGTAACGTAACTTGGGGATTCAAAAATATTTTGGTTAAATTAATAGGTTAGTTTTGCTTGGCAAGTAAAATGCTTGTAAAATTGCATAGAAATCATTACAAATGGTTGCCAAGTACATGCAGTTATTATACATTAATAACATATTATTATTATTATTATTATTATTATTATTATTATTATTATTACTATTTCACATTACCTGACATTTTCAGAAGGTAGAATTAAAATCCTTTGGTTTTTCTGAAAGCAGTTTATGTGCTTATTTGTCGAATATAGACTTAGCAAGCTAAATGTTGTCCAGGCGCATAAATAACAGCAGATTTGAATTCTTCACACCCAAAAAATTATTTTTAAGACCTTTAAGTGAGAAATTTCACCCCCTAAAATGATGCACCCTACTATGGCATCTCAAGGGCTGACAGGGCAACACTTCACCCCTGGTAGCTGTCCAGAGTTTCATGGGCATAGTGATGGAGAACATCAGGAGAGCTGAGGAACTTCTCTAACACATAGAAATCTGGAGTTTGGTTCATATATTCTCCAACAGCCCCTGAAGATTGGACTTCCTTACACCTCCCTCTGCCCAGAAAAGAAGACCAAGGGCAGGGGAAATTAGTGCACCTCGTGACTTTCATTCATGAGGAACATCTGTTTTGAATAATTTCTTTTAGGTAAGACAGGTATGAAATCAGAAGTCTTTCTTATCTCTCTCTTTCTTCTTCTTTCTCCTCCTCTTTCTTTTCTTTCCTTCTTTTCTTTTCTTCTTTTTCTTCTCCTCCTCCTCCTTCTCCTCCTCTCTCTCTCTCTGTTTTGTTTTCATTGGTGTGATGGCCTGGGATTCGGACTCGAAGGCTGAACCTGAGGAATCCCAGCCTGCACAGGATTCCTCGCTTCCAGAACCAGCTGAGCCAGGGCTTGGGCATGAGCCTGAAGGGTCCTCATCTGTGCTGGATCCTCAGGTGCAGGCACCAGCTGAGTCTGCTCTGGCTCCTGAGGGGATGGAGGACCCATTGCCTACAGGTGCTCCACTCTCAGCCCCGTCAGAGGAAGAGGAGGTTGCCTCTGGGTCCGGTGACCCTCCAGCCTCTCAGCTGAAGAGGCTCAGGGCAGAGAGGCGGAGGGAACTCAGTTCCCGCAGGAGGAGTGCTCGCCTCCAGGCCAGGAGAGGCGAGTCACCTGTGGACCAGGGCCGCCCTGTGCCTCGGGGCAGATAAAAGCCAGCCAGCCCCAGTCCCAGGTTGTGGGAGCAACATTGTTGGTAGCCTGTCCCTGTCCTGCTCTCCTGCCAGAGTTCCTGACCTCACCCGACTCCCTGCCTTGGACCCAGCTACAGCTTTGACGGACAGCCTCCATACCACACCCTCGACCTTGGACTGGACCCGGACCTCGCCGCATGGTTAACCCTCAGGACCAGTACAATTGGTGTCATCTGCTCTGGGATCCAAGGATCACACACACATGAAGGTGATGTAAGGTTGGTGATGGACTCTGAGAGAGAGGCAGAGGATGGAAGATCTCCCTGGGTGAGAGGCTGGGAGAAGAAAGGAGAGGTCCCAGGTGAGAGTTGGGAAGGTCCATCTCTTTCTGTGCATGACAAGGGTCCTCACCTTTGAGTGAGGACTCTGCCTTTTCTTTTCCTTTCCCTGTTTTTGTTTAGTTTCTTCTGTTCTATTGACCACTCACGCTTTACATTGTGGGTGTCGCACGCGGAGCTTAGGACCCCAGTGAACTTACTGCTTATGGGCTGGCCTGACTCTCAGTGTTGCTCTTTGGAGGTTCACGCCCAACCTCAGTTAGTCAATTTACACTGCTGGGAGGTGGGGCCAGTCCCATAAGTAGGGGGTGGAGCCAGCAGCAGCCAGGCAATCAGCTCAGGAGCTTCACCCATCCACCCAACCTTCCCTTTGTTTAATGTTTCTTGTTTGCAGGTTAACCTTTTTTCTTCCTGTTTAGCAGATGCTGCTACGGTCTTTTGACTGGTTGCTGTTGAAGAACCAGGAAGAAATTTTCCTGCATTGGCAGGTTTTGTCTTCCCTGTAGCAATTCATCACAACTTTGGTGGTTTAAGGCCTTGGGTGGAATCCTTTCATCTTTTCTTCCCTAAAATGGGGGGGGGGAATGAAGTGATGACTCAACCCCCCCTTCAGTGGCGATTCCAGGGTCCCCTCTTAAAGGGGTTGTAATATGGGTGTCATTGGCCATACACTGAAAGGTTGTCAGTGAAATACCCTGCGTGTGGGGATATGGGGTGGGCTGCCTGCAAACACATGCATCTTACAGGTCACCCCCATATCCCATTTACCCTGAGGAGCCCCAGTTCCCCCCGACCGGGGGCTGGGAGGAGTACACGCCCAATGCCTAAGCCAAGGTCTTCCTACATTTCAAAGTTTAATAAAGTTGCGGCCAAATTTTAATTCCATAACACATTGTCATGAGTCATTATTCCTTTCTAGTGGTCCCTGGGGGCTAGGGCGGTCGCAGCCTGGTCACGCAATGTATTATGGGAAAGCTTTAATGAAATATTATGGGGAATGAAAGGAACAGTATCCTGCTCTCACAGTAGCCAAGTAGATGCTTCAGTTGGAGGCCCTTAAGGAGAACATGCGGGTGGTGCTGTGGGTCAAACCACAGAGCCTAGGACTTGCTGATCAGAAAGTCGGCGGTTCGAATCCCCACGACGGGGTGAGCTCCTGTTGCTCGGTCCCTGCTCCTGCCAACCTAGCAGTTCAAAAGCACGTCAAAGTGCAAGTAGATAAATAGGTACCACTCCGGCGGGAAGGTAAACGGCGTTTCCGTGCGCTGATCTGCTTCGCCAGAAGCGGCTTAGTCATTCTGGCCACATGACCCGGAAGCTGTACGCCAGCTCCCTCGGGCCAATAAAGCGAGATGAGCGCCACAACCCCAGAGTCGTCCGCGACTGGACCTAATGGTCAGGGGTCCCTTTACCTTTACCAAGGAGAACATGAGCACAACAAGGTTCGTTAAGCAGCCTCTTTTAACATTGAGTAATTCTCTGAGTTTCAGTTGATTAACTGATTGCATTTGAATTAAGTTGGTTAATTGAATTATGTGCATTATGTTTTATGACTGCATTTGAATTTAGCAAATCAGATGAATTCTCTGTCACGGTTGATTAATTGATTGCACGTGACTATAGCTGATTAACTGAATTTGCATTTTTTTAATAAAAAGAACTAAACTAAAACAAATGCACTTATCTTCGTTGCTTTTAGGTGATGTACACATTTGTCGCAGCAGACATTGACCTAGAAAAGGGGCAAATGCCGCTTTTGAAATGCTTCTGGCTGTCAGCAGCTTTTATAAATACTTGCAAAAAATAATAATAGTTAAGTAAAAATATCATAACCTATTAATCTAGACTTTCAATCAATTAATAAAGTGAATATTGCCATGGATGTCCATAGAAATTTCTTTTCTTTTGAGGAGGAATAAAACCCAGGAAGAGGAGAAGGATTAGTTTCACACACAAACAAAAAATGAGAAGAATGGGGTCTGTACATTTTTGCCTCGTATCTCAGGTTCTAATAACTTTCTCTTTTTAAAAACTGAAAAGCTAGGACTCTGGGGATTATGGTTCATCCGGGCGGAGGGGGGAGAGAACTGCCCCCATTGCGGATGTCCATGAGCCCTACTTGCTATTAATGGATGCTATTGCTTTTTTATCACCACTTACAAGCTCCAAGCTTGTAATCCATTTCCCCGCTTATTTTAGTTTAAAGATGGGTTGTGTCTGCAAAGAGTGAGGAAATCAACCTTCTTTGGGTGCCTGCAAAGCTGTTTCCGTGTCCCCCCACCCCTGTGACTTCTGTGTTTTATGTATTTATTTATAAATGACACTTACATCCTTCTCTTCCTCCCAAACCTTGCAAAGTGGTCCAAGAAACATCTTCCCATCCAAGCAGCCGACAGAGCCAGCCCTGCTTAGCTGTGTCGTAGTTCTGAAGGTGATGCATGCAGCATATTAGCAGTGGCACAACAGGATGGGAGGAAAGGAACCCGAGGAAGAAGAAGGGGGGGAAAGGAAAAACTGACCCGACCAGCTTCGTGACGTAACGTGAGACGTGTGGGAATGAAGAGGCCATTCCTTTTGCACTTGCATGTGCAACCAGAGCTACACTGCTCTGGAAACTCGGAGCGCTGTGGCACAACCCTCCCACCTTGGCCCCTCAAAGTGCAATTTAGATAATGCTATCAGCCGCTCATGGAGAAGTGTTCACCTCCAGATCCTTCAGAAAAGGTGGCTTGGGCCTATCGCAAACCAAGGCAGGCCCGGGGGCTGGATCCGGCCCAATCACCTTCTCAATCCGGCCCGCGGACAGTCCGGGAATCAAGTGTGTTTTTACATGAGTAGAATGTGTGCTTTTATTTAAAATGCATCTCTGGGTTGTTTGTGGGGCATAGGAATTTTTTCATATATAATTTTCTAAAATATAGTCCGGCCCCCACAAGGTCTGAGGGACAGTAGACTGGCCACCTGTTTGCTGACCCCTGGCCAAGAGGAGGAGGAGGAGAAGAAGAGGAGGAGGAGGAGGAGGAGGAGGAGGAGGAGGAGTTTGGATTTGATATCCCACTTTATCACTACCCGAAGGAGTCTCAAAGCAGCTAACATTCTCCTTTCCCTTCCTCCCCCACAACAAACACTCTGTGGGGTGAGTGGGGCTGAGAGACTTCAGAGAAGTGTGACTGGCGCAAGGTCACCCAGCAGCTGCATGTGGAGGAGCGGGGATGCGAACCCGGTTCCCCAGATTACGAGTCTACCGCTCTTAACCACTACACCACACTGGCTGGAATTGTGAGGCCAAAACAAACACCTTATTCAGGGAGCAGGCAGGTCACAACTGCCTCTTCATGACAAGGTAGGTCTCAATGGACATGTACCCTCCAACATTCCTCAGATGGAAATAGGGACATTTTATAAATGCAATGAATAAATACATAAAGAGAGGGCATCTGAAATTAGGGCATTTCTTGGCTGCTGCTAATTTCAGGTAGGAGTCAACTGCGCACCAGCAAATTCAAGATGTGCAATTAGAGCTGGTTGGGTGTTCTGTCCCAGAAAGGAAATGCCTCATCAGAGATGAGGAAATGCCCAGGGAAACAGTTGGTGCTTGCTCTGATGCAACATCATCTCTTCTCCCCACAATCAAATCAGAGCGGATGCCGCTTTAAATAGCCAACATCCTCTAAGCTCCCTGCAAACAAATCAGGATGAGTGATGAATAAACGGGCTGCCTTTTGTTGCCTGGGGAAATAAAAAGCTATTTGCCTGGCGTCGAAAGGATAAAAATGAGTCACCGAGAAAGGCAGACAGGAGACAACTTTGCAAACGGTGAGGTGCCACCCCCGAAAAGGCCCTCTGCCCTGTTGCCACCCAGGATACTTTAGAAAGTGGCAACATTTATGGGAGCGTGTCAGATAGTCAGTGGTGTGGTTAGGTAATTTTAGATGCCAGACCTAGGCCACATTCACACCACACATTTAAAGCACTTTAAACAGTCATGTCTCCCCCCAAATGAATTGGGGAGCTATAAGTTGTGAAGGGATACATTTAAATTAAAGCTAAAACCCTAACAAATGTACACTCATGACCATAGCTGTCAACTTGCAGATTTGAGAATAAGGGACAGCAGCCTCGAAAATAAGGGATCAGCAGCCAAAATAAGGGATTTTCCAAGCACAGGTATGTTCAACTTCTGAGCCCCTCCGAGCCAAAGGCAGAAAGCTCAGCCAGAAGCCAAACGAAGCCTCAAGCGGTGGTTCCCACAGTGCAGCAACCCAGCAAAGGGGATGCAACAAGGAAAACCACCGTCACCTCTTCGCTGGGAAGCGCTGAGCAAAGGCGAGTCCCCAGGCAACGCGGCCGATTTGATCGGCACAAGGCATGCAAGCTCCACCCCCCCAGTCGTTCTTAGACTCCTTATTGGGTGAGCAACGCAGCCAAGCAACACAGTTGGAGCCTCCCTCCTCCCTGCCCGGCAGGGAGGGAGAGGAGCTGCTTCCTTTGAAACCCGGGAAATTTAAGGGACATCATCAATAAGGGACAGCAGCGGGACATGGAGCTGGGATAAGGGACTTTCCTGCCAAATAAGGGACGCTTGACAGCTATGCTTGTGACAATGACCCAGTCACCCACCTGAGAAAGCCTGTTTGGGGGGGGGAATGTTTTCAGTTGCTTCCCTGGGGTGCAGATTGTGGGTATCTGTTGTATTTCTTGAGGAATGATATTCCACAGAATAGGGGCCACCCCAAAGAGAGCCCTGCTCCAAGTTACTTTCTGGTATCTTTCGAATTTGCAGAAGAAGCTCTCCCTCAGACAGCACTCATCTACGGCATGGGCAAAGCGTTACATTCTGCTAGTAGTTCGCCCCTCCAAGCAATGCAGCCAACACATTCTGCACCAACAGCGGCCTACGGACCATCCATAAGGGGTGCATAGCCTTATATTCTCCTTTAATGAATCTTACAAACATTACGCTAATATTACAAACATTACGCTAATATCTCCTATTTTTGTTTTTTGTGCACTCCTTCTTATAGTTTTGGAACTTTGACCATCCACGTTTGTG
The DNA here is from genome assembly GCF_964106915.1 of Podarcis gaigeae. Lineage (NCBI taxonomy): Eukaryota > Metazoa > Chordata > Lepidosauria > Squamata > Lacertidae > Podarcis > Podarcis gaigeae. The sequence continues at coordinate 6,866,018 of NC_139678.1, forward strand.
TCTGCGTGATTACCTTACTTCCACACATACACACAGGTGAGTGATGGGATAGCAAAGTGGCCTTTGAGGATATGCAGAAGTTTGCCATCCCCCAAATAAATCCCTGCTGCTTATCGGCATTATTGAGAGATAATATGATCGCCGTAACACTTGTCCGGCAAATGGAAATCCTTGAAAGGTTTGTGTGTAATGTTTTCATCCTCCCCCTTCCCCTGTTCCCCCTTCTCTCTTTTTTTGGCCTTCAGAATATCATCTTGAAAACACACCAGCCCTCAAACAGATTCCTTTGTCTGTTCGCCAGGTTGGAGTCTTTCCACTGGCTCTGAATCGAAGGCACCTTGGTCTGATTTTGAACGCTGGCATCTCTCAGGATGGCAAGCAGAGATGGAACGTCGGCTCTGTGCCTTAACCTAACCCCGGATTTCTCCTTGGCAAAAGGTTGCCAGGATTGCCAAATGACTTGGGAGAACAGGGGGTGGTGTAGGGGAATCAAGGATGTTGCTTTAGTGATACGGGCAACCGTCTCCCAGCGATTGAGTTGGGAAGGGCGCAAGTCTCCCCGTTCCTTTCGAGTCTCCAATTTGGGCAACAACCAAGGTCACGAGTTCAACAGTCAGGGCTTTATCCTCTCCGCCAAGCCCTTGCTAGAGTGCTTGGCTTTGATCTGAAGAACGAGACTCAGCTCCCTCTGAACTTGAGTCCAAGATGGTGACGGGAAAAGTCTTGGCTTTCACTCCGCCTTGGCTGGCCTGACTGGAGGTTAGATGAAATACTTGTCTGACCCAGACAACAACAACAAAAAAAGCCCAGTCCTTGCCAGTTGTGTTAATAAAAAATGGGAGGGGGAGATCAGAGACATTATCACCAGTAGCACTGCCATACATACACAATGTCTTCATTTCCACTTTAAACAGAGTCACCCCTTTGAACACACAATTGCCTTGGACCGACCCTGCTTCAGTTAAAGTCAAGATCAAATTTTTCACATTGGCTTCCAGTGTGTGTGGTGGGGGGCGGGGGGGGGACGGGGACTCAAACCACACACTTTCTTTGGAAACAACTCACTTGACTAGTTAGCACATGTGGCCTTTTATTCCAATGATGAACGAGGCTCCTGGCTCCCACATAAGAGCACTCCTGGCATGTCGTAAGTAAGTAAGGAGAGCTCTGCTGCAGGATCAGACCAAAGAACCATCGAGTCCAGTATCCTGAATCAGGATAGGACTAAGCTAGAGATAACATCCATCAACCTCTGATGGGTGATTTAGAAGGATTGGGTCTGCCCATGTGTGCCAGTATCCATTCTCAGCAGAGTTACATCTCAACTTAGCTCCTTCCTTGGAAGTGTCTTCAAGGCTGAAGGTACACACAGTTGGCAATAATCACTCACTGATGCCATAAAGATTCAGTCAAGTGTAGAGGTTTACTTGACAGGCATAAAAGCATATTGGTAGCCAATATACACAGTCGTACCTTGGTTTTCGAACAGCTCAGTTCTTGAACGTTTTGGCTGCCAAACGCCGCAAACCTGGAAGTGACTATTCCGGTTTGCGAACTATTTTTGGAAGCCGAACGTCCGAAGGGGCTTCCGATTGGCTGCAGGAGTTTCCTGCAGCCAATCAGAAGGTGCGCTTTGGTTTCTGAATGTTTTGGAAGTCGAACAGACTTCGGGAACAGATTCCGTTTGACTGTCAAGGTATGACTGTACAGACGTTCACCCCTGTCATGGTCAAGGCATGCTTAGAATCCACCAGAAGTCCAAGACTCTCTCTCTCTCTCTGCTTCTCTTGCCGCAAGAGACTCACAAGAAGTTAGAACAAGCTGCACAGAACCATTGTTATCTGTACTACATACTGCGAACAGTTCCCACAGAAAGCTTCCTTGCATAGACAAAAACCTCAGCCTTCTGCTGCTTCTTGAAACTTCTGCCCTGTTCTCTGTTTCTGGAACAAATTATTCTCACACACAGAGAGAATATCCAACTTTGCCTGCCTACCTTCCAACATTCCTCAGATGACAGCAGGGACAATTCATTCTACATCAGTGTCCCCTCCCCTGGGTCATCTATTTACACGCACTGTCAATGAATATGGGGAAAGGGTGGGGCTGGCTGAGTAGCCCCCATGGCTGTTATCAAGAGGCGTAGGTAACAATACCATGCCAGCAATTGTCTTGGTTATATGTGGGAGCCTTAGAATACCAAAACTGTGAGGCTTCCATCAGCCCACCTTGAGCATCAGAAGAGGCACCCATGTCAGATGTTTGCAAGGTAGCACTTCTCCACCAGCCATGTGGTCTCTATGGTTGGTGGGTATGACTGCAGAAGGGCCCTGCCCCCTCCCCACAAGTCCCACTGTGCCACCGTGAGGGGCTGGGCCGCCGCCGCCTCTTCCCCACTTGAAGAATTTGGGAAGGCATTGTGAGAAGTCAGGATGGCTTAAGGGTTTTCATGACCCTACTCCGGAGGGTAGGACTCGAACCCATGGCTTCAAGTTATAAGAAAGGAGATTCTGACTAAACATCAAGGAAAACTTTCTGACAGGAAGAGCTGTTCGTCTGTGGAACGGTCTCCCTCAGGAGGTGGTGGACTCTCCTTCCTTAGAGGTTTTTAAGAAGAGGTTGGATGGTCATCTGTCATGGATGTACATTTCTGAGCACAATTCAAAGTGTTGGTGCTGACCTTTAAAGCCCTAAATGGCCTTGGACCAGTATACCTGAAGGAGTGTCTCCACCCCCATCGTTCTGCCCGGACACTGAGGTCCAGCGTCAAGGGCCTTCTAGCAGTTCCCTCATTGGAAGAAGTGAAGTTACAGAGAACCAGGCAGAGGGCCTTCTCGGTAGTGGCGCCCGCCCTGTGGAACGCCCTCCCACCGGATGTCAAAGAGAAGAAGAACTACCAGACTTTTAGAAGACACCTGAAGGCAGCCCTGTTTAGAGAAGCTTTTAATGTTTGGTGCATTACTGTGTTTTAATATTTTCTTGGAAGCCACCCAAAGTGGCTGGGGAAGCCCAGCCAGATGGGCGGGGTATAAATAAATGATGATGATGATGGTGATGATGATGATGCTCTAGCTGAGATTCCTGCATTGAAAGCGGTTGGACCAAGAGTCATAGAGTCATCAACAAGCTTGCTCCATCTTCCATGGGACATCCCTTGAGAAATTTGAAGATGACTATCATATCTCCTCTTTGTCTCCTTTTTCCCAGGCTAAACATACCCAGCTCCTTCAACCGCTCCTCATCCATCTGGGAGTCCAACAGTTGTCTCAGTTGGTTAGAGCGTGATGCTGAGAATGCCAAGGTCGTGGGTTTGATCCCTGTACAGACCACCTGCATATTCCTGCCTTGCAGAGGGTTGGACTAGACGACACTTGGGGTCCCTTCTATGATTCTGTGATCTGAAGGGCCCACAGCATAGCCACCCCTGGGGTGATCCTGGGTTAGAACCGGAAAGCTTTGGCCTCCCCTTCTTTGGAACGGTTGCAAAGATCAAGCTGTTCACCTGGCATACAAACAAGGTATTAAAAGCAATTCTGGGTGTTTATTCCTGGCGTGGAAACTCTCCATGGTGATGATCAGAAGGGATGGCATAGTAACCAGAGCTCTGTGCTACAGGAGAGCGAGAGAAAGCGTTATCACAAGCAAAGGCCTGGGGAGGTGCAGATAAGCAAGAACATAGACTGCTCAGTCCCATTAAAGTTTGTCATGCACCAAATGTTTGTGGCGGGGGGGCGGGGACACAACTGAAGTAGAACAAGGGGATTTCTGGACAGCCTTAACTTGTAAAATAAAGCTGAAATGAATTTGCTCCCCTTACCTTTCCCCCCACCCCCCCCCAAAAATTAATAATAATCCAAATTTCATCTATATTTCTGAAAAGAATGTTTTTATTCATTTTTTCAAATAACCATAACACGATGATACAGCCCAGAGCAAACCAACAGAAAACAAACAAACCAAAATTGGGGCAGAGATTCCAGGAAAAGGGATAGCAACCTGGGACATCGTAGGAGTGAGGACCTGACTTTAGATGCACACATACGTTGGCTGAAGATGCCAGAGATCAGCTAAGCAAGTCTTTCGATATCCTTCTGGTCATCTTGGTGGTCTTTGATCTAAGGCATGGGTAAGCAAACTAAGGCCTGGGGGCTGGATCCGGCCCAATCGCCTTCTAAATCCGGCCCGCGGACAGTCCAGGAATCAGTGTGTTTTCACATGAGTAGAATGTGTCCTTTTATTTAAAATGCATCTCTGGGTTATTTGTGGGGCCTGCCTGGTGTTTTTACATGAGTAGAATGTGTGTGTTTATTTAAAATGCATCTCTGGGTTAATTGTGGGGCATAGGAATTCGGTCTTTTTTCTTTCTTTCTTTTCAAAATATACCGTATTTTTCGCTCTATAAGACGCACCAGACCATAAGACGTACCTAGTTTTTGGAGGAGGAAAACAAGGGGGGGGGGGGATTCTGAATCCCAGAAGCCAGAACAGCAAAAGCAGCGATCCCTCTTGCTGTTCTGGCTTCTGGGATAGCTGTGCAGCCTGCATTCTCTCCATAACACACACACACATTTCCCCTTACTTTTTATAGAGCAAAAAATACGGTAGTTCGGCCCTCCACAAGGTCTGAGGGACAGTGGACCGGCCCCTTGCTCAAAACATTTGCTGACCCCTGACCTACAAAATTAACTAACACAACAGAACCGTACCAAACTTTGTAAACTGAGTGATATGCACTGGACTCATCAATTTCTCCACCAGGGCTTAAGAATATAAGATGAGCCTGCTAGGTCAGGGCCCATCTAGTCTAGCATCCGACAATATTCCATACCCTGTTGAGTCATGCGGTCAATGAAAGACCCCCCAATACTTGGCTATCTCTTTAAGGTGAAATATTCTGCAAACATTCTCTGGATGTGTGGATAATATTAGATCTTTAGCACTTGCATTTGACAGCCGCAGATTTCATGGTAGCTCCTAGGCTGCTGCTGCAGTGGACGTATGACAGTATCAGATCAATGACTTGCAGTAGGATTGCCTGGGTTTTAGATGACCTTCATTCATCCATTCATTTAGCCAATTGAGAGAGCAGAAATCTAAATTTTGAAAACTGCTTCTGTCTCCAAAATGTGAATGCTGGATTTTGAGGCTAGCTTTCAACAACAAAAATATAGCTTGCGAAATTTGAAATGTCATAAAGTGGCTGGAGCAACCCAGCCAGATGGGCGGGGTATTATTATTATTATTATTATTATTATTATTATTATTATTATACCTCGGGTTACAGACGCTTCAGGTTACAGACACTTCAGGTTACAGACTCCGCTAACCCAGAAATAGTACCTCTGGTTAAGAACTTTGCTTCAGGATGAGAACAGAAATCGGGCGGCGGCGGCGGCAGGAGGCCCCATTAGCTAAAGTGGTACCTCAGGTTAAGAACAGTTTCAGGTTAAGAACGGACCTCCAGAACGAATTAAGTTCTTAACCCGAGGTACCACTGTATTATTACTATTATTATACCACTTCTAACAGGGGTCACCTGCATCTTCACCATCCCAATTCTTCAGCAAATCTTGATTCTGTCTGGGCTGTCATTGGGCCCAAACTACGGTACATGTTAGATTTAAATTGCATGTCTTTCACCAAAGAATTCTGGAAACTGTAGTTTGTTCTGGGTTCTGGGAACTGTAGCTCTGTGAGAGGTAAACTACATTTCCCAGGCTTCTTTTGGGAATGCAGTGTGCTTTAAATGTATGGTGTAGATGCAACTATAACAACAAAAGCATCCAAAGGTTGGGGAAAGCCAGTGTGGTGTAGTGGTTAGAGGGTTGGACTATGACCTGGGAGACCAGGGTTTGAATCTGCACTCAGCCTAGCTCACAGGGTAGTTGTGAAGATAAAATCTGGAGGAAGAGAACCATATGCACCATCTTGAGGAAAAAGGGGTATATTGATGTTGTGGTTGGCATCTCTCCCTCTCAAGAGACAACGAAATGGACTTCCGAGAGGCACCATCCAACCATCTTAGGGATTCCACTCTGGATTTGTGTAAGGTTTACTCCTGAGCTTTTTCTTCTCTCGAAGGTGTCCCACAAGACAGTGGAGGTTCAGGATCAGAGTCTTCCTTCTCCTAGATGGGCTCCTAGATGGAGAGCCAGTGTGGCGTAGTGGTTAAGAACAATGGACTCGTAATCTGGTGAACTGGGTTTGCTTCCCCGCTCCTCCACATGCAGCTGCTGGGTGACCTTGGGCCAGTCACACTTCTTTGAAGTCTCTCGGCCCCACTCACCTCACAGAGTGTTTGTTGTGGGGGAGGAAGGGGAAGGAGAATGTTAGCCGCTTTGAGACTCCTTAAAGGGAGTGAAAGGCGGGATATCAAATCCAAACTTTTCTTCTTCTCCCTTCCCAGGTGGAAGAGCCCCACCTGCCCCTATATAGATATAATAAATCATAAATAAATGAAGTCTTCTCTCTCGCACCCACAAATTTCGCTACAGGCCTATGAACGGTTCTCAGCTAGACTTGTTTTGGCCCTTCATGGATCTCTGTTACTTATTTTATCGCCCCGTTTGTACAAATAACAATATCAAGAGACAATGTCACCGTGGGCAACTCACCTTCCAACACAGTGCTCTTGGCTACTGCAAATAACCCTCCCCGTCGTCGGTTAAGATCAAGTTTTCTCTGTGTTTCTCCACGCAGCTGTCTGAAACAAACATGAAGGGGAAAACACTCTTTGGCACACTGAAACCATGAAATGCATGCAAAAAAACAACAACAACCCAGGACTTAATTAAAATTGCCTTTTCAAATTATGCTGCTGGAAGAGGGCAAAGTAACCGCATCCCGAATTGTTCCAACACTGCTGGAGCCCAGCGAAAACTCCATTCATCCTATGTATGGGATGCTACAACATCAAAGGGAAGCATTTAGCCCCCTCCCCAACACACACACACCAAAAAAATAAAAGGCATTTCTTGTCTTTTTGTGCTGTGTAAATCATCTCCAGCATTGGAGTCATTGTCTCCACTCCCTACATCTGAAGCCTCCTGCGGGAAAGTAGCAGCGAATCGAATCTGAGCATGTAAATCAGGTGGCAGGGGGAAAGGAGGGGATTGGTCCTGCAGCTGGTGATGTCATGGTGGTGACATCATCCACAGGACCTATGGACCATGGAGTAGTGATGGTCTACTGAACTGGAGAGGGAGATGACTAAGAAACAATGAAGCCGTGGGCTTAAATCAGGGCCAGGGAGTTGAAGCAGCATGAACCTGCCTGATGAGAATTAGTGCCCCTCCAGACTAGCGATGGGGAGAATTGGATTCTGCTTGCATTTTGCAGTGAAGTTACAAAATCCGAACTGTGTTTGGAAGGTTGAGGTGCTTCTGCCATAAAATGTGGAAGCTTTGCTCTCGGTCTAGAAGATGTACCCGTTGGGTCCCTTCTGGCTTTCTGCCCTTTCCAGCGCTGATATCCTCCTGCTGCTACCAATCTGGTATTTACCACCAACATATGACGGTAGAATAAGCCCTTGAAAAGACTGGGCGAGGGGGGAGACCCACCCAGAGTGTAAATTCTCTTTTTCAGAAGGGATTGGTGTGTGTGTGTTTTTTTCGCCCCCTGAAATAAATCTCCCAGGGCTTTCCAGCCTAGAGAAAGCTTAAAGACAGTCAATGGAGAACAGGGAGAGAAAATGACAAAACATTATGACAGGGGACACTGTAAAACAGACATTGTGGAAATCAGCCGAGAGCAGAACAGGTTTGATGTCAGTCACCGTGTGGGAGTTCATGTCAAGAATAAGATTATTTTCTTTCTAAAGGAAACGCCATTGTAACAGCTCAACCGAGATGGAGAAATCCCTCATCACGCTCCTGACTCAGAAATCTCAAATTCATGCGGAGGTTTTCAGACGGAAAAGGGTACATCTAAACGCAGTCCTGGAACCTGTCTAAAAACAGCAGGGGCAAGGCTGAAACCAATGAAGTGGAGAGCACATCTGAGCATGCACAGAGGGCCGTTCCTTCACTGCTGGATCTGTCATGTCTAAGCCGAAGCAACGTTGCAGTTGCCTCCCCTTCGCCCGACCCCTTTCTCTGATACTCACTCTGCCATTACAGTGGTACCTCGGGTTAAGTACTTAATTCGTTCTGGAGGTCTGTTCTTAACCTGAAACTGTTCTTAACCTGAAGCACCACTTTAGCTAATGGGGCCTCCTGCTGCCACCGTGCCACCAGAGCACAATTTCTGTTCTCATCCTGAAGCAAAGTTCTTAACCCAAGGTACTATTTCTGGGTTAGCGGAGTCTGTAACCTGAAGCGTATGTAACCTGAAGCGTATGTAACCTGAGGTACCACTGTACTCATTTAGAATTAGAAAAATTCCCTAAGTTATGTGATGGACAGGAACAAGAAAAGACAAGACAAGGTGACGTGACAAGGAGTTTATAAAATAATGCAAGGCCCAGAGAAAGAGGATAGGGGGCAGTTTTTCTCTCTTTCTCCTAACACTAGAAGTCATGGGCATCCAATGAAACAGAATGTTGGACAATTCAGGCCAGATCAAAGAAAGTACTTCTTTGTGCATCATGTAGTTAAACTATGGAACTCACTTCCACTGGAGGCAGCAATGTTCACCAACCTGGTTGGCTTTCAAAGTGTTGGTTGGCAGGCTTCCCACAGGCATCTGATGCTGGACTGGATGAGCCATGGGCCTGATCTGGCAGCAGGTTCTTTTCCTGTTCTTATGGCAAATTGGGGAGTCTGTGCCCCTGTGGGGCAGACATCTTCTCCCCCCCACCAAAACAATTTCAAAGGAAGGAAATGCATGTTACAGTCACAGTACAGTCACTTCCTGGGATAATTTATCTATATCTATCTATCTATCTATCTATCTATCTATCTATCTATCTATCTATCTATCTATATCTATCATCATCTATCTATCTATCTATCTATCTATCTATCTATCTATCTATCTAATCTATCATCTATCTATCTATCATCTATCATCTATCTATCTATCTCTATCTATCTATCATCTATCTATCATCTATCTATCTATCTCTATCTATCTATCTATCTATCTATCTATCTATCTATCTATCTATCATCTATCTATCTATCTATCTATCTATCTATCTATCTATCTATCATCTATCATCTATCTATCTATCTATCTATCTATCTATCTATCTATCTATCATCTATCTCTATCTATCTATCTATCTATCTATCTATCTATCTATCTATCTATCTATCTATCTATCATCTATATCTCCTGGCTGGCCAAAGAGCTGCTCTAAGGAGCTGCAAACAAAGGAAGCAGCCAGCCTTCAGACCATCTTCTAAGTGCAGAACAGTGGTTTCCTCACTGCGAGAAGCGAAGTTACAGGGAAGCAGGCAGAGGGCCTTCTCAGTAGTGGCACCCTCCCAGTGGAACGCCCTCCCATCAGGTGTCAAGGAGATAGAGAATTACACAGCTTTTAGAAGACATTTGAAGGCTGCCCTGTATGAGGAGGTTTTTAATGTTTGGTGGTTTTAGTATGTTTTTAGATACCTCGGGTTACATACACTTCAGGTTACATACGCTTCAGGTTACAGACTCCGCTAACCCAGAAATAGTGCTTCAGGTTAAGAACTTTGCTTCAGGATGAGAACAGAAATTGCTTGGTGGTGGCGCAGCAGCAGGAGGAGGCCCCATTAGCTAAAGTGGTGCTTCAGGTTAAGAACAGTTTCAGGTTAAAACCCAGCCAGATAGGCAGGATATAAATAATAAAATTATTATTATTATTATTATTATTAGTTGTTGTTGTTGATGTTGTACTTTAGCTGGACTTCCGTTCGACGCAACAAAGCAATTATACTCTTAGGGAAGAGCTGATACTTAGGATCACTTAACCCAGATTTATTATGCCTTATCTGCTGAGAGACCCTGAGTATGCACTCTTATTTTATCAATTTACGTTAATAACACATCACTGAGCCGCAGGATTTCAGCAAAAAGGAGAGGAAAGGGAAACCAGTAAGACCACACAGGGCTGAATCCTGCCTGCCCCTGCCTCTTTAACCCTAAAATGCAATGTTTCTATGATTTTAATTGACCTCCCAAGTTGCATTAAGGAATTCAAATAAGCCTCCCTTGCTCCTCCGCCTTCGTCTACATACCAATAAATGGAATGCAACCCAGGCAAAAACAAAACACCCGTATTTTTTGCGGTGTGTTCCCTTGCGTGTAAGGGATTTCCTTCGGAAAGAGAGACACTCTCCAGAAAGGAGCTGCGTAAGGTCGCAAGCCTTGCAGTTAAAATAGTGAAGTGAGTTGGCAACTCAGATCCAGTGTACAGCTGTGTCTGTGTGCCCCTTTGCAATGGCAGGGTTAGTACTAATAACAATGATAATGATAATAATTTGGGGTTTTTTTTGTATCCCGCCCATCTGACTGGGTTGCCCCAGCCACTCCAACAGAATATAAAAGAGCACAACAAAACATCAAACTTCAAAAGCTTTCTGATCCAGGCCTGCCTCCAGATGTCTTTTAAAGCTTGTGTATTTATTTGTCTCCTTGACACGGGGAGGGTGCCACTACCGAGAAGGCCCTCTGCCTGGTTCTCTGTAACTTCACTTCTTGCAATGAGGGAACCGCCAGAAGGCCCTCAGAGCTGGACCTTGGGATCTGGGTTGAACAATAGGGGTGGAAACGCCTTAAATGGGGTTTCCCATTGAGACATCTGCTTGGCCACAGGGTGCTGGATTACATGGGTCACCTTCGACCTGATCCAGCAGCCGGGATGTTCTTGTGTTCAATAGGTTATATTGGACAACGTAAGTTAGATCCATTTCTGGACACTGCAAAGAGGGAGCCGCTAAACTTATACCTCTGCTTCCCTTCATCCCAACTGTATCTCCATTGTTGTTGTTTAGTGGTTTAGTCGTGTCCGACTCTTCATGACCCCATGGACCAGAGCACGCCAGGCACTCCTGTCTCCCACTGCCTCCCGCAATTTGGTCAAACTCATGCTGGTAGCTTTGAGAACACTGTCCAACCATCTCGTCCTCCGTCGTCCCCTTCTCCATTAGCCTCTTTTATTTCTCCCACATAAACAACAGCTGCCATTTGGCTCTGCATAATGTGATGCTGGAGGAGACTCTTGAGAGTCCCATGGACTGCAAGAAGATCAAGCCTATCCATTCTGAAGGAAATCAGCCCTGAGTGCTCACTGGAAGGACAGATCCTGAAGCTGAGGCTCCAATACTTTGGCCACTTCATGAGAAAAGAAGACTCCCTGGAAAAGACCCTGATGTGGGCAAAGATGGAGGGCACAAGGAGAAGGGGACGACAGAGGATGAGATGGTTGGATAGTGTTCTCGAAGCTACCAGCATGCGTTTGACCAAACTGCGGGAGGCAGTAGAAGACAGGAGTGCCTGGCGTGCTCTGGTCCAGGGGGTCACGAAGAATTGGACACGACTAAACAACTAAACAACGACAATATTATGCTACTGAAGTGATAGCAACACTTGCCCTCAGTCCCTGATTGTAGGGGTCCATCCATACCTCAGTTTAACACAGATTGTGTACTTCCTGGGCCTCCTTTAATTCTGCCTCGTCTGTGCAGCATTCTTCTCCCAACTATTTCCTTCCCAGATTTTCTCCTCTCTAAATCCAAAAGTTCCCTATACTTCCCTCCCCCAATAATTTTTTCTTGTTTTTCCTTTAAATACAGGAACAATGTATAATTACAGTACAGTAACTTGTCCAGTGGTTTCATCAGTGCCGGATTAAACCTGTGGAGGCCCTAGGCAGTCGAAATCTCAGGTGGGCCCTCACAAACGATCTCCTAATCTATTTTTGTTTTTACCAACCAACAGGATCCAGATCAAATCAATATTATTTTGTCGTGGGGCCCCGGTGCTTACTCTACCCATTTGGTAATCCAGCACTGAGTTTATTTGTGCATTAGCAATTTAACTAGCCACTCCACAGAGACTCTTGCGTTGAGGGAAGAATAAAAGTGTCTTCTGTCTCATTTATAAAGCAAAAGGACGGAAGCCCACGTCTCACCCAAAGTGTCTATCCTTGAAGTACCTTTAATTACTCTCCTGTGGCAAGTAAGGTGTTTGGAGAGAGCCACATTCCTAATGTTATTTAACCAGATTTTAGAACAGTGGTACCTGGGGTTGAGTACTTAATTTGTTCTGGAGGTCCGTTCTTAACCTGAAACTGTTCTTAACCTGAAGCACCACTTTAGCTAATGGGGCCTCCCGCTGCCGCCGCACCGCCGAAGCACGGTTTCTGTTCTCATCCTGAAGCAAAGTTCTTAACCTGAATCACTATTTCTGCGTTAGCGGAGTCTGTAACCTGAAGCGTACGTAACCTGAAGTGTACATAACCTGAGGTATCACTGTACTTTGGAAATCCAAACAAGAGAGCTACATCGGTTGCATAGAAAACCTCCAGATTATGGAGGAGAAATTGGGGGACAGCAGCAATTGGAGGAAAACATTGCATGGATGAGGGGGAACTAAAAGAGACATAAAAGGGTCCATGATCCATGTTCAGCCAAGGTCCCTAGATGGTCCCTCAGTGATCACATCCCTGTTGTCAGGGATCTAGTTTTTGGGGTGCACTGGGTCCCTGACACAAGCTGCCTTGCTCCACGGGGTGGAGTGTGCAAACGGTCTCTCGGCAGCACCCTATAGCTGACCGCTAGTAAACACTGAACGGACCGTGCCGAATGGTAATCCTCTTTGAGCCGTTTATTTCAACAAGGAAAAACTGAAGCCTGCGCTTTCATCTCTCTCCTGCCGAAACCAAAGAGGTTTAATTAAAAGTGCTCAGCTTGGTCCAGGCCAGGCTCTTGGTAAATAAGCTGACATATTTAGCAGCCTTCCCCCAACCTGATGCCATCCATATCTTGTCGGGACTACAGTTCCCATCCTCTTCCTGGCCATTAGCTTTGATGGCAGGGGCTGATGGGAGTTGTTGTCTGACAACAAGCCTCTGCTGTTAAAAGCAACTCCGGGCTCCTGCGGCTGCCACTGACCTTTCTCGCAATGTTATCGGGGCATCACTGTTACCTGTTTATTCATTACAATACAATACGATACAATAATCTTTATTGTTATTGTCATTGTCCCATACAGAACAACGAAATTGAAAAAAATCTACATCAGACCTTAAAAAACCAACAAGCCTGCTATCCCAGGTATCCCAGCCTGGTTAGCCCCCTAAAAACTCTGATACCCCATAATTAAATACAATATACTCCCATAGAGACTACCTTAAAGGTAAAGGTAAAGGTAATCCTGCCCGTACGGGCCAGTCGTGTCCGACTCTAGGGTTGTGCGCCCATCTCACTTAAGAGGCCGGGGGCCAGCGCTGTCCGGAGACACTTCCGGGTCACGTGGCCAGCGTGACAAAGCTGCTCTGGCGAGCCAGCACCAGCACAGCACATGGAAACGCTGTTTACCTTCCCGCTATAGAGCGGTACCTATTTATCTACTTGCACTTAGAGGTGCTTTCGAACTGCTAGGTGGGCAGGAGCTGGGACCGAAAGACAGGAGCTCACCCCGCCTCGGGGATTCAAACCGCCAACCATGCGATCGGCAAGCCCTAGGCGCTGAGGTTTTACCCACAGCGCCACCCACGTCCCATAGAGACTACCTTACCCGGTGTTTAAAACCAAAATTGCATTTGAATAGAAACTGTTTCTCAGGCGGTTAGTCCTACTCTTTATAACCCTGTACCTTCTTCCAGAAGGCAGAAGCTAAAAGAGATCATTTCCGGGGTGTGCACTATCCTGCACTATCTCTGCAGCTTTCTTATGGCACCTGGAAGCGTAGATTTGATCCAAGTTGGGAAGAGCGCACCCAATTATTCTCTCCGCATTTATATCCTGCCTGTTCCTCCAAGGCGCTTGAGGCCTAACCTACCTCACAGGATTGTTGTGGGGATTAAATGAGAAAGGGGAGAGCCATGCATGCCACCCCCACCTCCATGTAGCAAAAATGCTTGCCTGTGCAGAGGTCACTGGGGGGAAAACACAGCCTGAGCTAAATGGCATTTCAGGGCATTACAAAACACCTTCTATAGAGGCTTGCTTATTCCATGGCCACTGGAAAACCAGTCTGAAGGAAGATCTGGTGAAAGGGCATCACAGGACCCCAATGTCATTCTCGAGCCTGGTGGCAGCAGCGTCAGACCTTCCAAATGTCCCTATTTTCCAGGGACATCCCTGATTTAGAGAAGCCGTCCCGGTTTCCGATTTGATCCCGGAATGTCCCACTTTTCCTTAAAGGTAAAGGGACCCCTGACCATTAGGTCCAGTCGTGGCCGACTCTGGGGTTGCGGCGCTCATCTCGCTTTACTGGCCAAGGGAGCCGGCGTACAGCTTCCGGGTCATGTGGCCAGCATGACTAAGCCGCTTCTGGCGAACCGGAGCAGCACACGGAAACGCCGTTTCCCTTCCCGCCTATTGCTCTACTTGCCCTTTGACGTGCTTTCAAACTGCTAGGTTGGCAGGAGCAGGGACTGAGCAATGGGAACTCACCCCATCGCAGGGATTCGAACCGCCGACCTTCTGATCGGCATTCCTAGGCTCTGTGGTTTAACCCACATCCCCACCCACATCCCCACATCCCCTTAGGATGTCCCTATTTTCACCGGAGGAATGTTGGGAGGTTTGCAGCGTACAAATTCTGTTAGGCATAGCACCCAATATGTTATCCCGCAACTTTGCAAAGAAGGAAAAGTGGGGGGGGACAGGACCCCTCCCCTTTCAGTCTCCTGACTACGCAAAGTCCTCCTGAGGCTATTCCAGTTTCTGGCAGACCCCATCCGACCTCTGCATTCCACCCGACATCCATCACATGCCGCTGAAGTTTTGGCATGTTTGCAAATTGCATGGAGAGAGGCCCTTCCAGACCAAGGCCTCTGTCGCGGATTCCGAACCATCCCTGCCAAGCAAGCTTTGCCTCCATTCTCTCTCTCTCTCTCTCTCTCTCTCTCTCTCTCTCTCTCTCTCTCCAGCCCCCCTCCCCCTTTGCAACTCCCTACTTCATCTTTTTCATTGAGTTCTGCGTGGCGACCAACACATTCTTTAGCCCAGGCTGTAGTAGGCATGGAAACTGCTTCCTAGCTGCAAGCTGACTTAAAAAAAAGAAAAGGGGGGGAAAAAACCACACAACTGTGTTTCACACCCGTCACCACCTCCTTCCTCCAGGGGCCCCCTCCTCACCCCACCTTCCAGTCCCCCGTCCCCCTCACAGCAATTTAAAATGCACCCAGTGTATCATGTTTGGAGCATGGGCGAGGAATGCCTGCGACAAATTGCCCAGACACAACCAAGTTGCAATAGCCATTGCATTCAGTGACTCTCTGAATTCCTGGGCCCTGGGGTTCTGATAGCTGCGACTCTGCGACTCTGAGCTGTTCTCAAAACAGTTGCTGTGTTGACTTTGTCTAATTGCAGGGGAGGGACTTTGGGGAGCGGTGATGGGCAGCCTTAAAACCCCAGCAGGGGGGCTGGGAGCACCACACAGAGCTGAACAATCTGACTGACAAAGCACTTGCTTGGTGGGGTGGTTTAAAAAAACAAAAAAAACCCAAAACCAGCCAAATCCTCATTTTCCCTCCCTCCTTCCCCTGGCCAAAAAAAAAAAAAAGTAAGGAAAATCAAGGCTGCATAACTTTATCCCATGTTGAATTTTCAAATAACTAAGTGCCAACTTGTCTGTCAAAATTAATAGGGCATTGCTTCTTCATATAGAAGTGTGGGGAGGAGAAGGAGGGGTGTGTGCTGGTTTCTCGCCCGTCTTATTCATTTATTCATTGCTAACCAATATGATGTGCCTGCTAAATTTTATTTAGGGAAAAAGCGATAGGATGCTAATGTTTGGATTTCAAAGGAGCAACTACTCAAGCAGTACTAAGAGAGAGAGAGAGAGAAAGAACCGGGGGGGGGGGGAGGACGCCTTTTGCTCCAGAGGACAAAAAAATGCAGAGCAATCTCAAAATGAGGCTGGTTTCCCCCCCCCCCCAAAAAAAAGCACTGGATTTTATCCCATCACACATGCACACCCATCTGTAGGATGTTCCACCCATCCACTCAGAATATTTCTAAACCAATCCGTAGTCTAGTTGATCAAAATGGATGGTTTTAAATGTTGCATCCAATGGAGCCCCAGGCCTGGGTGTCCAGGCCATTTTATTACAACTGAGCTGTGAATCGGGCTCTTCCTTTCAAAATTGATTAATCTGCAGCGTTTTTGTGGGGTGATATAGATCATCAGCTGCATCGATCATTAAATAGACCTGATGGCAATTATTGCTTCCTAATATTGACTGCATTTTAGCTGCCGTGACTGATACAGATGACTGCTGGTTTAGCCATTTTTATGTTTTTTATATGGAACTCTGCTCTCTTTGGGGGGGAAATCAGACGCTGTATCTCCCATTACGATCTCACTGAAATGTTCCTGCCTCCGTTTCTGCAGATCTGCTTTTTCTCAGTGAGTTTCACAAATGATTTTATACTTTCCTGCTGAATACAGCACATTTCCATTTGCAACCAGTTGGAGCTGGAGACAGCAATGATTTTGAATACCACCTTCTTCTTCTTCTTCTTTTCTTCTTCTTCTTCTTCTTCTTCTTCTTCTTCTTCTTCTTCTTCTTCTTCTTCTTCTGCGATCCCTTGTAGCTGAGTAAGATCGTCTTCCATAAACAAAATATTAACAGTGAATCCGTAAGTGACTGTGGAAGCCAATTCTGGATCCACACGTCCTTCCACAGTGGGGACATTGGTTTCCGTTCAGGAGTTGTTCACAGTGAGTGTTTGCCAAATGTGCCTTCTTCTTAGCACGTTTCTCCCTTGCGTCCTGAGTTCGAGTGTCTTCAAAGCCCGTGACATCTTTGGTAAAGGCTGTTCTCCAATTGGAGCGCTCGCAGGCCAGTGTTTCCCAGTTGTGGGTGTCTGTACTACATTTTTAAAGATTTGCCTTGAGAGAGTCGTTAAACCTCTTTTACTGACCACTAGTTTTACGCTTTCCATTTTTAAGTTCAGAAAAGAGTAGTTGCTTTGGAAGATGATAATCAGGCATCCACACAACATGACCAGTTCAACGAAGCTGATGTTGAAGAAACATTGGTTCGACACTGGTGATCTTTGCAACCACAGGAGAGGACAATGCTCTTGTGTTGAATCCTGCTTGTGGATTCCCCATAGGTACAGTATGTGATCAGGCACTATGAGAACAGGACTAAATGAGGCATGGACCTGATCCAGGAAGAACTTCTTCTTTACTTATTTGTATACCATTGTTTACTTATTTATAATTTATGTACCTCAAGCCTTTGTACACTTGAAATGTATAAAGTGGTACATTGGGATGCGAACAGGATCTGTTCCAAAGCCCCGTTCGCATCCAGAAGAGAACGTAACCCGTGTCCACACATCTGCGCACGTGCGGGTCACGTTTCGGTGCTTCTGCGCATGCGCGTGACGTCATTTTGATGTTCTGCGCATGCACGCGCGGCGAAACCCGGAAGTAATGCGCTCCGTTACTTCCGGGTCGCCCCGGAGCGCAACCCAAATTTGCCTAACCTGAAGCATATTCTTCCTGAGGTATGACTGTACTGGTAACATGCATTGATGGACTGCACCAGAAAACATCACAAGGAAAATCAGACAATATATTAAAAAATAAAAATGAAATGAAAAACTTTAAATTCTACTAATCAGGGTTTGACCTCTGCTCGTCCAAGACCCAAACAGGTACCCACAAACACGCCTTTCCCTCAATCATCCCACATGTGCTCATGTTCGCCCACTTGTACATGGCAGCCTGAAGACACATCCTCTCTCTCCACAATTACCAGTTCCAACAATCCCCATGGCTAATATACAGGAAGACTGCGCTGCAATGCTGGCAGACTAACATAATGAAGCTAGAACCAAATTTAATTGAGGACTTCTCCAACCCAAATAAAAACATCATGGCATTCACCTGAACATTTGTTCACCGAGCTACTTGCTTCTGTTGGAAACATGCCCTGGACAGGCTACCAACTTCCCAAGTCTTCGGAGCGTCTCTCCGGGGGTCCTCTCTGGCTGTACATCTCCCTCAGTCTAGAGAGACCAGTGACAAGCAACCCTTCTCTCCTGAGAAGAGTACGCTAATCTTCTGACTTACCATAGCAGAAGAAAGATTCTATCGTAGTTCTAAAACTACTTTTATTTACAGTCTGTATACAGAGACTTCACCAGTACATCTGTGCTCTTTGAACACCAGTACAGTGGTACCTCAGGTTAAGTACTTAATTCGTTCCAGAGGTCCATACTTAACCTGAAACTGTTCTTAACCTGAAGCACCACTTTAGCTTATGGGGCCTCCTGCTGCTTCCACGCCGCCGGAGCACAATTTCTGTTCTCATCCTGAAGCAAAGTTCTTAACCTGAAGCACTATTTCTGGGTTAGCGGAGTCTGTAACCTGAAGCGTCTGTAACCTGAAGCGTATGCAACCCGAGGTACCACTGTACAGAACTACGACACAAACAGAAGTGAAACCAACTTCCAACAGTACAGGAAGAGATAATACAGACCTCCTTTCTCACGCTTTCTCAGACACTCACATGATGTACACAAATCATAGTACCACAGTACTCGCTGCAGCAGCTCGGATAGATAAAACTCCTAACAGTTTCGTCCTTGAAGGTTACACAGCTTCAGTGATTGCCTCAGCTTCTTGCTGCTGTAGGTGCTTTCAGGAGATATTTGGTGTGTCCTGCAGTGCTTGGCACCCGATCTCCGTAAATAATAATAATAATAATAATAATAATAATAATAATAATAATAATTTATTATTTATACCCCACCCATCTGGCTGGGTTTCCCCAGCCACTCTGGGCGGCTTCCAATTAAGTGTTAAAAACAATACAGCATTAAATATTAAAAAATTCCCTAAGCAGGGCTGCCTTCAGATGTCTTTTAAAGAGAAGATAGCTGCTTATTTTCTTCACATCTGAAGGGAGGGCGTTCCACAAGGTGGGTGTCACTACCGAGAAGGCCCTCTGTCTGGTTCCCTGTAACCTCACTTCTCGCAATGAGGGAACCGCCAGAAGGCCCTCGGAGCTGGATCTCAGTGTCCGGGCAGGTATACAGGACCGAGGCCATTTAGGGCTTTTAAGGTCAGCACCAACACTTTGAATTGTGCTCAGAAACATACTGGGAGCCAATGCAGATCTCTCAGGACCGGTGTTATGTGGTCCCGGGGGCCACTCCCCTTCACCAGTCTAGCTGCTGCATTCTGGATTAATTGCAGCTTCCGGGTCACCTTCAAAGGTAGCCCCACGTAGAGCGCATTGCAGTAGTCCAAGCGGGAGATAACTAGAGCATGCACCACTCTGGCAAAACAGTCCGCAGGCAGGTAGGGACTCAGCCTGCATACCAGATGGAGCTGGTAGACAGCCACCCTGGACATAGAATTAACCTGTGTCTCCATGGACAGCTGTGAGTCCAAAATGACTCCCAGGCTGCGCACCTGGTCCTTCAGGGGCACAGTTACCCCATTCAGGACCAGGGATTACCCCAAACCCACCCGCCCCCTGTCCCCCCAAAACAGTACTTCTGTCTTGTCAGGATTCAACCTCAATCTGTTAGCCGCCATCCATCCTCCAACCGCCTCCAGGCACTCACACAGGACCTTCACCACCTTCACTGGTTCTGATTTAAAAGAGAGGTAGAGCTGGGTATCATCTGCATACTGATGAACACCCAGCCCAAACCCCCTGATGATTTCTCCCAGTGGCTGCATGTAGATGTTTAAAAGCATGGGGGAGAGGACAGAACTCTGAAGCACCCCACAAGTGAGAGCCCAGGGGTCTGAACACTCATCCCCCAACACCACTTTCTGGACACGGCCCAGGAGGAGGAGCGGAACCACTGTATGGCAGTGCCCCCAGGAAAGATACCATTGCAGAGTGTGCTCCTTCACACAGCACTATGGAACTTGCGGTGATGGCCACCAGCTTTGATGATTTTAGAAGGTTGAACAATGGCCTCTAGCCATTGTCCAATCTCAGCTGGAGGCAGAAATGCTTCTGAAACCGCAGGAAGGTAGAGTGCTCTTGTGCCTGAATCCTTGTGGGTTCCTCACAGGAATCAGGTTACCCACTGTGAAAACAGGATACTCGACGAGATGGACCACTGGCCTGACCAGAAGATCTGCTCGGTTCTTGCGAGCAGTGAATGAGCAGCAATGAGATATCAGGTGGCAAAGCTGTGTCCGCTTCTCCTTCAACCTAAGGAAGCAAAATGTTCCAGACTATCTCTGCAAGAATGGTTTCAAGCCATGCTTGATTAAAAGACCCTCCAAGTGCCCCAATTTTCCAGGGACAGATTTACAGAAGCCATCCCAGTTTCTGACCTGATCCTGGAATGTCCCACTTTTAATACTAATATTACTACTACTAATAATAATTTATTAATTATACCCCGTCCATCTGGCCAGGCCTCCCCAG
This sequence comes from Podarcis gaigeae, assembly GCF_964106915.1. Classification (NCBI taxonomy): domain Eukaryota; kingdom Metazoa; phylum Chordata; class Lepidosauria; order Squamata; family Lacertidae; genus Podarcis; species Podarcis gaigeae. Next base: position 6,886,530 of record NC_139678.1, read on the forward strand.
TCACTCTGGGCGGCTTCCAACAGGATATTAAAAACACAAGAAAACATCAAACATTAAAACTTCCCTAAACAAGGCTGCCTTCTAAAAGTCAGATAGTTGTTTATTTCCTTGACATCTGATGGGAGGGTGTTCCACAGGGCGGGTGCCACTACCGAGAAGGCCCTCTGCCTGGTTCCCTGTAACCTCACTTCCCGCAATGAGGGAACCACCAGAAGGTCCTCGGAGCTGGACCTCAGTGTCCGGGCTGAGTAATGGGGGTGGAGACGCTCCGTTTAGGGCTTTAAAGGTCAGGTCCATCACTTTGAATTGTTCTTGGAAACATACTGGGAGCCAATGTTGGTCTTTCAGGACAATGTAGGTTTTTCTTTTCTTTAGGGCAGGCATAGGCAACCTTCGGCCCTCCAGATGTTTTGGCCTACAACTCCCATGATCCCTAGCTAACTGGACCGGTCGTCAGGGATAGTCGGAATTGTAGTCCAAAACATCTGGAGGGTGGAAGGTTGCTTATGCCTGCCTTAGGACTTCCCTATTTTCACTGGAGAAATTTTGGAGGGTCTGGAGTTATGTGACCTCTGAGCCAAGAGGCTAAGTAACTATGCAGCCTTTAAATGACATTTGAAGGCAGCCCTGTATAGAGAAGCTTTTTAATGTTTAATGTTTTATTATGTTTTTATATAAGTTGGAAGCCACCCAGAGTGGCTGGGGCCACCCAGTCAGATGGGCAGGGTAGAAAAAATATAATTATTATCATCATTACTATGAAATAGGAAGTCCCTGTTTTCACTGGAGAAATGTTGAAGGGTATGTTATGAAGTTCTGGAATTCACCCCTATAAGATGTAGTGATGGTTATTGCCATGGAGATCTCTTAAGAATGAGCTGGTAGAGTCCTTGGAGGGCAGGTCTATCAATGACTGAACCACAGGAACAACATAGAGCGTTCAGGGTCAGGGGACAGTTCACCGCCAAATACCAAACCGCATGGAGGAATTGCTTCTGGACTTCCTGGGAGTATTATAGTCCCGCATGGGGGAGGCATAAGGGGCAGTCGCCCTGGGTGCAAAATTGTTAGGGGCGCAAAATGTCAACACCCGGTGCTGCCTCAGTGCAGCTGGGAGCTTCCATCACCGGGCTCTGTTGAAAACGGCTTCTCCACGCGAACCGGAAAGTGACCTCTCCAGACGACGGAAGGTCCCTTCTTTTCTTATCCCTGCAACTGCAATCTCCTGGGTGACACGGACACCATTAGGCAGTTGAATGCACATGCATACTCTGTTCCTTTCCCTCTTCCACCCCCTGGGTTCTGGCAACCCACGCTATGCCACTGTAGTGCTTTGTTTTACAGATTCCCCACATCTGTTTCAGACTCGTTTCTCAAGACCACATCTGCTGAACTTAAAGCATCCTTCCCTGACTGGGGCTGAGAAGAACTGTAGTCTAAAACATCTGGAAGGCAGTTCACATCTAGTGAAGGCTGCCTTAAGGAATGGGAGTGCTCCTACAAAATGCCAACCTACACTTGTTACATATGTTATGCCACCTACATATTTACTCAGACACAGTGCTTTTTTTCTTAAAAAAAAGGTTTAGGGGTACTCTCATTTTGACTCAGGAAAATCACCATTTTATAGCTCAAATTGGGGGAAATAAATACAGTGGTACCTCGGGTTACAGACACTTCAGGTTACATATGCTTCAGGTTACAAACTCTGCTTACCCAGAAATAGTGCTTCAGGTTAAGAACTTTGCTTCAGGATAAGAACAGAAATCGTGCTCCGGTGGCGCGGCGGCAGCAGGAGGCCCCATTAGCTAAAGTGGTGCTTCAGGTTAAGAACAGTTTCGGGTTAAGAACGGACCTCCAGAACAAATTAAGTACTCAACCCCAGGTACCACTGTACAGTAAACACAACGAAACTAATCAATCGCCGTTCTACATTCCAACTCCTACTTCACACATTAAACCAGGCATCGGCAAACTCCGGCCCTCCAGATGTTTGGGACTACAATTCCCATGATCCCTGACCACTAGTCCTGTTAGCTAGGGATGATGGGAATTGTAGTCCCAAACATCTGGAGGGCCGGAGTTTGCCTATGCCTTTTTTACGCAATAAGTGGCAGCGCCCTGAACATTCCTCCCACAACTCTTGTGCTGAGATTCCACTTTGGGGTTTCTCACAAGTATCTGGTTGGCCACTGAGAAAAGGATGGTGGGCTATCCCTTTTTTATAAAGAATAATTGCAGCTTGGGGACAATTTGGTGGAGGGGAGGTACAGCTTGATAGGGGAGAGTTGCGGCGAGCGGTTGGTGACCTTGGTGGTCGGTGTGGTTTGCAAATGGGCCCCCAAAATATCGTCACTCTCTGAAATTGACTGTCAGAGATACCCCGAAACAAACATCTTCGAATGCCCAACGCAGAGAATATTTGGCAAGAGTTTGACTCTTCAAGAGTACAACTGGGGAATATCTGACATCAAAATTCTTGGGGAAGCAAAAAATAATTCTCCGGCCCCCACCCAGCCATGCCCTGCAAAGCCCCAGCCTGTTCTCCCCACAGCTCCCTGTGAACATTTGGTTCGCTCAGCTTGGCTCATTATTTCGGCTGGGAAAGCCACTATATGAATTAATAGCAAATTTCCCAGCTGAAAATAAATGTTTACCAGTTTAATGGGTCCCCCCCCCCAACTCCCTGTTTCTGTTTTGGCAGGGATCTGGCTTCTTGTCTGACTGATTCCCCTTACCCTGTTCTCTCTTTTTTTTTGACTTGCACATCCCTGAGGTGTGTAATTAAAGTGAAAGAATTTACACATAGTGCTTTAGGGGCCTAATGAATAGGAAACTCAGAATATTTCATTGATTTGGTGTGTGCTATACTATCAGGGTGGTGCATTTCCTTTGTAAATTAAAAGGGGGAAACGGAGAACAGAGAAGGGAGCCGTAATAATATGTGCATTCAACCCAGTTCAAGGGGGGGGTGGAGAGAGGGGGGGAGTGGAATAGGTTTTGTTTCGACATCCTCATTTAAATAAAACACACTGGAAAAGAGCAGTTCAGGGCTGAATCCAACTGGCCCTGCGGCTTCAACATGGTGACCATGTAAGCCATGCCTTGTCACAGAACGGATTTCACTTATTGGAGGAGTGTGGCTCTCTGGCTATAAATCATTATCCATCGCATCAGTGGGATCTCAGATTCCTCTTCACTCTGAGCCCAGTAAGCTCTCCTTACCAAAAAGAAAAGGAAATTGTGTCTGTGTGCTTTATGTCTAAATAAGCTGAACATCCATGGCTGCATTGCACGCCGTACACTGAAAGCACATTTAAAGGATGTCCCCCACCTCCACACAAAAACGGGGGCAAGGAGAATCCTGGGAACTGTAGTTTGTTAAGGGTGCTTGGTGCGCTGGTCCCGAGGGTAACCGTGCGGCGAGGTCCAAGTCCAGTCCGAGGTCGAGGGGTGCAGTAGGGAGGCAGTCTGTCAAAGCTGAAGCGGGGTCCAAGGCAGGGAGTCGGGTGAGGTCAGGAACTCTGGCAGAAGAGCAGGACAGGGTGCAGGCAGGGACAGGCTACCAACAATGTCGCTCCCGCAACTTGGGACTGGGGCTGGCTGGCTTTTATCTGCCCTGAGACATAGGGCAACCCCGATCCACAGGTGACTCACCTCTCCTGGCCTGGAGGCGAGCACTCCTCCTGCAGGAACTTAGTTCCCTCCGCCTCTCTGCCCTGAGCCTCTGCAGCTCAGGAGAGGCTGGAGGGTTACCGGACCCAGAGGCAACCTCATCTTCCTCTGACGGGGCTGAGAGTGGAGCACCTGCAGGCAATGGGTTCTCCATCACCTCAGGAGCCAGAGCAGACTCAGATGGTGCCTGCACCTGAGGATCCAGCACAGGTGAAGACCCTTCAGGCTCATGCCCCAGCCCCGGCTCAGCTGGTTCTGGAGGCAGGGACTCCTGTGCAGGCTGGGATTCCTCAGGTTCAGCCTCCGAGTCTGAATCCCAGGCCATCATACTTGGAAATGTTGTTGTGAGAGGTAAATTATAATTCCCAGGATTCTTGCGGGGAGATGCCCTTTAAATCTAGTATATACTTTGGAAAGTAGTTTGTCTGTCTCTCATCTGCCAATTCTCAATACAACTTCACCAGGTTTGGCAAAAGGGTCCCCAACATATGGGAGCTTTTTGTCACTGTAAGGACGCCAGGTGCCATTTTGAATCAAGATGGCAACAGAAATGTTCTTCGGCATTGGTTTGCCCAACTATCAAGATATCATCACCCAACTCATCACAAGGGTTACTGAGTTGAGGTGGGCAGCAGACTTTGTTGCAGTTTGGATGCCAGGTGCCATTTTGAATCAAGATGGCAACCAAAATGTTATTTGGGCATGACTGCACTAATTTTATGACATAGGTTTGGCCACCTCTAGACGCGGGTGGCACTGTTGGTTAAACCACAGAGCCTAGGACTTGCCGATCCAAAGCTCAGAGGTTCGAATCCCTGTGACGGGCTGAGCTCCCGTTACTCGGTCCCTGATCCTGCCAACCTAACAGTTTGAAAGGATATCAAAATGCAAGTAAATAAATAGGTACCGCTCTGGCGGGAAGGTAAATGGCATTTCCTTGCACTGCTCTGATTCGCCAGAAGCGGCTTAGTCACGCTGGCCACATGGCCCGGAAGCTATACACCGGCTCCCTAGGCCAATAAAGCGAGATGAGCGCCGCAACCCCAGAGTCGGCCACGACTGGACCTAATGCTCAGGGGTCCCTTTACCTTTACCTTAGAGATATCATCATCAACTCAGACCAAGGGTTCCCAAGAGGGGTTCGGTGGGCTTCATTCATTGCCATTTGAATTATTATTATTATTATTATTATTATTATTATTATTATTATTATTATTATTACTATTACTATTATTATTATTACTATTATTGTTATTATTATTATTTATACCCCATCCATCTGGCTGGGTTTCCCCAACCAATACCTGGCACCATTTTGAATCTCAATGGTGGAATGAACTGTGACCTTGCCATGTTATCCCAATTATTGACATGATGGGCCCAGACTCACAAATTACAGTACCCATTTAAAAATCACAATATTTCCAGGTTCCTAAAAATAATATTGTGTAAATGTATGTTCTGTACACAACCCAGCTCTGGCAATGGGACTGGGCAACCTTTTTACTTTGCTGTTATGGGTCACATATCTGCGGGGGCAGTTGCAAGAGCTGAAAGTGGGCAGGGCTTCCAGTCCGCAAAGTGGATGGAACTACCTACTTTTCTCCCTCTGCCAACCCCTTTCCACCTGTTACCCCGCTCCTTGCCACCTGCATGAAATTACCCCAGAGATGGGGAATCCATGACCCTCCAGATGTTGCTGCTTTCCAGCTCCATTCAGCCCCAACCTGCGTGCCCAAAGATCAGGGACGATGAGAGCTGGAGTCCTGCAACATCTGGAAGGCCACAGGTCTCCTACCACTGAGATTGGCCAAGCACCCCTTGAAGGTTGGCTGAGGGCTTTATCCAAGCTGTAACTCAGTGGCAGGGCACATTCCCTGTGTGCCAAGAGTCCCGGGTTTGATCCCTGGTGTCTCCAGGCAGGGCTGGCAGGATGAGGTGGTGTGGTGGAAGCTGCCAACCAAGATCCCTGCCCCCCAGGGAAAGCAAAGAGGGAGAGGATTTGGAACCTGGCTCCTGGTGGTGGGAAACTGGCCAATCCCCAGAGAAGGGAAAGAGCTGGGAAGTACTGGAGCCTGAGAGCTTGGAGGAGGATGAAAAGGAAGAAGCAGGCAAGTGCCCCAGCACAGGACAGAGACAGGAACCGAACTTGGCAGCTCCACCAGCTTCTCTGCTAACAGCCTGCAGCTCCCCTCCCCATCCCAGACCTGACACAGAGGGATAGGGAGTGAAGCGAGAGTTGCAAGCCAGTCCAGGCAACGACTTCATCTAAACAGGAGCAAACCTTAGAAGTCTCCATGTGTTCCCTGTTCTGTTTTTTAAGATGCTGTCTAGGACCTCTGTTGTTGTTTAGTCATTTAGTCGTGTCCGACTCTTCGTGACCCCCTGGACCAGAGCACGCCAGGCACTCCTGTCTTCCACTGCCTCCCGCAGTTTGGTCAAACTTATGCTGGTAGCTTCGAGAACACTGTCCAACCATCTCGTCCTCTGTCGTCCCCTTCTCCTTGTGCCCTCCATCTTTCCCAGCATCAGGGTCTTTTCCAGGGAGTCTTCTCTTCTCATGAGGTGGCCAAAGTATTGGAGTCTCAGCTTCAGGATCTGTCCTTCCAGTGAGCACTCAGGGCTGATTTCCTTCAGAGTGGATAGGTTTGATCTTCTTGCAGTCCATGAGACTCTCAAGAGTCTCCTCCAGCACCATAATTCAAAGCATCAATTCTTCGGCGATCAGCCTTCTTTATGGTCCAGCTCTCACTTCCATACATCACTACTGGGAAAACCATAGCTTTAACTATACGGACCTTTGTTGGCAAGGTGATGTCTCTGCTTTTTAAGATGCTGTCTAGGTTTGTCATTGCTTTTCTCCCAAGAAGCAGGTGTCTTTTAAATTCATGGCTGCTGTCTAGGGTGCTGCTATTTATGGACCTTAAGGTCCTCCACAGGGCATACCAGGAGAAATCACGGCTCCAGAAATCGCTTCAGCAGATGCCCAGACACCGGAAATCGTTTCTGCACAAGCGCGATTTTCAGCGTCTGGGCATGTGCAGAAGCGATTTCCGGTGCCGCAGACATGCACAGATGCGATTTCCGGCTTCACGCTGCGCTGGTCCAGCCCACGGAGGATCTCCGTGGGATTGATCTGGCCCACGCCCAGTAAGCCTTGCCGACTCCTGTGCTATGTGATGCTCAGATTTTTCCTGTTGTGGAAGGTGTTGACACATCATTCCTGGTGGTTGTAAATTGCCCACTTCTGTAAAGCAGTGTGCTGAACACACAAGGTATCGGTGGTCCAATACCACCCTGCTGGAATTTATTTTTGAACAGTCCTTTTTCTGGGGGGATGCAGGAGTACTCATACCCCTAAACATTTTGTGAATCTAACAGGAGAAGAAACTAAAAAAAATAATTTTTTAGTTTCTTCTCTAGCACGGTGAATCGTCAGTTCCATTCCTACCCCTGATGGTGGTCTCATTTCCTGTCACGGTGTTTCATGAGTCTGAGATGTAAGTGAGCGTTTAGCAGGCATAGGCAAACTCCAGCCCTCCAGATGTTTGGGACTACAATTCCCATCATTCCTAGCTAACAGGAGCAGTGGTCAGGGATGATGGGAATTGTAGTCCCAAACATCTGGAGGGCCGGAGTTTGCCTATGCCTGGTTTAATGTGTGAAGTAGGAGTTGGAATCTAGCACGGCGATTGGTCAGTTTCGTTGTATTTACTGTATTTATTTTCCCCCCAATTTGAACTATAAAATGGTGATTTTCTTGAGTCAAAATGAGAGTACCCCCTAAACATTTTTTAAGAAAAAAAGCACTGTGTCTGAGTAAATATGTAGGTGGCACAATATATGTAACAAGTGTAGGTGGTGGGAAAAAACATTTTGTAGGAGCTCCCATTCCTTAAGGCAGCCTTCACTAGATGTGAACTGTCTTCCAGATGTTTTGGACTATCAGCCACAGTCAGGGAAGGATGCTTTCAGCCACTCTGGGCGGCTTCCAGAAAAATATTAAAATACTGTAATACATCAAAAATTAAAAGCTTCCCTAAACAGGGCTGCCCTCAGATGTCTTCTAAAAGTCTGGTAGTTGTTGTTTACTTTGACATCTGATGGGAGGGCGTTCCACAGGGAGGGCGCCACTACCGAGAAGGCCCTCTGCCTGGTTCCCTAGCACGTCTTCATTGTGAAATGCCTCCTTATCTGAAACCTCAGATAACCACTGCCAGTTAGTGTAGGCCAAGGTTTCCCAAACTTTGGTCTCCAGCTGTTTTCTGGACTACAGTTCCCATCATCCCTGACCACGGGTCCTGCTAGCTAGGGATGATGGGAGTTGTAGTCCAAAACCCCTGCTGAAAATCCATGTTGGGGAAACGCTGGGGTAGACACTCCTGAATGTTCTAAGCTTCCCATGGTATTTTCAGAAGGTTCTGAAATTCCCTTTCATCCAAGACAAACGAAATCACAACTCGCATTGTTCATGCAATGGCTTCTCAGTTTGCTGCTGGAAATCTGCAAGCGCTCTGCGCGTTCCCAAATCCCTGTTCCTGATCTGTTCCAAATGCTGTTGATGTAGCTGAGTGCATCCCTTTCTGTTTCACACCACAGCCTCCCTCCTCTGTAGCTCTGGTTCTGATGCTTGTATAATACGACCAAATATATGGAGATCAGTAGGTCTGTGTGCATGTGAGAGAATCAGAGGCGGCAGAAGAGGATTTCGTGAAGCGGAACGAAATAGTCAGCATTGAAATGGGACTCAGGCAGGAGTTTTCTGCTTGCATGTATAAAACATCGCGCCCACCAACAGCCTTCTGTGTTATGGCTTCTGTGCTACTTTGGCGCTCAAGTGTTAAGAGGACATCCTCAAAGGAAAGCAGTTTTGTGTCCAAGGGGAAATAGATGGGGAGTTTTCTCCAATGGAAAACCAGAGGGGGGGAGGGGCAAATCTGTCACTTTCACCTGGGTATATTTTCTTTTTCCCCAATATTCAGTTCCTCCAAATTTCCATATCAGTGGGTGATTTATTTATTTATTATACAAAAATCCTCATGAAAATTCACCAGAATGTTAGTGTGATTTTCTCCCAACATACACATTTTTATTTTATTTTTTTGCAAGGCAGTTTCCCCGTATAGCTTCACTAATTATATGCATTTTTATGCACACTTAAGCCCAGTAAATACATTTTTGGATACATTGTTTGGCCGGACAACGGCATTGCAAAATTCGTAGAAGTGAAAATTTCAAAGGATGACTGTGTCCTGGGGGTTTGCGTATTGGTTCAGAAAGCACAAATTTTGCAACTTTGTCTTTCAATGCACACTGAATCAAATTTCTTCTCCGTCCCTATAAGAGAGATAAACTGCCGTTCTCTGTTCTTATGCTTGTTCATTACAAAAAGGGGCGGCCACATGGGAATCACAAGAAAAGGGGGTGCAGATTTGCACAACACCTGCAATGCTGACAGAGAAATAGTCACTATATTTTAAATAAAAACACAGCATATCTCACCCTAGTGGGGAAAGACACCAGAGGCCTTGTTCGGCTACTCAGTTTCCTGAGCCGGTCACTGTTAACTGTTGGTGGTCAACTTCATGGCTCCTGTCCCTGCCCCCCTTTATGGTTCCAGAGACATCACCTTGCCGACAAAGATCCGTATAGTTAAAGCTATGGTTTTCCCGGTAGTGATGTATGGAAGTGAGAGCTGGACCATAAAGAAGGCTGATTGCCGAAGAATTGATGCTTTTGAATTATGGTGCTGGAGGAGACTCTGGAGAGTCCCATGGACTGCAAGAAGATCAAACCTATCCATTCTTAAAGAAATCAGCCCTGACTGCTCACTGGAAGGACAGATCCTGAAGCTGAGGCTCCAATACTTTGGCCACCTCATGAGAAGAGAAGACTCCCTGGAAAAGACCCTGATGCTGGGAAAGATTGAGGGCACAAGGAGAAGGGGATGACAGAGGACGAGATGGTTGGACAGTGTTTTCGAAGCTACCAGCATGAGTTTGCCCAAACTGCGGGAGGCAGTGGAAGACAAGAGTGCCTGGCGCGACTAAACGACTAAACAAAGAGGTCCCGGGCCCTAAGGTAGTCAGATTAGCCTCAACCAGGGGCAGGGCCTTTTCAACACTGGCCCCGGCCTGGTGGAACACTCTGTCTCATGAGACCAGGGCCCTGCAGGATCTGATTTCTTTCTGCAGGGCCTGTAAGACAGAGTTGTTCCGCTTTGCCTTTGGCTTGGAATCAACTTGATCCCCTCCCCTCTTTCCTTTTTCCCTTCTCCTTCTGTGATGGAACTCCTATTTGGGGACTTCCCTGGCTTTTTTCTTTTCTTTTCTTTTCTTTTTTTTTGCATTTTAAAATTTTATTGAGTTCGATTAAATATACATTATATACATTATATTCGAATTTCGGCATTTCTTATCATTTTGGGCTTCCTTCAGCGATGTTGACATTCATTCGTATTTGAGTCTTAGAATCACATCCCATCCTTTCATATTGCCATTCGTACCTCCTTTTTTACATTGTTTCAATTAAACAATACTTGTTAGCTCTTTACAAAGCCTCTTTAAATGCCACTAACGTTGTATTTACAAAACATTTGTTCTCCAGATAACCCACGAATTTCCCCCAGTCTTCAATAAAGTTTTGATCTTTTAAGTATCTTATTTTCCCTGTCAGTTTGTCCAGCTCGGCGTATTCTGTTAATTTTGCTCTCCACTCTGCCACCATTGGGATTTCTTCCTGCTTCCATCTCTGAGCTAACACAATTCTGGCTGCCGTGACCGCGTACTGGAAGAGTTTGTAATCCTTTCTCCTAATATCCTTTCCCATAATGCAAAGTAAGAAAGCTTCTGGTTTTTTGACAAAAGTATAGCCTAACATCTTTTTCAGTTCATTGTATACTTCCTCCCAGAAACTTTTAACTTTCTTGCATTCCCACCATAGATGGTAAAATGTCCCTTCCTTTTGTTTGCATTTCCAACATTTGTTGTCTACCTTGTACATCTTGGCCAATTTCACGGGTGTCATATACCACCTGTATTGCATTTTCATCACATTTTCCCTGAGTGACATACAGGCCGTAAATTTTATATTCACTCTCCAAAGCTTTTCCCAGTCTTCCATTTGAATATTATACCCGAAATCCCTCGCCCACTGTACCATCAGTGACTTCACCTCCTCATCCTTCGTGTGCCACTCCAAAAGTATTTTATACATTTTAGAGAGGTTTTTATGTTCACTGTTTATTATCTCTTTTTGAAATATTGATTCTTTTTCCTCATAGCCCCTTTCCTTCACCTCTGCTTTAAACATCTCATTTATCTGGAAGTAGTGGAGCCACCCCTGTGTGAGCGTTTTAACCTGGTCGTATGGTTTAACTTTCCACTTCCCTCCTTCATTTATGACCATTTCTCCATACTTCCCCCTCTTTTCTTCCATATTAACTTTCTTAACGCTTGTTAAATCCTGGGGAGAAAGCCAGTGTGGTGTTCTCGGCTCTAATATGTTCTTATATCTGTCCCAGACCTCTATTAGTGGGCCCTTAAAGATGTGACTGGTGAACCCCTTGTGCACCCTTTTTTTATCCTTCCATAGGTACGCGTGCCACCCAAATTTGTTGTTGTACCCTTCAAGGTCTAATAACTCTCTGTTTTCCAGCTAAACCCATTCTTTCATCCAACACAAACATGTCGCTTCGTAGTAAAGTCTCATGTCTGGTAGGGCGAAGCCCCCTCTTTCTGTAGCATCCGTCAACAACTTAAATTTAATTCTGGGCTTCTTCCCTTCCCAAACATATCTAGAGATGGCTTTTTGCCATTCTTTAAAAATTTTTGTTCCTTTTAGTATGGGTAATGTTTGGAACAGAAATAACAGCTTGGGTAACAACATCATTTTCACCATAGATATTCTTCCCCAGAATGATAGTTTCATTCTGGCCCAAACCTCTAAATCTTTTTTAATTTTATTCCAGACCGGAATGTAATTGTTTTGATATAGGTCAATATTTTTGTTGGTAATCCAGATTCCTAAGTATTTTATCTTTTTAACAACCTCAATTCCAGTTTGTTGTTGTACTATTGCAGCCTTATCCTGATCCAAGTTTTTAACGATCATTTTTGTCTTACTCTTATTCAGTTTGAATCCTGCAAGTTTCCCAAATTCCTCCATCTCGTCCAGAATCGCCCTTATACTTTCTATAGGTTCTTCCACCGTTAAAACCACATCGTCTGCATAAGCTTTAACTTTGTACTCATTTGATCCTAATGTTATCCCTTTAATTTGCTTGTTTTGTCTTATTGCATTCAGCAGCACTTCTAGGACTACTATAAAGAGCAGCGGTGAGAGCGGACAGCCCTGCCTCGTTCCCTTACAAATTTTTATTTCCTCAGTAATAACTCCATTGACTATCAGTCTCGCCTTCTGCTCAGTGTAAATTGCCCCTATACCATTTAAGAACTCCTGTCCCACTTCCATTACCTCCAAATTTTTAAACATAAAGTCCCAAATTATATTATCGAAGGCTTTCTCCGCGTCTATGAAGATTAGGCTAGCTGGTTTATCGCGACTATCTGATAGGTATTCGATAAGGTTAATTATAGATCTTGTATTGTTTCTTATTAGCCTACCCGGGAGAAAGCCCGTCTGATCTTCATGTATCATCCTTGTTAATATCTTTTTTAGTCTTTTGGCTAGAATACCGGCAAAGATCTTGTAGTCCGTGTTTAATAAGGAGATGGGTCTGTAGTTCCTAACTTGAGTTAGGTCCGAGTCTTGTTTTGGGATAATTGTTATAAAGGCCTCTTTCCACGAACCGGGCATGTCTCTTTCTTTTAAAATGTTATTCATTACTTCCATTAGTGGTGTTATCAATGTATCTTTCATTTCCTTATAATAACTCGGTGTGAACCCGTCTGGACCCGGTGCCTTTCCTCTTTTCAGTTCTTTTATCACCTCTTCTATCTCTGTTCTGCAAATTGGGGCATTTAGCTGATCTTTTTCCTCTGATGACATCTTCTTCACCATCTTTTCTTTTAAATATCTTTCTATCTTTTTCTTGTTATTCCTTTCTTTATTTCTGTAAAGATGCTCATAAAAATCCAAGAACCCTTTTCTAATTTCTTTCGGGTCAGTTGTTTCTTCTCCGTTTATTACTATTTTGTTGATTGTGTTTTGCTCCTTCCTCTTTTTGACTTGCCACGCAAGCCATTTGCCTGACTTATTGGCGAATTCAAAGTTTTTTTGTCTTAACCATTTAATATTCCACTCAATCTCCTTATTTATTATGATTGCAACCTGTGTTTGGAGGGACTTTATTTCCTGCATTATTCTTTCATTATTCGGCTTTTTAATCAGTTTCTGCTCATTATCCATAATCTGTCTCAAAATCTCTTTTAACCTCTTTTCCTTGTTCTTTTTTTTCAAGACATTTTGTTGGATAAAAAGGCCCCTCATTACAGCCTTACTTGTGTCCCATACCGTACTTGTTTTCACCCCTTTGTCGAGATTATCTAGGAAGTATTCCCCTAGTTTTTTCCGAATTCTTTCAACAAATTTTTGGTCATCCCATAGGTTATCATTTAATCTCCATCTAAAGGTTCGTTCTTCCACTCCCTTCATCTCCATTTCGATTGGATTATGATCTGATATAACTTTAGCCTGGATTTCGACTTTTTTAACTCTTGGTGACAGTTCATTCGAAATCCATATTTGGTCTAATCTTGAGAATGACTGGTTCGGCTCTGAATGATATGTGAATTGTTTCTCTAAAGGGTGTTTCAGTCTCCATATGTCGATAAGGTTGCAATTCTTAGTCAATGTGAAAAATGTCTTAGGTAATTTACCATCTCTATTTTTTGAGTTTCTTAGTCGGTCCATTTCATTTGAAACCACATCATTCAGGTCTCCCATTAGTATGATTTTTTGGTCCATGTATTCAAATAACTTTTCTTCCAATGAGCTAAAAAATTCTGTTTTATTCCCATTAGGGGCATAAATCCCCACTATTATCAATACTTCGCCTTGCCAATTTATACGTACCGCAATTATTCTTCCTTCCTCATCCTTAAATAATTGGTGTGCCTCAATTTTGCTTTTAATATATAATACAACTCCCCTTTTTTTCTCTTTATCTGAGGAGATGAATTCGTTCCCTAACCTCTTATTAATCAGGATTTTTCTATGTTTCTTCGCCACATGCGTTTCTTGTAAACATGTGACATCCAGGTTCTTCTTTTTTAAGAAACGCTCAATTCCATTCCGTTTTTTCTTATCGTTCATCCCATTAACATTCCAACTACATAATTTTAATGTCATTTTTATTGAATTTAGTTTTTTGTTTTTTTGTTTTACCTAAAGTCTCTCTGGTTCTTCTCCTTCTTCGTCTTCTTCCTCTTCCTCTGTTTTCCTTTCGCTCCGTTCTTCCTCTTCTCCCAGCTCTGATTCCACCCTCGGACTTCTTCCGCCTTCAGCGCCTTTCGGCTCCTCCTCTCCTTGTTGAAGTTCTTTGTATCTTCTTGTAAACTTTCCTACTTCTTCGGGGCTTGTCAGCCTTCTTTTAACTCCTTTATAAAAGAAGGAAACACCCTCCGGGAATTCCCAACGAAAGTCTATTCTATTTTTTTTTAGTAATTGCACCAGTGGTTTATATGATTCTCTACGTTTCAGCAGTCTTATAGGAATATCTTTAAATACAATTATATAGTTCCCATCGATGTACAATCTCTTCTCTCTATTCCTTTGTAAAATCAGGTTCCTCATCTCTTTATCTTTAAATGTAACTAAACAGTCGCCTGGAAGTTTCCTTACTTTACTTGCTTTAGTTTTCATTCTGTATGCATTTAGAATTGTTCCTGCCACTTCCTCCTCTGCTAACTCCTTCCACTGTGCTATTTCCTTTGTTAATCTTTCTTTTATATTTTCGTTTTGTAATTCCGGGACCTGTCTCATTCTTAAATTCACTTCCCTTTGTTTGAGTTCGTTCATCGCGATGGAGTCTTTTAATTCTTCCTGTATTTTATGTAAATCTGCTATCTCATCTTTCATTTTTTCTTCTTCCCGTCTCATTTCTTTCATTTCCTGTTTGGTCTTTTTTAGCCCCTCATCCACTCTTTTTGATACCTCCTTAATCTGTCCTTTAAGTTCGCTCACTGTCTCTTCAATCTTTTTGTCCATTTTTCCAATTTTATTATCTACCTGCTCTAATTTTGTCTCCAAGTTTTTCTCACTTTGCTTTATTTCTGCAAACATCCTCAATATTTCTGTTCTAAATTCCGTTTCTTGTTTTGAGGCTTTCCTCTCTGTTGGTGTACCCCCCTCCGCCCCTTTTTTCTGGTTATATGACATTATCACTAATCTTTATGTATCAAATATTCCACTAGTTTTTACCGGTCTATCCCTTCTTTCTATATTTTAGAGCTCTTATTCTTACTCAAAAACCAACTCTTGGGGTAGACCAGATCCCCTGAACCAATACCAGAATTATTCGCCACAAAAAATATATACAGGTTCAGATAAGTGAGCAGCAAATAACAGTAACCGAAGCGGAACTACAATTGTCAGATAACAAACCCAAAATATAAATAAATACGGTAGTAGCCGACTTCGTTCGCAGTTTCTCTCCACTTAGTTAACTTGGCTAATGTCCCTTCCCCCCCAAATCTCGAGGAGGGTAGGTTGCCCGTTGGTTGTCAGAGTGGTCAGTTTGAGATCTTCCTGCCCCTATTCGGGCTAATCCAATCGGTGGCTTAATGTTCGTGGACCTGATTTATGAACTTGTAAGACCATACAGTCCAAGTGAAGATCGGATACAATTGTGAGAAGCCGCTCCCGGAACCTCCAGTCTGAGCTGAGCCCGGGTACCGGACCATGCACCCCCAACGAAAAACGTTCACGTTAAATTGATCCAAGAGTTTAGTCCTGAAAGGTGGGTGGATAAGATCTTTCCTGAGCTGATATCTTTCCTGAGCTGATATCTTTCACTAAGTCCAAAACCACGAGAGAGGAACAGCTGGGGTTTCTAGCGTTAATACTAAAGTTTTAAGTGTCCCAATGTGGTACTATGCACGCGCCTCAGTAGCGACCTATCTATTCAGTCTATTTCCAACTTCTCAATCGGGGGTAGCGGGGAAGAAAGCACAACGGGGATATAGTGGGTAGGGGAGTAGGTACGTGGCCCCTCCAGCATCAGACCACAGTACTTTTTAATACCCTAATCCCCACATTAAGCGTTTGGTTTTTTGAAGTCCTTTAATATGTCGTCTGGGGCGCTTCTCCTTGCCTCTCCCACTGAAAATGGCGTCAGAGCGTCTTCTCGCTGCTTTGCCTCTTCCCGAAAAAAAATTTTTTAGCGACAGTCCTGTCTATAATTCCAGTTGAACAAGTGCCCTCCTGACTGGGCTTTCCTTCTATCACGCCTCTTTTCTGCTCCCTCTTAGTAGGACCAGTCTGGATAGTTGGCCTTGGTGAAGACTTGACGTTTTCATCCCCCAAAAAGTTTTTGATTAGAGTTTCTACTGAAATGAGGCTGCATTTTAATCTTGTTTTTAAGTTGTATTTGAATCAATTGTTTTTATACCTGGTGTTAGCCGCCCTGAGCCTGGTCTTGGCTGGGGAGGGCGGGGTATAAATAAAAATTATTATTATTATTATTATTATTATTATTATTATTATTATTATTTCTGGAGCTGCGGAAGAGAGTCCCCAGGTCATGCTGCACTGGTTTAGCGCAGTGCGCAGGGACTTGCTGTGTGGGCGGCTCGGTTCGTGGGCGGCTCGGGGGCTGGTTAAACGGGCTCCATGGGCTGCTTCCGGCCCATGGGCCACAGGTTGGGGACCCCTGACCCAGCAGGACAAAGCCTCAAGCAAAAATGTGATCTCCCATGCCTACATTGCCAGCATTTTCACACCACTGTCTCAGCAACGCCTATCCTGGCTTGATCATCTTCACGAAATGGAAGATGGCAGGATCCCAAAGGCATGCTCTCCGGGGAGCCAGCTTCAAGCACCAGTCCCATTGGACAACTAACTCTGCATTTCAAAGATGTCTGCAAACAGGACACGAAGGCTGGCATGTCCCGCTGTGTGGGAATCTTCTTCTTCTTGCCTACTCCCAATATTAAGGTGAAGCAGAAGTTCAGTGTCCGGGCCTCTGTTCTTTTTTTTTAAGGGAACATTCCCTTGCAACCAATTCTGCATCTGCAGCCTAAAATTGCAAGGATTTGTTCCAAACACTGCAACTCTAACAGTGCACAACATGTTAGAGCTGTGTGTGTGGCCAGGAACCAATCATGACATTCCCTTGTGGTTAGACAGGGAAAAAACTGTGTTATTCAAAGGAGCTTGGCCAATTTAACAGAGATTCCCTCTTTGCTTATGGGTATATACAATGGGCATTATGCTTAAGGATCAGTGAATCTCAGCGGGCCAAGGAACACAAACCTAGGTGTGCAGCTTTGTCAGAGGACTCCCGCCTCTCCTTGCCAACAATTCCCTATTAAATTCAAATACTGAAATATTGCAAATCGGTGCAAAACCGTGTTTCAGGTCTTGCTGGATTTGTAGCAGATGTGCTAGCCAACTTTCGAAGCTATAGTGAAATGTGTCCCACAGGTTGGAAACACACCTATGAAGCCCATTGATTCCTGCACTGTACATACAACATGAACTATGTTTATATCAATGGCTGTGAGTCACAATGGCTATGTTCTGCCTCCACAGCTGGAAGCAGAAATGCTTCTGGAAACCACAGGAGGGAGGAAGACTCTTGAACTCGGGTCCTGCTTGCAGGCTTCCCGCAGACATCTCTGAGAACTTGATTCTGGACTAGATGGGCGTTTGCCTCGATCCAGCAGGGTGATGTTGTGCACTCCCACCTGAAGGAGCATCTCCAGCCCCATCGTTCTGCCCGGATGCTGAGGTCCAGCTCCGAGGTCCTTCTGGCGGTTCCCTCACTGCGAGAAGCCAAGTTACAGGGAACCAGGCAGAGGGCCTTCTCGGTGGTGGTGCTCTCCCTGTGGAACACCCTCCCACCAGGTGTCAAAGAGAACAACAACTACCAAACTTTTAGAAGACATCTGAAGGCAGCCCTGTTTAGGGAAGCTTTTAATGTTTAATAGGTTTTGTATTTTAATATTCTGTTGGGAGCCACCCAGAGTGGCTGGGGAAACCCATCCAAATGGGCAGGATATAAATAAATTATTATTATTATTATTATTATTATTATTATTATTATTATTATTATTATTATTTATTATTATTATTATTATTACTTATGGGGCAAACAGCAGAGGTTATGACAGGTGGATTGCTGATCCATGGCTTTGCTATATCACATGGAAGATGGAGCCAGCTTGTTTTCTCCTGCTCTGGAGGGCAGGACTCGAACCCATGGCTTCAAGTTACAAGAAAGGAGATTCTGACCAAATCTGTCAGTGATTTTTTAGCTGTGATTCCTGCATTGCAGGGGGTTGGAGTAATGGATCCTTGGATTCCTTTCCAACTCTACAATTCTATGATTCTAAAGATCAGACCCCAGGGACTTGGGTGGCGCTGTGGGTTAAACCACAGAGCCTAGGACTTGCCAATCAGAAGGTCGGTGGTTCAAATCCCTGCGACGGGGTGAGCTCCCGTTGCTCGGTCCCTGCTCCTGCCAACCTAGCAGTTCGAAAGCATGTTAAAGTTCAAGTAGATAAATAGGTACCACTCCAGCGGGAAGGTAAACGGTGTTTCCGCGCGCTGCTCTGGTTCGCCAGAAGCGGCTTAGTCATGCTGGCCACATGACCTGGAAGCTGCACGCCGGCTCCCTCGGCCAATAAAGCGAGATGAGTGCCACAACCCCAGAGTTGGTCATGACTGGACCTAACGGTCAGGGGTCCCTTTACCTTCTCAAAGATCAGACCCAGGTTGAGATTGCTCAGGTAAGTTGCCCTCCCCTCCTCCCCTCCCATTTCCCAAAAGGATATGCCAGGAGGAAGAAAACAGAGGGTACTTAATGAAACAGTTAATGCTATTTGCTGATAATGATTATTCAACTAAAAGGCTTTGAAGCAGCCCAATTAGCACTTCACTACAGTAAACAAGATATTGAGATATGCCCGATAGGGAGAATAATGTATGCCAGTTTGGGCTCCGATGAGAAATATTTATTGAACAGCTCAGTGTCCTTCCCTGCCATATCGGTGCATGGTGTTTAGATTCCGTCACAGTTATTGTTCTGCGGTCATGATGGCCAAAAGACGTTTGCAGGAAACTGGACTCCTATCATTGCAAAAGGTGGGGAATACCCTTTGGAGTAAGCCCGGTTTGTTGGGATGCATGGGCTGCAAGTCACCGGGGGGCCTGCCCAGGTGTTCAAAACTCCAAAACAGAAGAGAGGGGGACCCTTGGTCACCCAGGGCCAGAGCTCCTTCTGAGCAACATGCCTGTGGTGGGCGGGGCCAGAGGCAAAAGTAGGCGGAGCAACAAATGTCAATGTTCCCTTTGTACAGCGGGCTGGTTTCTATGCAAAGCGATGGGCCACTGTAACTTAGGTGCGATGAGCTGCAATTCCTGCATTGCGTTGGACTAGATGACTTGGGTTCCAGACCATCCAAGTGTCCTTATTTTCCAGTCCCAGATTAACAGAAGCCGTCCTGGTTTCTGATTTGATCCCGGAATGTCCCGCTTTTCCTTAAAGGTAAAGGCAAAGGGACCCCTGACCTTAGGTCCAGTCGTGGCTGACTCTGGGGTTGCGGCGCTCATCTCACTTTATTGGCCGAGGGAGACGGCATACAGTTGCCGGGTCATGTGGCCAGCATGACAAAGCCGCTTCTGGCGAACCAGAGCAGCACATGGAAACGCCGTCTACCTTCCTGCTGGAGCGGTACCTATTTATCTACTTGCACTTTGACGTGCTTTCGAACTGCTAGGTTGGCAGGAGCGGGGACCGAGCAACGGGAGCTCACCCCGTCGCAGGGATTTCAACTGCCGATCTTCTGATTGGCAAGTCCTAGGCTCTGTGGTTTAACCCACAGCGCCACCCACGTCCCCCGCTTTTCCTTAGGACATCCCTATTTTAATCAGGGTATAGAGTTATGTGACCCTGAAACCAAGAAGATGTGTAAATATACAGTCGTACCTCGGGTTACATTACAGACGCTTCAGGTTACAGAAGCTTCAGGTTACAGACTCCACTAACCCAGAAATAGTACCTCGGGTTAAGAACTTTGCTTCAGGATGAGAACAGAAATTGCGGAGCAGCGGCAGCAGCAGGAGGCCCCATTAACTAAAGTGGTACCTCAGGTTAAGAACAGTTTCAGGTTAAGAATGGACCTCCAGAACGAATTAAGTTCTTAACCCAAGGTACCACTGTACTACCTTTAGAAGATATCTGCAGCCAGCCCTGGATAGAGAAGTTTTTTAAAAAATGTTTCATGTTTCATTATGTTTTTATATATATATTGGAAGGCTTCCTGAATGGCTGGGGCAGTCCTGTCAAATGGGCGGGGTATAAATATTATTATTATTATTATTATTATTATTATTATTATTATTATTATCCGTATAAACATCAGAGAAATGCTGTAGGGTATATGCCAGTCCCTTCCAACTCTCCAATTCTATTACAGTGGTACCTTGGTTAAGAACTTAATTCGTTCTGGAGGTCCGTTCTTAACCTGAAACTGTTCTTAACCTGAGGTACCACTTTAGCTAATGGGGCCTCCCACCGCTGCCGCTGTTCGATTTCTGTTCTCATCCTGAAGCAAAGTTTTTAACCCGAGGTACTATTTCTGGGTTAGTGGAGTCTGTAACCTGAAGCGTCTGTAACCCGAGGTACCACTGTATTCTAATTTACCCACTCTCTCTTCTACTGAACTGTTTACCTACTTTATGTCTCTGACCACTCCCCTATTGCTGCCTCATGGTGCATCAGTGAAATAGGGAAAACCCTGGAGCTAACCCAGCTAGAAAACCCTGTGACATTTCCTCTTTTTTTATGCAGTCATCTAGGTGTTAAAATGCCAGGATCACAGGGTAGGGGGAATAATAGGAAAGGGGAGAAGAAGAAGAAAGGAAAAATGGATGGAATCGTGACTTATCTGAAAGGCTGTACACAGAGCAGGTCCTCCCCCCCCCTCCATTTCTTCCCTTTGTTCCCATGTAATTCTACTTTTTAGTGAAATTATTAAAGCTAATTGCATTATTTAATCCCCATCACATGCAATTCTCCAGTGTTTCCCTAATCAGTGTAATCAAGCCAATCGAAACAGATAAAGGAGATCTTTTTAGCGGGCCTTGATGAGATTTTATCATCAGTCTCCGTGTATATTGCAAAGCCGGGACACACTCAGAAGAAATAAAAGGGACTTGGGAATAGAGGGGTGCGGATGTGGCAGCCAGGAAGGGATTGGACAAAGGCTGGAGACCCCTTTGCCTGTTGTACTTCTGGGGAAGGAAGGAAGGAAGGAAGGAAGGAAGGAAGGAGGGAAGGAAGGAAGGAAAAAGGAAGGAAAGAGGGAGGGAGGGAGGGAGGGAGGGAGGGAAGGAAGGAGGGAAGGAAGGAAGGAAAAAGGAAGGAAGGAGGGAAGGAAGGAAGCAAGGAAAGAAGGAAGGAAGGAGGGGGAGGGAGGGAGGGAGGAAGGAAGGAAGGAAGGAAGGAAGGAAGGAAAAAGGAAGAAGGGAGGGAGGGAGGGAGGGAGGGAAGGAAGGGAGGGAGGGAGGGAGGGAGGGAAAGGGAAGGAAGGAGGGAAGGAAGCAAGGAAAAAGGAAGGAAGGAGGGAGGGAGAGAGGGAAGGAAGGAAGGAACGAGGGAAGGAAGGAAGGAAGGAAGGAAGGAAGGAAGGAAGGAAGGAAGGAAGGAAGGAAGGAAGGAAGGAAGGAAGACTAGCTATACGGTTGCCAGGTCTCAGGGTTTGGCCTTAGGTTTCATTATTATTACAGACACACACCCCCAAGTCTCCCTATTTTCCAGGGACCGTCCCGGAGCTACAGAAGTCTTCCCAGCTTCTGATTTGATCCTGGAATGTCCCACTTTTCCTTAGGACATCCATATTTTCATCGGATGGGTGGGGTATTATTATTATTATTGACATCAGAGAAATGTTGGAGGGTGTGCAGTACTCCATGTGCAGAAGCGCTTGTCTGGGCCTCCGTCCTTCTGCACTGAACGCCCCAGAGATCACAGTGTGGGAGGTTCTGCAGCCTTGGTCCTGCCGTTGCCAATTCTGGTGCTTCATTAGGTCTTCACAATAACAGACCCACAGACTCTAATGAAAGAGGAGGATCTTTCCATTTTCTTCCTTGTTGCAAACAAGGCAGCGCGGAAACACTTGATTACTCAGAAAGCAGCTGAACCGTGTGTGTGTGTGTGTGTGTGTGTGTTTTTGTAGCTGTCCGACTGCAGCAACATCTATTACACGCTGCAATTTCGCCTTGTGCTGTCCTTTCTTAGACCATGTTGTGGGATCTTTTAAATGGAATTTACCGAGGCTTCGTTCAAAAAGAAAGCTTTGCTCTCTCTCTCTCTTGCTCTCTCCTTTTCTTTTATGTACTCACACTTTTCCCACCCTCCCCCGTCTACTCCATCCTTGTTTTTCTCCTCACACATCCCAACTCCTTTACAGCAGAATTCCGTTTCTGTATTCAGGGTGGAGAGGAAAGAGCTGGAAACAGTCAGTGGCTCCTGGCCCTTTAGTTAATACATTTAAAAAAAAATACTATATGTTCTGGAGAGTGGTTTATCTGTTTGTTTGCTCTCTATAGGATTGGCTGCCTCTGGAGGTGCCATCGTCAAACTGAGGTAGTGGCTGGCAGTAATAATTGCCAATTTCCTGCTGGGCCCCATTTTCATTCAAGATGGCGGACCAAAACACGACTTCGATGTGACTTCTCCCATTTCTTGGCATAGGTTCATCCGCTTCTTGAGATATCGTCACAAAATTCAGTCCACAAGATGTGGGTGGCAGTCTTCATGACTGTGTGGACACCATTTTGAATCAAGTCGGGTAGATCCAAACATGACCTTGGCGTGACTTCACCTGTGGTTTTTTTAAAGGCATAGATTTGGCCACCTCTCAAGATACTGCCATCGTCAAACTTGACACGAGGCTTTCCTGACCTGGGGGAGGCAGTCTTAGTCCATTTTTGGAAACAATAAACCATTTTCTGAATCAAGAGGGCAGACTGGAACATCACTTTGGCATGCCTGTTTTTTGCCATAGGGTCATGTGCCTCCTGAGATATCGCCATCAAACTTGGCACAACATCTGGGTGCTTGGTGACATTTTGAATCAAGATGGCAGAGCAAAATGTGCTTTCACCCAATTTATGGTGATGTGTCCAAATTCACAAATAACACTGTCCATTTCAAAATCTCTATCTATCGATCTATTGATCTATCTATCTATTTATCTATATTGGTTCGAAAAATTCCTGGACTGGCCCCGCTAGTTGGCAGGGGCGCAGTGCACATACCCATAAACTTCTTAACAGCCCAATGTGTTTGTTGACTTTAAACCATTTCTCTTTGCAGAAGGCAGAATCAGCCCCCTTGAGAAGCTGCCAGGATCCTTTTAAGCTTTGCCCTTTCTCTAAGTTAAAAAGCCCCAAACATTGCAAACTTCCTTTCATAGGGCATTTGCTTGTGGTGTTTGCTTGGAAAATGCTGGGCATTCGAGTCTTCCTGTCTCTGTGGCACATGCCCAAACACCCACTCCTGCCAAATCATCCTTACACTTAGTTTCTGTGACTTTGGGTGCCAACTGAGCAGGACATAACCCCATAGCGCACGTCCATGGGGATCCTGTCACCTTCCATTCTGCCGACATGGCCAAGCCGGCGTAGATGTCGCTGAGACAGGAGTGCAAACATGCTGGGACTGTAGACATGGGAGAGCACATCTTTGTTTGAGGCTCTGTCCTGCCATGTGATGCCCAAAATCTTCCCGATGCAGCACATGTTGACACATCGCTGCTGGTGGTTGTAAGTTGCCTACGACTCAAAGCAGCATGCTCAAAACGCAAGCCTGGTAGGTCTTGGTCTTGGTTGTCAGCATCACATTCTCCCAGAACTTTTTGTAGAGGCGAGTGCCATTGCCGTAGCTGCCTTGCCAATAGTTGTGTCCAGCAAGTTATCTGCTGACTTTCATTCCAAGGAAACCAAACCCTGAGTAACCTCTGGAATTGCTCACTACTTGGAGATTTGGGTGGCCAGTGACATAACATAACTAGCAATATCTCTGTACTTTCTGTGTTTCCCTTCACAATCCCACCCACACACAATGTGTGTACAGAGGAACCTCAATTTTCAAACTTAATCCATTCCAGAAGACCTTTTGGCTTCTGAAAAGTTCGAAAACCGAGGATCAATGGGCTGGCTGCAAAATAAATGGGGGGGGGGGAATAAAAACACAGCTCGGAAGCCGTTTGGCTACTGAAAATCGTTCAAAAACGGGAGCAGTTACTTCCGGGTTTGAGGCATTTGGGAGCTGAGACATTCCAAAATGGAGGTGTTCAGGAACCGAGCATTGACTATAATATATCCTTGCAACCCAGCTGCAAAAGTACACTGTAGCTGATGAAAACCTTTGAGAATACATGCATTAATAGTTAAGGTGCTGCAAAACTCAGAGCAGGGCTAGTAGAATTAAAGAGCATGACCAACTTTGGCCCTTTCGTTGCAATGGGTCTATTCTGAGCAGAACCTCATGGGCAAGAACATTTTGTGGGTTTTGCTGCAGCAGACTGACACAGCTATCCTGCCCTGCAATTAAATACGCCCACTGTCCACTTTTCCAAAGCCAAACTGTTGCGGAATAAGCGCATCCATTGCAAAAGGGGGAAATGAGTTTTGCATTCAGTTTTGGGTGTTTTAGGGTGTGTTTTTTTAAAAAAAGGAAATTGATTTGATTGCCCGGTACACACACACACACAGAGAGAGAGAGAGAGAGAGAGAGAGAGAGAGAGAGAGAGAGAGAGAGAGTTAGTTTCAGGAGATCCTTTCTAAGCCCCCTTTTCAAATCTGAAATGTTAGCAGGAGGAGGGAGTCATTGTAATGGGGTGCTGGCATCTCCTTCATCTCGGCAGGCTGCACCGCTGCTTTTTGGAAGGAGCTCACAGGGCCTGGACATCAAGCTGTGGAAGACTCTTCCTGAGCAACCGGCAGCATCTGGCTTATTGGCAAGCCGCAACAAGCAGCCGAGGACGGTGGCAGCGGTGCTGGATTTTGCCGTTCCTTCTGGGGCTGCCATGCAATTTGGACGCCGCGCTCTTCTCTGAACTGCTTTGGCTGGTGTTTTTGTTTTTTGTTTTGTTTTTATATATATAAAAAATAAAACAGTTCTTTTTGATGAACACACACATACACACCCCCGTGGCACAAAATCCGTCTTCTGCTCTCGCCGATTGCAGGCACCGAAACGGCCGTGTCTAGCCCAGATTCAGCAATTGGGTGACAAGTCTATTTCTCCCTCTGCTCTGTGTAGTGTTGCCACCTGTGTTATTGGCCCAGCTCCTGAGTCTTTTAAGGAGAGAAACGTATCAGGTAAAAATATATATTTTAAAAATTCTCTTGGAAAAGCTTTAGTTCGATGTTTCTAATTTTTTTAAAAAACTTTTAAAACAAAGGTTTTTGTGGGTATATTTGTGGTTTTCACTCTGATCTGCTGTGTTCTGCCTTGCTCTGTTTCTATGAAAGTGTGGGTTATGCATTTGTAAACAAATAAGTTAAATAAATAGTTTGGTACTCGTGTGTGTGTGTATGTGTGTGTGTCAGGATTACTGTTAAATGCTGTATTAAAATTAGAAAAATTGGGCCCTGTCTCGTTTTCCACACTCTCTTGAAATGTCCTCTGGATACACATGCAGGAATCACATTTCAGCAAAGGAGATAGTTTTTTCCTACACCAGCAACCCTCCCTTTTCCAAATTTTAGGTGGGACTTAGACATGTATAGGGAGGCGGGTAGTGCTGTGGGTTAAACCACAGAGGCTAGGACTTGCCGATCAGAAGGTTGGCGGTTCGAATCCCCGTGATGGGGTGAGCTCCTGTTGCTCGGTCCCGGCTCCTGCCAACCTAGCAGTTCAAAAGCATGCCAAAGTGCAAGTAGATAAATAGGTACCGCTCTGGCGGGAAGGTAAACGGCATTTCCGTGCGCTGCTCTGGTTTGCCAGAAGCGGCTTAGTCATGCTGGCCACATGACCCGGAAGCTGTACGCCGGCTCCCTCGGCCAATTAAGCGAGATGAGCGCCACAACCCAAGAGTCGGCCACAACTGTACCTAATGGTCAGGGGTCCCTTTACCTTTAGACATGCATGGGAATGAGGTATCAGAGTCATAGAATCATAGAACTGAAGGAATTTCAAGGGCCCCCTAGTCCAACTCTCTGAAATGCAAGAAAAGTCAATGTAGTAAAATGGGCTGTATCAGTTTGTGATGCAGGTGGGTAAATACGTTTTTGGAATGCTTCCCCACCCCACCCCCCAAATATATCCCTGCAAGTAGAATACTAGTGCATAAGTGATAAAGGTCCTAGCTCACCTCTTTGCCTTCTGTGCTGGTTTGCTATTTTCAGAGAGGGTTTTTTCCCCATGCAGAAGGCCATTCAAATAACTTCTAGAGTGCATGCAATCCCAGAGAACGCACCACAGGAAAGAGGCATCCTGGTTGCTAGGGAAGGGGAAATAGCAACTAGATTCCTACAACTAGAAAATAAGACTGAAGCAGGAAAATTGCACCCGAGGATTCCTACTGCCTCTTATCCAAAGAACTCACTCAGACTTTGTTCATTGGCTAAAAGCACTGAATGGCCGTCTAATCTCTCAGAAATCACTTAGAAGGGTTCCTCCACATTTTGCTTCATAACTTTCTTTCTGGGAGGGCTAGAGACTTGTTTTTTTAAAAAAAGAAAAAGAATGAAAGCTCAGGGTTTGGGGCCTCTTTTATTCATGGGCCCTGTATAACAGTACCCTCCTCACAATGGCCCTCATTCTGCATAAAGCTGTTTCATATTGTTAAATTGCTTTTGGGTGCCTCATGTGAACCAATTCCTATTATTATTATTATTATTATTATTATTATTATTATTATTTAGTGTTGACATGCTGGAACGTGTGCAGGAGAGGGCAATCAAGATTATCAAGGGTCTGGAAACCAAGCCTGATGAGGAACGGTTGAAGGAACTGGGCATGTTTAGCCTGGAAAAGAGGAGACTGAGAGGAGATATGAGAGCCACCTTCAAATATCTCAAGGGCTGCCACATGGAAGGGCGAACAAGCTTGTTTTCTCCTGCTCTGGACTTGAACCAATGGCTTCAAGTTACAAGAAAGGAGATTCCAACATCAGGAAGAACTTTCTGACAGCAAGAGCTGTTCAGCAGTGGAACGGTCTCCCTTAGGAGGTTGTGGAGTCTCCTTCCTCGAAGATTTTTAAAGCAGAGGTTGGATGCCCCACCTTGTCCCTCATACCATTTAACAACAGCATGAAAGTGCCTGGGGAAGGGGGTCTGGATATTTTCCCTGGGTTCTAGGCACATGAGGCCACTCTCTTGCTGAAGCTACGCAGATCTGGGCCTTGTCAGTGATTGGATGGAACCACACGTTCACCTCCTTGGGTTTCATATTGACTGGAAGGCATGATAGAAATGTAATAATAATAATAATAATAATAATAATAATAATAATAATAATAATATTTATTTATACCCTGCCCTCCCCAGCCAAGGCCAGGCTCAGGGCGGCTAACAAGCAATAATAAAAACAAGTTGAATGAATACAACTTAAAAACAAGATTAAAATACAACATTAAAATATTGAAACATTAAAATAGAAAAGAAATAGACAAAACAACTTTTCCCATCTCCTCTCCATTTGATTCCAGGGACATCCTGAGGTGTTCTTGAACCATTTCCTGGGCACTTGATGTGGACTGAGGACTCTAAATCTTGACCCAAGACAGAATCATAGAATTGTAGGGTTGGAAGGGACCCCTAGGGTCATCTAGTCCAACCCCCTGCAATGCAGGAATCTTTCACCCAATGTGGGTCTCGAACCCACAACCTTGAGATTAAGGGCCTCGTGCTCTGCCAGCTGAGGTGGTTCTGGTCAACAACAATGCTGGCCCAGAATTAAGTGTGCAGCTTCGTGGAGCAGGTGTTCCCCTTTGAAGAATCCAATTGAGAGTGGTTGTGGAATTATGGAACTCCCGGCTTTAATATCAGAAAAACCGCAAAAGCCCAGAATGGCGGCGCCATTGGGTTAGGACTCTGGGACAGAGGTTTGGGGCCCCACTAAATGGAGGAAGCAGGAAGGGCCAGAAACATAGCAGAGCTGGCCTAAGAGAACTGAAATAAAACAGATTGACATCAAAACATGTGGGGCTGCTATCAGGCCATTGAGTCCAGAGTCTCCCCACCATACATTTTAACCACATGGCTTCTTCCTCCAAAAGAATCCTGGGAACTGTAGTTTGCTAAGGGTGCTGGGGGTAATAATAATAATAATAATAATAATAATAATAATAATAATAATAATGTATTATTTGTACCCCGCACATCTGGCTGGGTTTCCCCAGCCACTCTGGGTGGCTTCCAACAAAGATTAAGAATACATTAAAATGTCACACTTTAAAAACTTCCCTGAACAGGGCTGCCTTCAGATGTCTTCTAAAAGTCTGGTAGTTGTTTATCTCTTTGACATCCGGTGGGAGGGCGTTCCACAGGGCGGGCGCCACCACCGAGAAGGCCCTCTGCCTGGTTCCCTGTAGCTTTGCTTCTTGCAGTGAGGGAACCGCCAGAAGGCCCTCGGCGCTGGACCTCAGCATCCCGGCAGAACGATGGGGGTGGAGACGCTCCTTCAGGTCTACTGGGCCGAGGCACTGGGTGAGGTGAACTACAATTCCCAGCGTTCTTTGAGGGAACCCATTGGCTTTAAATATTTATGTACTTATTTCCTGCATCTATATCCCACCTGCTTCTCCAAGAAAGACCTCAAATTGGCATACATGGGTCTTCCCCCCACCCCCCCACTCCTCGTTTAATTTTCACAACAACCCTGTGAGGCAGGTTAAGTCAAGAGGCAGGGACCAACCCAAGGTTGTAGCCTCCCATGTCGTAGTCCGACACTCTAACCACTGCACTGGTCACACATATGGATGTGAGCTCAAATTATCCGCCTGCCCTATTGAACCTGAGGCAAGATTTGCCGTATTTTTTGCTCTATAAGACTCACTTTTCCCCTCCTAAAAAGTAAGGGGAAATGTGTGTGCGCGTCTTATGGAGCGAATGCAGGCTGCACAGCTATCCCAGAAGCCAGAACAGCAAGAGGGATCACTGCTTTCGCTGCGCAGCAATCCCTTCTGAGATTCAGAATACAGTGGTACCTCAGATTAAGTACTTAATTCATTCCGGAGGTCCGTTCTTAACCTGAAACTGTTCTTAACCTGAAGCACCACTTTAGCTAATGGGGCCTCCCGCTGCCGCCGTGCCGCCGGACCCTGATTTCTGTTCTCATCCTGAAGCAAAGTTCTTAACCTGAAGCACGATTTCTGCGTTAGCAGAGTCTGTAACCTGAAATGTAGGTAACCTGAAGCATATGTAACCTGAGGTACCACTGTATTTTTTTTATGCTTTCCTCCTCCAAAAACTAGGTGCATCTTGTGGTCTGGTGCATCTTATAGAGCAAAAAATACGGTACTTGTGTGGTAATCACGCATCATGTGGGAGGATAAAAATGTGCCCAGCTTCCTTTTCTTTCTTTTAAAAATGTACCCCTTTGAAAGAGGCCTCAGACCACCTAGAGAACAGCTATTTCACCCCTTGCTGGTGTTGTGTTCACACAAGCACACTCCAAAATACCAATTTTGGGTGTCGGTTCCCTAGCAGGTTGTCTGACTGAACCCACAGCCGGCCTGGTTGTGTCGGCTTCTGTCACAGCCTGACAGGAAGGCGACCCATAACCCTCTCTCTGCCTAGGGTCGCCATACGTCCGATTTTACTCAAATAACATTTCTGTCCGGATTTTCACTTTTAGAACTTTGGCAACCCGAGCCTCTCTGACAAGGTCCTGCCTTAGAGCAGCGTCCATCTGTACGTGAAAAGAAACTGATAATGGAACAATTCTCAGTGTGTTTGTCCGTCTGTGCCGGGGAAACCAGCTTAGCCCTTCTCCCTGTCTCCGAGGAGCAGGTGGCTTACAGCTTGTCTCTCTGACAAAGGCAGAGATATTAATTGGGGCAATATACATCTGCCCGCTTGGCGGTCCGTTTCTGGAGGGTGAGTGGCCAGGCGGCGGAAGTGTCGCCCCTTTTTTCTCTCTCCCTGCCCCCAATTCTCCCCCCCCCCCCAAAATGGGGCTCCTATCTCTTTTATAGCAGCTGGCAGAAATTCTTTAGAGACTGGTGGAAATTCACCGGGTGAAGCTTTCCCCTTCCCTCAAAGCAAAGCTGCACCGGCTGAATGTCCGCCTGCCGCGTCGCAAAAAAACAAAGGCAAAAGTTGCCATTCCACCTGGCTGGGGCCCCGTCTGCTTGTCTGAAAAGACAGCTCGGGAAGAATAAAATAACGCCGTTTCCGTCTCTATCCGACTTAATCCGTGAGACAAAGCTGGTTCTAGCCTTCTGTCTACGAGGAGGGCTGCCCGTCTCTGCTTCGCCGGAGGGCCAAGGCTGCCTCTGCCTTTGCCCCGGGGTCTGGGGAGAGGTGGAGAGGCGGGCGGCTGGGCCTGGCATCCAAATCTGCTGGGAAGAGACCTCGCCTGCTACTCTAGGGATGCTTGCCCAGGCAGCTGGGCATGGTTTGCAGGCAAGGAGGAAAGGAGGGAGGGAGGGAAACAGGGGCAGAGGTCTCTCTGCTCCTGCCTCCCCTCAGAGATTAGCCTGGCTGGAATCTGGCTTGGCAAAGGCTGGGAGGAGGCCGCCGTCGCCTTTGTGCAGCAAACGGCGGGGAGGAAAGCTCAAGAGCCAGCATTGTCGACTCCAAACCCGACACATGGCTTCCTCCCTCGCTCTGGCGTCAACAAGATGAGAACAAGGGATCCCGGTGGCGGGCTAGAGGCCGAGAGGCCCAGGAGCCTGGCCAGCTGGGTCCCAATCCCAGCAGGGGAGATGAGAAGACCGCCCTCCCCATCCCTGGGGATCCATAGACCTCAGATGTGAACCCAACTCCGTGGCCTCCAACATTTCTCCAGCGAAACCAGGGGCATCCTGGTCTACACCAGGAGGCTTCTCCCGATCTCACAGCAAACATGGACGTCATGTGCACATCGAAATAATAATAATAATAATAATAATAATAATAATAATAATAATAATTTATTATTTATACCCCGCCCATCTGGCTGGGCTTCCCCAGCCACTCTGGGCGGCTTCCAAAAAAAATATTAAAATACTGTGCTACATCAAACATTAAAAGCCTCCCTAAACAGGGCCGCCTTCAGATGTCTTCTAAAAGTCTGGTAGTTGTTTATCTCTTTGACATCTGGTGGGAGGGCGTTCCACAGGTAGGGCGCCACTACCGAGAAGGCCCTCTGCCTGGTTCCCTGTAACTTGGCTTCTCGCAGTGAGGGAACTGTCAGAAGGCCCTTGGAGCTGGACCTCAGTGTCTGGGCTGAACAATGGGGGTGGAGACGCTCCTTCAGATATACTAGGCCGAGGCCATTTAGGGCTTTAAAGGTCAGAACCGACACTTTGAATTGTGCTCGGAAACGTACTGGGAGCCAATGTAGGTCTTTCAAGACATTGGTCCCCTTGAACCAAGGGCAACCTTTCTGCCTCTCCTACCTCGCAGGGTTGTGGTCAAGGGAAAATGTGTGAGAGAAGGGATCGTGCTCAACACGTTCCACAGATAAGTGGAATGAAATGGAATTTTAGCGGTAAGCTGCCTTGAGCCCCTGTCAGGGGAAATGGCAGGAAATAATAATAATAATAATAATAATAATAATAATAATAATAATAGTAATAATAATAGAGACTGTGAAAATGATCAGGGACATACCAGAGAGTAAATCCTATTGAACTCAGTAGGACTTGCTTCTGAGTAAAAATGCTTAGGACTTCAGTGTAAGGTTGCCTGGGCTCCATTGAATACAGCGAGACTTACTTCTGAGTAGACAGTGTAAGGCTCAATTTACATAACAACAGAATCAACACGCCCCATGTTTCCTAAGAAATTGCTAGGTACCGAAGCATTGCAATTAAAGAATTTAAAGCAGATTGGTGACCTTTTCCTTCAAAATTATAGAAAGGGCTTCGTACGCCATCTTCACCGTTTGCTTCATTTGGTGCAGGTATTTTATTTTCAGTCTAAACAGAGCTCCGTTTTTCACAACTGCACGCACACACCACGTTTATAATTGTTTTCCAAGATGTGGAGGGGAGGTTGAACCACGATGGCTTCTGTAATTCCGAGACTGTCCCTGGAAAATCGGGACAGTTGGAGGGTATGCATCCCCGACAACTGAGAAACACTGGCCTGCGAGCGCTCCAGTTGGAGAACAGCCTTTACCAAAGGTGTCATGGACTTTGAAGACACTCGAACTCAGGACGTAAGGGAGAAAGGTGCTAAGAGGAAGGCACACTTGGCAAACCCTCACCGTGATCAACTCCTGCCCAGGAACCAAGGTCCCCACTGTGGAAGGACGTGTGGATCCAGAATTGGCCTCCACAGTCACTTATGGTCTCACTGTTAATCCTTAGTTTATGGAAGGCAATCTTACTCGGCTATGAGGGATCGCCAAAGAAGGTATTCAAAAACATTGCTGCCTCCAGCTCCAACTGGTTACAAATGGAAATGTGCTGGATTCAGTAGGAAAGCATAAAATCATTTGTGAAACTCACTGGAGGAAAAGCAGAAAAAAGCAGAAACGGAGGCATGGACGTTTCAGTGAGATCGTAATGGCTGATACATTATCGGCTACGGGTGATCGCCAAAGAATGCATCCTTACTCATGCTCTGCCGACCCAAACTCCTGCTTTCATGTCTCTGTCTAGTATTCATGCATTTAGCTCCTCCTGGGAGCACCCAGGACCTGCCCACACAAGGAATCCCTATGATATCTCACCTAAAAGTAAAGGTAAAGGGGCCCCTGACCAATAGGTCCAGTTGTGCCCGACTCTGGGTTTGCTGCGCTCATCTCGCTTTACTGGCCAAGGGAGCCGGCGTACAGCTTCCAGGTCATGTGGCCAGCATGACTAAGCTGCTTCTGGCGAACCAGAGCAGCGCACGGAAACACCGTTTACCTTCCTGCTGGAACGGTACCTATTTACCTACTTGCACTTTGACGTGCTTTCAAACTGCTAGGTTGGCAGGAGCAGGGACTGAGCAACGGGAGCTCACCCCATCGTGGGGATTCGAACCGGCGACCTTCTGATCGGCAAGTCCTAGGCTCTGTGGTTTAACCCACAGCGCCACCTGTGTCCCACAATATCTCACCTACTCCATCCCAAAGCTGACTTGGGTGTAGCATCGCTCGCGTCATCAGTCCTCTTGCATGAGGTACATGGCAGAGGGACCACCACCTCCCACAAGTTTCACACCAGACGGTAGCACTCTCTCGCGCACAGGATTAGCTCCCCCATACACACACACACACACAGAGAGAGAGGGGGGGGAATACGGAACATCTGTTTTACACTGTCAGGCAAAAAATTTGAATCCCGCATTGCAGAGGCTTGAACCAGATGACACTGGGTCATTTCCAATTCTAAGATCACATATTTTAAAAGAAAACTTTATGTCTGTCTGTTTAAAATTTTGCATGCCGGTGCTGTTAACGTCTTTGTGGGCCATGTATCCAACCAGGCAGTTCCCACAGCTAAAAAGCCAAGCCACCATTTCAGCTGGATGGTGGCTTGTTTCTTCAGCAGTGGGGGATTACTGTAGCACAAAAGGGAAGCGAAACTCTGGCTTCGCCTACAACCAAGGAACTCTGTAGCTCATGATCATAACTGTTAACAGTGCATGGAAGGTGACTGCAATGTGGTTATAAGAACCAGAGTTGTATATTCCTTTCTGTGGGGAAGACATTTTTGTTGAGGGGAAAAAGCAACAAGAAATAAATCTGGGTGATGCTGTTAGAAAACTGGCAGAGGAGCTTTGCTGAAGAATCAATGAAAAACAAACAGTTTGTGGGGAGAGATTATTCAATGGGAAAAAAGATGTGTGATTTTGGCACAGCCTTGCTTTCAAATGCTATGACTCACAGTGCTATAATTCCTGCATTGCAGGGGGTTGGACTAGATTACCCTAGAAGTCCCCTCCAACTCTACTACAATTTGATGAATCTACAAGGTGCTGCAACATTTATCCATGAAGTCCAGGACTGTCCATTCTGGCTGACAGTGGCTCTGCATGATTTGTGATGAGGGTACTTCCATTATAGGCTTGCCATGTCATGAAAACTCCTGACATGTCCTGGTTTGCGGGCATAAAAATGGCATTGGGGGGATTTTGCTGAATCGGCAAAATGTCGGGGAAAACCCGGATGTGTGGCACCGTGATGCAAAAAACAGTGGAAACAGCTCAGAAAAAGCACTATTTTGGGGGTTAAGCTTCCCCAAATAGCTCAACAACTTTGTGGGTGTCAGGAATTTGAAATATGTCAACCCTATTCCATTACCTCCGACCTACATGTTTTCACTGGAGGTGCCTAGGGTTGAACCTCAGACTCCCTATATAATAATAATAATAATAATAATAATAATAATAATAATAATAATAATTTAGTTTTTTATACCCCACCCATCTGGCTGGGTTTCCCCAGCCACTCTGGGCGGTTCCCAACAGAATTTAAAAAACACGATCAAACATTAGACATTAACAATTTCCCAATACAGGCCTGCCTTCAGATGTTTTCTAAAAGTCAGATAGCTGTTTATTTCCTTGACATCTGATGGGAGGGCATTCCACAGGGTGGGCGCCACCACCGAGAAGGCCCTCTCCCAGGTTCCCTGTAACCTCACTTCCCGCAGGGAGGGAACCACCAGAAGGCCCTTGGAGTTGGATCTCAGTGTCTGGGCCGAACGATGGGGGTGGAGACTCTCCTTCAGGTGGACATGGTTATGTGCTCTACCGCTGAGCCTTGAACCCCCTCCATTTGCTATATTCAGTGTGGTACATTGAAAAGAAGGCACAGATTCTCTATAGCCAAAGGTGGGCACATATCACAGAGAGATGCCAACCACAACATCAATATACCCCTTTTTCCTCAAGATGGTACATATGGTTGTCTTCCTCCACATTTTATCCTCACAACTACCCTGTGAGGTAGGCTAGGCCTGGCCCAAGGTCATCCTTGTGAGATTCAAGGCTGAGTGCAGATTCAATCCCTGGTCTCCCAAGTCATAGCCCAAGGTCACCCAGCAGCTACATGTGGAGAAGCGGGGAATCGAACCTGGTTCACCAGATTACAAGACTATGGCTCTTAACCACTATACCATACTGGCTCTCTAAGTCTCTAACTTGGAGTCCAAGTCAAGATTTTGGGTCCACCCAGTTCAGTGCTGTCCGCACAGTCTGCACTCACAGCATCTCTCCAGGATTCCAGCTCCTAACTAAAGTTTTTGGGGAGTGAATCTGCATGCAAAGCAGATGCTCTACCACTGGCCTAACAATTTCCCTCCTAACAAACATTATTTGGTACTACCAGGCAGAGGGCCTCCTTGGTAGTGGTGCCCTCCCTGTGGAACGCCCTCCCTTCAGATGTCAAGGAGAAAAAGAATTACACAACTTTTAGAAGACATCTGAAGGCAGCCCTGTATCGGGAGGTTTTTAATGTTTGATGTTTTTATTATGTTTTTATTATGTAAGCAGCCCTGAGTGGCTGGGGAAACCCACCCGGATGGGCAGGATATAGATAATAAAATTCTTCTTCCTCTTCCTCTTCCTCTTCCTCTTCCTCTTCCTCTTCTTCTTCTTCTTCTTCTTCTTCCTCTTCCTCTTCCTCCTCCTCGTCTTCTTCCTCCTCCACCACCTCCTCCTCCTCCTCTTCTTCTTCTTCCTCTTCTTCTTCCTCCTCTTCTTCTTCTTCGTTATCTGTTGTAAGTGATTTTCTTCCCCCTTATATTTTGGACTGTTGCTGATAGAAATGCCTTATACCAGGGGTCAGCAAACGTTTTCAGCAGGGGGCCGGCCCACTGTCCCTCAGACCTTGTGGGGGGCCGGACTGTATTTTGGGGAAAAAAGAAGAACGAATTCCTGTGCCCCGCAAATAACCCAGAGATGCATTTTAAATAAAAGCACACATTCTACTCATGTAAAAACAAGCTGATTCCCGGACTGTCTGCATGCCAGATTGAGAAGGTGATGGAGCTGGATCCGTCCACTGGGCCTTAGTTTGCCTACCCATGCCTTATACTTTATCGTTGTACCTAAGATGGGTAGGTAGTAACTTACTTTCAGTGTTAGAAACTCAGATATACAAGCTATGCCTCCTTAAACCAAGGTTACAGGCGCCAAAACAAAATGTCCAGTTGCCATTTTTTGGCCAAGCCAGCTCTAAAGTCTTATTTTCCAAATGATGGACTGACTGCGGTTGATCTGAGGTTAAATATCTGGCTAGTTCAGATGACAACCTTGAGCTAGGTTAAGAGCTTAGAGAACTGAAAGAAGAAAAGTCCCTTGATCCAGAAAAAGTCCACATATATATTGGTCCATCTTAACGGTGACTGCTCCTGCTCAGGCTGCACAGAAAAAGCAGTTTGGTTCCAGAAATTCATTCCGGTTGCACAGATCAAAAATAACTGGTAGAATTCTACAGGATGGGGTATTAGTGTGTAAAAACAGTAACAAAGAACATGGTCCCAATTCCCTGATTAAATTGCTGCGTGCACTTCAGGCACAGACCAAGTTTCCCTATTTTCCAGGGACGTCCCTGATTTAGAGAAGCCGCCCCGGTTTCTGATTTGACCCCGGAATGTCCCACTTTTCCATAGGATGTCCCTATTTTCATTGGAGAAATGTTGGAGGGGATGGAGTTATCCTACCCCTGAACCATCTGAAGCCATAGGGAAGGTTTTAAAATGCTGAATGTTTTATTATGTTTTTATATATCTTGGAAGCTGCTCAGAGTGGCCTGGGCAACCCAGTCAGACGTGTGGGGTATATATAGTAAAATTGTCATTATGGAATGAGACGCCCCTATTTTGATTGGAGAGAACTTTGGCACCCCCAAAAAGCTCAACAACTTTCTTTTCTGTCCAGAACTTTCACTGTTTGAAATATGGCAACCCTACAGGGTACTATTTATTATTATTATTATTATTATTATTATTATTATTATTATTATTATTACTGCAGCATTTCCCTGCTTTGGTGACTTTTCAGGAAGTGAAATACTTTGCAGGCAATGTGGACCATCATCAGAGAGTTTTGAGGAGCTGATGTTTATCAAATTGACAACTTTGTGGGGGTTTTTTATAGGATATTTATTAAGATTTTTTAAAGTATTACAATAAAAATGAAAAAAATAACAAAAATACAAAATAAAAATAGTTAAAAACACACAGATTTTCTATTGCTAATTTTCCTTTAGCTTGTTTCCTGGACCTCCTCATACCTCCCTTTTTTGTATTCCACTTCAAATTGTTGGTTCAGCAAATCCTTGCCATTAGATTTTTACCTGTTTATAACCCTTTTTTCATATTCTCTTAAAACATTACAGCTGGAAACCACTTAATTTCTATCCAACATCAATCTAGCATTCATTAATTTTACAATATTTCTGTAGATAGTCTTTAAATTTCTTCCAATCTTCTTCCACCGACTCTTCTCCCTGGTCCCGGATTCTGCCAGTCATTTCTGC
The DNA here is from genome assembly GCF_964106915.1 of Podarcis gaigeae. Classification (NCBI taxonomy): domain Eukaryota; kingdom Metazoa; phylum Chordata; class Lepidosauria; order Squamata; family Lacertidae; genus Podarcis; species Podarcis gaigeae. The sequence goes on from NC_139678.1 coordinate 6,923,968, forward strand.
CAATCCCATATAGTCCATCACCTTCATCTGTCATTCTTCCAAAGTGGGTAGATATTGTGTCTTCCAATACTTTGCAATAAGTATTCTTGCTGCTGTTGTAGCAACTTTGACAACTTTGGTAACAATTCAAGTCTTGCTCTCCTTCCAAGTGTTTTTTCCCAATATTGTGATTCTCTGTTATTGAAGCATATTCGAGGTGGCTCTTACATTAAAGGGGTGATGTGTGTGTTGTGATTTCTCCAGGGGAGGCATAGGTGAACTTGGCCCTCTAGATGCTTTTTGGTACTACAATTCCCATCATCCCTGACCACTGGTCCTGTTAGCTAGGGACCATGGGAGTTGTAGTCCCAAAGCATCTGGAGGGTCGAGTTTGCCTATGCCTGCTCCAGGGGCTCGTATCAAGGGGCTGGCAAAATGTAATAGTCCTCAGCCTAATTTCAAAAGGCCTCAGGTACATTATCGGTTCAGGCTCAGCTCACTGGGAATGGAGGAAAAGAAAGAGAGAGAACAAGATGGGGGAAAGGGAGATGGGGTGGGAGGGAGGGAGGGAGAGGGGGGTGGCCGAAAGAGAGGAATAGGGAATGTTAGAAAAAGAGGGGAAAACGTGGATCATATAGATGGAGAGGAAAAGGGTGTCAGAAGGAGAGAAAAGGGTATGACAGAAAATGTGAGAGAGAAATCTGGCAGAAAGAGAAAGTGGGTCTCCAGCCCCCCCCCCAACAAAAGCCTGTTCCTCTTTTACCCGTGATCTCCCAAAAAGCTTATCTTTTTGCACTCCCCTAACAAAAGTCCTGTATGGGACACAGGTGGTGCTGTGATCTAAACCACAGAGCCTAGGACTTGCCGATCAGAAGGTCGGCGGTTCGAATCCCCACGACGGGGTGAGCTCCCGTTGCTCGGTCCCAGCTCGTGCCAACCTAGCAGTTCAAAAGCACATCAAAGTGCAAGTAGATAAATAGGTACCACTCCAGCAGGAAGGTAAACAGTATTTCTGTGCGCTGCTGTGGTTCGCCAGAAGCGGCTTAGTCATGCTGGCCACATGACCCGGAAGCTGTACACGGGCTCCATCGGCCAATAAAGTGAGATGAGCGCCACAACCCCAGAGTCGTCCGTGACTGGACCTAATGGTCAGGGGTCCCTTTACCTTTACCTTTACCTTTAACAAAAACCCTGGCTGTGCTCATACTCTAACCTCTGCCATATGAAATCATGCAGGTAGAACCAGCCTTTCTACATCCACATTCCAACACCCCTGAGGGATGCTAACATATCAGTCAGTCCTCTCATGTGGCTTATTCCCCACTCTAATATGCAGTATTTTTCACTCCATAAGACGCATCTGAATACAAGTCGCACCTAGTTTTTAGAGGAGGAAAACAAGAAAATAAATATTCTGAACAAAACAGTGGATGTCTGGTTTTTGTGGTTCATGCTGTGGCCACAGACATGACATTTGATTTGACGGTGAGTTTGGGGTAGCCCAATGCAAAAATCCTGAGAATCCATGTGGATCCGTGCTTTGTAACCACATTTTGGCGCCATTGCAGCCCCACGAAACAGTGGATGTGTGATTTTTTTGGTGCAGGCTGTAGCCATGGACATGCTATGTGATCTGATGGTGAATTTGGCTCCAGGGACCACACATTCGCTTCATAAGATGCACAGATATTTCCCCTTACTTATTAGGAGGAAAAAAGTGTGTCTTATGGAGCGAAAAATACAGTATACAGCGGGATCAGGCAGAATGCTTTTCCCAGACTGTTTACACTCCAGCAGTTTGGAGGAGGTGTAAATACTATCCTGTGGGAGGAAATGACTGCCCACAGAAAGCTAGCATATCAGGGACAGGATTTCAGCCTTCCTAGTCTATGTTTATTTTCTGGAGGAATAGCTGGACATGCACACAGGGCAGCAGAGGCCAGAGTTTGAATCCACATGTTGCTTCCTGGGTGGCCCAGTCATCAGCTCTTAGGCTGTCCTCCCTCACAGAGTTGTTGTGTGAGGATGTCGTGTGATGATGAGAGGGGGAGAACCGTATACTTGAACTTCTTGGAAAAGTGGGGTGGGAATGGGTTGAATGAGTGAATATATGCGCAGTCTGAAATGGTACAGTTCGAGGAAGAGTTTGACCACTTGATTCTGCAGATTGTATAAACCAGGGTTTCTCAAACTTAGGCCGCCAGCGGTTTGTGGACTACAATTCCTATCATCCCTGACTACTGATCCTGCTAGCTAGGGATGATGGGAGTTGTAGTCCAACAAAAGCTAGAGACCCAAGTTTCGGAAACCCTTGTATGTTGCTGTTGTTTAGTCGTTTAGTCATGTCCGACTCTTCATGACCCTGTGGACCAGAGCACGCCAGGCACTCGGGTCTTCCACTGCCTCCCGCAGTTTGGTCAAACTCATGCTGGTAGCTTCGAGAACACTATCCAACCATCTCATCCTCTGTCGTCTCCTTCTCCTTGTGCCCTCCATCTTTCCCAACATCAGGGTCTTTTCCAGGGAGTCTTCTCTTCTCATGAGGTTGCCAAAGTATTGGCGCCTCAGCTTCAGGATCTGTCCTTCCAGTGAGCACTCAGGGCTGATTTCCTTCAGAATGGAGAGGTTTGATCTTCTTGCAGTCCATGGGACTCTCCAGAGTCTCCTCCAGCACCAGAATTCAAAGGCATCAATTCTTCAGCCATCAGCCTTCTTTATGGTCCAGCTCTCTCTTCCATACATCACTACTGAGAAAACCATAGCTTTAACTATACGGACCTTTATTGGGAAGGTGATGTCTCTGCTTTTTAAGATGCTGTCTAGGTTTGTCATTGCTTTTCTCCAAACGGTTCAAAACAAAGCAAGAGGGGTGTGGGCTGTGGCAGAGGAAGAACCGATGCAATTGTAACCTAAGAACCTTGACTTTAGAGTAGCCTTTCCCAGCCTGGTGCTCTCCAGATATTCCCCCAACCAGGTTGGGGGAGGCAGCTGTAGAGTAGGCATGCGGCAAACTCTTAGTAGCCTTCAAGTAATCAGCTTGGAAGTGGTGAATGAAGTTGGGTTGTTTTTTTTAAGAAATTGCACCATCATCATCATAATCATCATCACTTTTAATTTGTATACCACCTTTCTATCTTACAATATTCAAGGCGGATTACAAGCTGAAGAAACAAAGAATGTACACCTTATTACAATCTAATGCAATACAAAAATGTGATAATAAAACAGCTTTAAAATAAGCAATCTACATCAAATAAAGTAACATTCAACAATCATTAGAATAGTATAGAATAATAATATCAGAATATAAAAATTAAACAGAAACCCACTCTTAACAATTACAATTTCGAAACTACAATCAATAAAACAATGGCAAGCCACAGTGCATAAAATAATACAATACAAATTGAGAAGCAGAGACTGGAGGGTGGGGCAATGCAGGTGGAAGAAGGCCTTGCCTGATGGAGTCCCTCCCCATGGCTTAATGGGAGATCACATGTTGCACTTGCAGAAGGTCCCGTGTTCAAATCCTACCATCTCTAGTTAGCAGGATCTCAGGTTCCCATGTCAGGGAGAGCATCTTCCTGAAAGCCATTTCCCCATCAGAACACGTAGCGACAGTCTAGACCAAGGTTTCCAGAATTTGGAGCTCCAGCTGATTTTGGACTACAATTCCCATCACCCCTGACCACTGGTCCTGCTAGCTAGGGGCGATGGGAGTTGTAGTCCAAAAGCAGCAAGTTTGGGAGCCCTGGGCTAGACTAACCAATAAGAGAGCTTCTCATGAGATATCCCTTTCACATCTGCAGGAAGGGGTTTCCTCCCTTTCCCCTATTCCTCAAATTAAATCTGGGGGCTCAGAAGGGTTCTCTCCTCCCCTAGACCATAAAGTGCCACAGGCAAAAGTAGAAGTGTCCTGGGGTGTGTGTGGTACTTTTAAGGCAGGCCAGAAATGGCTAATGTCTCCCAGTTCTCTCCTAATCCCCTTAAAATATCTGCCTGAGATAATATTGGTTGGGGAATGGAACTGGTGAGTGTGCAGGTAAGAGAGAGGAATAACCCATTCATGTATTTTATTGCATCTGTCTCCCACTTTTTTCTCCAAGGTGGTCACATGGATCTCTTCCCCATCCCCTTCCTCATTTAATCTCCACAACAACCCTGTGAGGTTGGTTAGGCTGAGAGGCAGCAACTGCAGCCCAAGGTCATCCAGTGAGCTTCGGGGCAAAGTGGAGTTTAAGACCCCGGTCTCCCAGGTCTTGGGACGCGGGTAGCGCTGTGGGTTAAACCACAGAGCCTAGGACTTGCCGATCAGAAGGTTGGTGGTTCGAATTGTTGGCTATTTGCAGGTTAGTAGCGCTGCAGAGAGCTTGCTGGGGAGACCATGCATGACAAGGAACTCAAAAACAACCTTATCAAGGTTTTAATAGAAGAAGAGTTTGGATTTGATATCCCGCCTTTCACTCTCCTTAAGGAGTCTCAAAGCGGCTGACATTCCCCTTTCCCTTCCTCCCCCCCAACAAACACTCTGTGAGGTGAGTGGGGCTAAGAGACTTCAAGAAGTGTGACTGGCCCGAGGTCACCCAGCAGCTGCATGTGGAGGAGAGGAGATGCGAACCCGGTTCCCCAGATTATGAGACTACCGCTCTTAACCACTACACCACACTGGCTAACAAAATAATAATGAAATAATAACTAATAACAAAACAAAAACTCCTTTTACATTAAAGATAATAACAACAACAAACATGACCCGACCCATCCCCCAGGGTAATGGGAGAGCTAGGTGCTGCTTCTTATATACTACACCCAATTGCTGACACAGCTTAATTAACTCAATTTAGCAGCACCTGCTATGTTTCACAGCTGCAAGACTGGGTCTCGTTATCTGCCCTGGCCCTTAAAGACATACACAACTTGTGAAACAATAATGAACCTTCACATTTTAAAGTGACCATTCAACACGAATCCCCGCGACGGGGTGAGCTCCCGTTGCTCGGTTCCTGCTCCTGCCAACCTAGCAGTTTGAAAGTGTAAGTAGATAAATAGGTACCACTCCAGCGGGAAGGTAAACAGTGTTTCCATGTGCTGCTGTGGTTCGCCAGAAGCAGCTTAGTCATGCTGGCCACATGACCCAGAAGCTGTACACTGGTTCCCTTGGCCAATAAAGCGAGATGAGTGCCGCAACCTCAGAGTCGGTCACGACTGGACCTAATGGTCAGTCCAACACGCTAACCACTATGCCACCCTCGTCTCTATGGGGCTTAAGTGGGGTGACAGGAACTGGTCATATGAAGAGCAACAAAACTCATCCCCTCAGTCTACACCTGCTCTTTCTCAGAAAGCCGGGTGACATCACCGCAGTCTTCATCTGTTACATTTAACCTTGATTCATGCAATGAAAGGGTAGTTCAATGCTGTACTCTCCAGATCTTGTTGGATTCTTATTGACCACAGCTAGCAAACCTAATGGGTTTTTTTGGGGGGGTGAAGGTCAGAGCATCTGAAGGGTGTGATGTTGGCTACCCCCGCCTTACAGTAACTTAGAGTAGAAGCTCCCCCTTTTAAAACAAAAAACAGTTAATGCGTCATCCAAAATTAAACACCTCAAGGTCGCATGAAAACCAGTGGGACCTAAAGGTGTTTCCATTTGCGTGAATTGTTTTTTAACATGTGCCTAACTTTTGAGGCCTATTTTAAACAAAGGATGAGCAAACCTTGCCCTATATAAAGAGTAAAGGGACCCCCTGACCGTTAGGTCCAGTCGCGGACGACTCTGGGGTTGCGGCGCTCATCTTGCTTTACTGGCCAAGGGAGACAGCGTACAGCTTCCGGGTCATGTGGCCAGCATGACTAAGCCGCTTCTAGCGAACCAGAGCAGCACACGGAAATGCCGTTTACCTTCCTGTGGGAGTGGTACCTATTTATCTACTTGCACTTTGTGCTTTCGAACTGCTAAGTTGGCAGGAGCAGGGACTGAGCAACGGAAGCTCACCCCGTCATGGGGATTTGAACCGCCGACCTTCTGATCGGCAAACCCTAGGCTCTGTGGTTTAACTCACAGTGCCACATCCCAAACCCTATATAGTGCTGAAGAAATACAACCTGTGCTGTTGATAATGATTGTGCAACCCGTACAGCACATAGGCAACAATTATTCATGCAATTAATATTCCTGTTTAAAAACAATTTTTCACTATTTATCAAATTGTGAGAATAAGACAACTACTTACAAAATGCCATGAAAACTTATAAGCTATCTAAAATAAAATGATCTTGCAGTGTCCGATTTTACTAACTTCTTACAGCTTCTTGACTCATTTTTTGTTTTTTCTTGTTTTTTAGGTAAGTTCAAGAAGAAGGTAGGTTCCCGGAACCTACCTTCTTCTTAGTAAAATCGGACACTACAAGTTCATTTTATTTTAGATAACTTATAAGTTTTCATAAGCCTATATAGTGGCAGGGGGATGAAAGCAGATCTCTCTGCTTCTCCCTCCCTCCCTCCTCCTATCCCCTCTTTCCAATTTCTATATCACCCTCCCCACAAATCTCTCCCGTGACTGACCCACAGGCAAGATGTTTGGTCTAAAGTCAATTGCTCCCGATTGGACTGAACCGGATTGGTCCTCCAATTCTCTATTAGCCCATATTTACAGTAATATGCAAACGTTAAAAATTTGGTGGAGAGGGAAGGCTTGCTTGGAGGGGGGCGGCGGAGAAAGTCTGCTGTCTAGCATGTTACCCGGTTTCGGCTTATCTGGGCTGGGGAATCCAGAGTGTATCAAAGCCGATTTGACTCGATCCGGATTTCCACTGATTCTCACCTCGTCGCCTTGAAGTTTCTAATAAACACGCAGTGGAAGCCGCAAAGACCCACAGGGCGAAATGGCAAGGCGTCGGCGAGGTTTCTGGGGAAGTATAAATGGACCCAAAGGCCTGGGGGTTTTTTTTGGGGGGGGGGTGCCTTCTAGTGATCCGGATCCAGATCGGCTCAAAGCATCCCCAAACAAACTTGAAATTGTGCCCTTCTGGAAGCGCCTTTGGAGTCCAGAAACAGAGGTTTCATTGGTTTGGTGTTTTATTCCTCCCCCAGGGAAGAAGTTAGATATTCTCTCAGAAATATGAGTTGCATTGCTGTGTTAGTGCGAAAAGCGTCGGACAAAGTTTGGGTGATAAAATGGGTTGTTAAATAAATAAATAAATAAAGGTGTAACTCATTTGTAAAAGCAAAATCTCGGAACGCCACAGGATGGGACTTCTCGTAAGAAATGTGCGGCCCCAAGCTAAATCGTGTGTGTCCATTCTTTTTCACTATCAAGGAGTGTCTCTGCCCCAAGGAGGCCCCAGATTGCAACCTTCATTTTATTTGAATTTTTTTTGGGGGGGGGAGTGTTTTACTGGAGTATTTATAATGGGTCTTACTCACAAATTATTGTAATCCGAGTTGGGAATCCGGAGCGTGCCAAATCCAGTTTGGTTTAACCCACGTTCAGTCCAGACCCGGGAGTTTTCTATAGGGTTTCTCCTTTCCAGCTTTTCAGAACCGCCTTGTCGAAAGACCCATTTCTAAACCTGTCCTCAGATCCAACCCGTTGCCTCTCCCCTACCCCGCATTAAGACCCAACACGAAAGCTTTGCCCGCGCGCCCATCCTTTGGTGGCTGAAGTCGATGGGATTTTTGCGCAGCCCCGGAGCGCATAGGATGGCAGCCAAAACTCCCGCTGATGGGATAGCAAGGAGTCCTTTCCGAAGAGATCTTGAGCCTGCAATCCTAAAGCGCGCAGCTTCTTTGAGGCTTATTTCAAGAACAAACGTAACACAGTATCCTGCTGCAAGAGCGCTTAGAACTGAGGTCTAAAGTTTGCGCGGAGCACTGGTGTGAAAAATGTCGACACACGTAGTCGCTTGTCTGAACGTTTCAGGGGACTGAGGTTATATTTACTCCGGCAAAGGTGGGAAAATGTTTTTTTTTAAAAATAAATAAATAAATATTTGGCTTAAGAAGGCCGATTGCTTTTGCCCAGTGGAGTGATCTCAGTGTGTCGGTGCCGCTGGGCGAATGTAGGATACCATTCCCCGTTGCTTGTTGATTGAAAATGCCCTGTGTATTAAAGCACGCGCAGCGCGATCCTAAGCAGATCCTAAGCCCTAGGAAAGAGCTCCGTTGAACTTACTTCAGAGTAAAGCCGGGCGCGAGGGATCGGGGCCCTCCCTGCCTTGGGCTCCAAAAGAACCCTCTAGATGTCTCCCCAACCTGACCCCAGAGTTTGATGTACCCTCCTGCGAGGTGGGGGGAGGAGCCTTTAGGGTCTGGGATGAATTTTGAGGGAAAGAGCAAATTTATCCCCGCCTTGAGCTATACTTCACTCAAGGGGGGGGGGGAGAGAAAGAAAGAAAGAAAGAAAGAAAGAGAGAGAGAGAGAGAGAGAGAGAGAGAGAGAGAGAGAGAGAAATTGAACGAAACAGTAAAAGGACCCTGCTAACCTTTTCTTGTCTCGGGGGCGAAATTGACCATATGCTCAAAATGAGTGGACGTGGATTGCAGAGTGTGTGTGCGCAGGGGGGGTGCGCATCGCTTCCCCGAGGGCTCAGGTAGGAGCTTCCCTGCCTCCCCCCGACGGCTGACACCGATGTATCTGCATTAGGGTTAATGTCCCCCCCCCCCGCCCAGCCCTTATTAATTGACTCCGTGTTTGGCTAAAGTCTGTAATCTTCTCCTCCGCCGCACCATTAAAAACAGGTTGCCTTTTTCAATTAAGAGCTGCCTTCAGCCCCACAGTCAATTCTCCTAATGACAATACATTATATTTTCACTGTTCTCTCTCTCCCCACCCCCCACTCCCAACTACACGCACAACCCCCAACTCCGAAAGAATGGGAAATCCTACGTTTTCATTAGACGTGATTAGCGAGAAAGTCCAAGAGGGATGGAGATGGTTTTTTTTTTTAAAGGGGGGGTCTTGTCTGAACTAAATACCGGGGCCTTCTTCTTGTGTATTATTATTAAACCACCACGCTTTTAAATAAATTGGGATTTCGTACAGAAAGCCGGAGGGGCGGGGAGGCTGGCCGATGTGGCTCTCTTCAGATTAAATGCAGAATATTGCATGGCATCTATTGCACAGCGATGGTCATTTAACCGACCTGATCGGATCCGGTGTTGGGGGTGAGGTGCGAGGGAATTGGGCGAGAGGACGATTATGATATTTTTTTAAAAGCAACTTTCCTCCACTCTTAGCTGCAGTTATTCGGGTAAACTTTTTTAAAAAAATAAAATAAAATAAAAAATTCCCTCCCTTCTCCTTCCCCAAACCCCAATTTAGTTCGCATACATTAAAAGCGCGGAGATCAAGTTTAGAAATGGCCTCTCACTTTTGGATAATGCTCAGCTTTGGAGAACAAATAAACCGGTTTAATCAGGCAGCAACGCGGGATAAATGGAGAGGTGGGGAGATCGATCTAGATTTACACATTAGGGGTTCGGGGAGAGGTGGTTGTTGTTGTTGTTTTGATTTTCGCTCAACCACTCCAGGTTGAAGCATTTTGGGGAGAAAGTCCGTTTTTGGCCGACTTCGCCCGCATCCTGAACACGCTTCCCAGTCTTGGGATTTTGGAAGCAAAAGACCCCGCGTGATGGCAAAGGGGGGAAAAACTCCTGAAAGTCGAGACATTTCTTCGCATGGGATTTAAGGAGCTTCGAAAGACATTTTCTAAGCATTCTCTTTGCTTTCTTTTCCATTTTCAGGTCTTGAAGGATAGGAGAAAAAACATATGTTGGAAAGAGTTTTAGCTTTTCACCGGGAGCCGGCACTGTAATTATTTAATTCAAAATTCACCTCTCGACTTTTACAAGTCAGATATTATTTTCGACGGGGTAGGAGAGTGTTTCCAAATAATTTACATTTGTTGGTGGTGGGGAGAGGATTTGGAAATGGGCAAGAGGTCCCCTCGGAATAGCAGCCCGGATGGAAAAGGTGAAGAAAAAATAAAACCTCTCTTCTGGCAAAAAAAGAGAAAAAGGCAAAATTAATTGTATAGATATAAAAATTTATTTTGTTTTGGGGTTGTTGTTTTTGACAAACAGCTCTCCCTCCTTCGTTTACTTCTATAAAATAGTGTTTTGTTAGATTAAAAATAAAAAGAAACCTAAACCGAACATTCCCCTATGCTATCAAGCAGAGGCTACCAAAAAGTTTTGCTCCCCCCCCCCCAATTTAGTTTTCTGTTTCCCTCCGATTAAACTCTTCCTCATCTGCATTATATGGTATCGATTCTCCAAATAAATGATGGGTTGAAATTAGAAAAATAAATCCAAGGATAGAGAAAGTTTTTTTGGGGGGGGGGGGCGTTTGTATAAAGAAACTTTTATAAAGAAACTTTTCTTCGACGTGGAAATAAAGGTTCTGTTTTGGCGGGGAGGGGGAGGTTACAAACGAAAAAGATTAGAGATTGTCTCGAACTGCTTTAAAAGCCTCTCTGGGGTAGCCTTTTCTTCTTCCTCGCAGCCTCCCCCCCCACCCCCCTCTCGCTTTGGGCTGGTTAGATCCTTCTCTCCCCTCCCCCCACCCGCTTCCTCTCCCTCTCTTTTCTATAAAGTTTGCCAACACACGCAAATATATTGGACTGTAATGGTTGTTTTATATGGAGACGGGATTATTGAAGGCGGTGGCTGCGCGGAGCCAGACAGGCAGAGGAATCAGGCGAGGCGGGGGTGGGTAAAATAAAATAAAGTCCACGCTAAGGGGAATTGCCACCTCCCGCGCGCCCCTCCAAGTCCCGCGCGCAGCCTCCGCGCGATCCACATCTCACTTCAGAGGTGTGCAGCGAAGGATGCGCTCAGCGGGGAGCGCTCCCGTCTCCAGCCATAGGGGCTTCCTTGATATTCGGTTCGAGCGGCGCCCGTCGAGGCACCAGGCTTGGAAGCGAAGCGCGCTGCTCTCAGATCCCAAGAGGAAACAGGAGAATGGGATGCGGCTGAGAACTTCGATCTGCTGTGCTTAGGATCGCGGGGTGTTTTAGAGGGCTGAGGATTTGCCGGGACGAGTTAAAAAACAAGGGCACTTGACGAGGAGCGCATGAGCGCACATCCCATCGCTTGAGCTGAGGGGGTTGGGGGGGAATCAGCGGTGTGTGTGTATGTGTGTGTGTGCCAGTCACTCAGCTACTCCTCACAGGTTTTGCACACTTCCCTCCAGTGTGCCTGGAGCATCCGAGGCGCGCACGTGCTTCTGCGGGAAGACCTTTGCACCCTCGGCCAACGCAAAGCGATTTTCTGATATTAAAAGCGAAGCGAAAGATCGCGACAACTTTCACAGTTGCTTCGGAGTTCATTGCTCAAGCGCTAGGAGCAGGCGTTCCGAAAAAGAGACTGTGTGAATCTAAATAATGCCTCTAGTCTTGTCTACACACATATTCTTAGGAAGAGGAAATCCGTGCAAATCTGGACATCATCTTTGGCACACTGAATTCAAACACTGAAACACACACACTGGCCCCATTCACCCACTTCCCCCATTTTCCCTGCAGAAGATAGCAGCAATAATAATAATATTTTTTTAAAAAACCAAATAAAATTAGAACATTCGATGCGCGCTAAAACTGGACTAGATCTCCTGGGAAATTGACTAGACGCCGCCGCCTCTCTCTCCACCACCTTAACCTCAGTTTACTGTGGTCGGAAGGCAAGCCGAGAGAGTCAAGGGTTAAAAAGAAGAAGTGAGAAAATCTCTGCTCATCTTCAAAGAAAGTTTGGGGAGAGTTTGGGAGGACGAGGCGCGGAGCGAGGCTCTGAACCGCGGAAGGGAAGGCTGGTCGAGATGCCTTTCGAAGGGTGCGCTCAGAAAGGGGTCTGGGGTGGTGGAAACGGCTCCTGTGGCGGGGGGGGGGGCCCGGAATGTGGGGGCGGCTATGTGCTAGAGGAGCTGGCTTGAGAGTTACCTTCCTGCCCTCCTCCAAATAAAAAACACCCCCCTTCCTACTGGACCACTTTTTCCTTCGCCAATATGAGCAGCACTTGACAGGTTAAGTCAGTTAAACTTACAATAAAAGAAAACAAAGACCGGGGCATCATTTGGAGGCGCGTTGAAATGTGCAAACCCGGGTGGGGCTGGGTAAGATGGGGTGGGGGGATGTAGGGAGAAAGAGAGAGGGTGGGGGGAGGAATTCGGATCTTAAAACAGAGACTCGCAAAAGTAACTTACTGCGCGCTAGGAGTGAGCTTTTCTCTCGCCTCCTAGAAGGAGCTGGAACAGCCAAGTTTCCACGGCGCCTTATCCCGAGCTGATCACGGCTTTGGGGCTGTAAAGATTCCCAACTGGACCAGGGGAAAAAAATAGAGAAACTTGCGGAGAGAGGAGGAGGAAACGCTGGCATTTTCTTCCCCACTAAAACAAAAAAAAAGCGCGACCCACTTTTTTTCCAGATGAGGAAGACCTGCACCCCCCACCCCACCCTTTCCCCCAACTTTTCCATCAGTTGCAAAAAAAAAAACCATGCCAGTACCAGGCGCTGATCTCCCCAAACCCTGTGCAGATTCTATTCCACACACTAAAAAGTCCCCCCTCGCTTCCCCCCTCTCCCCCCTTTTCAGATCAAATCTTTCCCTTTTCTCTTTCCCTTTCCTCTCTCCTGCACTCCTTAATTTATTTATTTTTTTGTAAGAGTCGTCTGGGCATCCGTATAGCTAAGCCTAAAGGAAAGGGCTGAAATTCTCTTTTGATAAAGCAGTGTTCTCCCAGCGACCCGGTTTTAAAACCTAAATCTATATTCAAATCTGGCTGAAGGTGTGTTCTGGGATTTATGAAAGCCTCTTAAAGGGGTAAATTTACCAAACCGTGACAAAATCACGGCGATCTTGCTTTTTTAGACATCTGAAGTGGATGGAGAATTTTAAAGAGCGAGGGAGAGCGGGCTGTTTATTTAAGGCGCCCAACACACAGCAGTCCGTGCCCATTTCTGGCCAGTTGATTTTATTAATGGCCGCGAGATTATGCCAAAGTTATTGGACCAGGGGGCAAAGGGGGCAAAGCAGAGGAGGGGAGAGGGGGGAGGAGAGGGAGAAAAGAGAGACTGGGAGCAGGGAGAAGGCAGGGAGAGCGTCGATTCTCCCGAGCTGGCCAGCTCGCTCTGAACGCAGCGACAGGAGAAGACCGAGCCAGTTCCAAAAAGCAGGTCCATTTCAGAAGCGCATCTTCGACCCCCGAAAACTGCTCATTACCAGGCTGGGGATAATGCTCTCCCACACTAGCGAGGTGAAGTGGGAGCCGTCTCTATTTCCCTGCTTGGTTTGTTCATTGTCCAGATCTTCTTCCCTGTCCTCTTTCCCAACTCCCAAAATTCCCCGCTCTCCGCTACCCTGCCCAAACTTTGTCCTGAGGTTCGCACGATTTGGATAGTGTTGTGTTGTCTTGTGTTTTGGTTTGTTTGTTTGTTTGTTTGTTTAAATCCCATTTTGGTTTCAACAGAGCAAGCATTCCTTTCCAGGAAGAGCTTGGGAATAGGATGGAGTGTTTGTTGTAAGTAGGATTGGGGCGCAGGGGTGCAATCCGGTCTGGGCTGCGGCGGAGGAGTCCGGAGAAAAAAGGTGGAGGGCGCCCATATGCCAGGGTTGTTTTACCATAATGCACATTGCCATCTAAAGAGCGGGGGGGGGGCACGCAGGGCCCCCACCCCACCCACAATAAGACCATTAAGTCCAGAGTCTAAAATTACCTAACTGCTGCACCGGTGTCGAAGGTCTTACACAGCAGCAACGCACGCGCGCACGTATTTGCAAAGAACTGTCGAGGGATGGTGGTGGATATTAATTCTTTGCTGGCTCGTTAAAAGGAGTTCTGTGGGGGCGACAAGGGTGGCGAGAGAAGGACTGGAGGCTTTTTATCTCTTCTCTGCTTGAACAGGGCCCCGCGGAACTCAAAGGAGGAGGCAGCCAGGCCCCCCCCCCACACCAGCTTCTCAGTCCTTTCTAGATTTCCGCAGCCACCAAAAGGCGACAACTCTTGAACGCAATCGAGAGAGGGTGTCCGGATTGTCTCCTTCCAGACTGCTCCCTGTATACAGCCAGGCCACCTCGCCCCCGTCGGAAAGGACAACGTTGGGTAGAAATGAATAAAGTTGAAATAAACTCACCACCACCACCCCAACAAAAATAAAATAATAGAAATGAGTTTCCGAAGGCAATCCAGTCAGAGATTGGTGGCTTCCCCTTTACAAATAGGAGAGGAGGGAGAGGAAAGTCATGGGTTGAAAATCGTTGGCTGGGATGCTTTGCAATAATTCGTTAATTGCAGTGGGAAACGCATTTGATGGCAACGCATCCCCCGTCAGAAAGCGACATAAAGAGGCGATTTAATTGGAAGGACATCAATAGCGCAAAATGCCACATTCCACTAGCGTGACAGAGACCGAAAAGTTTAATAATAATAATAATAATAATAATAATAATAATAATAATAATAATAATAATAATAATTTCTCGCGCGCAAATATCCTGTTGATGAGACATTCAGTTTGCTAGCTTCAGGATCGCCCGCAAAACCGACGGCGGCCGTCCAAGCGGAAGCAGCCAAATTATTTTGTGCAGCGCCGAGCATACATCGGTGAGGCAGTTGGAAGAGATCGCCCCTGTTCCCCAGCCCTGAAGTGAAGCGGTTTGTGACGAAAAAATTGAGTTTAATCTGATTCCGTTTCATCCTGTTCCAGCGGCATATTGGATGTGAGGCCGGGTTTTCGAAGGCCTTTAAAAATAAAATAAATCGTACTGCTTTGCTACCCGGCTGGAGACTTCGGAATGCGGCGGGTGACCTTCCTCTTTCGCTTGGTGGATTTGGTGGACTTTTTCAAGAAGGTCGGGGAGGGCATCCACTCTCACCCCCATCTCCCAAATAATGTGAACTGTTCCTGGACAGTTCCTTGAAAAGTAGACATATGTGTTTGCGTGGGAATTGAGAAGAGGCGGATCATACAATCTTAGAGTTGAAAGGGACCCCAAAGGTCATCCAATCCAACCCCTGTAATGCAGGAATCTCAGCTAAAGCATCCATGACTGATGGCCATCCAACCTCTGCTTAGAAACCTCCAAGGAAGGAGAGTCCGCCACGGTAATCCAGGCGTAGTCCAACTAAGGCAGAATAGAGTGGTATTATTACTTCCCTTGAGCACTATACTTCTTTTGTGCAGCCTAGAATAGCGTTGGCCTTTTTTTGCTGCTGCATCACACTGTGGGCTCATGTTCAGCTTGTGGTCTACCAAGACCCCTAGATCCTTTTCACACGCACTGCTACTAAGCCAGGTGTCCCCCATCAATATTGGTATCCATGAAAATCCGCATCTTTAGAATACAGTGGTACCTCGGGTTACAGATGCTTCAGGTTACAGACTCCGCTAACCCAGAAATAGTACCTCGGGTTAAGAACTTTGCTTCAGGATGAGAACAGAAATCGCGCGGCGGCAGCGGGAGGCCCCATTAGCTAAAGTGGTACCTCAGATTAAGAACAGTTTCAGGTTAAAAACGGACTTTCGGAACGAATTAAGTTTTTAACCCGAGGTACCACTGTAATGAAGTCAAATGACTTCAAATGAAGGCTTGACTCGGACCTGTGAGGCCTTGAATAATTTTAATAATTTTATTATTTCTACCCAGAACCATCTGACTGGGTTTCCCCAGGCACTCTTTCGGCCTCTCTCCACTCTGGAAATACTTGCAGGGCCTAAACTCCGTGTCCACACACACACACACACGAAAGTCTTCATGATATACACAGACCCCTTCCTTCCTTCCTTCCTTCCTTCCTTCCTTCCTTCCTTCCTTCCTTCCTTCCTTCCTTCCTTCCTTCTTCACGTACCTTATTTTATTGTTTCTTTGTATGCCGCCTTTCCCCCCAGAAGGCCCCAAGGCGGTTCACAAAGAATAAACAAATGCATGCAAATAAACCGATACGATTATCTTGGTGGTTTTCGATGTTGCACTTTCTTCTGCCTTTTTGGTTTTTTTGCCAGCTAGATTCCTTCCCACACACCTCACTTTCTGATATTTACTTACATTACCAAGGTGCTAATCGTCCCCATCTCCCTCGCCCCCCCTTCCCTTTCTCTGCCCCATTGCAATAGGGTAACTCGAGCCTGGCTCGCCCACCCTGGGAACTGCAAGGTGACTTCTTCTCCCCAGAATATGTGCATGTGTGTTTTAGAATGGGGGGGTAGCATTTCTCATATATATATATATATATATATATATATATATATATATATATATATATATATACGAAAGCAAATATATATATATATATATATATATGACACACACACACATATTTTGTGTGTGTGTGTGTGTGTCTTTTTTAAAAGTAGCTGCTATTTGTTGTCTGATTGCCCCCCTGGCGACGCTGTGCCCTGTTTTTCCTCTTCCCCCTGTTGTCTGTTTTTATTCTCTTCCCTCTGGCTTAGATGTGTCAATCATTCCCTGCTTGCCATTGGTTGGAGAGCCCGCGTCAAAAAAGTTGCCCGACAGGCGCTTTCGCAGCAAACCAACCCGGGAGAGGGAGAGAGAGAGAGAAAGAGAGAGAGAGAGAGAGCGCAAGGGGGAGAGAGAGCGAGCGCGAGCCCTTCCAGCCTTCCGCCACCATTATTCAAAAAGTCAAATCTTACTCCAGCGCAACCTGCCACGACGCCCCTCCACTGTCCAGAGGGGGGGTTGTGGGGGTGCTTGGGGGTGCTTTTTAAATTTTTTTCCAAAAAAATATATTGTTTAAGAATCAGGTAGCATATTTTGCAAACCCTCCCCTTCCTTCCCCCCCAATAATCACAATAATAACTAAATATAAAATACAGCTTTTTCACTTCTGGAAGAAGGCGGAAGGTGTCTAACGCTCTTCCTTGGGTCTCTTTTGTAGGAGGAACAAACTCTGGCTTTGACGAACTCGGATAACTCGGCCGCGTTGTTTTGCCCCTGCTTTTTTTTAAACGTGAAGATTTTCTTGAAGCTTTAAGGTAAGTGAGAAATCTAACTATCTATCTGTTACCTTTTTTAAAAAAAAAAAGGATTGATGTTTTATATCTTGTTAATTTCATTTTAAAAGAACGCTTTAACCCTCCCTTTTAAAACCACGAAGCGTTTAAAAAAAGTAAGTTGCATTTTAATTTAATGGGACTTTCCTCTATCATTCCTTAGGGGAAAGGGCATATGTATATGTTTGTTCGTTTTTTTTAAAGAAGCGGTTAGCTCTTTCCCCTGGAATTACAACAGTACCAAACGTATCTCGCCTATAGAGTTCTAGAGATATTTTGTTTGTTTCCCTAAAAAGTCGTTAAAATGTCACCTTATTATTTCGATTCCGTTTTGCAGAACGACTTGAAACGAGCACGTTGTGTTTATTCTATTTTTGTTTTCTTTTTTAAGCCTCTTCGGCTCCGCCTGGGCCTTCTGGGTTAATTGCTTTTCTTTTCTCGGGGGCGGTGGAAAGAAAAAAATAAACCAGAATTTCCATTCCGAATGAAAATGCAAGGGATATAAAGCGGGGTTTGGGGGGGGCGCGGGGCGGACAGTTAATCCAAAGGCAACTTCTCAGCAAGCACTTAGGTTTACTCACGCCTCAAACCAATGCTGCCCTTGTTTACCCAGAAGTAAATCTCCCTGAATTCAATAGGCTTCTCTCCCAGTCAGTGTACACAAAATAGATTTGCTACCACCGTCCCTCCGGAGTAAGGGGTGGGGTGCGAAAACGGTTTCGCTGTAAAGTTTGCGGCTTAGCTGGCATGTTGTGAATCCAATATTTATTTTTCTTCCTTTCTTTGGGAATTAAATCCACCCGGCTCCCGGGTTACTGAGAAACCGGTTTCTCCCTGAGACTCCGATCGCTAGTCGGGGGTGGGTGGAGCGGGGGTCGTTTGGCAAACTCGGCGCTGGGTCTTCGAAACGCGCGAAGGAGACTCTAAGAATGGAGAGTTGGGTTAAAATGGGAGAGAGTTGAGCTAGAAAGGGGTAGTTGGGGAGGGGGCGGGTAAAGTTCAGAGACGTGGGGGCTGGCCAGGTAGGAACCAACGTGGTGGAGAGACTCCCCCCTCCCCGTTTTATCTTTCGTGCCTTCGTTGGTTTCATGGGCTACGGGTGTTGCTAAAGTAGCAAGCTTTGGGGTCGCACAACACTCTGAAGCAGGCAAGACAAGGAGCGCAAGGAAAAAATGGAGACCCCTTAAGCCTGACTTTCTCTCTTTCTCTTTCTTATGGTGGGTGGGGAAAGATATTCCATGCGGACCAGAAAAGCCGTTTTGATTTCGCTTGTGCAAAAAAAAAAACACACACCACCCTTCGCTGCGCCTGGTTTGACCCTGAGAAAGCGCTCGTGATAACGGACCCAGATTCTTTCTCCTGCGGAGCATCAGGCAACCGTTCCTCATCTCACCCGGATCCAGTTTGGTTTGCTTAGAAGGAAGCCCCCTTGGCGTCAGTGGGGTGGAGTCCCGGGGATCGTCTCCCTGGTGTGGGGCTGGGGGGGGGGCGCTGCGGCGGAGTAAACGCGCGAAGGATCGCGGGCGCCTCCTGCCCTGCTTCGCCTGGGCCTTGCATTTGTCTCCGAGCAATACACGCGCGCGTAACGCGCTTTTGAGGCGATCCAGCATTTCCTTAAAAATCACCGAATAGGTCTAAATGTTTTCCTAGAAGTAGCTCCTGAACGTGTGAGCAGGGAGATATTTCCTCCTCTTTCTTTTTAATTAAAAAAATTAGGAACTTTAGAGTATGGAATGGGCAAAATATTTTTGTTGCCCGAAGGCTTATTTGTGTTTTCTATTTTAAAGCAAACACGCTCTTCAGCGCGCAGCTCCGTTGCTTCCACGTAAGTCTTGGGTTTGCAATCCCAATGCGCGCTTCTCTGGGAGTAAGTCCCCCTGAATTCAGTTGGGCTTCCTTCTGAGTCAGCGTCCAGAGGATGGGGCTAGAAAGTATTTCACGTTTGTATTGGATGTGTGGAATCGGACGCACGCATCTACGCAAAAATATCGGAGTCGTATATGTTTACCTTAAATGAAAGCTTATTTTTTTGCAATCGGTTTGTCTTGTAAATTCTCGCGTTTTTTGGCACAGCTAAAAATACGTGGATTGGGCCGATAAACTTCTCTCCTTTGTAAAGGAAAAATAAAATATTCTCTGTGCTCTTAGGCGCTTCAACCTTTTAAAAAAAAGCAGTATATCCCATTGGAAACTACCACGGTTCTAAGCATCATTCCCTGGAGAGCCCGCCCATTTCAGCTTGGTTCTTATTGCAGGGAGAGCATGAGAGGCGTTTGGGATCGTGGCCCGCGCCTTCTGCGCCCTAGTGGGATTCGACTTTCCAAATCTTGGGTGGTGTTTTAAGTCCTAATGCAAAGGGCCCGAGGGAGGCCGAGCCTACTCACGTTTACTCGGAGGTAAAAGCAATGGGACTTCCTCTCGCTGTGAGAGCGTGGGTCAGCCACGTCCTCCGAAACCCACGTCCTAGTTAAGCGAGCAGAGAGACCCACTTTCGGGTTCCATCCATGTCTCCTCTGTTCCCATCAACAAACGGATCTTGGGATTTTTTGAGGACCGAAGGATCTAAGATGTGCATCTTCTCGCTCGGAGTTCAGTGGAGTTTACTCCCAAAAAAGTGGATAAACAGAGTTTGCAGCCTACGCCGAAATAAGCCTGCTTTAGCAAATAGCAAACGCCCTGGAGAAAAACCGAATTGACTAATTCGGAACGACGCTCTCTGTAGGTCAGAGCGCCCACCCTCCCGTTTGGGGCTTCCCAGATTTTCAGCCCGATGGGCTTTCGAAGACCCCAAATATTTTTTTTTTAGGGGGGATAGGGAACTTCTGACGCCTTCTTCCTCTTCCTCCCCACCCCAGGAAAGAAGTGCGAAAGTGGTTGCGCGGAATCCAGAACTATGGGAAGGCCCAGGGTTAGGAATATTCGCGCGGTTGAAATTGGGTTTTGAGAAAAAGATCGGTGTATGCATTTGTGAAAGGAGTGAAGAGAAGAGAAGTGGGGGAGGGGGAGAGAGGACTTTGCATTCATATGCTGTTTTTTGTTTTGTTGTTGTTTTCCTTCTGGGGAGTATTTGTGTCTGCAAAGAAGCATGGAGTGGAACGCGGGGTCTCCAACTGCTTACGGACCTGGTGCGCTCTCGGCTCGCCCCTCTGCCAGTCTATATAATGTTTTCTTTCATCGTCACCATGCAGAAAATTAATCAACCCAAATGATCCTGAGAGCTGTTGCAGGCGTCCCGTAATTAAGGAACGTGTGCCGCCCGGATTATCTCGTTAGTTTATCAAGAAAACATTTATTATAATTAATTCTTGGACGGGGTAATTATAATTGAGCAGGGACAGAGCAACTGGTACATGGGGTCCTTGAGGAGGGGGGGGGGTCTGGAGAGGGGGGTGAAGAGAGGGAGAGGCTGAAGCGACAGATTGCACGGAACAGCCGTTAGATCCACGTCTTCAGTGGACAAGGCCAGACAAGCCAGCTCACTCGTCCTTTGCTTAAACGGGCTTGACTTCGGATCAGGTAGGGAAGGCGAGGGAAAAGTTTTCCCTCCCGAAAGCTTTGCAAAACTGAGAGCGTCTCTTTGTCTCCATTAGTTTTAGCCGCGCCAGCCGAAGGGTGATTACTCAGAAGTAAGAATCATGGGTGTCAAGGAGGCTTGCTCGAGAGTAAGGTGTACTTGGGGTCGCAGCCTCGGCGCGCAAAAGCAAGTGTCTTGTTTCCACTCCGTGGGGAAAGTGTGTGCGCGCGTCTGGTTACCAGAGGAAAGGATTCCTCTTTAAAAGGAAATCACTTCTTTAGGTGAAATCTAGTGGATTTCTGGAGCACGTGGTTCTCTCCCCTCCCCCGGTGAAATAAATGGTGCTTCAACACGCTTGACTGGGGGCTGGATCGGGTCCAGAGCTAAAAGGTTTGCATGCTGTTTCTAAAGGAAACTTGAGGAGAGTTTGGAGGCCGTGAAAACAGGATCTGACTTTTTAAAAAATAGCGACGCAACATGATGGGCACTTCAAAACTTATCCTGTATATCTCTCTCTAACTAGCCTTTGGTTAAAAAAAGTATTGAGTTTGGGGAGCGGCGGACCCGAAAGACCCAAAGGGGATCTCCACCCGATGCATATTTACTCAGAAGTTAGTCCCACCTAGTTCAATGGGGCTTACTCCCGAGCAAGGGCGGCTAGGATTGCAGCGCAAACGTATCCATGCTTACTCAGAAGTAAGTCCTGCTGTGTTCCTTGTCAAGTGTGCACAGAATCGCAGCCTTAAACTGCAACCCTAAGACGCACTTACAAGGGAGTAAACGCAGTTGGACTGGGTGGGACAGATTTCCGAGTAAACACTGAGAGGATTGCGCCGATAATTAGTAGCGATTAAAGCGGCTTCAACGCGCTTCCTTTGAGCTGATCCTGGGCGCTGTAATAATTGTGTAGCTGACACAAGCTCAGCTGCCGATGACTGACTGTCGTTAATAATAATACAATGATAATAATAAAAAAATATTGCACCCCGATCTCTGGGCATGTTTACGCAGAGGTTTACTCCGTTCAGTAGGGTTTACTCCCGGGTACGTGTACTAAGGTGTTAAATCACTGAAATTAATTGCAAAACTGAGATTGACTTAAATGGATCTGGATAGCTATAAAATAAATGAGTAACAGCGCAGGTGTCCTCTATATGTGCTCTAATGTTCATTGGAGATCAGCGTTAAATACCTTAACTTTCTCAAGTATTTTTCTTTATAAAAAAGATGTATATAATTATATCTGTTTAATTTAAAAAAGGGAGGGAGAAGTTGATTTCACAAGCACTTTACCACCCTGAAGACATTTTCCTTACTTATAAATAATACTAACTTCCAAATGAATTTAGATTTTATGACAAGTATGGGATTGGACTCCCTAGTAAGCTCAGATATCTCCATTGGGCATTGTGGAGCTTCTGAATCACAGAAATAGAATTGGTAAAATGCGTATTAAGGCAAATGCACTTGCTAGGCCAGGCAAAATTGCTGCAAAATTAAGCTGGGAGCTTTCTCTCCCCCTCCCCCGCCCAAAAACTTGCCCTTTTGATTTCAGTGGGGAAACTTAAACGCCTGCCGAATTATTTCCCACTGATTGGAGGACTCTTAGTTTTAGCTGGCTTGGCCCATATATATTTAGAAACAGTTGCCATTAATCGGCTGTCTCTCTCATTTTTAATTCTTAAGACAAAAAGAAAATGCGCGTCTTCCTTTATGTTTAGGTAGGTATATATTTTAAAAATCCACATTAGAGTCTGATGCCTTTATTAGATCGACCAAAATATCACAAAGCAGTGTCTAATATGGCTTTTGGGTTTTTTTAAATGGGCTAACAGTTTGCCTATACTAGCTTAATAGTTTCTGGCAAAATTAATACACCGCAGGCGATCGGATGCTATGCATTTTCCTATACAGAGATATTCCTGCAGGACTCTAAGCCGCATTTCCCCACATCCTGGCTCCTTGAGACCTGAGCTTCCAATTAATACTTCTTTCAGGGCTCGCTGCGATCCTTTTCACTTTAAATTTGAGCGAATTGCTTAACATCTCCTCCATTAATGAAACTTGAGGGGGCGGGGAGGCAATTACTTAATCGACGTTTCCCCTCCAGCCTGGGTTCTCCAGTGCGGAGTTGGTCGACTGAATGGGTTCTTCACGCGTTTAACCTGATGAAACCTCTGGTGGATGAATGGGGACTCCTAGCCACAGGAGTGTGTGTGGAGGACCGCGTTGCGCCAGGATCTCGGAAGAACCTTCCTTGGATATAGGGGCGCATTCTTTCCAAAGTAAGGCTGCGATATCTTGCCCTCCCTACTTGAGAATCAGCCCCGCCACAGCGTGGATGCGGGAAACCATTTTAGCACCTCACGCGCCTGATGTGCGGTTGCCGCAAAAGACCCCTTTGCTTGTGGGCCGGAGCATACGGACGTGCACGTTCCCCCAGAGAGAATTTCCTTTGGGATTCTTGTGGTCGTCTGTATGGGCCCGCGTCCGTTGGAATAAATACGCGTGGACTCGGGTCCGGTGTATGTTCAGAACGACGCGCAGGTTGGGGCGTTGATTCTGTCGCCTCTGTGTGTGTGTGTGTGTGTGCGCGCGCGCGCGCGTTTCGTGACGTCATCGGCCTAAGTTCCAGGCTTCGCTTTCCCAGAGATGGCGTCATTATCCAGTTCCTCGCGGGGGTTTCGCTTGATTCTAATGAGGCTTTTGCGAGTCATCCGCCTGGGAAAGATTTGCCTCTGTGTAAATGGATCGGGGCTGTAAGGAATGGCGGTGGCAGACTCGAATAGATGCGCAGCCCAAGCCTCTGCATCCTTACTCCGAAGTAAGTCTCGTAAACTTCGGGCGGAGGTAAGGAATGTAGCTTTCCCTTGCAAGGAAGTTTTACGAAATGCATTAAACTCATCTTAGGCGTAAACTCCTGCTATTCTACTCACGCTTAACTTGGAGATCAATGTCATTGAGGTCAAAGGGCTTTTGCTCCCGAGTAAAACGTTCCTTATGGCTGGCCTACATAGCTCAGAGCGGGTGGGGAGCGGGCAGAAACGAAGTATAATTTCCATTTGGAATCTGGACCTCCTGTTAAAGTGGGAACAAATTAGGGTGGCTGTAAACTCCCAGTAATGGAAGCGGTTTTTATAAGATTGTCTTGGGAAGGGTTGAAGCAAGTTCATCAAGTCTGCTAAAGTTGGGGGTGGGTGGGAGAGATTGTGGGGATAATGTGGGGAGATCTGAGTTCAAAACTCAACTCTCTCCGCCTAACCTCGCAGGGCTGTGCAGGTGAGAATGTAATAACCTCGCCTTTTCCCCAGGAAGAAACGAAAATATAGAAATTAGATAAGAACGATTTATTAACAGCAAGCCATCCACACAATTCTTTATTTCCTGCACGAGCGGGGAGCGGGGCGGGGGGGGGTAACCTTTCCAACCTCCTCCTTCTCCTCAAATTTCGAGCTCATTAGATCCTTGCAGTCACCGATCTCCTTCCTTTAAATGCTCAAGGACTGGATCTGTCAGGAATAGTTAGCATCACCTTTCGGAATCCTGAGACGTTTTAGCGGCGGGGGGACGGAATCAATCGGACTTTGCAGGGAGGGCGGTTCAAAGGGCGGCTGACATCCAAATAGGTGTTAAAACGAATAAACACACACACCTCCGAAAGGCCGCTGGAGGGCGGGGAGAGAATTGGGGGGGGGCGAAGGAACGGACAATGCAACGGTGCAAGTTCCCTTATCTTTGTGGATTGGTCTCCAAACCGAAATTGGGAAGAGGGAGGGCGCCCGAGATGTCTGATTTCCTGCTTCTCACACACAGGTTCTAATCCTCCCAATTAAGGTAACCCCCTTCGCCAAAGATAACTGGAGGGGAAAGAAAAGAAAAAGATTTTCCCACTTCTTGCAAAAGTTAATTACTTGTTTGTTTAGCTTGCAACAAGCTCCCCTCCCCCCCCTCCCAGTATTTCCAAAGGTCTTCGAAAACTGGGGGTCTTTTTTTTGCCTCTAAATCTAATTAGCCCAAGTGCTAATTAGGGGGAAATTGCTGAAAGAAATCACTTCAGGCATGCAATGATAGAGGGGCTGGTGATGCAGGGGAGGTGTGTCCCCCCCCCCCCCGCTTTTCAACCCCAGCTTAGATCTTCTCTAAAAGTGGGCATTTTAATTCTAAACTTTTTTGGGGGGTTGCTTCTTCCCTTGCAATTGCAAAATCCGGGGTAATTAAAAAGCTTGTGGGGGGGGGGAGGTGGGGGTCCGGACAACAGATACGCTCTTTTGTCGTCGAGGAAAACGTGGAAGGGGTGGGGGGGCTGGGGGCTGGAGAGAGGCTTTGTTAGCGGCCTTATTTATTTAGCCAAGGAGTTCTTTGTGTCTGCGAAATGGGCCCCAATCAAGTTTGGTCGGAGACAATGAACTACTTGCTAAGCCCGGGGAAACGCAGGCGAATGTCCCCCCCCCCGGATAGCAATCCGGTGTAGCCATGAGTTGTGTGTGTGGTGTGTGTGTGTGTGTTTGTGTGTAGGGGGTGTTCCTAAAGAAGGAGGCAATTACTGTATATATGCACTGTAACTTTTGCGCGGGGGGCGGGGAGGACCGCTGGCCAGCCACGCCAAGGGATGCGCCCGCAGTGCGCATCTGGCGGTTTTGCAACCAGTTCTCCTCGACGGCGCCTCCTTTCAATCCATCTTGCAAGAGATCCTTAAAAGGACCTTTTCTTTCCTCCCCCTGCTAGCAGCCCCTTCATCTCTTTCACTCTTTCCTTTTATTTATTTCGCTCTTTCTTTCTTTCCTTCTCCCCTCTTCCCCCTCTTTTTGAAAACCAGTAGACCCGGGAGCTCCAGTCTTCCTTCCGAGGACTTCTCCGCCCGCCAGGCTCCTGAAGAAAACCCAGAAGGCGGGAGAGGAGGATCCGGTCCCCTCTTCCCATCCCCACCCCGGAATTTTGGCCATCTTTCCTCCACCCCGCCCCAACTTTAGCATGATGTCTTATCTTAAACAACCACCTTACGCTGTCAACGGGCTGAGCCTCACCACCTCCGGGATGGATCTTCTGCATCCGTCCGTCGGGTACCCAGGTAAGCAAAAAACCAAACCAACCCGGGGGCTTCCATTCAGGGAATCGGGACAGGGAATGATGGAGGGAAATTCTGGAAAGCATGTCGGAGTTTCCAGGGGGGGGGGGGGATCCCGGCTAGATTCTGGAGTTGTGGCTGCCTGCAATCTTCGATGAATACTTTCCAGGCGTCCGAAATGACTTCCGACGGCACATATGTTTAAGCGCCCTAGGAAAAAGACCAAAGGAGAATCGCCCCACTCTCTCCATCCCATCTCCCCAAAATTAGCATTCCATTTCCCCTAGGTGCGACAACTTTTGCGTAACTTTGTGGGTTTCCTGGACGGCGCGTCCGCGGAGACTTGATTTATTTTATTTGTTTTTTATTTTGATTCTGACAGCTTGCTTGGGGAGGAAGGGGGCTCCAAACTAAAGGACCTGGAGATGGTGACCCTGCGCGGGGTGGGGGGGTCCTTCTATTTGGATGGAGAAGGGCTGAGGGCTTGTTTCGGGTAGAGAAGGGCTTAAGAGAATTCTGCAGCCGCGGTGATAAGATCCGTCATCCGCGAATGCCTCAGCCCGAATGGAAGCGGGCTTCCTTCAAATGCGAGTCCCGTCTTGTGCTCAAGTTTGTTTACTCTCAGGGCGGGAGGATTGTAGCCTAAGTTTTGAGCTCTAGTGCAAGGCCGGAGGTTGCCCCGATCCCAATTATTGGTGGGATTTTTTCCCTTTCCTTCGCTCCAAGACTGCTTTGGGCTCCACTGAAATCCGCGCGGCTTACTTATGAGTAAGGCGTTCGGCGTCGCTCAGTGAGGCTCCTCGGGTCTGCTGAAATCAGGGTGCCATCCCGTACACACTTACCTGGGAGTAAATCTCATTAAACTCAACAGGACATACTTCCGAGTAGACGCGCACCTCCTCTGTTCACCAGGCCCACTTAACAGGACCTTAGGAGTTAAGGTTAGACTTGTGCTAGAACCCCACCTCCCGGGCATGTTTACTCGGGAGTAAGTCCCGTTCCGTTGAGTAGGGCTTTCTCTCCCCGGGTTGGCCGCGCAGCCCGATCCTATTAAGCCGAGCGGAGTCCCTACTTCTCTCTAAGGATTCCCACCCACCCCGGGGAACGTGGTTTTCCTCTCTGTGTGCGCAGATCTGCGAGGAATCCGAGCGCCTCCCCTTGAAAGCCAGGGGGACATGCATAAGGATCGCGACGGCATAATGCGGTCCTTGGCGCCCTTCCTTGTTAGGAAATTTAGTGAATTCCCTGGAGCTTACCCCTGAGTAGACGTGCAGTTGGAGCCCTTACGTCGTGTTTACTCTAGAAGAAGCCTCCTGGCGTTCCGGGTGGGGACTCGTTCCCGTGGGAAACGTGTTTGGCCTCGGGATTGCCCAAAGCCTCCGGCTTAACGGTCTTGTGGATGGGCGCGCGCGCGCGCGAGCGCACGAGGCGAGTTTGCCAGTCGGGTGGAGTGGGGGAGGTGGTGGTCTCGCTGGCTTCTTCCCCTGAACCCCTATGGTCGTTTTCTTTCCCCAGCCACCCCTCGGAAGCAGCGGAGGGAGCGCACCACTTTCACGCGGGCGCAGCTGGACGTCCTGGAGGCCCTCTTCGCCAAGACCCGCTACCCAGACATCTTCATGCGAGAGGAGGTTGCGCTCAAAATCAATCTCCCCGAGTCCAGAGTCCAGGTAAGCCGAGGAGGTGGCGGCGGCGGCGCTCCTGCTGCTTGTGGGGTTAGGGCTCTCCCTGTCTGAAGGGCCGTAGCTCAGCGGTATCTCCAGAGGGAGAGAGACTCCTGGCTGAAACTGCCTCCATTGGTCAGTGCAGTAGATAATGTTCTGCTTCTCTAGCACCCCAGAGGTATGGACAGAACAAAGCGAGGAAGCATAGGATGTCGTCTTATACTGAATCAGACCACTGGTCCATCTAACTCTATATTGTCTACACTGACTGGCAGCAGCTCTCCAGGGTTTCAGGCAGGAGACACTCCCAGCCATGCCTGGGGATGCCTGAACCTGGGACCTTCTGCATATAGATCTGCATATAGTCCTTGCTTCCAGTGTACCATACACACTCCAAAAAAAGTGAAGGCAGATTAAACAGGGGTCACACACACCCATTTCAGATTAGTGTGGTGGGCAGCAGTCAAGAGGTTTGAATAGGGGAGAAATAAATTTGATAGCCCTTCGTCTCTCATCCTGCCTCTCCCTCCTCACACACAACAGTCCTGTGAAGTAGGACATGTGGTTACCATTCAGGAGAACTTGTGTGGGTCTTCAGGGTGTCTTGAGTTTGATGTTCCAGGGTGCCGTCTGATTTCCAGGAGGGTGAGGTGGAAGATTCCCAGCAAGGCTTTAACCACACAATCTGAAGGCACACGAGGTCACGGTTTTGCTTTGCTGTTATTAATAAGATCTGGAGCTGGTCAGTGCCTGCCTGGGAGCCACATCAAGATGCCACCTTGCGTTCCACAATGAAGGAAAAGCAGGATATAAAAGTTAAAATACAGCAACAATAAATAAATCAATTTTGGAATCTTTGATTCCTTTCCCAAACCTCATACAACTTACAGCAGGGTTACTCGTTCACGTTTTGTAACCTGCCTATTTTTAGAAAAAGAAAACTCACGCATTTAATTGATTATAAGAGAAGGAAGCTAAGTACCCATTCATCCAGCTAACTCCTGAAACACAGGGTGGGGAGGGGCACCCATCAAATCTCCCCAGATGATGCCCCTGAAATGTAGACCTTGAAAGTACAAACCCAGCATGCTCTCCCTCCCCCCTCGCCCCCCCAAGCTCTTGATTTTATCCCCACCTCTTAAGACACTACATTAAAAAGAGAGAGAGAGAGTTTAAATCTAGGGTGATTTATGCATGTATTGAAAGGAGTAGCGGGTTGGAGTGATTTGCAAATGACTGCAAATGTATATCACCTATAGATCAACTTGTTGTGCAGCAGGAGCCATGGTTGGTTCAGCATGCTCTGCCCAGAGCCAGGGGCTAGCCCTACCATGAGACAAGGAGAGGCAACCGCTACATGTAGCAGGTTCTGGTGGGCTTGGGGCCGTGAGAGCAGCCTCCTGGCACTTCCTCCTAAGCCCTAGGGATCAGGGCAGGCATGGGCAAACTTGGCCCTCCAGATGTTTTGAGACTGCAATTCCCATCATCCCTGGCCACTGGTCCTGTTGGCTAGGGATGATGGGAGTTGTAGTCCCAAAACATCTGGAGGGCTGAGTTTGCCTATGCCTGGATCAGGGTCATTTTCTTCTGTTGGAGGACATTGCTGTGTGTTCCATACAGTTTGTTGATACCTTGGAGACTGCTGTCCCATTGCGGATGCTGAAAGAAGATCCATGCTTTGGTCCTTTGCTCTGAGGTCCAAAATTTCTTGGGTTGGCCCTGTCTGGGGCACTCAGTGTTAAATCTGGTGGTCCACTTCTGCCACCATGTGCTCTGGGCAGTGGGACATGCAGGTCCTTCGGAGATGGTGTGTGTGGGGGGGAAGGGTTTGCAGACCAGAGATCCCAGGTTGAAATGATTTTGTTAGGTTGCAAGGTTAAAATTCTTTCTAAAATGTACAAACTATTACTGGATGAAGGAGGAGTTGCTCAAGTCATCAATGATTTAGTTGGGCTAGGGATATGGAACACAATATTGATTTAAACTTATGGGAACATCTATGGACAAACAACTTCAAATTCATGGCATGCTATACTTTAAAGGAAAACCATCTAAAGATGGTCCACAGGTGGTATTTAACACCAAATAGTCTGGCAAAGATGTTTAAATCATAGAGTGATAAATGCTGGATTACACTGAGCGGATGTGGGAGGCAATTCCTAGGCCCTCTGTGGCTTTCTATATTTTATTTTCATCTTATGTTTATGCCGCTCCTTTCTTCCATCATGGAGCGAGTGGTTCCCAGGTAGTTCTCCCACCCAGGTACCGACTGGACCCAGGTGGCTGCTGCAACACATGCCCTTGACTCTCTAGTTGGCCTCGCCAGCTGTTTTGATCAGAATTGAGCCCAATTGCCTTTAGTCCCTCAACCCATTGGTCCTTGAGGTGACAGGCCTCTGTATCTGTCATTTAAGAGAAGGAGACCCTAATGCTAAATTATTGACTCCCACCCCAAATGACTACACACATTGTGTATTCCGCTTTGAGTTCACACCAGATTCCTGAACCGTAGAGAGAGAGAGAGAGAGAGAGAGAGAGAGAGAGAGAGCGCAGAAAAGATCTCCCTCCACTGTTCACTTCACATGGTTGATTGAAACCAGGTGAAATCCACCTCTATTTAAACTAAATTGGGGAGAGAGCTGTTTTGTCATTGGCTACAGTGGAGTGTGTCTGCTGCTGGATGAAATAGGTGCAAAAATGGATCCGTGGTAGTCTGACCCCAAAGCTGAACTATGCCGCACGTGTCATTTGGGAGCTGTCCTGGGAGAAATGCAAACTCTGTAATGGAGGAAAGCTTTCTCCCTGCAGTTGACCATAAATGCAAAAATGATTCACACAGAATGAAATGTTATATGAAAATTTAAGCCTAAATCCAGATTACAGTGTAGTGTTACACTATAGCTGGGGTTGCCATGTGTCCTCTTTGTCCAGGACAAGTCCTCTTTTTCAGGGATATAATGTCTGTCCGGGTGGATTTTTCAAATTTGCCAAAATGTTTATGGCGCTACTTTCTATATGAGACATAGACACAACTGGTGGTTGAAGACTTTCTTTCCTCTTCGCTTCTCCTGCCCCGCTCAGCAATATATCACAGCTTCTATAGCCCACATATAGTAGGGGGTATGTAAAATGAGAGGCGTCATAGCCTCCTCTTTTTTGATTTTCAAAATCTGGCAAGCCTATCACATGTGCGCTCACTCTCTGTATGCATGCTTTGAAGATGCATTTTGTCTACGGTGTCATACTTGTGCATAGGGTATATGTGCAATATATAGAGAGAGGGCTGTATGGACACACGCACCCCAAAAAATCCCTCCTCCCAAACACCAGCCGTCTCCAAGCCCCTGGATCATAACATGATTCAATTTACATAGAAGTTTCCCATGACTTTCATGTATACATTTTTACCCTTTGAAAGGGCTCTGAATTTTGAAGCAAAGACCACTTAGTTCAATGAAGCTTGCTTTTCAGTAGTTATGGGCTGAGCTGCCTAGATGTTTGCAAGAAAGGGTGTGTGGTAGACATGTCAAAAGATATGTGCTTTCATCCCTAAGAGACACTTGATGAAATCACCTCTCTCACTAATAGTGTATTCTAAGCAACAGGAAGCAGCAAGGCGAATTTACACCATAGACTTATACTGGTTTAATAGCCTTTCACTCTCCCTGGGAAAGTCTGGGAACTGGAATACAGATATGTCTGAAAAAGGACCCTTAGCATCCCTATTAAACACAGTTAATTACCACGTTAAACAAGTGTATAAACAATATGTTTGTAGTAGAAATCTGCCCATACTGGGAGGTAGAGGAATCAGTTCTACTAAAAACCTTTATTCATGCTTTCATTTTTAATACCTATTCCAGCCTTCGTCAACCCGGTGCCCTCCAAACGTTTTGAGCTACAACTCCCATCAGTCCCAGCCAGCACTTCATTGATGGGAATTGTAGTCCAACTCAACTGGAGGGCACCAGCTTGACTTTTTCAAAATATATTTCTTTGAATATATTTGATGGCTGCTTCACTTTCACACAGGTGCCCTCCAACCGAAACTGCAGCTAGTTGTAGCTTTCCGACACCTCTGCCTGTATGAGTGACGTGCATGCTGCAATTCTGTTTTACATTTTTAAAAAATGTGCCGAAGGTTTGCCGTATTTTTTGCTCTATAAGACTCACTTTTTCCCTCCTAAAAAGTAAGGGGAAATGTGTGTGCGTCTTATGGAGCGAATGCAGGCTGCGCAGCTATCCCAGAAGCCAGAACAGCAAGAGGGATTGCTGCTTTCACTGTGCAGCGATCCCTCTTGCTGTTCTGGCTTCTGAGATTCAGATTTTTTTTTTCTTGTTTTCCTCCTCTAAAAAGTAGGTGCGTCTTGTGGTCTGGTGTGTCTTATAGAGCGAAAAATACGGTAATTAATATGAAGAGACCACTAGTCCTCATTGGGATCAGCCAGACTTGGGGGTCTTCACATTATGCGCAACAAACCTCATGGCACCTGAGACAGAGAGCGAGGAGCCATGACAGCTTTTTGGCACACAAGTTCGTAAAATGCATTGCCTTCGAAACGCGTGTTTGCCACCCACAACATGGTACAGACACAACCTGTAGAAGTCTTTCCCCACCATCTGTACTGTAGGATCAGAGAAAGACCCACTTCCTTCCCTGCTGGAGGGGAAGGGAGATGTCTGTGTGCGCGGTTCAGTTTCTACTGACTGCAGAGGGAAGCTCCCTTCTGCAAATGGCTGTTCTCCATGCCTTGTGGAAGTTGCACTTGATGGAAACGCTCAAGGCTTTCCGACTGCTAATAGAGGCGATCTCTTGCAACGGAGCAGCCTTCTCTTCAATGCTCTCTCATAGATGAAGCAGCAGAGAGCAGTCCTGTTACACTCAGGGCTTGTCTACGCTTCTGTTTTTTTAGCACTAGATCAGAACAGACGGCAATCTGCGGAATAAATTGCCATTCTAATTCAGCTCTGAAGTTCGGGTTTCATGGGAGAAAGGGGGGAACAGAGGATGAACCCTTAGTGAGAAATTTGGGGAGCGAGGTGGCCAACCAGGCAGGCACCTGTCCTTAGTGCTGTAGCTCTGAAGCCACTGTGGTCCAGTGACTGTGGAACATAACCTGCTCCGAAGGGTTGACCACAAATCAGCACGCTTTTAATTCTGTGTATTTTTGCCTAGATTCTATTTTTGTATTAGGTAGCTGAGCAATCAAAGAGATAAGTAAGAGGTTAATGGGATGTGGCTGCTTTCTTTAAAGACAAATCTGCCTAACATTTGCAACATTAGTAGGACTTACATTTATTTATTTTGGGGTTTTCTATTTAGAACTGATCAATGTGGACAACAATATACCGTATTTTTCGCTCTATAAGACGCACCAGACCACAAGACGCACCTAGTTTTTGGAGGAGGAAAACAAGAAAAAAAATATTCTGAATCTCAGAAGCCAGAACATCAAGAGGGATCGCTGCGCAGTGAAAGCAGCAATCTGCCTTGCTGTTCTGGCTTCTGTTGATAGCTGTGCAGCCTGCATTCGCTCCATAAGACGCACACACATTTCCCCTTACTTTTTAGGAGGGAAAAAGTGAGTCTTATAGAGCAAAAATCACACAATGAGTAAAGCGAACTTAGCATGATTATGCACCACCAAAATTATTTCTTTTTTAAAAAGCAGCAGTGCCTCAGTAGGCTATGATGCCAAACATTTAAAATGCTTGCAGCCCAGAACAATATTAAGAAGCAACATTTACTTTGCTATTCAAAAGCAATATTTAGAAGAGGAAAAAGCAGGAAGGATATAACACATTCCTCGGCTGCTTCTTTCCTTCCTCTCTTTCCCCCCCCCCCTTCCTCCTCCTCCTCTTTTTCCTGATAAGCAAAACTTTTAGTATTCAAAATTAAAACAAGCAGAAACCACTGTGAAGCAGCTGGTGGGCAATGGCCTGGTGTACCATGACCTGACCCAGACCCCGTCGTCATTACCTGAGGCCCTTCTTTGTGTGCTTCCTCTGTGAGAGGTCTGGAGGGTGGGAATATGAAAAAGGACCTTTTCTGCGGTGGCTCCCCATTTGTGGAATGCTCTCTTCTGACGCCTTTGTTACATATCTTAGGGGCCAGGCAGAAGCACGCCTCTTCTCCCAGGTACCAAAATGGCAGCATGAAACAGCGGTTGTGTTGAACTATTCTGCCCACGATTTGGGTTCTATCATAGAACCCTTTTGCTTCTGTCATCACTAAACCAAATCGGTGACTCCGCAACTTACACACTGGCTGTGGAATATTTTTCCTACTGAACCTAGGCAGGTACCCACAGGGGTTAGCTTTTGGAGCTAGCTAAACTGTCAGGGGTCCTTTACCTTTACCTTTAAAAGCATTCCACTAGGCCTTTTGAGCTGGCCTAATACTGGCCTATGCTTGGGAAGGACAGATGGAGGAACGTTATATACGAAACTGAGTTCTGATTTTTATTTTTATTTTTTTGCCGGTGTGGGTGTGTTAATGGCTGTTAGTGATGTAGAGTTATACCTCGTGACCACCCTTTAATCAGGTTACGATGAAGGGTGGAATTAACTGGGGAGGGAAAGAAGGAAGTTGTGTGTATAATATATATATAATAATATATAATATATTATAATAATATAATATATATTATATAATATATATATAATAATAATATAATAATAATATTCTTTATTATTTGTACCCCGCCCATCTGGCTGGGTTTCCCCAGCCACTCTGGGCAGCTTCCAACAAAGACCAAAAATACACTCAAATATCACACATTAAAAACTTCCCTGAAGTTTTCCCTATGTAAGCTATCCGATTTGCAGTAAATTCTATTAACTTGGGGTACATTTAAAAAGAACACCCCTCTCCCAGTAGTCTAAAATGGTACAATCCTGTCCAACTGCTCACAGCTGCCTTGCACAAACCTAGCCTCCATCTTATAGCTTCGGGCGGTAGAAAGTCATGACCCAGCCTTGGGAAGTCAGGGAGTCCAGAACATCATGGAGACTCAGGGTGGCCTTTCAGAGGACTGCGCCTCTTGGATGGTGCAAGGGTGTTGTGTTCGAGGGAGGAAAAGCTGGAACTGGCACACATACACAAGCACACGCCGCATTTGAAACCAGGCTGTTTGAAAGCAAATCCCATTGATTCCACTGGAGAATGCTTTCCCTTGCATGCGCCTCGGATGGAGGCCTTTAATGTCAGTCCAACCCTACTGTGACTCTGAAGGGGAAGCAGGGAGAGGGTTACTCAGCTTCCTAGCTGGTTGCTCCCCATTCAAAGACCTGATCCTGTAGGTGGGCTGGAAGAGGAAAGAATACGCAGCTCATTTAAAAGAACAAGCATGCTTCCCTCCCACCCAATTGCTCCTTTAATTGTTAAAACCCCCCTCCCTTTCTAATACTCTGTTCTTTTTAATTAAGGGCTTGACTTCAATAGGACTTAAGTGGAGGTCCTTGGGGTACCCTAAGCTGGCAAGCTCACGGGCTTGGGAGGGGCTTCTCTCCTCTCCCCCACCCTTTCCCCAAAGTGGCCTTCTTAAGCAATTGGGTTTGCTTAGTTCTACATGTGAAATCACTGGTCGGAATCCCCTGAGGTCAAGCTGGTGCCATATAGGAACTTCCAACTCTTACATTCCTTTTAGTGGTCTGAGATACAAGCATTGGTGATGATCCCTTGCTGCATTAATGGTGTGGAGCTTCTCTTGCCCAGTACAGAAAACCAGTAATTGGGGAGTCTCAAATATGAGGAAGCTGAGAGAAGGGGCAGAGTACAATGGAACAGTCCAATCATATCTGGCTGCTGAAGACTCAAATCTCATGGTGACCATCCTTGGTCACCTTGACTCAAACCGCAGCTCTTGGCTCCCACTAACCAGTCGCAGGTGATAAACCATCGCAGAATCTCAAATTGCAGGCTGAGAAGCCTTCAAGCTAGACATGTGTTGGATTTGCTTCCATGTTGCCACACTACCATCACAGCAATCACCATATTTTTCTCCTTCAGCTGAATAAATACTGTATTTTTTGCTCTATAAGACTCACTTTTTCCCTCCTAAAAAGTAAAGGGAAATGTGTGTGCGTCTTATGGAGCAAATGCAGGCTGCACAGCTATCAACAGAAGCCAGAACAGCAAGGCAGATTGCTGCTTTCGCTGCGCAGAGATCCCTCTTGCTGTTCTGGCTTCTGAGATTCAGAATATTTTTTTTCTTGTTTTCCTCCTCCAAAAACTAGGTGCGTCTTGTGGTCTGGTGCATCTTATAGAGCAAAAAATACGGTAAATATCCTGCTTAGGTAAAATACCCAAGGAATTTTGATGGGAGCAAAGAAATTGGGAGGACTAACTGACAAGTTCACCAAAAGAATATTAAGGCAGGTTATTCGTTGAGTTGGATTGTAGGTGTTGTCTGCCTCTCACCAGAGCCTGCTGTTCTTTGAGGGGTCCAGGTTATGCTAAAGGTAATCTTTCCATTCGATGAGCAAAGCTGATCAGATTTAGGATTAGAGTTGTCACGAAAAGCAAAGTTTGGAAACAAATATGCTCCTTGCTGCCTGAAACCTGCCGTTCAAACCACGCACTGTGTTGTGGTGAGCCAACGTTGACTCTTGACCTGCTCAAAGAAAGCGCACAAGGAATTTTGAAGGCAGGAAAAAACAGATTTGATCAGAGCGGTGGCCTTTATCCATGGAATTCCACCTGCCCTTAAATTCTACCTTCTAGCTTGAAATCAGAGCCTTTGTCGCGTACAACTTTGCTGCGATTTACATGACTAACGGGCGTTCTTCTTCTGTTCCCGCTTTTTCCTATTGGTTTTCCAGGTGTGGTTCAAAAACCGGCGCGCCAAGTGTCGCCAGCAGCAGCAGCAGCAGCAGAATGGGGGCCAGAACAAAGTGAGGCCCGCAAAGAAGAAGAGCTCTCCAGCCCGAGAAGTGAGTTCAGAGAGCGGGACCAGTGGGCAGTTCACGCCTCCAACCAGCACCTCCGTCCCTGCCATCTCCAGCAGCAGTGCCCCAGTGTCCATCTGGAGCCCTGCTTCCATCTCCCCACTGTCTGACCCCCTGTCCACCTCTTCTTCATGCATGCAGAGGTCTTACCCTATGACCTACACTCAGGCTTCTGGCTACAGCCAAGGGTACGCGGGCTCAACCTCCTATTTTGGAGGGATGGACTGTGGATCTTATCTAACCCCTATGCACCACCAGCTCCCCGGACCAGGGGCTGCCCTTAGCCCCATGGGCACCAATGCTGTTGCCAGCCATCTCAACCAGTCTCCGGCTTCACTCTCCACCCAGGGCTATGGGGCTTCAAGTTTGGGGTTTAACTCGACCACCGATTGCTTGGATTATAAGGACCAAACGGCCTCCTGGAAGCTAAACTTCAATGCTGACTGCTTGGATTATAAAGACCAGACTTCCTCCTGGAAGTTCCAGGTTTTGTGAAGACCTGTTAGGAACCCTTTTGCGCTCGATGGTGATGGTTGATAACAATAAGGATCGTGAAGATGTTGTCGGGACAGACGAGACACTGCCCATGGCAGGGCGAACATTCCAACTTGTAGTCAGGTCTTTTGGTTTTAAATTAAAAGAAAAACGCGAGCAGGACGCAAGTAAATAAACAACTGAAAGGACAAGAAAGACAGTGTGCCGTGATCTATTCTGCTGATTTAATCTCTCGCTCAGAAGCTCTGGAAAGAAAGAGAAGGAAGGACACCTTATGGGGACAGACTCACAGCCCACTATGTTCTTCATAGTTTTAGCCTATTTGTTGAGTTCCTTTGTCTGAATGGGATGGAAGATCTTTCCAACTATGGGCCAAGTTTTCCGTGGGGTGGGCTGGATTGGTTGTGTGTGTGTGTGGTTTGTTTTTTTAAAGGAAAATGTCTAGATTTTTTTCTTTTTTCTTTCTTTTTGTGTGTGTATGGGGAAGAAAACACACCCCTTCCTCTCTTCTCCTCCCCAGTTTGTCATCCAACCCTTTGGTTCAAAACATTTTTTTAAAAAACAAAAAAAAATGGACAATGTCTATATCTCTCTCTCTCTCGAGCTCCTTTAATTGCTTCCGAGCCAGCGTTTGGCAAAGTTGGCCACAGGAGAATCCAGGAAACAACACAAAGAAAGAACTCGGTTCAGAGCAATGTGGGGTTGTGAGTCTGATTGTCTTAGCTGCACTACTTTATTTAAGAGGGGGGAAAAAATAAGAATAATGTCCATAAGGAGTCAATATGTAGTTTTTAAGAGACAATCAGTGTGTGTCTTATATAAATGGTACATATGTGGTTTTTAATCTGTGCTAGACTTTAAAACTGTGATCTCCTGTATTGTATGCAACCATAGACCCCGTGCCAGCAGGGGCTTCTGCTGTGATTTTAAATAGGTTATAATTAACAGTGAAATTTGAGCAAGTGAATTACATATGACCACTTCTCTTTCTTTCTCTCTCTTTGCTTTCTTTCTTTCTTCCTTTCTCTCTCTCTCTTTTTTTTTTTTAAAAAAAATTGCCTTTCACCAGAGGTAAACTGCACTGAAAAAAAAACACAAAAACAAAACCCTTTTTACAACAAACTGTCTCTGAATGAATGAATGAACCACGAGATTTGGAAAACAAACCCTGTCAATAGATCAAAAATACAGAAGGACTTTTAAAATTCATCTGCTTAACAATAGCTTACTGTTGGGGGAGGGGGTAAGGAGACAAATATTTAAGACATTGGTCAATTGCTCTGACCTTGAATTTCCAAAAGGAGAAATTCATTGTTGTTTTTAATGCTTGCAGATGTGCAATTGAAAAAAAAAAGAGAAATATATGCATAAACCGTTTCTTTTCTGGATTTGGCAGATATGTATAATTATATTAAAATTGTTCTAGCACAAGCATTGGTCGTGTCTTCCGGTTTCCTTGCAAAGGCACTTTTTGAAATCTGGATTCACTTTTTTTGGGAGGGGAGGAGGGGGATCCAGGAAGGGAGAGAATTGGGTGATGGGTTAGGTAGGTCAGGGTATCTCTTGCTAGGCTGTAATGCCAGGAAAGATATAGATATTCAGATAACCTTCCTGTGATTCGTTTTGGGAACATTTGTGGGTTGCCAAACCAACAAATTGATCTCTCCACAGCGGAGACAGGAGACAGGAGCCAGATCTTTGATTCGGGGCTATTGGGTAATTTTTTTGTGGTTAGGTTAACAAATGAACTGGACTTCTGTAAACGTCTTTTTTTGTGGTGGGGTGATATTTGTTAGGGCAGAGTAGAAAGCTGTGGTGTGTGTGCGAGTGGGACTTTTTTGTAGATTAATTTAGGGGGTTGAAAGGGAGAGGAGGGGAGATGAAGGAGGGTGGGAGAGATCCTGGGGAGGGGGGAGGGGGCGAAAAGGGTGTTTGAGCAGCTCCTATAAACTTTCTAAGAAGGGGATAGGATGTACTCGGAACAGGAGAACCAGTCACGCAGAAGTGATGTCCGGACAAAGGAGTTTGGAAAAAGTTTTTGAAAGCTATGATTTCTACAGCTGGACACAAAAGACCCTCGAGCGCTCCCCACCGCCGCTCCCCGCCTCCCCCCCCCCAAACTGCTAGGAAAATCGTTTCCTCTTCAGGGCTGAGAAATTGTCTTCCCGGGTTTCTCATTTAAATTAAGTTTCAACGAGTTTCCAGCTTTCTTTTCTTGTTTGCTTAAAAAAGGCCGGGGGGGGGGGGAGAACCCTTCAAAAATATCCCCCACCTCCACCCTAAGGACCGCGATCTTCTCGCCATCTTTCAGCCGCGTCCTGTTTCCGGGGTGGACGCCCAGTGCAATTTATTAAGAGGGCAAAGTGATGGCGATGGAATCAATGCCGAGTTTTGATCTTTTATTTTGATTTTTATTAAACGGCAAATGAGCTGCTAAGCAGGGAGGGCACCGAATGAATAGGATGAAATCCGAGCAGGTTAGCGTCTATTATGGGCTGTAGATTGCGCTGGGATATATAATACATTTAAAGAGTTAGCTCATTTTAATGCCTTCAAAAAGAGAAGAGAAGGAAGAAAAGAGAAAATCCACAGAAAGAGCCCAGTGGCGTGATGCGCTGCTCCTAAATGCGTTCACACGAGGCAGAGTTCCCGTGGATTTCACTTTAAAAAAAAAGAACACTGGCTTCCAAGTTAACATGAGTTTAGACATCCTGATCTCTTTAAATCCATTATTATTAATTTCAGTAGGGACTAACCTCTTGCCGAAGTTATTTATCAAATTGTTCATTTGCTATTCCTACACCACACCCATCGTACCCATTGCATTCCGCGCGCGCGCACCAGGAAAAACTCTTGCAACCATTTTATATTCCTAGAATCTCGACCTATTAGGTGGGTAGATTTTGGGAATGGGAATGGGAGGGAAAGAGAGAGAGAGAGAGAGAGAGAGAGAGAGAGAGAGAGAGAGAGAGAGAGGCATTGGAAACGATTCCTTTTCTTTCAAGCAATAGGAATTTATCCTTTGGGCTGCTGCGTGCCCCGTACATCCCAAGTCAGATTATCCTTTTCAAATAAACAAAGCCCCAACAATCAGATCGCAAATAAACGGAGGTGCGTGAGGGCTTCCCTCCCCCAGTCGAGGGTGTGTGTGGATGTTAGTTGATGGCATTGGCTGGGGAGGAAAGCGTCCTTTTCGATATTATCTATCTGGAAAACGTAAAAGATAGAAAACGTACGTCAGTTGGCGCAGCTCAGAATCCCTTTTTAATTTTTCCTTTTCGCTAACCAGTTCGGTTAGATTTTAACGCGCGAGGAAGACGTCGGGTGGAGTTCTCTAGCAATTTAAGAACGGTTGCTGGGAGAAAGAGAGAGAGAGAATTTATTTTTAAAGTCTAAAAGATGAAGAATTCAGTGCTGCTTAGCAAAAGTTATCCAAAGAACCCGCGCTATAGGCGATCCGCAGCCACCCCGAATATTTTACTACTTGCATTTCTCACCAAAGGGGTTTATTTCCCCAAATAGTTGCGCATACCGGATTAAAGTAAGACTGGTTCGGCATCTCGCTTGTAATTTCTGTTTTGTTTTTAACGATTTAAAGCAAAAGTTTGCAGTTAGCAACAGTAAATTAGCCTCGGGTTAACCTGTCTGAATTTAAGGCTATCATCCCGGGCAGTGGCGCTCAGTGAATTCCGTGAGATTTACTTCCGAGTAACCCTAGGCCACGGCCACTTCCTTGGAAAGGAAGTGCTAAATGCCAGGGAAATAGATGGAGCGCCAAATACACCCAGCAGCCGCCCTGATTAACCTCTTAAGACTTTTTCTTCCTTTTGCTGCAGAATTCTAACCCCTCTGGAAATAGAATCGAACAGGTGACCGTCAATTTTTATTTTTATTTTGTCTTGGTAATTAAGTTCATTTTTAGGCTCATTTCCCTTCTCTCTCCACCCTGCCCAGACCCCCAGGAAAAGGCTATTTCCCCTTTCTCTCTTCTCTCCCCCCGACTCATCCTTCGTGTATAATGTATGTAATAGTCAACCCTCCTGCGGATTCGACGGCTGAAATTTGGCAAAATATATAATCTGAATAGTTGGGGGAGGAAGAGAGATTCGAAGGAGTTTGAGCCTGAGGATTAGGCTATTGATTCCCGCTCACTTAGACACGTTTCCTTGTTCCACGTTTCTTTGCCTTTTCCCTTGGATTCCAAAATGACAAGTTGCCGAATGCAGAGAGTTGGTTTTAAAACACGCGCATATATACCCACGATTGTATTAGGTTTCTGCTGGAAAAAGAAGGAGAAGAAGGTGCATTTGGGGAGGGGGGCGCGTGGAAAGGCCCGGTGGATCACGCGGCCCCATGATTACTTGGGAGAAAAAACCCCATGAAATGCAGCGTGAGTTCCTCCCGAGCAAGCTTTCATATTTTTGTGGCTGAACAGATATTTCATTTCTGAATCACCATCATTATTTGAGTAGTTCCATGAGCGATCTCATACTGTTATGCATGCATTTCCTCTGTAAACAGGGATAATAAGATCGAGTAGAAGAATTGAAGTGTAAAGCAAATGGCCTCTCTTTTGAGACGCACCTCCTCTGGGCGCTTTTATTTTTGTATTATTTTTTTTAAAAAAAAACAAATACCACACGCCACCTGTGTTTTATTAAAATCTACCCCTTCCCCTTGCATTGCTTTCTTCCCCCGCCTCCCGCCCCCCCCAAAAAACTTGGCCAGAATAACTTTTTTCTCTTTTTGCGCAAGCTAATGCGGAAACGTGAAATTCACCTTCAGCCTGGTCAATTTCAAACTGCAGGCTAGCTTTTCAAATCTAAAAAGGGGATTGCCTTTAAATCCGTTGGGCGAAAAGTGTGGGGGGGGGGAAGGCGGCAGAAGAGAAATACCCCTCTCTAAGCTCTGCTAGAGCCTGTGGAGGGATTTCCCTGCCCCCAGCCCCCTCGCCGATTCCCTCTCTTTCTCTCTCCCCCTCTCCAGTTCCTTAATATCATTTGTTTTCGTTTGAAACAAAAGAGACATAAATCCCTTCTCCCCACCAAGCGCTAAGGAGTATTGCCCGTTTCCAAGGAGACGCAAAGAACAGCTATTTATTTATTTTAAATCCGGTGTTATTTACTCCTCGCTGCTGTTGCCTTCTTGTATTTATCGTTCTGATTTCAGAAATTTGAGTTCAGGGCATTCCTGAATCAGTAAAGCGACGCGAGTTTGATTCCACGCACATTCACTGTCTCTCCAAGAGAATTTCTTTTTCTTTCTTTCTTTCTTTCTTTCTTTCTTTCTTTCTTTCTTTCTTTCTTTCTTTCTTTCTTTCTTTCTTAGATGACGGACGAGGACGGAGGAGAGAAATCTGTGAAATGAAAGAAGCCGGCATCGGAAAGAATTCCAGAGAGCCGGCAGAAGAAATAAAACGCCTAAAGCAATAGGGAATGGATGTCCTACGGATGCGCCTTTTTGCAGAAATGGCACAACAACTTATCTTCCAAGAAGTTTCATAGATACATACAATGCAATACAAAATAAGTCTGTGTGAAATATAGAGGTGCACACACACGCACAAACTATATTTTGTTGTTGTTTAGTCGTGTCCGACTCTTCCATTTGCTAATTTAGATAGATCGAATCCTCACCGGGTGACCTTGGACCAGTCCCTGCCAGTGGCGTAGCGTGGGTTGTCAGCACCCGGGGCAAGGCAAGTGATTTGCTCCCCTAACCCGTGGATTTGCGCCCCCTAACCCTAACCCCCAGATGTTGCGCCCGGTGGGGCAGGCCCCCCCTGCACCCCCCACGCTACGCCACTGGTCCTTGCGTCTCCGACTAGCCTACCTAACAGGGTTGTTGAGAGGAATAACATGGGGAGGGGACACCCATGCGCACCACCTTGAGCTCCTGGGAGGAAAAGTTGACACACAGGGAGTCGGGAACACTCACCCAGAGCCCTGCGGATTTAGCCTCTGCCTTGAGTTCCGTAGGGGACCTCAGCTAAGGCACAGCGTATGGGAATCATGCGACTGAACTACATTACAAGATTGTTGTACGGGCTGCGGGAAGCGCTTTGGATTATTGGAAAGCGCAAGACGGATTCCAAGGTTCCTGGCTGTCCTCTGCCCTCAGCCTTTGGTCTGCTGGAGAGGCTTTGCCACTTGCACCACCGTAGTTCGAGGTTTCCGGTCTCCTTCTCCCACGAGAAAGTCGATGGGAAACAATGGGAGACCTCCAAGTGCTGAACTTCTCGGTCTCTCCATCCCCCCCCAAAGCGTCTCGCCCCTTGTATGGTGCCATGTTTGAGCCAGTGGCCTAGCGTGGGTTGTCAGCACCCGGGGCAAGGCAAGTAATTTGCACCCCCTAACCCGTGGATTTGCGCCCCCTAACCCCCAGATGTTGCGGCAGGTGCGGCCGGCCCCCCCTGCACCCCCCCACGCTACACCACTGGTTTGAGCCCATCCTTGTGGGGAGGTGGTGGGGGGGCGACCCCTGAAACTAGACCACGCTCGTGCATGTGGTTGCTGAGAAAAGAGGGGACGGGCACCCGGACCAGTGGATTATAAAAACGAGAAAATTAAAGGCTTGGGAAAGGTAGGACGACAGAGCTCAAATGGACCCAGGGTGGTTATTGCAATCTGCTTTTATGCACACGCGCTTCGGTGCTGTGAAGATCAGCGGGCTGTTGCTAAGGAGCGCATATTCTTCCCAAGTACACTGGACTTGGTGTCATCCTAAGCACATCAGGGCTTGCTCCGTGTTTAGGATCGCAAGCTGTTTTTGGCGGGGGGTGGGGAGCGGCTGGCGTCATTCCGAGGGTTTGCTAAGCCGCCTTGAGAGTCAAGTGAGCCAGAAAGGCGACATACAAAGTTATAAAGAAGCAAATAAAATAATTTAGGCGAAGATAGTGTAACGTAATGCAATGTATACTATACTATACTATACTATACTATACTATACTATACTATACTATACTAT
The DNA here is from genome assembly GCF_964106915.1 of Podarcis gaigeae. NCBI lineage: Eukaryota > Metazoa > Chordata > Lepidosauria > Squamata > Lacertidae > Podarcis > Podarcis gaigeae. The sequence goes on from NC_139678.1 coordinate 6,967,601, forward strand.
ACTATACTATACTATACTATACTATACTATACTATACTATACTATACTATACTATACTATACTATACTATATAGCAATGGAGATTATTATATCCCTTTGCTTTCCTAACATCTTCACGCTTTAAGCACTACAACCTTAAGAGGAGCACAAATCTAGGATAAACCCCCAGCGAGAAAAAGCTTCTAAGAGCGAACAGGTGCTGAGTGTTGATGGTTTGTATAGCCCTAACCTGAAAAACAAGACGGGGCGGGCGGGGTCAGCGTCTTCAAGGAAGACCAGGGCTTGCAGAATTGTAGCTTAGGAGGGAAGTCATTAAACATGTCCCACACATACACAGTGAGGCCTGACTGTGTTCAATGGTCGTGGGAATTGTAGGGGGGTTAGGCTACATGACCCCTGGGGTCCCTTCCAGCTGGACAAGTTATGCATGTTGGCTGACTGTTGGGGGTGAGGCAGAAAAGGAACGGGAGAGAAGAGCTCGGAGAAAACCGCTTGCCTGGAGCCATTTGCAGGAGCGCTCCTCTAAGGCGGGAGGAACCACTGCAACAATTTGTTGCAAGTTCCGCTGCTCGTTTCCTGGCGAAGGGAACCCGCAACCTTTCGATCCGCTCCAGGGGGTTCAGCGGGGGGGAGTTACAGCCATTGCAAACCCGCATCGGTGCACACCCTTGTTTCCAACAGGGACAGAGGCGCGGCAAGATCTTTCGGGACCTTTCACTGGTATCTGACTCTGGCTCCTGAATCTTACTTTTCAGGTCTTTCCGCTTTCCATACCCGCCCATGGCAAAAACATTTGAAAAGCAGCAAGGCCTGTTTTGTGCCCATTATACAGATGGGGCAAAGAAACTGAGGTTGGCAGAACGCCAGGAAAAAAGACTGGAACCAGAGACTGTGCGCAGAATGGAGGGGTGTTGGGTTGATATCGAAGACCCGAGGTCCTTTCCTACTGCCCCCCCCCCCAGGATGGCAACATTACAAAGCCCTCCTCCCCAATTCAGGGTCACACACAGCCAAGCACAGGTATGCTTGAATCGGGTCGATACATTTTTGTTTATGGAGCATTTTTGTTTATTTCACTTCCTATTATTCCTAACAGAAATGCTTCTGGGTTTTTTTACAAATGTATATTTCAACATCTTCTTCAATTCATTATACATCATTTCCCAGAAACATCTCACTTTCTTGCACTCCCACCACATATGAAAAAAGGGACTTCCGGAGGCGGCGCGAATGGTAATGGCTGCCCTTTCCTAACCGGGAGAGGGAAGCTCCGCTGGAAAAGGGTCGTCCGCTACGGCGAAGCGGAGACCCATTTTGGAAAACCGCAGGCAGCGGAAGCCTGCGGTCTCGGGACCCGGCGGGCGCCAGGAGCAACCCCCGAAACGTTGAGGGAACCCCGTAAGGGGCTCCGGATCGCAGAGGGGGCAGCGGCGCTGTGGGTCTATGCGCATTCAGCGGAGCGAAGCCGCGCTGCTGTTGCCGGTGAGCGCCGACCTTTCTTCCTGCAACACAAGATTCTAAAACGCAACAACCCGTGAGTAACTGAGGACTTTACTAAATTTTGGGACTAAAAATACTGAAAACAAGCTGAAAGCGGAGAGACGAGGAAAAGGAAGTCCGTCTTCCGCAGCCATTGACTTTTAAAGCAAAGAGCAGGAGGAGTGGAGGCATAGAGAGAACTTTTGACAGCTCAGATTGAGCACCCGCAGAAATTACTTTCAATCCCCTTAAAGACTGTAAGCAACTGATTTTTGGATTTTTATCAGGACTTATATATCCTCTTCTTTGTGGATTACAACTTTATTTAAGAAGCCCAGGTGTCAGAACTGCCTGAGCAGTAGAACTGTCAGACTGCAAATTTGGATACATTGCATTTAAACTTTGAGACAGTCTGAGGGAGTTCAGAATGGTTACGTTCTTGCATTATGGAACTCCAGTAAGCACAACTTGAAATATTGTGGCAAACTTAAAACCAACTCTGCTAAAACTACTTTGTGAAGATCCCTAAGTATTGGTTCAGATTTTGTATGATTGGAATGGACTCTTCTTCTTAGGACATTTTATGCTCCCCCTAGAGGATTGAGGATTTATAACAAAAACATTGTTTTACTTTCTATTTCCCGGCCCTCTGTTTGACTGCTACCACCTGGGCCGTAGTTTTCTCATGGGAACAACTCAGCTTGACCTTGACTGCTAGATAACTTTGGAATGAGTGGCGCAAAAAGAAAGGGATTAAGAACTAGACAAACAACTCTGACAACCTTAACTGCAGCCTCACAAACACGCAGATCATCTGTGCCTACTCTGCCCTCGGAGGAAAAAGCTACCTCCCTGTCACAGGCAGGGGAGGGAGAAACTGAGGAATTACAACTAGAAGAGATGGCCTCAGGAGGATCTGGTTCTGTATTAGAGAGAATTCTTGAGAAATTGGAGTCTTTGGACAGGAAAGTTGACCAACAAACTGCGAAAATTGACCTTAATACAGAAACTTTAAACAAATTATCTGGGCAAGTTGCACAGAATGCACAAGCAATCGGACAACTGAAGGAGGCTGCAGGTGAAAATCAGAAACTGGCCGAAGAGACCAGCCAAAGAGTGGGAGAGTTGGAAAAAGAAGTAAGGCCGCTCAGCAAGCAGGTTGGGGAACACCAGACCTACCTCTCTATGTTGGAACTTCGGAACAGGGAGACTAACTTAAGGATAAGATCGATACCAGAAGTGGAAGAAGGCAATTTAGCTGAGTTTTTGACCAAAGAATTCTCCAAGTTCTGGGGTCTAGAGGAGGAAGACTTTAAAATTGTGTCAGCCTTCAGACTTGGAAGACTCATAAAGAGAGAGAAGCCCAGAGACTGTTTGATTACGCTGAGATCAAAGGAGGAAAGGGACAAGATTTTGGGCCTGCACTACGGAAGATCCCTGAACATTTCGGACAAAAGAATTGAGATTTTTAAGGACATTCCTAAACAGCTGTTGGACCTCAGATCTGAATATTTGGACTTAGTAAAACTGCTGAGAAGCAACTCAATCATCTTTAGGTGGGACTTTCCCCAAGGATTATCCTTTACCTTTAGAGGGAAGAAGATTAAAATTAGAACTTTGGAAGATAGGGATAAGTTTTTGACTGCCTACGGAGAGGACCTTCATAAAGGACTTGAACTACCCTCAGGGCCTGAACCACCACAGGTACCTGTACCACAGAACCCTGAAGACTCACAGAACAAAACACCATCCCAAGGAAACTAAACAGATCCATCCAGGATGTCTCTGCAACTTTTAAGCTGGAACATAAATGGCTGTAACAGCCCGGAAAAAAGGAAGAAAATCTTTCACATATTAAAAAAGGAGCAATTAGACATTACTTGTCTACAAGAAACACATGTGACTAGGCTCCACAGAAAAATATTGGTAAATAAAAGGTTAGGCCAAGAATTCATATCTTCGGATTCAGTTAAGAAGAGAGGAGTGGTGATATATGCAAAGGAGAGCCTCTCACCAAAATTTCTATTTAAAGATGAACATGGAAGAATTTTGGCAATTGAAATACAGCACCAAGGAGAGAAAATTTTGATATTAGGAATCTACGCTCCAAATGAAGGGAAATCAGAATTCTACAAGAAGTTGCATGAGATTATGCTGGAGTATCTGGACTATGATAACATCATTATGATGGGAGATATGAATGGGATCGTTTCAACGAACATGGATAGGTCACAAAGCCAAAAGGTTACTAAAGATGGCAGACTACCAAAGACCTTTTTCGAAATGACAGACAACATGGACTGGATTGATATATGGAGGACAAAGAACCCCTTGGGGAAAGAAGGAACATTTTTCTCTGAAGCCCAACTGACTTGGACAAGAATTGACCAAATATGGATTTCTAGAGGTCTGGCTCCTAAGGTTAGGAAAGTGGAAATCTGCCCAAAGACCTGCTCCGATCATAACGCGTTGAAAATGGACATGACACTATTACCAACCGGCTCCTTTAGATGGAAGATGAATGACAACTTGTTTAGAGATCAGGAGATTATTAAGAAGGCCAAAAAAACAATAAAGGACTACTTTGAGATAAATTTGAACACTGCAGTGGAAAAAAGAACAATCTGGGACGCAAGCAAAGCTGTGATGAGAGGGTTCTTGATACAACAGAACGCCATAAAGAAAAGACTACAAAATGAGAAAAAGGATAAGATTTTGGGGAAAATTAAAGAGTTAGAGAAGAAACTAAGAGTAAACCCGAAGTCACAGCCGATCTTGAGAGAAATTAAACTTCATCAGGCACAATATTCCAAACTGATAAATCAGGAAATAGAATGGAAGATTAAATTAATGAAACAAAAAACATTTGAATCGGCTAACAAATGTGGGAAACTGCTGGCTTGGCAGTTGAAGAAGAGACAAAAGTTGAACATAGTAACAAATTTGGAAATAGAAGGAAGATATATTCAGAACCCGGTGGAAATTAGAAAATGTTTCCAGAAATATTTTAAGAAATTATACACTCAAGGGCCACAAAATGAGGAAGAGATTGCAAAATTTTTGGAGAAAAATGGACTTAAAAAACTATCACAAGAAAATAGATCACTCCTGAATAGTAAAATAACACGATTAGAGATAGAACATGCCATTCAGAATATGAAGCTGGGCAAGTCTCCAGGGCCAGATGGCTTGACCTCCAAGTACTATAAGACATTAAGTGACTATTTGATTCAACCACTGATGGAGGTCAGCAATGAAATTATGGAGGGAAAGAAGGCGCCTGAATCGTGGGAAGAAGCTTTCATCACATTGATACCAAAATTAGAAACTGAAAAGACACAACTCAAGAACTACCGTCCCATTTCCCTTTTAAATGTGGATTATAAAATATTTGCTGACGTTTTGGCAGGAAGACTCAAAAGAGTTTTAAATGAGATAATTCATAAAGACCAGGCAGGCTTTCTCCCAGGAAGACACTTGTTTGCTAATACAAGGAACATTATTGACGTTTTGGAACTTTTGCAAACAAATATTAACACTAAAGCAGTTTTAATTTTTATAGACGCGGAGAAGGCCTTCGATAACATCTCTTGGAAATTTATGAAGGGGAATTTAAAAGAAATGGGAGTGGGGCGGGGTTTTGAAAATGGGATTGATGCGATTTACTCAGAACAAAAGGCAAAACTGATAGTTAACAATGTGGTTACAGAAGAGTTTAAGATTGAAAAAGGGACACGACAAGGCTGCCCGATTTCCCCCTTGCTGTTTATTTCTGTCCTGGAGGTGCTCTTGAACTTGATTAGAGGGGACCGGTTGGTGCAAGGGATTCAGATCGGAGCGAAACAATATAAACTTAAAGCTTTTGCAGATGACCTTGTTTTGACATTGCAAGAGCCAGAATCTAGCACAAAAAGAGTGTTACAATTGATTCAGGACTTTGGTCGGGTAGCGGGCTTCAAACTAAATAAACAGAAAACTAAGGTGTTGGGAAAAAACTTGACAGATGCAGAGTCAGAACGGTTTCAGAGAGAAACAGAACTAACTGTGGTTAAAAAAGTAAAGTACCTAGGGGTAAACATAACAGCAAAAAATCTGAGTCTATTTAAGGACAATTATGAAAAATGTTGGTCTGAAATTAAGAGAGACTTAGACAGTTGGTCAAAATTGAAGCTTTCTTTGCTAGGCCGAATTGCTGCTATTAAGATGAATGTATTGCCTAAGATGTTGTTTTTGTTTCAAACATTGCAAATTGTGGACAAGACGGAGTGTTTCAGGAAGTGGCAGAGAGATATTTCTAAATTTGTCTGGCAGGGCAAAAAGCCCAGAATTAAGTTTAAGATATTAACTGATGCGAAAGAAAGAGGGGGCTTTGCCCTGCCAGACTTAAGGTTGTACTATGAAGCCGCAGCTTTCTGCTGGCTAAAAGACTGGCTACTTCTAGAGGACACTGATGTGTTAGATTTAGAAGGTTTTAACAATGCATTTGGTTGGCATGCATACTTATGGTATGATAAAGTTAAGATCAATAAGGCCTTTAAGAATCATATTGTCAGGAAAGCAGTGTTTAATGTCTGGACAAAATACAAAGACCTATTGGAAAATAAAACTCCAAGATGGCTATCACCTCTGGAGGCCAAGGCCCGAAAAAGACCCAATATGGAGGCCAAATGGCCGAAATATTGGGAAATAATAGAGAAAGAGGGCAATAATTGGAAATTGCAGAGTTTGGAAAAAATGAAAGACAAAGTGTGAGACTGGTTACACTACGCTCAGATTCAAGAAATTTTTAAAAAGGATAAAAAGTTAGGATTCCAGGTGGAGAAATCGAAGTTGGAAACAGAATTGTTAGAACCTAAGACTAAAGTACTTTCAAGAATGTATAACTTGCTGTTGAAATGGAATACACAAGATGAAATGGTTAAGTCGGCCATGATAAAGTGGGCACAGGATATTGGGCATAATATTATGTTTGAGGATTGGGAAAGGTTGTGGACCACGGGGATGAACTTCACGGCATGTAATGCTCTGAAGGAAAATGTAATGAAAATGATATATAGGTGGTACATGACCCCAGTTAAACTTGCCAAAATATGCCATGTGCCAGACAATAAATGTTGGAAATGTAAGGAAAATGAAGGAACATTCTTTCACCTCTGGTGGACTTGTCCCAGGGTGAAGGTCTTCTGGGAAATGATATATAATGAGCTGAAAAAGGTATTTAAGTATACCTTCCTTAAGAAACCAGAGGCCTTCCTCTTGGGCATTGTCGGCCAGATGGTGCCAAAGAAGGATCGAACATTCTTTTTGTACGCAACAGCAGCAGCAAGGATACTTATCGCTAAGAAGTGGAAAACTCAAGATCTACCCACGCTGGAAGAATGGCAGATGCAGCTGATGGACTATATGCAACTGGCTGAGATGACTGGCAGAATCCGAGACCTGGGAGAAGAGAGGGTTGAAGAAGATTGGAGGAAATTTAAGACTTATTTACAAAAATATTGTGATTTGGTGGAAAGTTAAGTAGGATGTTTGATCATAAATAATTGGCCACCACAAAATCGGATCGGAATGGGATGTAAAGCGAGATTAAGAGAAATAAATTTGCAGAGGACTATATTTAAATAAGCGGTTATAAAATTTGCAAACTAGATGATAAATTGCATGGAAAAAAATTTATGATGATGAAAATGGCAGCGGGAGATGTGAGGAAGTCCAAAGAAGTTATGAAACTTTGTTGAGATAAAAGTAAGGTTGTTTATTGTCTTTGTACTTTATTCTGTAAAAACCCCTAATAAAAATTTTATTAAAAAAAGAAAAGAAAAAAGGTTCCTTCTTTTTCTTTACATTTCCAACACTTATTGCATGTCTTATACATTTTTGCTAGTTTAACCGGTGTGATATAACATCTATATACCATTTTCATAATATTCTCTTTTAACGCAGTACATGCTGTAAATTTTATATTTACATTCCATACTTTTCCCCAGTCATCCAATTGTATATTATATCCCAAATCTTTGGCCCAATGTCTCATCACTGACTTTACTTCCTCACCCATCGTTTGCCATTCTAACAACATTCCATACATTTTTGACAATGTCTTATAATCACTGTTAATTATCTCTGTTTGAAAATTTCGATTCTTTTTCTGCATATCCACTCTCTTTACAATCATTTTTGAACACTTCATTTACCTGAAAATAGTGCAACCAATCAAACACAAATTCTTTTCCTTGTTCATATGGCTTCATTTTCCCCTTTCCTCCTTCTTTAATTATTAATTCTCCATATGTTATCCAATTCCCTCTCATATTTATTTTCTTTACACTCATAACCTCTAATGGGGACAAGCACCTGCGAAAAAATTCGCGCTTGCCAGCACCTCTGAGATTCGCGGATTCCGACGGAGCAAGCGGGATAGCTCATCCACCCGGCCCTATAGGGCTGTGTCTCTAAATCTCGCCTCCGTCTCCGGCCCACTTTTACCCTCTGCTGGCTGAGCCACAAAACGTCCACCCTGTCTTAATTCCAGCTTTATTCTGTGCCACGTGGATCGCTTTGCCAGCTGGGACAGGAGTGAATCAACTTTTTTTATTATTAAAAAAAGTTACAGTTGATTAATCGATGGCAGCTGTTAGACGTTAATGAAGCGGGCACGCTTGCTCGTTTGGGGAGATGACTTCGCTTCATCGGCAATTTATCTACATTGCCTTACTTTTCAACCCACTCATCGTCTCAAGCAGCAAGGGATCCGCTTTATTTACCCGAGATCCACCAACGGAAGGCTGGGGCAAACTTGGAAAGGTTTGGGGGATACCGGTTCCCTGTCTTCCCCTTCAAACAGCTACTGGCTTACCCCCAAACCTTCTTCGTTTCAGCATCTGAAGACGAGAGAGAAGTCATTTCACCGCTACGGTTGGGAGTCACAGAAATCCACCTAGCTGCAGATCCTAGCCAGAGATCTACCAACAGAGATCTGCCTTCTGGTAATGATCTCCACTAGATGACATTTTTTAATACTACTTTTTTTTTTTAAGGCTTCCTCTCTGCAGGACATCTAGCCAACGGGAAATGACGTTGATGATTGATTTATTGTTTGTGTTGTTAATAGTAATAATAATATCTCGAGAAAATCCACATTTCTAACGGTATCTATTCCCCAGGCAGTGAAAACGGGTTACAGGCAGGTGAAATATCCACGCACGAAAAGCCCACTTATTTACTGGAATGAATAATTTGGGCTCCGGCGCGCTGCGCGCAGCTCCTGGCAAGAAGTCCAGCAGCTCTCTACAAAACACGCGACGGCCAAGTAGTCCAGAAATAGAATGGAAGCTTGTCAGTCAAGCCCAGAATACTCCGTTGGGTGTGGCTTGGATGGAAGGCCAAGTAGACAAATCAAGAGTTACCTTCCAGTTATTTCAAACACGCGCACACGCGCACTGGCTGGAATGCAAAAAGAGGGCCCCGATCCACACAATATTTTTAAAGCACATCCAACGCGCATTTGAAGGCTCCCTCTAAGAACCTTGGGAACTGTAGTTTTTCAAGGGTGCCAGGTGCTATAGCTGGGTGTTGAAGGGATGGAAACTATAGTTTCAGTGATTCTGTTGGGGGAAGCTTTAAATGCGCCTTGAATGTTTTAAATGTGTGGCGTGACCAACCTGCCGCACACACGTGTTTGGGCAGGAGCCCGATCCTGCACTCCACGGGCAAGCTGCGGGAGATCTCTCTTGTTTCCGGAAGTGAAAATGGGGAATCGAGACTTGATCTAGATAGGTAAATGTCTGGCACCGGTGTTTAAACACGCACGCGCTTTCCCGGATGACATTTAGACCTGGGGTTCTCCCTTGGAGTTCTTACGCAGCAAGGCTGCTCTCACAAGCGCTACGAGAGCGGAAAACAAGCGGGTCCCCCTTTCCTGAAAACATTTATTTATGTAAACTGGTTAGGAACGTTCTCTGCGATCAGCTGTTCACTGAGACCCAGGTCACTGAGTGTTAGAGGTCATGATAGTTCTCCGTCGCTGTTGCCTCTATCAGATTCAAGGAGAGCATGTTTGTGTCTTAGAATGTGTGCGCGTGAAAACCATCCAGCCCAGTTCTCAAACAACTGAGAGAGAGAGAGAGAAAAATACCCTTGAAATATATATATACTGGGATCCTGATATGCCTGGCTCAGAAGAGGCATAGAATTGCTCGCAAGAAGGAAGGAGGAAAGAGCGGGGGAATGAGAGTTCTTGGAGGGGAAGGGCCGTAGCTCAGTTTTAGAGAGTCTGCTTTCCGTACAGGTCTCATGTTCAATCCCCAGTATCTCCAGGCAGAACTCAAGAGAGAGACGCCCTGTCTGGCAATTCTGAACTAGATGCCACGGATGCTTTCAACTGAGATTCCTGCATCGCAGGGGGTTGGATTAGATGACCTTTGGGTACCTCCCAACTTCATGATTCTTACTTTTATGGGAAGGGATGTGGGCCAGTTGCAAGGCAGCTGCTTTGCTTGCAGAAGATCCCCAGCATCTCTAGGTAGGGCTGAGACAGACCCTCAAATCCTGGAGAGCTGCTGCCAGCCAGGGTGGGCATTGTTGAGCTAGATAGACCCAATGTCCTAGCTCAGTATAACATACCTTCCCATGTTCCTTCCACCTAACAAGGCCAAAAAATAAACAAATCACTTTCACCTGAGCTCAGGTTCCCTGATAGGTCATTCTTTGTTGTTTTGTAAAGCAGATTTTCCAACTGTGCAGATTCCCCACCAGAAACACCACAATACAAAAAAAAAAAGAAGTCAAATGAGCACCAAACAAGCTATGCTGCTTTGCTTATGCCACGTATCCATGTTGGTTCTCCACAGGAGTCCCTAGTTCTTGTTTGCTATACAGTTACTAAGGGATGCTGTGGCACTGTGGATTAAACCACAGAGCCTAGGACTTGCCGATCAGAAGTCGGCGGTGCAAATCCCCGCGATGGAGTGAGCTCCTGTTGCTCGGTCCCTGCTCCTGCCAACCTAGCAGTTCGGAAGCACGTCTAAGTGCAAGTAGATAAATAGGTACCACTCCGGCGGGAAGGTGAACTGCGTTTCCGTACGCTGCTCTGGTTTGCCAGAAGCAGCTTAGTCATGCTGGCCACATGACCCAGGAGCTGTACGCCGGCTCCCTCGGCCAATAAAGCAAGAAGAGGGCCGCAACCCCAGAGTCGGCCACAACTAGACCTAATGGTCAGGGGTCCCTTTACCTTTACCTTTTTATACAGTTACTAAGAAGAGAATCCAATGGCCTTTGCACAAAGGTAAAAATCCTAATTCAGTGACCCTAAATGGCCTCAGTCCAGTCTACCTGATGGAATGTCTCCACCCCCACCGTCTATCCCAGACACTGAGGTCCAGCTCTGAGGGCCTTCTGGCAGTTCCCTCCCTGCGAGAAGAAAGGTTACAGGGAACCAGGCAGAGGGCCTTCTCAGTAGTGGCACCTGCCCTGTGGAACATCCTCCCACCAGATGTCAAGGAAATAAACAACTATCTGACTTTTAGAAGACATCTGAAGGCAGCCCTGTATTGGGAATTTTTTAGTGTCTAATGTTTTACCATTTTTATGTGCTGTAAGCCGCCCAGAGTGGCTGGGGAAACACAGCCAGATGGGTGGGTTATTAATAATAAAATTACTACTACTTCTACTACTACTACTACTACGGTGGCACCTCAGATTAAGAACTTAATTTGTTCTGGAGGTCCGTTCTTAATCTGAAACTGTTCTTAACCTGAGGTACCACTTTAGCTAATGGGGCCTGCCGCGTCGCTGGAGTACGATTTCTGTTCTCATCCTGAAGCAAAGTTCTTAACCCGAGGTACAATTTCTGGGTTAGCGGCGTCTGTAACCTGAAGCGCCTGTAACCCGAGGTACCACTGTATTATTATTATTATGATTGCTTGCCCCTGTGCAAGGGCCATTGGTTCATCCTGAAAATTATTTCAATATTCCTATTGCTTCATCAAACAAGCTCTGCCAAAATGGCTTTCTAAGCACCACTCCGCTGGTGGCTTAAGCTGGCCTGTTCTACACTGGAGTCAGTAGAGTACTGTTCAATACTGGCTGCTGTTGGCTCAAAGGAAACAAGACAACTGCTGGCACCATATGATGTTATAGTTTGGGTGTTGGTGGGCTCAGGGGTGAGGGGCATATATATCAGTTAAGAAAGCAAGCAAGCAGGAAAACCACTCTCTCTCGCTGTCCCCCACCCTGGTTGCTAACTAAAAACAAGCACAGTACAGTGTCAGATCCAGACTTTGGCATGTGCTTATCACAGCCAGCAAGGAACCCCAAAAACTGTCTCCAGCAGCTACAGTTGCCCCTGCTGTTGGGTGTCTTCCTGCTCAGCTCTTCAGTTCAGGCTCTGCTAAGTTCTTTAAGTTCTTACAGCGACGATTCCCTATTCTCCATAGCTTAATTGGTAGAACATTATGGTAATCTCAAGGTTGTGGGTTTCAGCTCCATGTTGGACAAAAGATTCCTGCATTCCAGGGAGTTGGACTACTAGATGATCTCGTGGTCGCTGCCAATTCTACAATTCCTTGATTCTGTTAGTTCCCTTTGTTTAGAAAAATATCACAGGACAGGCTCCAGGTCTTCATTCACAGCTTCTAGGTTTGTCGTCCTTTCCCAGTAGTGATATATGGAAGTGAGAGCTGGAACCATCAAGAAGGCTGATCACAGAAGAATGGATGCTTTTGAATTATGGTGCTGGAGGAGACTCTTGAGAGTCCCATGGACCGCAAGAGGATCCAACCTCTCCATTCTTAAGGAAATCAGCCCTGAGTGCTCACTGGAAGGACAGATCCTGAAGCTGAGGCTCCAATACTTTGGCCACCTCATGAGAAGAGAAGACTCCCTGGAAAAGACCCGGATGTTGGGAAAGCACAAGGAGAAGGGGACGACGGAGGACGAGATGGTGGGACAGTGTTCTCAAAGCTACCAGCATGAGTTTGACCAAACTGCAGGAGGCAGTGGAAGACAGAAGTGCCTGGTGTGCTCTGGTCCAAGGTGTCATGAAGAGTCGGACACAGCTAAACAACAACAAAGCACCTGCGATACAAGCTCAGGGATGCTCCCAGGCTGACAGCTATTAGGCCCTGAACAGTCTGAACTTGGTAAACTGAGGCACACTAGGCCTCCAGATACACTGAAGGACACTTTGTGTCCTGCAATTATTCCAGTACAGTGGTACCTCGGGTTAAGTACTTAATTCGTCCTGGAGGTCCGTACTTAACCTGAAACTGTTCTTAACCTGAAGCACCACTTTAGCTAATGAGGTCTCCTGCTGCCGCTGCACCGCCAGAGCCCAATTTCTGTTCCCATCCTGAAGCAAAGTTCTTAACCTGAAGCACTATTTCTGGGTTAGCGGAGTCTGTAACCTGAAGCGTATGTAATCTGAAGCGTATGTAACCCAAGGTACCACTGTATTGCCAGGTCTACTAAAAAATATCAGTAGATCTAATGAAACGTGTGCTCATCTACCGACTGTCTGAAAAAAATACATTCGGATGAGACAAATCTACTAATATTCGGCTTTGCATTTTTCAATGAACTCTGCTGGTTGCTCCCTCAACCTGATGACCCCCTGGAGTCAAAACAGAACCGGAGTCAGATTGGCAGTTGTGCTCAGAGTGTTCTGCAGAATCGTCCCCTCCTTTCTCCTTTCTCCTCTACCCACTACGTGCGTCAGGGAGGCCAGAATCCGGGGACTCCCCCCAGCCTAAAGATCTCCGGGTTGTGGGGTGGGGGGTGGGCGGGGGAGGGCAGCTGGCTGGGCAAGAGAGGAGGGGATTACTGGTCGCGGCTTTGTCATCGCCCCCCTGTCAGAGGATGAAAGTTCTTTTCAAAAGTACCGACCGAGAAGAAAGGAGGCGCCGCGCTTTGGTCACAGCCGCGGCAACAAAAGCTGGCAATGAGGTCACCGAAAGCCGCGCTCCGGTTTCGCGAATCTCCCCACGAAACGCCTCGCGGGAGGCGCCTCAAAGGGACGCGCGGGGCTTTCGTGCCTCATCAGACGCCGGCGAGGAGGTCCTGTCTTATTGATTGATTGATTGATTGATTGATTGATTGATTGATTGCACTTATATCCCACTTTTTTTCTCTCCCAGGAGCTCAAAACGTGGGCTCCACGGTTCTTATCTCTCCCCCCCTACTCAATTGAACCTCACTAAAACCCTGCGTAGTAATGCTGAGAGGCAGGGACTGGCCCAAGTTCATCCAGGGAGCATGGTTGCGGAGGCTGGATTCGAACCCAAGTCTTCGTCGGACACTAATCACACTGGCTCCACGCTGTCCCGGGGCGCTGCAATAGTTTCTACAACCACCACCTTCCTTTTTTTTGCAGCCACCACCCTCGGGACCTTGTTCTATAGTCAAGAAACACAAGGTATTTTCTTGGGTGGGGGGGGGTCATTGCGGCTGATGCGCGACGTGCCCGGAATGCTGCGAATAGAATGGGGGGGGGGGACCCCTGGAACCCAAACGCGGCAAACAGAGGCGGATGTTCCAATGCTGCTGGAGGTATTTCCCCTTTAGGAATTGGACTATCCATTCATTCCCCATCTTTCCTCCAAGGACCCAAGGTTGGCTCCATCTTTGTCCTCCTCCCCATTTTGTCCTTTTTCTCCCCATTTTGTTGCTACCTTGTGAGGGAGGTTAGGCTGAGGGATTGTGATCCGCCCTAGAGAGTGTCATGGCAGAGCAAGGATCTGAACCCGGGTCTCCCAGGATGTGGGTGGCACTGTGGGTTAAACCACAGAGCCTAGGACTTGCCGATCGGAAGGTTGAGCTTCTGTTGCTCGGTCCCTGCTCCTGCCAACCTAGCAGTTCGAAAGCACATCAAAGTGCAAGTAGATAAGTAGGTACCACTCTGGTGGGAAGGTAAATGGTGTTTCCGTGCACTGCTCTGGTTCATCAGAAGTGGCTTAATTATGCTGGCCACATGACCCAGAAAAACTGTCTGCGGACAAACTCCGGCTCCCTCAGCCAGTAAAGCGAGATGAGCACCACAACCCCAGAGTCGTCTGTGACTGGACCTAATGGTCAGGGGTCCCTTTACCTTTACCTTTACCTCCCAGGTCCTAGTCCAACACTAATCACTAGAGCATGCAGGAGTAATTTTTTTTTTAATGCTATTGTTACATATTTGGTATTTTAAAAATTGGTAATTTAAAAAATGGTATTGTTACAACACCAAAAGGGGCCTTTTCTGTGGTGGCCCCCTGTTTGTGGAATGCTCTCCACAGAGAGTCTCACCTGGTGCCATGTGAAAACAGTCCGCTTTACCCAGGCCTTAGGTCATTATCCAATCTATGGCATTTTAAATGTCGGGGGACAGTTATTATGGTTTTTCTGTGATTGTTTGATTGTTGTTTATTATATGCTATGTAAATTATGTTTCTAATGTTGTACACAGCCCTGGGATCTTCGGATAAATGGCAGAATATAATAACAATAACAATTAATAATAATAATAATAATAATAATAATAATAATAATAATAATTTTGTCACCCTTCAAGGAGCTCAGAGCAGTGTTCCTCTCCCCATCCATTTTAACCTCACACCAACCTTGCAAGGTAGGGTGAGATTCACCAGATGGTTCTCAAACACCCCTAAGAGGCAGATGACAGCAGCCTCTTTATGGACGCCTCGTTTGATCAAATAGTGTTTCCAGCAAGGAAAGGTTTAAGGAGGGCAGCAGCAGAGGGCAGGGGTAGCTGCTTCTGACTTTGCTTGACTGCTGCTAAACACTTCTCCTGGGGCAGATTTCTAAAGAAAAAGCTTTGGAGAGAAACAGGCGAACAAAAAGGTGTCCCCGTCCTTTATCCAGACAGATGTGCAAAACAGCAGCATATGGTTCATAGCAGGGTGGAAGGGGTTAATACAGAGAGGAAATTCATCAGAATTGGGCCATGTTGTTTAGGGTAGTAGATGTAGCGATGGCGAAGATTTTTATTTTTATTTTTTAAAAATAGCCCTTCCGTATGGCACACACAAACCTATATCAACACAGACCTACACATACCAGGTCTTTTCCACCTTCAACAACACAAACTGACTTTGATCACCTGCCCTCAATTCCAGAATTGAATCAGGGCTATTTGGTGGGAAATCACAGGCATTTTCTGCCATTTCGTTACCTTTCTTTTGCTGGGCGAGTTCAATTGTGGACCTGCTTTCAGGTGTGTGCTCGTGTTATTCTTCCTCCCTCCCCCCGCTCCTTTATTTTATTTTATTTTTTTACAAAACTCTATTCACAACAACCCAGAAAAGCCAAACAGCATGGATTTAAACCTGGAGCTTCAGTCCTAAACTCATGTATTGATTCACACTTTTCTAAAGCTGTGCAAAGTTTACGTGCAGCCCCCGCAATTGCAGCAGAGGGAAGTCTTTTAGCTGCAGCCCTAAGCACAAGCCGTTGGGAATGGCTGGAAGGGTCCTCTGGCAGGATTCTGCCAAATGGGGGTGTCTCATAGGTCATCTGTATGTTGCTAGGTAATTAAATGTTGTGTGTGCTAATTTGTAGAGTGTGAGAGGTGGTTGTTTTTCTTTGGCTTGTTCAAGCAGCGCTCTTCTTAAGTTCTTTTGACGTATGAAATTGTATCTAGTGAATATATTCCCGTAGAATCTCCTTAAGGAACAAATATAGAGTCTTTATATGCGGGGCTACCTTTGAAGGTGACCCGGAAACTACAACTAATCCAGAACGCGGCAGCCAGACTGGTGACTGGGAGCGGCCGCCAAGACCATATAACACCGGTCTTGAAAGACCTACATTGGCTCCCAGTACGTTTCCGAGCACAATTGAAAGTGTTGGTGCTGACCATTAAAGCCCTAAACGGCCTCGGTCCAGTATATCTGAAGGAGCGTCTCCACCCCCATCGTTCTGCCCGGACACTGAGGTCCAGCACCGAGGGCATTCTGGCAGTTCCCTCACTGCGAGAAGAGAAGTTCCAGGGAAACAGGCGGAGGGCCTTCTCGGTAGTGGCGCCCTCCCTGTGGAACACCCTCCCACCAGATGTCAAAGAGAACAACAACTACCAGACTTTTAGAAGACATCTGAAGGCAGCCCTGTTTAGGGAAGCTTTTAATGTTTGATGTATTACAGTATATTTTAATATTTTTTTGGAAGCCGCCCAGAGTGGCTGGGGAGACCCAGATGGATGGGCCAAGTAGAAATATATTATTATTATTATTATTATTATTATTATTATTATTATTATTATTATTATTTTAATTATCCTTATTGCATATCCAGGTATACTGATGGGAATGCAATGTGTGTCCAAGAACGTCACACATTTTATACTGTGGTTTTCTTTTTTCTTTCATTTCTGTGCATGTTCCTAGATCAGTGTTGACAATAAATAAAGATTTAAAACAAAATGAAACAGAAAAATAGCTCCAAGGGACACCTGCACCTGTGGAGATTCAGCTATTCTTCCATTCTTTGGGGGGGGGGGAGGACTTTCTGCAACCTGAAAAAAAGAAGTAAGAGCCACAGGGGAAATGTACACCTTGTGAACAGCGAGTGAACATAGCAAAAGTTTCATATTAAATGCAAGGGTGCTTTCAGAATGGTGCTATTTTCTGGTGGAATTTTATCACATACTGGCAAATTCAGATTGTGGTATTAATGTGGATTTGGTACTCATGTGCAACAAACCTGCTTCCTCTACAAAATCGAACTGTTTGCTGTAAGGAAAGTGATAGAGAGATGTACTGGAAAGTGTGGGATAACATTTGCTTGACCTGACATTGCAGAAGCTCCATGCAATGTGCTCTACATGGGGCTACCTTTGAAGGTGACCTGGAAACTACAACTAATCCAGAATGCAGCAGCTAGACTGGTGACTGGGAGCGGCCGCCGAGACCATATAACACCGGTCTTGAAAGATTTTCATTGGCACTCCTGAAAGATTTCATCACGCTCTACGTGGGGCTACCTTTGAAGGTGACCTGGAAACTACAACTAATCCAGAATGCAGCAGCCAGACTGGGGACTGGGAGCGGCCGGCGAGACCATATAACACCAGTCCTGAAAGATTTTCATTGGCTCCCAGTACGTTTCTGAGCACAGTTCCAAGTGTTGGTGCTGACCTTTTAAAGACCTAAACAGCCTTGGCCTAGTAGACCTGAAGGAGCATCTCCACCTGCATCATTCTGCCAAGACACTGAGGTCCAGCGCCGAGGGCCTTCTGGCAGTTCCCTCCCTGTGAGAAGTGAGGTTACAGGGAAGCAGGCAGAGGGCCTTCTCGGTAGTGGCGCCCACTCTGTGGAACATTCTCCCACGAGATATCAAGGAAATAAACAACTCCTTGACTTTTAGAAGATATCCAAAGCCAGCCCTGTTTAGGGAAGTTTTTAATGTTTGATGTTTTATCGTGTTTTAAATATTCTATTGGGAGCCCCCCAGAGTGGATGGGCAGGGTATAAATAAAAATATATTATTATTATTACCGTATTTTTCGCTCTGTAAGACGCACCAGACCACAAGACGCACCTAGTTTTTGGAGGAGGAAAACAAGAAAAAAAATATTCTGAATCTCAGAAGCCAGAACAGCAAGAGGGATCGCTGTGCAGTGAAAGCAGCAATCCCTCTTGCTGTTCTGGCTTCTGGGATAGCTGCGCAGCCTGCACTCGCTCCATAAGACGCACACACATTTCTCCTTACTTTTTAGGAGGGAAAAAGTGAGTCTTATAGAGCAAAAAATACGGTATATTATAAAAAAGGAATAAATGCTCATAAATAGGCAACATAATATAATTTAGGAACATAGAAAACAGCATTATACCGAGTCCATCTAGTTCTGTATTATTGACACTAACTGGCAGGGTTTCAGACAGGGGTTGTCTCTCAGCCCTGTCTAGAGATTATCTAAATCAGGGGTCAGCAAACTTTTTCAGCAGGAGGCCAGTCCACTGTCCCTCAGACCTTGTGGGGGGGCTGGACTATATTTGGGGGCGTTGGGGTTGGAAATAAACGAATAACTCAGAAATGCATCTTAAATAAAAGGACACATTCTACTCATGTAAAAAAACTCTGATTTTCGGACCGTCCATGAGCTTCATTGAGAAGGCGATTGGGTCGCATCCGGCCCCCGGGCCTTAGTTTGCCTACCCATGCTCTAGATCAGTGTTTCCCAACCTTGGGCCTCCAGATGTTTTTGGCCTACGACTCCCATCATCCCTAGCTAGCAAGACCAGTGGTCAGGGATGATGGGAATTGTAGTTCAAAAACAGCTGGAGGCCCAAGGTTGGGAAACACTGCTCTAGATGATGTACCTCAATATTGCCTGAACTGTCTGTCAGCAGTTCTCCAGGATTTCAGGCAGGGGTCTCTCCTAGGGTTAATGGTTGGGAGAAGAAATGCCCCCCACCTCACTCCACCTAGCTCAGAGGGTCCTCCAGCACTTCACAACTGGCCCCCGAGTGATGGGCCACCTTGTTCTATGTCATTTTAGAGTTGTAGGAATGCATATAGATCAGGCATAGGCAAAATTGGCCCTTCAGATGTTTTGGGACTACAGTTCCCATCATCCCTGACCACTGGTCCTGTTTGCTAGGGATGATGGGAGTTGTAGTCCCAAAACATCTGGAGGGCCGAGTTTGCCTATGCCTGGTACAGATGCTAGGAGAGGATATATTTATTAGATACAGTTGCCTTTGAAATTATTCAACTCCCCCCTATTACAAAGTGGGTTTATTATCAACATTTACAGACTTTCAGCTGTTTGCATTGAGCAAATCAAATAAAAGCAATTGAAATACAGCGGTACCTCTGTTTAAGAACTTAATTCATTCTGGAGGTCCGTTCTTAAAATGAAACTGTTCTTAACCTGAGGTACCACTTTAGCTAATGGGGCCTCCCATGGCCACAGCCGCGCGATTTCTGCTCTCATCCTGAAGCAGAGTTCTTAACCACAGGTACTATTACTAGGTTAGTGGAGTCTGTAACCTGAAGTGTATGTAACCTGAGGTATCACTGTAGCTCAGCACAACGGATGCTTCAAGTGGTTTCCCCAAATTCAGCTGAAAATGCAATCCGCACTGGCGCCACCTACTGTTGGCCTCCTTGCCTGCCACCCTACCAGAGCCAATGGGCACCAACTGATGGAAGGGGAAGCAGAAGAAGATGGAACCATCCCCCCATATCCTTCTCTCCTTTTCCATTACAGGTTGCTTCCCTTGCCATTTTGCAAGCTCACGACCAAACTGCTCCAGGCAGTTATTAAGGGGCAATGCATGGCGCGCAGTATTGGAAATAACAGGCTCCATTCAGGATCTCAGCACCCAGGGTAAACATGTGTTCATTGGCTCGGAATACCTTTCAGTGACACCCGCCATTTACCACGATGGAATCATTGTATGTAATGGATAATTGCTCGGCAATTAAACAATTTGGAAGCCATGAGGCAGGCTCATTAGAGTAGAAACAAATGGAAGGCGGATTGGCCTTTGTGAGCACAGCCGCCACCTCGAGAGTACTCGACAGAGTTGCTCTGTGAAAACACACAGATTTCTCTCTCTCTTTTCGATCTAGGTTTTTGTTTTTGTTTTTTGGAGAAGGGGAGATTGTCACCCACAACCTCCAGACTCCGGATCCCAGTTTCCAATCCGATTTGGGAAGTGGCCAGGGCCTTCAGGCCTATCTGAAGGTACACCATTTTATATCACTGCCATAGAAACAGAGAATTGTGGAGTTGGAAGGGACCCTGAGGGTCATCTAGTCCAACCCCCTCAAGTGCAGGAATCTCAGCTGAAACATCCATGGCAGATGGCCACCCAACCTCTGCATAAAAACGTCCAATGAAGGATGTCAACCTCCAGAGGAAGACTGTTCCACAGTCTGTTATTTTAGTCTCCCTGTATGTTTGGGTGGAATGTTACATCACCACCTCGAATGGGGTTGCCACCAAAAAGGAGAACCCTGAGTTCAGTTCTTCCCTCCTCCACAATGTCCTCCTTCAGTGTATCTTGCCCTGTTGTCAACATAGTGTCCATTTCTCCAACCTCATTGGCTGCGGCTAGAGGGGATACAGCCAAGCCAAGAACATGAAGTGAGCTGAATGAGTTGCAATCCAACCAGGGGCTGCCATTTTGGGTGGCACCCCTCCATTCTTGGGAATATGACATTTTCAGTAGCAACTCTACCTTCTTTGTACTGCTTTGGTTCAGTTCTCCCACTCACTTAATCCCCACAAGAGCCCTGTGAGTTAGGACAGGCTGCGGAGAAGAAGACGAAGATGAAGAAGAAGAGGAAGAAGAGGAAGAAGAAGAAGAAGAGTAAGAAGAGGAAGGAGAAGAAGAAGAAGAAGAAGAAGAAGAAGAAGAAGAAGAAGAAGAAGAAGAAGAGGAGGAGGAAGAAGAGGAAGGAGAAGGAGGAGGAGGAGAAGAAGAAGAAGAAGAAGAAGAAGAAGAAGAAGAAGAAGAAGAAGAAGAAGAAGAAGAAGAAGAAGAAGAAGAAGAAGAAGAGGGAGAAGAGGAAGAAGAGGAAGGAGAAGGAGAAGAAGAGGAAGAGGAAGAAGAGGAAGAAGAGGAAGAAGAGGAAGAAGAAGAAGAGGAAGGAGAAGGAGGAGGAGGAGAAGAAGAAGAAGAAGAGGAGGAGGAGGAGGAGGAGGAGTAGTTTGGATTTGATATCCCGCCTTTCACTCCCTTTAAGGAATCTCAAAGCAGCTAACAGTCTCCTTTCCCTTTCTCCCCCACAACAAACACTCTGTGAGGTGAGTGAGGCTGAGAGACTTCAGAGAAGTGGGACTGGCCCAAGGTCACCCAGCAGCTGCATGTGGAGGAGTGATGAAGCGAACCCGGTTCCCCAGATTACGAGTCCACCGCTCTTAACCACTACACCACACTGGCTCTGAGAGCGAGCAGCTGGCCCGTGGAAGCAGGAAGAACTACTGACTCTTGAGGAATGGAGAATGACGTTAACGGACTATGCAGAACTGGACAAACTAACTGGAAAAATAAGATACCAACGAGATCACAAGTTCCTAGAGGACTGGGGAAAAATTTCTGAGTATTTGAAGAGTGTGTGTGATGAACAAACAACGCTAGTGGGTTTTAAAGAAGCTTTGTGAAAGAATAAGGAATATTGCAAGAATGCAAATATGTTTGTAAAGGTATTTTAAAAGGCGATATTAATTTTGGGAATGCCTAGATAATAAATTTAAATATGGATGATTGTCAGAGAAGCTGAGGGAAGTCCAAAAGAGAAAAATATGTTAATTGGGAGTTGTTAATTGGAGATATTTGTGTAAAATTTAATAAAAAATTAAATTTTGAGCTTTGTGGCCAAGTGGGAATTTGAGCCTTGGTCTTGCAGGCTGTTGTCTGTCTCCCGAACCACAACACCGCATTGGCTGTTAGAAGTTGTCAGGGCAGTGGCGTAGCGTGGGGGGTGCAGGGGGGCCGGCCGCACCGGGCGCAACATCTGGGGGGCACGCTCCACGGGTTAGGGGGCGCAAATTACTTGCCTTGCCCCAGGTGCTGACAACCCACGCTACGCCACTGTGTCAGGGTGGTTCTCAAAGCACGATCATGTTCGCATCCCTCAAGTATCTGCAGTGCTCCCCGCATTGAAACCAGATCACTGAACAATGTTGAAAGAATGTATTGGAGTTTTATTCACCTCCCTCTTCCACCCCCACCTTCTCCTTCTTCCTCTCTCCTCTTCTGGTGCTGCTTTCCTAATTGCCATGACATTGAGAAGTTCTCATTGCCAGGTGTGTAAACTTCCTCTCTCTCTCTCTCTCTCTCTCTCTCTCTCTCTCTCTCTCTCTCTCTCTCCCTCCTGACACATCCTTGGCAGGACACACTGAGAACAGAGCAAGCGAGGTCAAGGTCACGACTGAGGAAAAAACAAACAGCATCGCAAGCATGCCAAGGTGAGTTTTCTCTTCCTGGTCACCTTGGCCAGATTGACCGCAGCCTTCCTTAAGGCTGAGAGGAAACTCTCGACTGTTTTAATCAGCTCCTAGCCATAGCTCCTTAACTGGTCAGCACCCATGTTCAGTCTGTGGTGAAAAGCAGAAAAGCTAACCTTAATCCATCTCAACACGACATTGACAGCAAGCCTGTTCATTTATAAAGGCTGTTTTGCTCCCGAGGTGTTACTGGAAGAGGGAACATAAAATTAAAAAATTGTTGAAGTGGCTATTCCTTCTCAAAATGATAGCTTTTACTTATGAAACGGTTAGCGATCTTGCACATCATTCAGGTTGTCAGACAAACAAATGAAAATGCATTCCTTGGGTTTTTTGGCAATACACACACTTATTTAAAGGCCACTGTCTGTTTTAAGATAAACAGACACACCAAATATAATTAGATTACACACCAGTATTGGGCTGAAAAGAAACCCCCTAGAATTCATATTTTAAATCAGAGCTTTCCAAACTGTTTGTCATGACACGTTAGTGTGTAGGTGTGTCACACGAATGCTCCCTGTGCTCCTCCCAGGGGTGGAAAGGGGTTCGTCTGCTAGGAAATCTGAATTACTGTGTCATGAAATGATGCATGTCTAAAAAGTGTGTCACCAACACGAAAAGTTTGGAGAACTTTGTTTTAAATGCTGGCTTTAATATAAAGCAGGCATCCCCAAACTAGGCCCGCCAGATGTTTTGGGACTACAGTTCCCATCATCCCTGACCACTGGTCCTGTTAGCTAGGGATGATGGGAGTTGTAGTCCCAAAACATCTGGAGGGCTGAGTATGGGGGTACCTGATATAGAGATAGGTAGATAATTCAGTCAGTTGAGCATGAGACTCTTAATCTTAGGGTTGTGGTTTGAAGTCCCACATTGGGGAAAAGATTCCAGAATTGCAGGGGTTTGGACTAACTGATCCTTGTGATCCTTTTCAACTCAACAGTTCTATGATTCTATGAAGTTGAATTGATTTCACAGGTGGAATATGCTATGTGTTCCAAGTCTTTCCTACTCAAATGCAACTTCGGGTCCCCTCCTAACCTCAATTTTGAGTCACGCAAGGCACTGGTGGGTTCCCCAAAATGGGGAAAGACTGAATTAAAATCTTACTTCTGCCTTGATTTATAATGTGAGCTTGGGGCAGCTATTTCTTCTCATTGTCCGTCTCAACATTTTTGCATAAGGGAATTTATTGTTGTTGTTTAGTCATTTAGTCGTGTCCGACTCTTCGTGACCCCATGGACCAGAGTACGCCAGGCACTCCTGTCTTCCACTGCCTCCCGCAGTTTGGTCAAACTCATGCTGGTAGCTTTGAGAACACTGTCCCACCATCTCGTCCTCTGTCTTCCACTTCTCCATCTTTCCCAACATCAGGGTCTTTTCCAGGGAGTCTTCTCTTCCCATGAGGTGGCCAAAGTATTGGAGCCTCAGCTTCAGGATCTGTCCTTCCAGTGAGCACTCAGGGCTGATTTCCTTCAGAATGGATAGGTTTGATCTTCTTGCAGTCCATGGGACTCTCAAGAGTCTCCTCCAGCACCATAATTCAAAAGCATCCATTCTTCGGCGATCAGCCTTCTTTATGGTCCAGCTCTCAAAGTTACAACTATGTGCTAAGATTCTGACTTGCCATCCACCCTGAGCTTGGGAAAGTGCGATAAGCCTGGAGTCAATTGGGATGTTTGTGTGTGATGGAAAAAAACCACACTGCATGTGCTCATAAGAATCCATGAAGAATCCTGCTAGATCATACGGAAAGTCTGGGAAGCCCTTCAGCAAGGTGTGGAAGCAAACAAAGCCTCTCATGTGGTTTGTCCAGGAATTTAGAGGCCTACTGCTCCTGAACATGCATGCTCCATACAGTAACCATGACCAACACCCGCCCTAATTCTCTACCAATGTGTCTAATCAAATGAAAATCCATTGGAGCCTGGGGCCATCACTCCCCACAAATGGCTCAAAGTTATTTTGCCCCTTTATCATTCCTTTACATAGTTGAAGACTTGGCCCTGGTACTGAAAGCAGGAATGCAGCTCCAGTCTGAGTAATGAGAGCGAGAGTGAGAGAGAGGGAGAGAGAGAGAGAGAGAGAGAGAGGAGGAGGAGGAGGAGGAGGAGGAGGAGGAGGAGGACAGGTGAGTCTTTATGGGAAGGAGTGGAGGGAAAGGTAGGATGGAAATTGTGAAGTCTGCAGGCAATAAGTGCTCTCCATTAATATCTCTCGAGATAATCCTATTATTTTAATATAGCATAGGGTGGGAAGAGGGGCAGATTTTTGAGTGCCAACAATCCAATAATTGGCATGTTAGGGGATCGGCTGTGAACAGCTGGAACAGCTGGAGAGGACTCAGATGGTGTCCTGTATGTGGAGCAACAGCCTCAGAGGCAGCAGTCCTTCTGGATTTCCGGAAGAGGTCTTCCCCATCGTCTGCTATCAGGAGAGGCCAGGGATTGAACCCCAAACCCACTAGATGCGTCGCATGTGCTCTGCCATGGGTCTACATGCGATCCCTTCCTGTGGCACTGAACCAGGTGTTAGGGTTGCCGTTTGGAAGCCCAGAGACAAAGTAGCACTTCTCAGGTGATCAGTGTGAATATTATCCAGGTGTCTCCAGTTCACTGTAGTAGTAGTAGTAGTAGTAGTAATAATAATAATAATAATAATAATAATATAAAAAAATAAAAGAGACATCACCTTGCCAACAAAGGTCCGTATAGTTAAAGCTATGGTTTCCCCAGTAGTGATGTATGGAAGTGAGAGCTGGACCATAAAGAAGGCTGATCGCCAAAGAATTGATCTGAAGGACAGATCCTGAAGCTGAGACTCCAAGACTTTGGCCACCTCATGAGAAGAGAAGACTCCTTGGAAAAGACCTTGATGTTGGGAAAGATGGAGGGCACAAGGAGAAGGGGACGACAGAGGACAAGATGGTTGGACAGTGTTCTCGAAGCTACCAGCATGAGTTTGACCAGGAGTGCCTGGGGTGCTCTGGTTCATGGGGTCACAAAGAGTCAGATACGACTAAACGACTAAACAACAACAACAACAAAATAATAATAATAAAAATCCCTGTACGGCTTCATAGAAATCCAGCTGGATGCAATGTACAGGAACCCCGAAAAGTGATTCATAATAAAGAGTTTGAGAATGTTGACTCCTCCTGTGCACACAGGCAAAGTGAATAGCTGAGGTTTGGGGTGTGGCATTAAGACCTTTGTTCAAATCCCCTTGAAAAGAACACTGCAGGGTCACCTTACACAACACCTGAGTAACCCACGGCCAGACCCACCGTTCCCACGTTCCTCAGACGGGAAGATTTCTGGAGAGATCGAATTGCCCACCTGTTTCCTTTGCATGCTCATTTCATAATAATGACGGTGTGGCAAGCAAAAGTCTTGAGACAGAGCCATCAGGTCCTGATTATGTTACAGCGCAGGACAATGCTTAACGAGGAAGCTGTAGTGCAAAGGGAGCAATTACTGCATTCTTAGCCATGGGCACGCCTTCAGATAAGGAAGGTTCCTTCAGCATGAAAGACGGGGAGGTTTATATAAAAGGGGAAGTCCAGTTCTAAGCAGGTGGGGGATATTTACTCGCTTTTGGAATTTTACTTAGCCGAATCATAAAGAGACTGAGAAGCTCCTTGCTGCAAGGAAAGGATCCTTCTAGGCACTACCTTGCTCTATGATCAGTCACTCTATGCAATGACACACACAAAGGATGGTATAAAGTGGTGGCTTTCCAGTAGCAGAAAACACTTGAACTTGCAAAAGGAAAGGTATCCAATTTCCAACTCCTATATAAGCTCCCCCACAAAGAAGGTGGATAGCCGAAGAATGGATGCTTTTGAATTCAGGTGCTGGAGGAGACTCTTGAGAGTCCCATGGACTGCAAGAAGAACAAACCTATCCATTCTTAAGGAAATCAGCCCTGAGTGCTCACTGGAAGGACAGATCCTGAAGCTGAGGCTCCAATACTTAGGCCACCTCATGAGAAGAGAAGACTCTCTGGAAAAGACCCTGATGCTGGGAAAGTTGGAGGGCACAAGGAGAAGGGGACGACAGAGGACGAGATGGTTGGACAGTGGTCTCGAAGCTACCAGCATGAGTTTGACCAAACTGCGGGAGGCAGTGGAAGACAGGAATGCCTGGCGTGCTCTGGTCCATGGGGTCACGAAGAGTCGGACACAACTAAACAACTAAACAACAACATATAAGCTCCCAGCCCAAGTTGATTCATTGCTGAGGCAACAGTTCTCATCCCAGTTCCAGCCCTGCCTTTCCGCCTCCAACATACCACAAACTAAACAGTGGCCCACCTCCACAAACTGTTTCTCTGATCAAAATTATATCCCAAAGAGCAAGAACGGCCAGACTTGGGCATTCCACTTAGAAACTTTTTAGAGAGCTATGGGCACCACCCACTCACCCCTGTCACAGAAGAGAGGTGATGCCCACTTCCCCCCTGCCAGTCCATTTTCCTGTCTCACCAAATCCTAGCTTCTCAGTCAATCCCCTTTCAGCTGCTGGTCTCATCTTTTGAAAGTGCATAGAGCTGAAAGAGGAAGGAGTGGCAGTTTTGCAACTTCCTGCTTTACCTCTATGTACTTTAGGAGGGGTAGTAGGGGAGATCGTGAGGCTTCATGGGTTTCAGGAGATGTCCTCAAGGTCACTTGGGGGCACCATTTTAGTAGCCCCAGAGAGAGGGGTTTCGTTTACATGCATTTGTGTGTAATGCATGTTGTTGTGTCCGACTCTTCGTGGCCCCCTGGACCAGAGCACACCAGGCATTCCTGTCTTCCACTGCCTCCCGCAGTTTGGTCAAACTCATGCTGGTAGCTTTGAGAACACTGTCCCACCATCTCGTCCTCCGTCGTCCCCTTCTCCTTGTGCCCTCCATCTTTCGCAACATCAGGATCTTTTCCAGGGAGACTTCTCTTCTCATGAGGTGGCCAAAGTCTTGGAGCCTCAGCTTCACGATTTGTCCTTCCAGTGAGCACTCAGGGCTGATTTCCTTCAGAATGGAGAGGTTTGATCTTCTTGCAGTCCATGGGACTCTCAAGAGTCTCCTCCAGCACCATAATTCAAAAGCATCAAGTCTTCGGCGATCAGCCTTCTTTATGGTCCAGCTCTCACTTCCATACATCACTACTGGGAAAACCATAGCTTTAACTAGATGGACCTTTGTTGGCAAGGTGATGTCTCTGCTTTTTAAGATGCTGTCTAGGTTTGTCATTGCTTTTCTCCCAAGAAGCAGGCATCTTTTTATTTCGTGACTGCTGTCACCATCTGCAGTGATCATGGAGCCCAGAAAGTAAAATCTCTCACTGCCTCCATTTCTTCCCCTCTATTTGACAGGAGGTGATGGGCCCAGTGGCCATTATCTTCATTTTTTTGATGTTGAGCTTCAGACCATATTTTGCGCTCTCCCCTTTCACCCTCATTAAAAGGTTCTTTAATTCCTCCTCACTTTCTGCCATCAAGGTTGTGTCCTGTATATCTGAGGTTGTTGATATTTATTCCAGCAATCTTAATTCCAGCTTGGGATTCATCCAGCCCAGCCTTTCACAGTGTAATGCATAGTTTGCTCCTGATTTCAAAAAGGTTATCGAGCAGAGATTTTCTCATCACAGAAGGTGCCCAAGACCTTTCTTAGCAGGTAATGTCACCATGATCTTTTTCTGAGAAACCTACACAAGCGCAGCACTTGAAAAGTAAACCCATCCTTTCAAAACTCTTCCCTAGATTTCCTGAACAGCCACGGATGAAGTCTATAGGGAGCCTTGGAGAACACTGCTTTAAACAAATGCCCACAGAGAGTCGTCATTAACCCAATTAAGCAGGTGGGTGGAGAGGGTCTCTCCGATCATTTACACCTTGCTAATGAAGTGTGTGACGGTTCATCTCTTCCAAACAAGATACACTCAAGAAATGTCCTGGCACAGGGGAAGTGGAAATTAATTAATTGAAGGAAGGAGGTGGCGGCGGCAACAACAGCGATGAGATTATAACGGGGGAATCTGAACAAGGCAACAATAACCTGGTGCTGATGATTAATCCCTAAAGGGTGTCTCGCCCTTCCAAACCAATGGCTGAGATATCAAGTTACAGGAGACAAGACATGGATTCAAACCACAAAGCATCTTTGCAGCACAAGTGCAGCCAAGATCTTATCAGAAAGACATTTAAAAATATATATATAAAAAATTGCTCTGCACTCCTCCTGTTCAAATCCAGCCTTGAAATCTGTTAAATAAAAGTGAACAATGTAGGTGGAGATCTTCAAATTCATAACATAGAAAGGGTATGAAGATTGCCATACTGCAACCTGGAGGACTGGCACGGGGCTTTGAATGAAGATGAGGAAGGAGAAGGTTCTGTGCCTGTTATCTGACCCTCATTCTGGCTCGGTTTGGGGACAATGCCAAGGGTCATAGGTCAGTGGTAGAACATCAGCTTTACCTGCAGAAGTTCCCAGGTTCAATCAATTGGGCTAGACTGACCAAAGGTCTGGCTCAGTATAAGGTATCTCCCTATGTTCTTAGGGTCAAGTTGTTGTTGCTGTTGTTTAGTCGTTTAGTCGTGTCCGACTCTTCGTGACCCCATGGACCAGAGCACGCCAGGCACTCCTGTCTTTCACTGCCTCCCGCAGTTTGGTCAGACTCATGCTGGTAGCTTTGAGAACACTGTCCAACCATCTCGTCCTCTGTCTTCCCCTTCTCCTTGTGCCCTCCATCTTTCCCAACATCAGGGTCTTTTCCAGGGAGTCTTCTCTTCTCATGAGGTGGCCAAAGTATTGGAGCCTCAGCTTCAGGATCTGTCCTTCCAGTGAGCACTCAGGGCTGGTTTCCTTAAGAATGGATACGTTTGATCTTCTTGCAGTCCATGGGACTCTCAAAAGTCTCCTCCAACACCATAATTCAAAAGCATCCATTCTTCAGCGATCAGCCTTCTTTATAGTCCAGCTCTCACTTCCATACATCACTACTAGGAAAACCATAGTTTTAACTAGATGGACCTTTGTCGGCAAGGTGATGTCTCTGCCTTTCAAGATGCTTTCTAGGTTTGTCATTGCTTTTCTCCCAAGAAGCAGGCATCTTTTTATTTCGTGACTGCTGTCACCATCTGCAGTGATCATGGAGCCCAAGAAAGTAAAATCTCTCACTGCCTTCATTTCTTTCCAAGTAGATGTTATTTATCATATCTCTGAATCTGGAATTCCCAACATAATTTGCTTTTTCTAGAAGCAGGCATGGAATGGGAGGGGCCATTGGATTAGGACCATGACGTGATGGGAGGGGCATCTAACCCTTCCCCACACCTGCTCTATGGCCCCGATCCAGGTTTTCCCCTGAAGCTGCTATTAGAGGTGGTG
Organism: Podarcis gaigeae; assembly: GCF_964106915.1. Classification (NCBI taxonomy): domain Eukaryota; kingdom Metazoa; phylum Chordata; class Lepidosauria; order Squamata; family Lacertidae; genus Podarcis; species Podarcis gaigeae. Next base: position 6,997,404 of record NC_139678.1, read on the forward strand.
GAAGCTTCCAAGTACACATCTTTCAGAGGAGTGACCTGGACTGTGGCTGTGACACAGAAGTAAAGTCTTGTGTACACATGCACCCACTGTAGTTCTGATCCTAACTGGTGACTTTTAAAAAGCAAATATTAACACTGAGAGCACCAACAAAATATGTAGCTTGACCTGAAGTCTTAATGCTTGAGGTCCTTTAAGCAGATACACCAGGAACTGAACTCAAGATCTTCTGCATACTGAGAACTGAGGACATATGAGGTCACCACCAGAGGTGCTGCTTTGGATGAAGATGTCAGGATATCCTGCAACCAATTTAGGTCCTGAACAATTTAGGTCCAGGATACCTTAGGGACCGCTTGAACTCTTGTATCCCAGCTTGATCACTGAGGTCACTTGTAGGACCATCTTTGGCTGTCCCCATAGTTGGTGAGGCACACCTAAGGTCAACATGAAACTGAGCCTTCCTTGTTATTCGTCCAAACTTGTGGAATGCTTAGAATCATAGAATAGCAGTGCTGGAAGGGACCCAACAGAGAATCAGCAGGGGTCTTCAGTTCCTAAATGCTGGCTGAAAACTCTTCTATTCCACTAGGCTTTTGCAAAGAAAGAAAGAAAGAAATTTGTTAGTGGCTTATTTGTGGGGTTTTTTTTACAAGGCTGTTCATTATTTGTTGTACACAGCTTTGATATATTTTATGAAATTGTGGAAATTAAGGGTGGAACTCAGTGTGGTGCTAAGTGGGGCTTGCACACAAGCAATTGAACAATGGAACTTCTTGTCTGTAATGGTTCTAGGGGTTGCTCATGCGTAAGTCGTCGCCACACCTGGCTGAGTTACCTGGGTGAAACCGATTCTGTCCGGACAGCCACTCACCCGCGGCTGTCTCAGTCGCTGGCAGAATCCGTCGGTGGGCGTTTCTTGAACTTCTTCCAGCAAAGAAGCTCTTTGATGCCTAGTCTCCGCCTACTCTCCCTGCGCGGAAGCCTTCTGCGCAGGGAGGGTGTGGGCAGCGGAGGACCCGTGCTCTCCCCGATGGTCTCCGGTGAGGAGTCATGGAGCCTCCTCTCCGATTCCCCCATCTGCCCCCCTTCTCCACTGGTGCTACGCTGATTTCCTTCCCCAATAGCTGGGCTGCTTCTCTCCCTCCTGGGACGCTCTCCGTAATCCCTCTGGAGCCCTCCCTCTCCCTCTGGCTCCGATGGCAGTTCCCTGACATTGTCCTCCTCCTTGCATGTGCGGTGGGGATTCTCCCAACACTCCAGAGCAGTGGGGGGAGAAGAGGGAGGGAAAGCCCTACTGTATGATCAAACCTTGTTCCGCACAAGCAACAACTTAGTCGACTGGTTAGGTGACTGGGAGTGGCCGCCGAGACCATATAACACCAGTCCTGAAAGACCTTCATTGGCTCCCAGTACGTTTCCAAGCACAATTCAAAGTGTTGGTGCTGACCTTGAAAGCCCTAAACGGCCTCAGCCCAGTATACCTGAAGGAGCGTCTCCACCACCACCGTTCAGCCCAGACACTGAGGTCCAGCTCTGAGGGCCTTCTGGCGGTTCCCTCCCTATGAGAAGTGAGGTTACAGGGAACCAGGCAGAGAGCCTTTTCAGTTGTGGTACTTGCCCTGTGGAACGCCTTCCCTTCAGATGTCAAGGAAATAAACAACTATCTGACTTTTAGAAGACATCTGAAGGCAGCCCTGATTTACGGAAGTTTTTATTGTTTGAAGTTTTATTCTGTTTTTAATCTGTTGGGAGCTGCCCAGAGTGGCTGGGGAAACCCAGCTGAATGGGTGAGATATTATTATTGTTAATAATAATAATAATAATAATAATAATAATAATAGTAAGTTGTTCTTGTTGTTGAATCCTGCCCTCAGCATTTTTTAAAAAAACAAATAAACAAACTAGGAAACCGTCACATTTTTTTTACGCTAAACAGTCTGGGGGAAAATCCTCATGATGTCTCGCTGGCTTCTCCTTCATCAGAATCCACCTGGAACCATTCCGAAAGTTATTAGCGGTGTTTGTACAATAATAATCCCCCGGTCCTTTGAGGAGCCGATTCTTAGAGCCATACAACTTTCTGAAGAGCGAAAAGCTCAACCAGAAGCAGAACTGTCGTCAAACTTGTTTATCTAATCCTACTGCAAAATGGAGCTCAATTCCCTTTCCCCCGCCAGGGGTAATTTGTGGTTTCACACAGTGCTTTTGACTGTCGGGGCCACCACACATAAAAAGAGTCGAGGAAATCAAGAAACACACACAAAGGATATTTCTAACTTCTTCTTCTTCTTCAAATCACAATCACTGGTTTTGCCCTAGAGCAGCAATCCTAGAAAACTGAAATCTGAAAGCTGTGGTGAGGAGAGAGGGAGCGAGAGAGAGAGGAAATAAATTATGAGCCGACTGAAGAAACAGAGGGATCTTGTACAATTTGGCTTGATGATTTTATTTGCACAAAGAACTCCACGTGGCTTTCCTGCACAGAAATATATGAATAATGCCACCCCCCATCAGAGGGGTTTCTTAAGGTCTGTTGTTGTTGTTGTTTAGTCATTTAGTTGTGTCCGACTCTTCATGACCCCATGGACCAGAGCACGCCAGGCACTCCTGTCTTCCACTGCCTCCCGCAGTTTGGTCAAACTCATGTTGGTAGCTTCGAGAACACTGTCCAACCATCTCATCCTCTGTCGTCCCCTTCTCCTTGTGCCCTCCATCTTTCCCAACATCAGGGTCTTTTCCAGGGAGTTTTCTCTTCTCATGAGGTGGCCAAAGTCTTGGAGCCTCAGCTTCAGGATCTGTCCTTCCAGTGAGCACTCAGGGCTGATTTCCTTAAAAATGGATAGGTCTGATCTTCTTGCAGTCCATGGGACTCTCCAGAGTCTCCTCCAGCACCATAATTCAAAAGCATCAATTCTTTGGCGATCAGCCTTCTTTATGGTCCAGCTCTCGCTTCCATACATCACTACTGGGAAAACCATAGCTTTTACTATACAGACCTTTGTTGGCAAGGTGATGTCTCTGCTTTTTAAGATGCTGTCTAGGTTTGTCATTGCTTTTCTCCCAAGAAGCAGGTGTCTTAAGGTCTAGCAACATGAAATTAAAACTGGGCAAGCCAAGCTTAAAGGAGAAATTTGATCCGGTTTTCATTTAAAGGCAAATTTATCTAATCTGCACTTTGCTGAGTTGGTTAGAGTGCGCTGCTGATACCGCCAAGGTTGCAGGTTCGAAGGGGGCAGGTTCATATTCCTGCATTGTAGGGGGTTGGACTAGATCAGGCCCAGGGGCCTAATCCGGCCTGCCGTTTGGTTTAATGTGGCCCCTGCGGCAGTTTATTTTCTGGGGTAAAATCCTAAAAAAAGCTAAATGACTTCAAACGTAAAAAAGGCCAACAACTCTGGGAGAATTTTTTTTTAAAAAAAAAAAGCTCAAAAAAATAGGTCACCAACTTTGGTCGGCCCTCACACATGTTCACTTCATCAAACCTGGCCCTCTTTGAAAAAAGTTTGAACACACCTGGACTACATGGGATGGGAAGGGATGTTCAGGGTCCCTTCCAACACGATTCTATGAGAACTGAAGCACAGCTGTCTTTTGAAATTCACACTGCTTCAAATTTTGCAGTGCCATTCTCCAGCCAAGTAATGTGTACAAAAATGCACTGACCTGGACAGAAAGATGCATATATTGGTGAATATGCAGAATTATTATTATTATTATTATTATTATTATTATTATTATCATCATTACCCCACCCAACTGGCTGGGCCTCCCCAGCCACTCTGGGTGGCTTCCAACAAAATATTAAAATACAGTAATGCATCAAACATTAAAAGCTTCCCTAAACAAGGCTGCTTTCAGATGTCTTCTAAAAGTCTGGTAGTTGTTTTTCTCTTTGACATCTGGTGGGAGGGCGTTCCACAGGGCAGGTGCCACTACCAAGAAGGCCCTCTGCCTGGTTCCCTGTAACTTGGCTTCTCGCAGTGAGGGAACCACCAGGAGGCCCTCAGAGCTGGACCTCAGTGTCCGGGTAGAACGATGGGGGTGGAGGCGCTCCTTCAGATATACTGGACCGAGGCTGTTTAGGGCTTTAGAGGTCAGCACCAACACTTTGAATTGTGCTCGGAAATGAATTGCAGTGGCGTAGCGTGGGGGGTGCAGGGGGGGCTGGCCACACCGGGCGCAACATCGGGGGGATGGCGTGCGCTCGCACTCGCAGCTCTCTGCCCTTACCTGGCTCACTCAGGGTTAGGGGGCGCAAATTACTTGCCTTGCCCCGGGTGCTGACAACCCATGCTACGCCACTGAGGAATTGTATTAGGAAAATTGCTTTGCAACCACGTGTAGATGAGGGAAAATTACATACAGAAACATTAGGAGGTATTCACACAAAAAGGCTAATGAGTTTTCACAAGGACTTTTAATTACAGTGGTACCTCGGGTTAAGTACTTAATTCGTTCTGGAGGTCCGTTCTTAACCTGAAACTGTTCTTAACCTGAAGCACCACCTGGGGCCTCCTGCTGCCGCCGCACGATTTCTGTTCTCATCCTGAAGCAAAGTTCTTAACCCAAGGCTCTATTTCTGGGTTAGCGGAGTCTGTAACCTGAAGCGTATGTAAACTGAAGCGTATGTAACCCGAGGTACCACTGTATTATTATTTTTAAACAATTTTGGGGAGCAAATCCATGTTTGGCTTGCGACAAGCACACATAACCCTCCCTGCCTCCCTGAATGAATCCTGTTGTTTCCGTCGTTGGAGAAGGGGGGCGGCGGGGACAGTAGGCCAGCAGATTAAGGCTGCATTCTGTGGTCCTCGTGGTACAGCAGGATTCGGGGTGCTTGCATCAATCCTATCAGTTCCTGGCATCGTTTTGCCCTTACTCCTGGTAATTAATCTTTTCATGAATCGCTGTCACATTTGCAGCCATTTCATTAAGTTCCTCTCCATTTTATGTAACCACTTGCTGCATCTCACATCTGCTCCAACAAGGGGGAAAGGTCACACCAAGGGGATGGCCTCAGCCCCTCCCTCCCAGCAACCCCCCCCCCCACTTGTTTTTCTCATTGCCGGACACAGATACAGATAAACATGCTTACGTAACTGTTGCCTGCATGTCAGGAGAGCTACAGCTTCCAAAGCTGTAGGCGGTGCGGGGGGTGGGGGTTAGAAATCCTGAATCAGTTTCTGTACATACCCAGGATAATTCCTGTGAATGATTCCTGATGCAATCGTTGTTTTCACTCTGTCTTCTGTAGAAGGGACACCGTTCATTCATTATTCTTATTTTTTTAAAAAATAGAAAATCCAGATTACGTGGCTGCCAAACTGTTCCATCTCAGTGGTTCCCATTTTGACCTCCCCCCCCCCCCCGCCGGAACTCTCTGTGGCTTTTAAAATATATATATCGTATTTTTTGCTCTATAAGACTCACTTTTTCCCTCCTAAAAAGTAAGGGGAAATGTGTGTGCGTCTTATGGAGCGAATGCAGGCTGCGCAGCTATCCCAGAAGCCAGAACAGCAAGAGGGATTGCTGCTTTCAGTGTGTAGTGATCCCTCTTGCTGTTCTGGCATCTGAGATTCAGAATATTTTTTTTCTTGTTTTCCTCCTCCAAAAACTAGGTGCGTCTTGTGGTCTGGTGCGTCTTATAGAGCGAAAAATATGGTGTGTGTGTGTGTGTGTGTGTGTGTGTATGTGTGTGTGTGTGTGTATATATATATATATATATATATATGCTTTCGTAGATTTTCACGGGTACAGGAATGCAGGTTTTGGTGTCCTCGGGTGTCTTCCCGTGTAAAAGTTGGGGTGTCTAGGCGACGTTTCGACGAGGTCTCACTCGTCATCTTCAGGCTGGTGCTTTCGGCTTCTTGTTACTGGAACAGAGCGGGATCTCAATGTTTGAGTTCCTATAAATACTGTAGAGGGGGTGTGGTGTCTAGCCTCCAATGTTCTGGGCAGAGAGGAAGTTCCCAGGCTAGTGTGCCTTTTCTTCTTTTGTTCCTTAATTACTTGAGAGATACCTTGAGTGATTTCTTGAGTGATATCCTGAGTACCACTTAGGTGGGTCATTAGGTGTGGATTAGTTGCTAAAGTCTTTGTGTCTTGACCTCTTGAACTTTGTGAAGAGTTTTCCTGAGAAGATGGCTGTATTGCACTTAGTTGTGCTTTGGCTTGGCTTCGTGTATAGGGGCGAGCTGTGGTTTTGTGGCTTGTGTCAGCCAGATCTGTGTAGGGATTGCAGGGGGGTGCAGCATCCGGAGGTGCCACCATGGATTGGCTACTGGATGGTGTCAGTAATTCATCTGTGGAGAGGGTCTGGGTTTGGGTCTGGTGTGGTTGATTGGTGTTGGCGTTCTGTGTGCCTCTGGATCTGGTGTCAGTTTTTGTGGGGAGGGCTAATTTCCAGATGTCTGGCAAGCGGGATGTGTCGTCACGCTTGTTCATGTTGTGAGGGTGTTTCTCTATCTCGATGGCTTCCATGATTATTCTCTTGTGGTGATGTTCCGTGTTAAAGAGCAATTTGGAATCTGCAAAATTAATTTCGTGTCCTGTTTCTTTCATGTGTTGGAAAAGAGAGGAAGTTTTTTCTTCTTTTTTGACGGCATTCTTGTGTTCTGCGATACGTGCATTTATTCGTCTGTTTGTTTGTCCAATGTACGTGGCTGGGCAGACTTTGCAGGGTATTTCATAGATCCCTTGGTTTTCCAACTGGATTTTATCCTTGGGGTTTCTGAGGATATTGGCTATTTTTTGGTTGGTGCAAAAGGCTGTTTTGATATTGTGTTTATGGAGGATTTTGCTAATTTTATCTGTAGTGCCCTTGATATAAGGAAGGAGGGCCATGCCATTGTTTTCTTCTGTGTCTTGGTTTTTGGGGGGTGTTTCCTTTAGCTGGTGCTGCAATTGCACTGTAAGGCTATATATATAGCCTTACAGTGCAATTGCAGCACCAGCTATTGAGGCTTGCCAGGTCTGCTGTCCCTTTCATTTCCCTCTTTATCCTTTTCTTCTGAAATCTGCTGCTCAACTTCTGCTCCTTTAATTAGTGGCTTCCTGTTCACTCATGCGGCCAAGGCTTTGGTGAGGCTGGTTCCAGGCGGGGAGATTTTATCACAGCCCACTCCTCGATTTCCTCGCTACAGAGCTTTTCCACAGCTGCACACTCCTATTTCCCACCATGTCAGTTCCCACCATGTCACCATGCGTCATGTCAGTTCCTGTTCCTTGCAGTGGGGAGAAGTTCTGCTTACTGCTTTCCTCTTCACAGTCAAAACAATTTCTCATACATTTCTATTCCCCCCCTTGATTTTTTTAAAAATTTAATTAAGTGGCTGTGCTAGATGGGGCTGATGGGAGTTATAGTCGAAAACATCTGGAGGGCCCCAGGTTGGCAAAGTCTGTTTTATGTGGAATGGAACCAGGAAGGAAAGGTCCACGAAAGGACTGCTTTCTGCTATGCAAACACCCACTGTTCCTTAAGCACATCTTTATTTCATTTAATTCCATCTCATGTTTCATTTGTACGCCACCTTTCTACATCAGTGTGCTCAAGACGGTTTACAATAAGGTTACCAGATTTTTTCAATGAATCCGGGGACACTTTAATTAATTAAGCATTTGAGACGTTGATGCTGCAGCGATGGTGGTGGCAGAGGGGTGGCCACCGCCTTGACCTCAACCGCCATGTTTCCCCTTCCTCCGAGGCTTCTATCTCCTTTCTCCATGAGCCTGGGCAGCCCCTGAGTTGTTGGTTCTTCGGTGGTGGTGGTGGTGGGGAAGCGGTGCGCAGTGGGTCAGGCATGGAAGGCGGAGAAGGAGGGCCAAGAGCGGCGGCGGCAGCGGCAGCGAGGCTCGGGCAGCACGATGCCTCCCTTCCCATCAGAGCAGCCCCAATCCCATTCCTACTTGCGTGCAAGCAGGAGGGGGCAGGGATCCCTCAGCTGGGAAGGGAGGCTTCACACTGCCATTCGGAGCAGCCCCATCCCAACTCCTACTTGCGTGCAAGCCGGAGGGGGCAGGGATCTCTCAGGCAGCTCCTGAAGCCAGCCAGCGCCAACTGCTCTGGGCTGCTGAGTCTGCCGCTGCTGCATTTCCCGGGGACATTAGATGAAATCCGGGGACATTCCGGGGATGGAATTTGTCCAGGGACTTATTCACAAATCCGGGGACTGTCCCTGGGAAACGGGGACGTCTGGTAACCCTGGTTAACAAGCTATAGTTTTGGGTTTTCAAGGACAGCCCACAAACAAGACAAGCAATAAAGTAAACAAAGAGCAACAGCTGTTTGGAGATGGAATGAAAGGGGCAGAAGGTTCAGTACCCTTTTGCAGACATCGTGGTAAAATAGATTCCACAAAGGGATTCTGGAAGTGAGAGGCACATATTGATAAGGTAACCTCAACATAGAGAGGCATGTATCTCTGGGCATCTGTGAAGGCCACTATGGGACTTGTCCACCTGGGAAGGTAATAATAATAATAATAATAATAATAATAATAATAATAATAATAATTTTTATTTATACCCCACCCTCCCCAGCCAAGGCCGGGCTCAGGGCGGCTAACAAGCAATAATAAAAACAAGTTGAATGAATACAACTTAAAAACAAGATTCAAATACAACATTAAAATATTGAAACATTAAAATATTAAAATGCAGCCTCATCACAGGAGGAGAAAGGAAAAAGAAAAAAGAAAGAGGGGGAGGGAATCAAATTGGCTCCAAGCCAAAGGCCAGGCGGAACAACTCTGTCTTACAGGCCCTGCGGAAAGAAATCAGATCCTGCAGGGCCCTGGTCTCATCAGGCAGAGCGTTCCACCAGGCTGGGGCCAGTGTTCAAAAGGCCCTGGCTCTGGTTGAAGCTAATCTAACTTCCTTACGGCCCGGGACCTCTAGGGCGTTGCTGTTTATGGACCTTGAGGCTCTCCGTGGGGCATACCGGGAGCGGCGGTCTCGTAGGTACGAGGGTAGCCCATCTAGGAGAAGGAAAACTCTGATCCTAAACCCCAGCTACCCTGTAGCTAACTCATTCATGAGAAAGACTTCAGGTGTTCCTCAATCCTTACCCATTGCCTTGTGGGACATCTTTGGGAGAAGAAAAGGCCAAGGAGCAAAGCCTACACAAATCTGGAGTGGATTCCCTAAGACCTTGTACGCCTCCTTCCTGCAACTCCTCCAGCCCAGCTGGTGCCAAACATCTTGCTCTGCTTTCCTATGGACCACATCAGCCAGGCCAAGAGGGAGTTATTGTCATCTAAGGAGTCCAGGATCTCCATACACACTACGCTGCCCAGGCCTGCACCCTGGAGAGGTCACTTCAGTGCTGCAAACACAGGCAGGCAGCAGTTATGAGCTATGGAAGCAGAAGCCAAACAACATCAAAATGTTCTCATTTCATAGCTTCTCTCAGAAGCCTCATAGAACCGGGGCTTTCAGCCAGAACTCACCAGAACTGAGTTCTGGCACCTCTCAGGTGGGCACCCTTGCCATGATACGATAACAAGAGAGGCGTTCATGGTGAGTTCCGGCACCTCTTTTTCCAGAAAAATAGCGCTGCATAGAAACCTCCTGAGATGGGGTGTGCATATGCAGTGTGCCTATCTCACATTCTTAAGGACTAGAAACCTGCTCTTATTTTTTAAAAAACCCCTGAGATCCTTAGAAAATGCATTTCTTAATTTTAATTTTTTAAATTATTTTGCACTTGGGCAGGCTTGCATTTAGGGATTCACATTTCTGAATGGATATTCTTTTGACAAAGTAACCCACTGCCTTTCATTTGGCATTATTACAATTGTAGAGAGATATGTTCCACTGAATTGTGTGCGCTTGGTGTTTGGTAGGGTTCCCCCCCCCCCAGAATTCTCTCCCCCCCCCTTTGGCTCAGTGCCCTTTCCTGTTGCGAGTGGGGAGGTAAAATATTTTCATTACCTTCTCCCCTAGAAGGAAGGAAACTTCAAAGAGGAAGTGGGAAGGAGGTGAGCTTCTTAACCCTAATTTCCCTACCACCAGCGTGGTTTTGGCTGCGCATCATAAAATTAGTTTACACTTGCTCCTTCAGAAAAAAAATGGGGGGGGGGGCAATTGGATGGTTGCAGGTTTTTTGCTTGGTGGGTTTGGTGCGGCTTGTGTGTGTTTCTTTTTTTAAAAAAATCATATTGTAAACCTAGTGATTATTTCATGCTGTTTAAACTATATTTATAGCCTTTGATCATACATTAGAAGACCCGAGTAAAGTGCTGATATGCTGGGGATACTGGATGCTTTGAAAGATTCATCTCTCTTTGTTTGAAGATTTATGGCTGGCTTAACATTTCTGCACAGACGTTGCACCCTTGTTTTTGGATGTTTTTAGGGTGTGACAACCATATGACACGGGGCAGCTCATCTGCAAGTAGGGGGGTTAGCTGCAGCATTTGTGAATGGAGGTGAAGCATTTACACAGAAGGAGAGCTTGCGGGTCCACGGAGGGCCAGCGCGGTGGAGCGGATTGTGTCTTGGAACTGGGTTTGGGATTCAGACCCCTGCCCAACCACGAAACCCTTTGGAGGATATTGGTCCTCTTGCTACCTCTCTCGGTTTTCCCAGGGTTGTTGTGAAGATAAAATGGCAGGAGGAGGAACTGTGTAAGCTGACAGCTGATCGGTGGTGCTTGTACAACCCTCTGCAAAGCGCTTTGCAAGAGCTCTTTCAGAAGCTCCTTTCAAAGTGCTATTTTGTGCTGAATCTCTCTTGGAAGAGGGCTCTAATTGGTACAGGAGATTGTAGTCAGGCAGAACTAGCAAACACAGGGCTAGTTAGTGAATGAAGGGGTAAAGGACCACAGAATTGTATTGCTAGATAGACTCAGCTAGGTCATGCCCACCCTCTCTCTGCATCATGTAACCAGTAAAGTAGGGGGGTGTAATTTTGCTCCCGAGCTTACAACACATGTTCAGAACTATATTCTGTACTTTCTACCCAAGAGTATTTTGCCTGTATTATCCTTGCTGCCACATGGAACAATGCCTGACTGAGGCCTTGAATCTGTAAGTAAAGCATTTTAAACTTACTTAGCAGTGTGCTCGTTGCAAGATGGGTAGAAAGAGGTCAGCTGTCGTATGCAGCTGAAGAGGATAAAAAGGTTTAACAACCTCTATTCCTAACGCTAACTGTTGCTTAACTTTTGTGAATTCAATCTCTGATGATGGGGCTCTCTCCCTGCAGGAAATTGCACAAATTTCGAATCCGGGTATCCAGCCACTTTCTTTTGCTGCTCACCCACACACATTATTTAATTTCCTCCCACAATAAGAGCTATGTGGAGCATTTGGTGAATGTGCAGAGGCAATGGATGGAACCAGAGCAGGGGCGAGGAAGCTCAGGTCTGGGACCAAATGTAGCCCTCCAAACCTTTCTAACTAATCCTTAGGACTCTTGCCTCTTCTGTTGTACCCCTTAAAGGTAAAGGGACCCCTGACCATTAGGTCCAGTCGTGGCCGACTCTGGGGTTGCAGCGCTCATCTCGCTTTACTGGCCCGAGGGAGTCGGCGTACAGCTTCCGGGTCATGTGGCCAGCATGACTAAGCCGCTTCTGGCGAACCAGAGCAGCGCATGGAAACACCGTTTAGCTTCCTGCTGGAGCGATACCTATTTATCTACTTGCACTTTGATGTGCTTTCGAACTGCTAGGTGGGCAGGAGCAGGGACCGAGCAACGGGAGCTCACCCCATCACGGGGATTCGAACTGCCGACCTTCTGATTAGCAAGTCCTAGGCTCTGTGGTTCAACCCACAGCGCCACCCACATCCCTGTTATGCCCCTTACTTTGCCCTCAAATTGAGTGTTTTTGCCTGGCTGTAATGTTGCCTTGAATGGTCTCTGCATGCCTGGATGGAGGAAAGAGATGTGTGAGAAACTAGGTTACTGTACAAAAGCAGCATTGACTCTTGTTTCTCTGCTCACTTTTGCTTTTGGCCATGCCCACCAACGGCATGTGGCCCTCGGAAGGTTGCCCAGGAGCGAATATGGCCCCTGGGCTGGAAAGACAAGGTTTCCCAACCTCTGAGCAAGAAGGAATGATCTTTACTCCACTTTGTTCCTTGGTTTTGCTGTCTGTGCAGGGCTGGTATGGACCATCGCTTTGGTTGTGCAGGATCACATCAGGCGCCCTGAGAGGCTCAGTTGTCTTATTCCTCCACGGACAACACCGGAAGCACATGTGGATCAGGGCCCTCATATCTAGGCTAAGATTGATTGCTTTGCTTTGCTCTGCTTTGCTCCAAACACACAAACATCGAAATGGGTAACAAGATTAACAGATTAAGGAGCCACAGAACAGCCTGCTAAGTCTATGCTTTCATCTCAAACGTGTGTATTTCCCCCCCCCCTCCTCTTACGTTTAAAAACCCTCTTTAAAAACATTGAATAATATATTTTGTAATAGAAATATACTGCCACACTGAATACAAGCTTGCTTGTTTTTAAGAGAGACCAGATATGCATTTTAGGTTCAAAATCTGCACGGAACAAAAAGCATGTAGTAAAATGAATCATGTCCCTTTGTGGGGGACAGTGGGTGGCCATGATCCATGATCGCTGCAGCGATAGATAGATATTAGAGTCCTGTTTAAACCTTAGAGGGCCGGAGAGGCCCCTTTTGGCTAAGAAAGTTAAACCTCTCAGATTTCTGTCTTCTTTAAGGGAGAAAAGTGTGTCTCTGTCTGTTGGGAAGGGCAAATAATTGTCCCCAGAGACTTCACACCTCCCCCTCCTGAATTTGCATCTGCTTAAATTATTATTGACATTGAAGATGACTCTTGAACAGATTGCGTAACTGTTGCCCAGCTAACGTGCCCAAGTGTGGCACTAATTTAATTTTAATTTTACAGTACGGGTTTGCCTCAGATCCATCCCAGCTGGCTGGTGCCCATCAGCTGTCAACAGAACTATCACTAAGCCATGCTGGGCTAAGTCAGGATTATAAATGAAGAGCTGCCATGTGCTCTAAATCTTCTTATTTGACTAGCCTGGAAGGTATGCGGTCGCAAAATTTGATTGGCAGCCCGCTTCATTCTGTCAATCGACTTGGAAGGCCCTGCGCCCGATTGGTCCTTTCAGCGGCTGTATTGACTGTCACCTGCTGACTCCAACACGTGCCTGACCTCCGACCCCTCCCCTCCCCGGCTTCTCCCCCCTCCCCTCGTTCGGTTACTAGCTCCCGAGGCTGCCTGGCTAACTGTGTCGCTCTGGTGGCACGTGGATCCTATAGGGCATATGGCTGGCTAGCTGTATGCGGAACCAACCGAAGCCAAGCAGCCTCGCGCTGTTATCACAGCAGATGGGGGAAAGCGTGGCATTCAATATTTAGACAGATGCCGCCTCTTTATCCCACCTGTCTGGAACTTGGACGTTGTACAGCACGAACTGTCTGCCTCATTATCAAAGGAGACAAAGGGGGCCTTCATGGAGAGCAAACCAGAGCATCATATCGGCAAGGCATGCACAGATATTAATTGCTGACCCCTCTCAATGAAGGGGAAGGGGGGAAAATAAGGCTCGGAAGCATCTTTGCAATAACGACGGGAGGAGGACTGCAGTTTCTCCAGCTGCTTTGCCTAGGTTGGCTCGCTGCATTAAATCAGACGAGGAGGAAAAGGTGGTGGTTGTGGGTTTTTTTTAAATGTTTTCAGGATTATTATTATTATTATCATCATCGCCACCATCACGGTTATTATTATTATTATTACAATTATAAAATCACATTTGAAAAATGACTGCAAAGTTCCTTCCATTAAAGAGCCCAACCTTTCCATCTAATAATCAGGCCTCTATTGTGTCCTGCCCTTTCTCGCAAATTTTCTCTTTGCCTCGCAGTAGTCAACAGTTCTTTTAAACAGCCAGACACTGGAAAAACACTCTTTGCGAGGGTGCTTATTATATTCCGCATATTTTTACACAACAATTTATACCTCCCCCTCCCCTCCTCTTTTTCTTTCTTTCTTCGGCTTTGTTTAAAAAGGGAAGGAAGGAAGAGAATGTTAGCATGATTCAAAAGAAGTGTGGGGTGTGTGTGTGTGGGGGGGGAGAGATAACAAAGTTCCCATTTCCTGCTTCGGTCTCATACTTTTTTATACTGGGAAAAGTATCTGGTGATTGGGAATCGTGGCAGGCGGCAGTGGGGAGTAGATAGAACACCGTTTGCGGCAATCAGTTTATATAGAAATCAAGCACCGGTGCGATTTATTTCTCGCCACTCTTCCTCCCGAGGGCTCCAGTTATCGCTCCTGGGAGACCCGACGTCCCAGCAGGTTAGAGTCCAGAACCGTTTGACTTCGGCGAGAGAAGAACTGTGCTTTTTACTGAAGCAAAAGGCTATCAATGGCTACCAGGCATGACGTCTATCCGCTCTGAGCAGTAGGTCTCCCCAAGTACAAGTGAGGAATAGGGGGTGGAGACGCTCCCTGAAGGAGCGTCTCCACCCCCATCGTTCAGCCCGGACACTGAGATCCAGCGCCGAGGGCCTTCTGGCGGTTCCCTCATTGCGAGAAGTGAGGCTACAGGGAACCAGACAAAGGGCCTTCTCGGTAGTGGCGCCCGCCCTGTGGAACGCCCTCCCATCAGATGTCAAAGAGATAAAGAATTACCTGACGTTCAGAAGACATCTTAAGGCAGCCCTGTTCAGGGAAGTTTTTTATATGTAATGCTGTACTGTTTTTAACACTGATTGGGAGCAGCCCAGAGTGGCTGGGGAGACTCAGCCAGATGGGCGGGGTATAAATAATAAATTATTATTATTATTATTATTATTATTATTATTATTATTATTATTGAACTGTAGAATTGCAGAGTTGGAAAGGACCCCAGAGGTCATCCAGTCCAACCCCCTGCAATGCAGGAATCTCAACTAAAAGCATCCATGGCAGATGGCCACCCAACCTCTGCTTAAAAACTTCCAAGGAAGGAGAGTCTACTGCCTCCCGAGGGAGACTGTTCCACTATCAAACAGCTCTTACTGCCAGAAAGTTTTTTCCTGATGTTTAGTTGGAATCTCCTTTCTTGTAGATCATGGGTAGGCAAACTAAGGCCCGGGGACCGGATCCGGCCCAATCGCCTTCTAAATCTGGCCCGCGGACGGTATGGGAATCAGCATGGTTTTACATGAGTAGAATGTGTCCTTTTATTTAAAATGCATTTCTGGGTTATTTGTGGGGCATAGGAATTCGTTCATTCCCCCCCCCCAAAAAAAATATAGTCCAGCCCCCCACAAGGTCTGAGGGACAGTGGACCAGCTCCCTGCTGAAAAGTTTTGCTCACTCCTTTTGTAGACCCATTGGTGAGAGCAGGACGCTGGATTAGATGGGCCTTGGACCCAATCCAGCAGCCGTGCTCCTCAAGAGCACACATCTAAGCTCTGCTCGCAAAAGTTTAGATCTGAGCTCTACAGCAAACCCAGCAAACCTGCTATTTTCATAGTGATGATTGGACCACGTTCCACTCATGTCTTGTTGGCTGGGCTTTCCACAGGGACATCTGGTTGGTCACTAGGAGAATCTGAGCTAGATTAGGGGGACCTTTGGCTGGTGCAGGAAGTATGCCTCTGACTCACTCGCTGGATCATCACCTTGTCGTGGCGAGTGGACTTGCACACTCTTATGACCCTTGTGAGTGAAGCTGTCGGGAGTCTCGTACTCCCAGCAGGGTCACCCAAGACGGTAAGGTCAAAGAGGAGGAGCTAGACAAAGAATGATCCAAGAAGTTCTCAATGGCAGAACAGGCCGAAGATAACAAGCAGTATGTTACAACGGCTGTGAAGGCGGATGAAGGCTGCAGCAGATAAGACTCTATCGGTGGTTGTGATACTCATGCCATTGGAATACAGTCAAACCTCGGTTGTCGAACATAATCCATTCCGGAAACCCGTTCGGCTTCTGAAACATTCAACAACCAAGGCGCAGCTTCCGATTGGAAGGATTATTGTCTTTCACATGGCAGTATATGTTTTGACTCCACAGAGTGGGAAATGACGGAGACAGGATGTTTGTGTTACTGTGTTCCATGAAGTGGGACTATTGTCCTTTGTTCTTTTTCTCTTTGCTGTCTGATGTTAGAGAGAGAGGGAGCCATGTTGCAGTGCTCCGTGTGTGTTGATATGTAAATAAAGTAGATTAGCCAAAATGCTGAGCTGCTGAGGTCTGTTACGTGAACTGCACAGACTCTGCGGATCCCTAAGTGTGCCCGTTTCGGTTGGCATCGGTCACTGTGATGTTCAGTCTGAAGAAAGCTTTTGAAGCTTCCAAACGAAAGACCAGGAGGGAGAGAACATGGCAGTCAGGCATGTGTCTCTGCCAGGGTCCTACTTGAGTGTAGGCCGAACTCTTGACAGGTAGATCCCTGGGTGATCCTGGTAGATCATGGTCGATCGTGGGGCCCTTATAGATCACAGGATTAAAACAACGGGGGAATGAATGTTTCCAACCCCGACCCCCTCTCTCCGTCAAGTAAAGTGTTCGCGAGTTTGGCGTTTGTTGATTGTGGATACGATGATTGTCTCTCTGGTTGCATGGTGCGTTTGTTTCATGGATGTCATTTAGTGTGTGATGTATGGCATTTCCCCTGAAATAAAGCTTAACAACTCTGGTCTGTCCTCTCCCCAAAAAGCTCAATGAGTCTGGTCAGTCCTCCTCTTCCACCTCCAACCCCACACACGCTCCTCCTCCCTCCGATGACCAGTTTTTTTTATACTGGGAGTAGATCGCAGTCTCTTGGGAGCTGGACATGCCTGTTGTATAGGATCCAGAAGCCAGGCCTCAAATAAGCCTGTATGGAATAGCAGGTTTTGCATGTTAAGTGATTAGGGGCAGGCTATCTGAAATAATAATAATAATAATAATAATAATAATAATAATAATAATAATAATATAATAATAATAATAATAATAATAATAATAATAATAATAATATACCCCACCCATCCCAGTTTAAAAACCAGGCTCAGGGCGGCTAACAGCAAATATAAAACATTGATTAAAATGTGACTTAAAAACAGCATAAAATGCAGCATCAATATCAATAAAATTCAAAGACCGTATTGTCCCCTACAAACCTGCCTAGGCTCTGAGATCTTCAGGAGAGGCCTTTCTCGCAGTCCTGCCACCCTCACAGGCACACTTGGTGGGGACACGGCAGAGGGCCTTTTCGGTGGTGGCTCCCTCTCTGGAGAAGCCAGACTGGCTCCTTCCTTGGTGCCCTTCAACCTGCAGGTGAAGATGGTTCTGTTCCAACAGGCCTTTGGGAACTGACTGTTATTCACAGAAAGGCCATTTAATAGTTCAGCCTTTCCTCGACCCCCTGGGTCATTCAGACCCTGCACCTGTCACATGTGATCTACACTGGGTTGTCGTGATTTCTCCCTGCTCCCTGTACAAATCGAACATGTAGAAGGGTCCAGAGGCAGAGGTGGTGTTTTAAGAAGTGGAGCTCGTGTCTTCTCAGATGATGATCATTTTGGAAAGATCCCACAGAGATCTGTTACAGAGAGCTTTCTTGATCTTTTAAAACCTGGAATAATCATGTCATGGCTGCTGGTAGCAGCGATGAATTAATATCTCTTTACTAAATAGCCCAGGAGACATGCACCCAGCTGCAGCCTTGGGGAAGGGTCTCCTGCGTGCATCTGTAGAATTTTTAAAGCTAATATTTGTTCGTTGCCCCCCCCCAACCATTATTTCACATTAAAAGGCCATCTGACAAAAGGCATATGGATGGTAAGGCTTTGGGGGGGAGTCGACCCTAATTGAACAGCCCAGGACTCGCGAGGTTAATTACAGATATTAACGCTGTTTTCCCCTGGCTTCTTGCCCTCGCACAGGCTTCAGGAGCCTCCAAATGATCTGGCCCCAACAATAAGTTGCTCTTTAGCCTGTTAACTAATTGATAAAAATGTAAGTGTTTAGAATGAGTCTAATTAAATCGCCAAGCCTTACAATTACAAACCCATTTGATAGTGGCAGGAAGATGGGTAACCTCAGCTGGCATTTTGGAGTGAATAACAGTCCGTTCTCTCTCCCTCTGTCTCTTTCTCTCTCTCTCTCTCTCCCCCAATAAATAAAATAAATAAATAAATAAATAAGCGGCAGCTTAATCAAAGAGCTTTTGAAAAGCTGTTCATTTGTAGGCTAAGTCTACATTGGCTTGAAATGTATCCATCATTTTTAAATACCACCTTCACCAACAGTCAATTCCCTGGCCGGCACAATCTCTTAAAAAGAAGAGGGGTTTTTTTTTTTAGGGAAAACAACAGCACTCAGCAACACAGATTTTGATTTCCGTTTCTCTCTTCTGCAGCCGGAGCGTGGCTTGAAGTTCTCTGCGATGGAATGAGGCACTCATTCTGAGGGGTTCTGCATTACTTGTGCAAAGATCTCTTGGCCCCATATAGCTGAGCTGCCAAAATGGTTGGGCAAGGTCCATGTGAACAGGATAGAAATTTGATCCAGTTTGCATTCAAAAGTGAATCGACGCAGCTCACAGTTTCCGAAGCAGTACGCAACCCAAAAACACAGCCCTCTTTTGAAACCCACCTTGCTCCCAATTTTGCAGGGGCAGTTCTCTAGCTGAGTAAGGTGTACAGAAATTACTAAGGCGATTCTACATAAAAAGACAAATGCATACGTTGATGAAAATACCATACAGAAAGTTGTTTTATTGGGGGAAAGCTCTTGCATTCAGAAACATGGCCAGATTCAGTGTAGGAGTCAGAGTGTAACACTAGGACCTGGGAGATCAGGGTTCAAATCCCCACTCAGCCATGAAACTCACTGGATGACATTGGGCTAGTCGCAGTATCTCAGCCTAACCTACTGTTATGTACTAAAGTTCTCACCCTGGGCCAGCAGGGGGATACTGTAGATAGTTTTCACTCAGGTCCACGTATGCAAATAAGGGATTGAAAGTGATGTTCAGTGATTGGATAGTTACAGAAAATGGTTACTGTTGCATTCTAGTAGAGCTCTATATAAGCAGGCTGGCTGAATCCTTCAGTTCAGTTCTGTTCTGGCCTGTGAATAAACAAGAGCTGTTTGAAGAATTGCTGTGTTGTCTGATATGTTCACCCACAACTTAACACCTACCTCACAGGGTTGTAAAGTAAAGGTAAAGGGACCCCTGACCATTAGGTCCAATCATGGCCAACTGTCTCCTTAGGAGAGTTTCCAGGTGTATGTTACTTTTCTAAGCTAAGTCTGTCTTCTGGGATCCGAATGTGAACAGAATGTGAGTAAACTCTTTTTATACTTTTATAGAAGACTGTGTCATGTCTTATGTCTTATCTTTTATAAGGGAAAAAGGGGAAAATACCAGAACAGTTATTACAGAGGCTTTAGCGAGTCTGAGCTAACGCATCCACTGCAAGTTTAAAAAGGGGAATGTTACTCTGCTAAATTGTGTGTGGGAATGTTCAGGGATGCAGGAGAGGATATATTGACTGATTATATCCTTATCCAACTTGTGCTAACAAGTTCCCAAAATATCAGCAGAGTAAGACATTTCCCTTTATTTAAGTTCACAACGGTAACGTGTGCTCAGGTTCGCTAGAACCTCTATAATAATTACTCTGGTAATTTCCTCTTTGTTCCCTCTTAAAATACAAGACATGACACAGTCCTTTACAAAAGTATAAAAAGAGTTTACTCACATTCTGTTCACATTCGGATCCCAGAAGGCAGACAGCTTAATAAAGTAATATACATTTAGAATCTATCTTATAAGAAGATAGTCCCTTTCTCCTCTCTTGGCTGGGAGCCAAGAGGGCATCTTTTAGCGTAGCAGATGTTGCTTCTTCAAAGGAAGAGAAGAGAGAGAGAGATGGCTGCCCCTGCCCTGTGCTTTTGTCATTACCTGCACAGGTGAGGCCACACCCACCTCTAGGCACATGCGGAGGAAGTCTGTCCCAGGAAGTTTACCTGCTGGCTGGACAAACATCCCTCCCCATGTCTAAACATGTACACTCTAGGAATGTGTAATTGACTGCTCCTGTGTTTTACATCCCACATTGTGAACTTGTTAACACAAGTTGGAAAGGCTATAATCAAACAATATATCCTCCCCTGCATCCCTGAATATTCCCACAACCATCAGCCCTGGTCAGTATAGCACTAGCCAATGGTGGTGAAGTGAGTACCCTCTGAAGAAAGCTTGCAAAGTTTGGGGCTTTCTAAGTTTAGGGAAGAGGAGAGTAAGAGGCAACGTGATTGGAGTTTATAAAATTATGCAAGACATGGAGGAAGTGGACAGAGAATAGGTTCTCTCCCTCTCTCCTAACACTAGACCTCGTCTACATCCAATGAAGCTGATGGAAGCCCTGACGGCCACCAACTTGGATGGCTTTGAAAGGGGATTGGACAAATTCATGGTGGATAACGCTATCAGTCTCCACCAGCCATGACGGCTAAGCTTTGCCTCCATGGCTGGAGGAAGTGAATGATTCTGAATACCAGTTGCTGGAAACTGCAAGAGGGGACCGGGTTCACGGGCTCGGATCCTGCTCAAGGTTTTCCCACAGACAGCTGGTTGGCCAGGAGGCTGGACTAAATGGGCCATTGGCCTGTTCCAGAAGGCTGCATTGCAGTCCAGCAATGTCTACAACTCCCTGTGAAGCACGCAATGTCTGAAATAGCTCCCAGAGGAGGAACTCAAAGGTAGCTTCCGCCTCTCACCCCAGTGTGCCATTTGTGCGCGGGTGGCGCTGTGGGTTAAACCACAGAGCCTAGGACTTGCCGATCAGAAGGTTGGTGGTTCGAATCCCCACGCCAGGGTGAGCTTCCGTTGCTGGGTTCCTGCTCCTGCCAACCTAGCAGTTCGAAAGCACGTCAAAGTGCAAATAGATAAATAGGTACCGCTACGGCCGGAAGCGTATAGTTAAAGCCATGGTTTTCCCAGTAGTGATGTATGGAAGTGAGAGCTGGACCATAAAGAAGGCTGATCACCAAAGAATTTATGCTTTTGAATTATGGTGCTGGAGGAGACTCTTGAGAGTCCCATGGACTACAAGAAGATCCAACTTATCCATTTTGAAGGAAATCAGCCCTGAGTGCTCACTGGAAGGACAGATCCTGAAGCTGAGGCTCCAATACTTTGGCCACCTCATGAGAAGAGAAGACTCCTTGGAAAAGACCCTGATGTTGGGAAAGTGGAGGGCACAAGGAGAAGGGGACAACAGAGGATGAGATGGTTGGACGGTGTTCTCGAAGCTACAAACATGAGTCTGCCCAAACTGCGGGAGGCAGTGGAAGACAGGAGTGCCTGGTGTTCTCTGGTCCATGGGGTCACGAAGAGTCGGGCACGACTAAATGACTAAACAACAACAACGGCGGGAAGGTAAATGGCGTTTCCGTGCGCTGCTCTGGATCGCCAGAAGCGGCTTAGTCATGCTGGCCACGTGACCCGGAAGCTGTACGCCAGCTCCCTTGGCCCGTAAAGCGAGATGAGCGCCGCAACCCCAGAGTCGGCCACGACTGGACCTAATGGTCAGGGGTCCCTTTACCCTTTACCTTAAAATGCCATTTAATCGGTTGCAGCCAAGTCTAACACACCTGGATTTTGAAGGCATTGCAAATAATGATGGAGATGAAGATGTGGGGGTTTTTTGGGGGGGTGATGGGCACACTTAGGAAGCACCCTTATGGTTCTGTACGGACCCAGCTATGTAGCAACAGTTAGAAAGAGTAGTACCAGCTCATACATAGGAGTTGGCAAGACGCAGGTCTTGGGGAAGTGGAGAAGAGCTAAAGCATTTGGCCATCATTAATTTTAAAAAATGGCCTGCAGCAAACGTTTGCGGGCCAAGGAAAAAACATATGCACCGTATATTGATTTTTTTTTTCAAGGGAAGAGATCGTTTTGTGAGGCTGGTGTATTAGTCAAGCGGAGCAGATGGGATTCTGGCACAAACATGCCAAATACAAGATGTGCAGTTTTACCCAAGCGAGCTGATAAATTATCATAAACCACTAATGGATATCCCTCAACCATGATGTCTGATAGTGAAATTAAATTAAACAAGAAACTTCCAACGTGACTGTATGGAAAAGCTGGTGGGAGGAATGTCTCAGGAATGGAGGGTCCAGCTAGGGTGGGGGGTTCATCCTTCTTGATTGCTTTTGGAGGGCAAGCATATATTTTTTTAAAGGACCCACTGTTTTCTGCAAACGTTGATTTTTCAGTGATCGCTTGGAAAACTTCCGCCTTTCCAGGAAGCATTGGCCGTTCTCTGAAATGACTTTGCCCTCAGTGATGTCGGCGCACAGCCAAAGGGAATGGACTTCATAGTGTCACAGGGCGTCACCCTCTTCAGTGCGCAATGTCTGATTGGCTGGGATCACCCGAGTGGTTAATCCAGGAAGAAGATGAAGGGGAATGATCAAGGGGAAATGAGGGCCCGAACAGCAACAGAAAAGTTCAACGAGAGCAATATTTTGGGAAATACCTCTGCCCCCTAGGAAAGCCACCCAGAGTGGTTGGGGAAACTCAGCCAGACGGGCAGGGTATAAATAATAAATTATTATTATTATTATTATTATTATTATTATTATTATTATTATTATTATCAATCCTATTCTCCCCCACCCCAATGGGCAAAGTATTCAAAGCATTCCATAGAACTAGTGTCTCTTTCAATGTGCTTGATAATTCACTGGTTCTTACACATGTAGCATCAATGTGCCAGGGGTACATCTGCTCAGTGTACTAAATTTTCATATATAATTGCTGTATTTGTACGGCAATTACAAACAGGTGAGTCGGTCAATTTTGGTTCCGCCCCAATTTCCCATTTTTCCAGTCCTAAATTCAGTCCTTCGCATTTCCACATCAGTTTGCAATGTTTTAATTTTTTTAACCCTCATGAAAATTCATTTGCATTCTAGTGCAAATTTCTCCCAATGCACACATTTCCGTATGCGATTTTGCCTAATAGACTATTTTTGGGGAAAACAACTTTGCCTAATAGAATGCATTTTTTGGTATGGTACTGAAACTAATTTATGCAATTTTGTACACATTACTTGGCTGGAGAATTGCAGTGCAAAATTTGGAGAAGTGCTCATTTCAAATGACAGTTGCGTTTGGGTTCACATTTCCCCCCCGCTGAAAGCGTGAATTGTGTGTGTTACAAATAATATTTGCGATTCATTGCTGCTGCCTCACCCCTCCCTTTCTACTTCCTGGTAAGCAGCCGTGATGTGCCTGACCAAAGGTGATGTGGGCACAACCACATCATCATCCACTCCTGTTAAAATTGAAGCTCTGGAGGATGAAACACATTCCCCGGAGAACATTAAATAATAATAATAATAATAATAATCCCAAATTCATTTTGGTTCCAATCGTTTTAGTAAGAGAACAACGCCATAGATTGAGTAATCGGTTTCGTGATCTAGAAGCTCCAGACCTGATCATATTGACGATAAATTGGCTGTTGGACAGATGATGGAGCCAGTATGGTGTGAGAACAGGATATCACAGAAGGGACCTTGAGGATCATCTAGTCCAACCCCCTGCAATGCAGGAATATGCAGCTGTCTCGTATGGGGATCGAACCTGCAACCTTGGTGTTATCAGCGCCATGCTCTTGTGGGAATGTTCAGGGTGGCAGGAGAGGGTATATTGTTGATTACAGTGGTGCCTCGCAAGACGAAATTAATCCGTTCCGTGATTTTCTTCGTCTAGCGGTTTTTTCGTCTTGCGAAGCAAGCCCATTGACAGCTTAGCGGATTAGCGTTATTAGCGGTCTAGCGGCTTTTAACGATCAGCTGAGAAGCGGCTTATCAGCGGAACAGCTGATAAGCGGCTTAGCGCTTAGGGAAAGGGTGGAAAAAAGCAGGGGGGAAAGCGGGAACTCGCAAGATTTTTTCGTCTTGCGAAGCAACCCCATAGAGAAATTCGTTTAGCGAAGCGCCTCCAAAAACGGAAAACCCTTTCGTCTAGCGGGTTTTTCGTCTTGCGAGGCGTTCGTCTTGCGGGGCACCACTGTAATATCCTTCCTAACTTGCGTTAGTATGTTTCTTTACTTAGCAGAGTTTACATTCCCCTTTTTACACGCACAGCAGATAGCTGGTTGGAGGCTCATGTGAGCCTCTGACTATTATACAATTCAGTCTGTCTCAGATTGCATTGTACGTTCCTGGTAAGTTCCCTTGATCCCTCTCAAAAGAATAAAGATGCCACAATCTTATTCAAAGTCAATAAAAGAAGTTTACTTACATCAGTTCACAGTTGGATCCCTGAAGGCAGACTTAGTTACAAATATGTACATGTGGGGTATTCCCCATATGGGGAATAATCCCAGTGAATGCAAGCTAGCAGTCCAACAGTTCACAGGACGAAAGGAAGATGGAAAAGAGAGAGGGTGCTATGTGATCTGTCCTTTTGTTACCTGGACAGGTTAGGTCACGCCCACCTTCTATTACATGCAAAAGGAAGGATGCTCCAGCCAGGAGGAACAGGAGGTTTCGACTGGCTGGACCAAACATATCCTCGCATGTCTTCTCTAGCATTACAAGGAATGTTGTACTTGACTGCTCCCAGTGGATTACATCCCACAGCTCTAACCAACTGAACTATCCAGGCATGCTGGACTAGGTGGGCCATTGGCCTGATCCAGCAGGCTCTTCTTACGTCCTTGTGGTATGAGGAGCCGCAGGATCACATTCACCCGGTGCTATACCAGCTGCACTGGCTCCCGGTGGAGTACAGGATCAGGTTTAAGGTGCTGGTTTTAACCTTTAAAGCCCTATACAGCCTAGGACCCTCGTACCTATGGGACCGCCTCTCCTGGTATGTCCCATGGAGGACCTTACGGTCTTCAAACAAAAACATCTTGGAGGTCCCAGGCCACAGGGAGGTTAGGCTGGCCTCAACCAGAGCCAGGGCCTTTTCAGAGCTGTTCCACCAGGCCTTTGGCCAAGGCACAGTCTGACCCCCTCCTTCTGTAATCCTCACAGAACTCTAGCCCAATGGTTGCCATTAATTTGATTCTGAATTGATTTTAGAATGAATTGATTTTAGAATGTATTTCAATTAATTGATTGTGATTTTATGTAAACTGTGTTATTTCTATTGTTGTTAGCTGCTCTGAGCCCGGCTTTGGCTGGGGAGGGCGGGATATAAATAAATTATTATTATTATTATTATTATTATTATTATTATTATTATTGGTCAACCTGAAGCGACTGTAACCTGAGGTATGACTGTACCAATAAACATTTTTTAAGAAAAAAAGCGCTGGATATAAGTGAGGTTACCAGGCAAAAGCAAGCTCACGCCTCTCATTTAGTTTGTATTCATAACTTAAGTTACGTATATAAAAAGGTAAAAGATAAAGGACCCCTGGACGGTTAAGTCCAGTCAAAGGCGACTGTGGGGTTGCGGCGCTCATCTCACTTTCAGGCTGAGGGAGCCGGCATTTGTCCACAGACAGCTTTTACAGGTCATGTGGCCAGCAGGACTAAACCCCCTTCTGGTGCAACGGAAACACCATGACGGAAACCAGAGCACACAGAAACGCCATTTACCTTCCCGCCACAGTGGTACCCATTTATCTACTTGCAGTGGCGTGCTTTCGAACTGCTAGGTTGACAGGAGCTGGGACCGAGCAACGGGAGCTCACCCTGTCGCGGGGATTCGAACCGCCGACCTTCTGATCGGCAAACCCAAGAGGCTCAGTGGTTTAGACCACAGCACCACCCTCATCCCATATATAAGAGCCTCGTTTGTAATTCTATTTTGGGAATGATTCATTTTACTCATTTTTTTTATACTTCCTGGATGTCCCACGATCATATAATAATTTAATAATTTATTATTTATATCCTGCCCATCTGGCTGGGTTTCCCCAGCCATTCATATTATAAAGTGGTTGTGTTCTGTGTTATAAATCAAGCACTGCTAGGAGTTGTTTCTTTTTGTTTTCCAATGTATTTCTTATCAATAAAAAAAATAAAAAATGGTGTGGCACGAGCACATTTTTATTCTGAAAGTGTGGCCCAGAGAAAAAATCTGAGAACTACTGTGTTAGGAGGATGCAGGTGAATAAGCAATCAGGCTGCAGCAGGGAAAAGTTGTACATGTTTTGAGTCGCTTCGAGATCCTCGTGGGAAGCGATGCATTAATGAAATAAACAATAACAACCATGATTTGGCCACCGCTCCAGCGAAAAACACGACCCCACTGAGAAGCCTGCATTTTGAAACAAAACCCAAACATCACAGCAATGCGAGTGCGGACCAGGGCTGCAGCTCTTAGTTGCGGACCAAATCCCTCTCGCTCAAGACTTTCCAAGAAAAGCCATTTCCTTCGACGGCGCTCCCTCCGATTCTCTCCCCGAGACTCCGAGCAGCTTGCAATAAATAATTTATCATAAGAGAAATAAAATATTCATTCTGTAAAAATAAGGCTGTCTTCTCCTGATAGTGGATGCTCTTCCTGGGCTGCTTCTTTCAACAATTTCCCCCCTTCTCGCCTGCTGCCAATTTCATTAGCCATAGGCTGATAGCCTTCGGAGGTTCCTATGGGCCTTCATAGCAAGTAGCTGTGAAGCCCTGGCATTCAAGAGGACCAGTTTTTTGCCTGAGAAAGGAGATGCAGGGAGGAAGAGGCAGGACACCCGAGCAATTACAGATGGATGGATCAGACCAAGAGTCCACCTAGTCCACCCTCTTCTGGCAGCTGTCTGGGGTTTCAGGTAGGGGACATTCCTAGCCCTGCTTGGACATGCCTGGATATGGAACCTGAGAAAATCTGCGTGCAAATGGGATGCTCTGCCACTGAGCTATGGCTCTTCCCCTGTTTTGGCTCTTCGGTCTGATGCTCCTATTATTATTATGATTTATTATTTGTACCCTGCCCATCTGACTGGGTTGCCCCAATAACTCTGGGCAGCTTCCAACAAATTAAACACAGTAAAATATCAAATATTTAATAATAATAATAATAATAATAATAATAATACCCCACCCATCTGGTTGAGTTTCCCCAGCCACTCTGGGTGGCTCCCAATCGAGTGTTAAAAACAATACAGCATTAAATATTAAAAACTTCCCTAAACAGGGCTGCCTTCAGATGTCTTTTAAAGATAAGATAGCTGCTTATTTCCTTCACATCTGAAGGGAGGACGTTCCACAGGGCGGGTGCCACTACCGAGAAGGCCCTCTGTCTGGTTCCCTGTAACCTCACTTCCCACAATGAGGGAAACGCCAGAAGACCCTCGACGCTGGACCTCAGTGTCCGGGCAGAATGATGAGGGTGGAGATGCTCCTTCAGGTTTACAGGACCGAGGCCGTTTAGGGCTTTCAAGGTAAGCACCAACACTTTGAATTGTGCTCGGAAATGTACTGGGAGCCAATGCAGATCTCTCAGGACCAGTGTTATGTGGTCCTGGTGGCCACCCCCAGTCACCAGTCTAGCTGCCGTATTCTGGATTAATTGCAGTTTTCGGGTCACCTTCAAAGGTAGCCCCACGTAGAGCGCATTGCAGTAGTCCAAGCAGGAGATAACTAGATGGCTGCCTTCAGATGTTTTCTAAAAGTCAGATAGTTGTTTATTTCCTTGACATCTGATGGGAGGGTGTTCCACAGGGTGGGTGCAACCACCAAGAAGGCCTTCTCCCTGGTTTCTTGTAACTTCACTTCTTGCAGTGAGGGAACCGTCATAAGGCCCTCGGAGGTGGACCTCAGTGTCCAGGCTGGATGATGAGGGTGGAGACGTTCCTTCAGGTTATACAAAAGCACGTGATCTCCCACACATCTAGGGAACCAGCCACTAACAGTGCCTCAGTCTTATTTGGATTGAGTTTCAGTTAATCCAGTCCATTACCAAGGCAAGACACTTGGCCTAGGAACCTCGTACCTATGGGACTGCTTCTCCTGGTATGTCCCACGGAGGACCTTACGGTCTTCAAATAAAAACATCTTGGAGATCCCGGGCCACAGGGAGGTTAGGCTGGTCTCAACAAGAGCCAGGGCTTTTTCGGCCGTGGCCCCAATCTGGTGGAACGCTCTGTCATAAGAGACTAGGGCCCTGCTGGGCTTGACATCTTTCCGCAGGGCCTGCAAGACAGAGCTGTTCCACCAGGCCTTTGGCCAAGGCACAGTCTGACCCCCTCCTTCTGTAATCCTCATAGAACCCTAGCCCAATGGTTGCCATTAATTTGACTCTGAATTGATTTTAGAATGTATTGATTTTAGAATGTATTTCAATTAATTGATTGTGATTTTATGTAAACTGTGTTATTTTTACTGTGGTTAGCCGCTCTGAGCCCGGCTTTGGCTAGGGAGGGCAGGATATAAATAAATTATTATTATTATTATTATTATTATTATTATTATTATTATTATTCCAGCACTTCCACTGCCTCACCTGCAGATGTACAGGAGAAATAGAGCAGAGTGTCGTCTGCATACTGCTGACAACGTACTCCAGACCTCCAGATAAACCCACCCAGTGGTTTCATGTAGATGTTAAACAACATGGGGGATAGGATTGAGTCCTTCAGAACCCCACATTGAAGGTTCCACAGGGCTGAAAAGCATTCCCCAAGTGGCACCCTCTGGGAATGACCATCCAAGTAGGACTGGAACTACCGCAAAATGGTGCCACCCACCATAGCTGTCAACTTACAGATTTGAAAATAAGGGACCAGCAGCCTCGAAAATAAGGGATCAGCAGCCAAAATAAGGGATTTCCAAGACACAGGTATGTTCAACTTCTGAGCCCCTCCGAGCCAAAGGCAGAAAGCCCAGCCAGCAGCCCAACGAAGCCTCAAGCAGTGGTTCCCACAGCGCAGCAACCCGGCAAAGGGGATGCAGCAAGGAAAACCACCGTCACCTCTTCGCTGGGAAGCGCTGAGCAAAGGCAACGCAGCCGATTTGATCGGCCCAGGCAACGCAGCCGATTTGATCGGCACAAGGCATGCAAGCTCCACCCCCCAGTCATTCTTAGACTCCTTATTGGGTGAGCAACGCAGCCAAGCAACACAGTTGGAGCCTCCCTCCTCCCTGGCCGGCAGGGAGGGAGGGAGAGGAGCTGCTTCCTTTGAAACCCGGGAAATTTAAGGGACATCATCAATAAGGGACAGCAGCAGGACATGGCGCTGGGATAAGGGAGTTTCCCACCAAATAAGGGACAGTTGACAGTTATGCCATCCACCCCTTGTTCGGACAATCACTCAGAAGGATACCGTGGTCAATGGTATCGAAAGCCACTGAGAGGTCAAGGAGAATTAACAGGGACATGTTTCCCTTGTCTCTCTCTTGACAGAGGTCATCATACAGGGCAAGCAAACCCGACCTAAACCCCGATTGAAACAGATCCAGAAAAGCAGTTTCTTCCAAAAGTGGCTGGATATGCCTCCATTGCCTACAGTGTTTGGCGGCAGCAATCCAAGACTCCAGGCTGTGGACATTCGCAGACCTGCCTAGACCTTCTCCCACGATGCTCCCATCCATGGAGTGCAAGTGGGCATTTTGTGTGTACGTGTGTGTAATCTGGAAGGCAAGGAAGGGGGAATGTCATTGACAAATACAGAGGAGATATATATATATATATATGAATGAGAGGGGGGGGATAGATAACCCAAGTGCAACCTAATTGGTTTCTATTATGAATGTGTTCTCCGGGGACAGATCGCCTGTGTGCCAAAGTAATAGCTAACACACGTAAGCTCAAGGAGGGTGATGGTGAGGGAAGTATCCCCAACGGATTGGGTGAAGGCTTAGTTCCAGGATTATATGGAGTTGGTGGGTAATTATTGAGCAGCATTGCTTGAGCACTGATTAGGATCTGCAAGCGTGTTCCTTCCCTTCGGAGGAAAGCGTTGATAAAGATAAACCGGGCTGCTCCATGTCCTTCATGCTGCAGATAGAAGAGAAGACATTGCAATCTCACTGGATCAGGTCTCCCTTTCTCCCTCCCCCCTCCTCTCCACAGCACCCCCTGCCTTGCCTCGCCTCCCTGTTTGATCACAATCTGTTACCTAGATGCCTTGGCAAATTAATCAGGCCTTGCTTGTTTAGCCCCAGTCAAGTTTGTACTGCTGAATTAATAAATGTAGCAGGAGCAACAGGATGCATAATTAAATTCTACCGTTTAATCTCCCCATAATAATTCTGACCTTCGTCTGGCTGCAGCCAGCCACGCGCCGTAGAGATACGGACCTTGCAAGGCAGCTTACACCAACCATCTACCTTGAACGATTACTCGGGGGGGGCACGGTGATCGGAAGGGGGGGCACGGTGATTGGAAGCTGTGGAGAAGCTGGAGATGCAGAGGACGGGAGAGAGAGAGAGAGAGAGAGAGAGAGAGAGAGAGAGAGAGAGAGATGCTATTGGTTGGGTTGGCAGCTGGGGGTGTGGAATTAAGCTGCAATAAACCAGCATGAGTTCTTAAATTTATTATTTATTTGCAGGACTTTTAACCAGCAGCAAAACAAAGGGGGGAAAAGAAGAACTATCAGAACAGCTTATAGATATCAGTAAGACGATCCCTGCCCTCAAACGTACAATTTAGAAGACGTGGCACAAAAGGAAAGGGAGTTAGGAGGGAGAAGAGGAGAAAAGCAAAGCTGGCCACTAGTTCTTCAGGCATATATATATATGTACACACACACACACACACATATGTAAAGGGACCCCTGACCTTAGGTCCAGTCGTGGATGACTCTGGGGTTGCGGCGCTCATCTCACTTTATTAGCCGAGGGAGCCAGCATGACTAAGCTGCTTCTGGCGAACCAGAGCAGTGCACGCAAACACTGTTTACATTCCCTCCAGAGTGGTACCTATTTATCTACTTGCACTTTGACGTGCTTTCGAACTGCTAGGTTGCCAGAAACAGGGATCGAACAACGGGAGCTCACCCCGTTGCGGGGATTTGAACTAGGCTCTGTGGTTTAGACCACAGCACCAACTGCGTCCCATACACACACACACACACACACACACACACATGCACCACTGTATCATAAAAATATATCACAGCATTTTACAGCAAATATAAATACAGTAAAATCCTAAAAAGTGAAAAGTAAGTTAAAAGCAAAAGATTTTTTAAAAAACAAAAAACAAACATCAATAGACCACTGTTGGCAATGTGCTCTTAATTACCTGCATAGGTCTGATCGGGGCAGAAAAGTTTTTGGCAGGTTGTGTCCAATGAAGTCATTGTGTGAGTGGAATGACTTCTGCTTCCACAATGGAACCTTTCCAACTTTTTTGTGTCTTAGAACCAGGGCCGGCTCTCTAATGAGACAGAGTGAGGCAGCAGCCTCAGGCGGCAGATGCTGAGGTGTGGCGAGGGGACAGAGCATGTGGCCTACCCCATATCCCCTATGCTAGCCTTCTGCCCTCAAGTACAATGGAGGATACGGTCCTTTCACCAGTACTGGAGTAAGATTCAACTACCAGCCCAATTGGCTTCTGCATGTGTCTCTGGAGAGGGCGCCATCTTGTCCTTTGCCTCATGCAGCTAAATGTCTTGAGCTGGGCCTCGTCCTTACAGTATACTTGGTCTTTCAGAAGCCACAGTAGGTGTTGTCCTCATGATGTATAGGCCCATGTTCAAAATCCCCCAGTGTGATGTGTTGAGTTGAGGTGGCCTCCCTCTGGCCGACCAATAGGAATACAAGGTGTAAAGCGCCAGCTGTCATCGTCCTATGGCATCAGGCCCTGTCATGGTCTGAGAGGCCTGTTTTGATCACATGTTAGTGACGGCCTTCCCTTGTTCATTAGCATCACCATACCTCTGTGATTGGCCCCTCTTCCTTGACCAATCAGATCCTGGCAATTCCAAGGTCTACATTTTATTTGTAGAAAAGATATACACATGGGCAAACATTATACATGTGCGGTCATCATAAAATAATAGAATTGCAGAGTTGGAAGGGACCACAGCAGTCATCTAGTCTGCAATGCAGGAATCACAGCTAAAGAATCCCTGATATAATAATAATAATAATAATAATAATAATAATAATAATAATAATTTATTATTTATACCCTGCCCATTTGGCTGAGTTTCCCCAGCCACTCTGGGCGGCTCCCAATTGAGTGTTAAAAACAATACAGCATTAAATATTAAAAATTTCCCTAAAAAGGGCTGCCTTCAGATGTCCTTTAAAGAGAAGATAGCTGCTTATTTCCTTCACATCTGAAGGGAGGGTGTTCCACAGGGTGGGCGCCACTACCAAGAAGGCCCTCTGCCTGGTTCCCTGTAACCTGACTTCTTGCAGGGAGGGAACCGCCAGAAGGCCCTTGTCACTGGATCTCAGTGTCTGGGCTGAACGATGGGGGTGGAGACGCTCCTTCAGGTACACAGGACCGAGGCCGTTTAGGGCTTTAAGGTCAGCACCAACATTTTGAATTGTGCTCGGAAACGTACGGGAGCCAATGCAGATCTCTCAGGACCAGTGTTATGTGGTCCAGACGGCCAGTTCCAGTCACCAGTCTAGCTGCCGCATTCTGGATTAATTGCAGTTTCTGGGTCACCTTCAAAGGTAGCCCCACACAGAGCGCATTGCAGTAATCCAAGCAGGAGATAACTAGAGCATGCACCACTCTGGCAAGACAGTCCTCGGGCAGGTAGGGTCTCAGCCTGCGTACCAGGTGGAGCTGGTAGACAGCCGCCCTGGACACAGAATTAACCTGCGCTTCCATGGACAGCTGTGAGTCCAAAATGGCTCCCAGGCTGCGCACCTGGAGACTCCACCACCTTCCAAGGAAGCTTAAGCCCATCTCACCATTGCCTTCAAGGAACTCAAGTCAACTTTCAATATTTGAAGCCTGGTTCAGAAATACTTTAAGCTAGTTGGGTTTACATTTTTTCTTTGCTTTGCAGGTTGGCACCTAAGCCGATCTCCAAACCAGACTAGGTAAGAAAACTTGGGAATCAATTGGAATACCGTAGTATATTTGGATATTCCAGATATAATTGTGCAGTCCCCCACCCTCCTCCTTTCACTTGAAACACCCTGTAAATGTGAGCCTTTTTGCAATCACACTAATTACAGCGTTGTCCAGTATGCTATTAGCTGCAGCTGTTGGCTTAGGCTCTGCAGGTGTGGTTCTCTCTAGGGCAATGATGCTCAGGTGAAAGATGGAGAGAGCTGTCGCTGCATCCCTGTTGCCATGGAGATGCATAGTTAGGCCGCTAAGTGCCCCTGCCCCCACATAACCATAGCAGATTATGTTTCCAGTATGTTGCACTTACAGGTGGACAATCTTTGGCAGCAAACA
Organism: Podarcis gaigeae; assembly: GCF_964106915.1. Classification (NCBI taxonomy): domain Eukaryota; kingdom Metazoa; phylum Chordata; class Lepidosauria; order Squamata; family Lacertidae; genus Podarcis; species Podarcis gaigeae. The sequence continues at coordinate 7,030,662 of NC_139678.1, forward strand.
GAAAGTTCAAAGTGATTGGATCGAAGAGCAGAAATGCCCCAATGAATTATTTTGGACAGCACAAGTTTACAAGATTTGTCTGTGTTTGGTAAGTACAGCCTTACTGGTACCCAGGAAGAAGCGTACCTATGAATGTGAATTTGTTGTTGTTGTTTACTTGTGTCCGACTCTTCATGACCCCATGGACCAGAGCACCCCAGGCACTCCTGTCTTCCACTGCCTCCCGCAGTTTGGTCAGACTCATGTTCATAGCTTCGAGAACACTGTCCCACCATCTCGTCCTCTGTCATCCCCTTCTCCTTGTGCCCTCCATCTTTCCCAACATCAGGGTCTTTTCCAGGGAGTCTTCTCTTCTCATGAGGTAGCCAAAGTCTTGGAGCCTCAGCTTCACGATATGTCCTTCCAGTGAGCACTCAGGGCTGATTTCCTTCAGAATGGATCGGTTTGATCTTCTTGCAGTCCATGGGACTCTCAAGAGTCTCCTCCAGCACCAGAATTCAAAAGCATCCATTCTTCGGCGATCAGCCTTCTTTATGGTCCAGCTCTCACTTCCATACATCACTACTATATGGATTTGGCCCTAAATTTCATTCCCAGTAGTAATGAACGTGAATAGCAGCTCATATTTTAAAATTTAAAATAGCACTAGGGCCAAGGGTTGGTGTGATTGGACACCTGGCAAGTGGCCACACCTCAGTGAAGAGTCCCTTGGACCTGCTCCTTCTCCTGGAGCCAGCCCAAAACAAGATAGCATCTGCCTTCCCATTCCAGATACAATACCTAACTTGAGCAGCGATTGGATCTTATTTCAACACTGGTGATGAGTCAACATCCTCCCAGTGTAACTGAAGAAGCGTCTCTACCCCCATCGTTCAGCCTGGACACTGAGGTCCAGCTCCGAGGGCCTTCTGGCGGTTCCCTCCCTGCCAGAAGTGAGGTTACAGGGAACCAGGCAGAAGGCCTTCTCGGTGGTGGCGCCCGCCCTGTGGAATGCCCTCCTTTCAGATGTCAAGGAGATAAACAACTATCTGACTTTTAGAAGACACCTGAAGGCAGCCCTGTTTAGGGAATTTTTTAATGTCTGATGTTTTATTGTGCTTTTAATTCTGTTGGGAGCCACCCAAAGTGGCTGGGGGAACCCTGCCAGATGGGTGGAGTTTAAACAATACATTATTATTATTATTATTATTATTATTATTATTATTATTATTATTCCTCCCTGTCATGGCACACATAGCTCTGCTGTTCGGCACCTTGCTCCCGCTTCTCAGTGTCTGCCGCCTGAGGCAGCTGCTTCATTCCACCTAATGGTAGAGCCAGCCCCACTTCTTCACCATGGTAACCAGCTTGTTCACTTGCTCTAGGCCAGAGAGGCTGAGCGAGGAAATAATGGTGGTTGTGAGGAGGATAAGGAGCTGCTTTCTTTTTCCCCTCCTCCTTCTCCTTCTTTGAATTTATATACTACCTTATGCTCAGAGGTCTCATTGTCTTCTTCTGTCAAGCAAAGGTTCCCCCCAAACCGGAAATGATTAGGAATGTTCCAAGTCAGGTCACTGGTCCACCTAGTTCAACACTGTCCACACGGACTGGCAGCAGAACTCCAAGATTTCAGGCAGGAGTCTTTCCCAACCGTACCCGGGGTTTGAACCTGCAAGGCACGCGCTCTGCCAATGAGCTAAGGCCCTTCTTCCTTGCCAGCTTGTGCACAGTCCCGCCAGAGTTCAGCATGTTCCACTCGTTTCCCTAAGAGGCACTTGCTAATGCCTCTCCCCTTGAACTCAATGGGAATGGAAAATGCTCTAACGTGGCGAGTCTGGTGTGCACACAGACACACTATCCATGGCATCCCATTGAGCAAGACACGAGCGTTCCAAGTTCCATCGCCAGAGGTCCCATTATCCCAACAGGTGAGACTGGATTTGAGCATTGTGTCTTGACAATATGGCGGTCATCTGAAATGCATCTCATTTGTGTCCTTCCCTCCACCCCCATTCTAAAGGGTGAAAGGCCCGCCATTTTTAAAAAATGTAATTTGCAGGGTATACGCTCTATCTGTCATGAACAGGAGGAAGGAGACCTTGTTCTAGTATTTATCAGACACATGCCTCCCATCTGCTAGAGCTGGAGTCGAGGAGGATTTGCGGTTAATCCTCTAGACCCATCTGCAGGGGGTTCAAAATGCTGACCACAAAGCTAGACGGGATGAAGTTTATTTAATTAAAAAAAAAAAAAAAACCTGCTCTGGAGGTTGCTGGAAATTACTCTGAGGAAGAAATCGCTTTTGATTGTGTCATTTCTTGAGAGTGGAGGGCGGGGTCACTTTTGTGTCGAAATGAGATTGCTCCTAAAAATAAAACAAGCATGCAACCTGTGTGCGTTGTGTGTGTGTGTGTGTGTGTGTGTGTGTGTGTGTGTGCACAAAGGGAGGTTTACAAGGCCAGCGGTCCACCTGTGGCATCCAATAACCTGAGGTAAACAATGAAGTCGAGTCACACGCATTTCACAAAGTGCTACAGATGCCTTGACCTTAAAAATCTAGGGCAGGGCTGGAGGGGATGGAAGTGGGTTAAGGATGTACACACCTAACCTGTGCAAAGACCTTTTTAAAAAAAAAAAAAAAAAGTAAGTCACACATGGTCTAGATTTTCTGCTGCAGCAGTGAAGAACTTGTGAAACCTTGGAGCTCAGCTCAGTAGATCTAGATCAGGGGTCAGCAAACTTTTTCAGCAGGGGGCTGGTCCACTGTCCCTCAGAACTTGTGGGGGGCTGGACTATATTTTTTTGGGGGGAATGAACAAATTCCTATGCCCCACAAATAACCCAGAGATGCATTTTAAATAAAAGCACATATTCTACTCATGTAAAAATCCAGCCGTGGGCTGGATTTAGAAGGCGATTGGGCCCGATCTGACCCCCGTGCCTTAGGCTGCCTACCCATGATCTAGATTATAGGGCTGCCATACGTCCAGGTTTTCCCGGACATTACCGGGATTTCAAAGGCGGAATTGACGTCCAGGGGGAATTTCTGAAAGGCAGTACTTTGTCCTGGATCAATCAGAAAATCATGGGGGTTTTTTTTGGCGTTTTTGTAAAAAAAAAAATAGCTCAACAACTTTCGGGGTGTCCTGGTTTTTACTTTCTGAAATAAGGCAACCCTACTAGATCATGTCCTGGAGAAACGGGACCTGTTTGGCATAAATTAGTTTGTGGACCAATAAAGCTACATTCATGCAATTATATTGAAGTGCAAGAGAAAGTGTTTGCCTTCCAACTCTGCCACCCTCAGATGTTTTCTTAAATGGTTCAGCCCATTCTCCCTTCCTGTCTCCGATGCCCGCAACGTCCTCTCAGAAGAACAGCCTGGTGCCTCCTTTTCTCCTTCTAAATTCTTCCTTAAAATGTAACTCTTCTTCTTCTTCTTTTGCGATCCCTTGTAGCCGAGTAAGATTGTCTTCCATAAACACGGTTTTAACAATGAGTCTGTAAGTGACTGTGGAGGCCAGTTCTGGATCCACACATCCTTCCACAGTGGGGACACTGGTTTCCAGGCGGGAGTTGATCACGGTGTGGATTTGCCAAACGTGGCTTCCTCTTAGCACATTTCTCCCTTGTGTTCTGAGCCCGAGTGTCTTCAAAGCCCATGACACCTTTGGTAAAGACTGTTCTCCAACCGGAGCGCTCGCAGGCCAGTGTTTCCCAGTTGTCAGTGTTTATACTACATTTTTTAAGATTTGCCTTGAGACAGTCTTTAAACCTCTTTCGTTGACCACCAACATTATGCTTTCCATTTTTAAGTTCAGAGTAGAGTAGTTGCTTTGGAAGACGATCATCAGGCATGCGCACAACATGACCAGGGAACGAAGTTGATGTTGAAGAATCATTGCTTCGACACTGGTGATCTTTGCTTCTTCCAGTACACTGATCTTAGTTCGCTTGTCTTCCCAAGTGATGTGTAATTTTTTCCGGAGACATGGTTGATGGAATCTTTTGAGGAGTTGGAGATGGTGTTTGTTGTGACGTGGGGTTTGTGATTTCAGCTCTCTTGACATAATATGCTGGAGACAGTTCTCTAGTAACACTTCTTTATTAAAGCAAACAAGACTGAGACTTGAGGAGGGGAGAGCTACATTTATAGGGACAGGGAACAAGCTAGAAAGGATACATTTTGCAGTTAGGAATCATTCTGTAGTGAAAGCAGCGATCCCTCTTCCTGTTCTGGCTTTTGGGATAGCTGCGCAGCCTGCATTCGCTCCATAAGACGCGCACACATTTCCCCTTACTTTTTAGGAGGGAAAAAGTGAGTCTTATAGAGCAAAGAATACGGTAGTTAAATGATGGAATTAGCACCAGCAGGAGTGAAGACCATCAACTTGGAAGTCTTTTAAAGGTGGCTGGACAAATTCATGGAGAAGAAGGCTATTCATGTCGACTAGCCATCGTGGATAAAGTTAGCCTCCATGGTTCGAAGCAATAAATGATTCCAAATGATGGACCAGTGGCCTGATCCAGTAGGCTCTTTTATATCTTCTTATGTCTTTCTCTGTGTGTCTACTGAATCCACGCTTTATGGAAAGTTTTAAAGCCATCAGTTTCTGCAAGCAGCAGCCAGCATGGCCGCAACTAGACAGATGGGGACAGCCGAGAGCATAATTAACCGAGTCTTCAGGAAAGCTTACAGCCGGACACTCTAGATTAATTCACAGAGGGAGTAAATACGGTGGAGCAAGTGGGAGCGGGGGGTGGCCAGTCCTGCAAACAAATGAAGAGCTAGATTTCCGATTTCAAAGAACACCCTGATCTGAAGCCCCAAGTTAAAGTTACAATCGCTGGCATCTCCACTAAGGGGTGGGAGGGACTCCCTATCTGAAGCCTTGGGAAGCAGCTGCCAGTCAGTTCAAGCAATGCTAAGTTAGATGGCCCAATGGTTTGGCGCAGTATGAAGTTGTTTGCTATGATTCTGAAGCCTGGTGTACAGATGGGGAGAAATTTGATTCGGTTCACTTTCAAATGAGAACTTACTGAATTTTCACTTTCCAAAGCAATGCATGAACAGAAACACAGTCGTCCTTCAAAATTTGTGTTTCTCCAAAATTCTCCGGATTCTGCAACACAATGGTCCCTCCAAGTCATGTTCACAAAAATGCATATAATTTATCAGTGAAAATACAAAAGGGCATAATATTAGGGAAAAGTGCTTTGCAAAACAGTATGTTCGGCAAAATAACATACAAACACAGGTATTTTATTTTGGAGGTGTTAATTTTGCTGTTATTTGTATTAAAAATTGCTATCTCTATTTTTAGATCTTATCATGACTTGCGGGAGAAATGTTTAATTTCATTGTGTGCATTTGGATATGTTATTATTTATCGCTTGTGACTGCTTTTGTTATATTTTTGTAATTATGTAAATCTGTTCTTCTTGCAAGCCACCTTGGGCATGGCTTTAACTTTGGAAAGGTGGCATACAAATAAATGATGGTCCTGTTTTAGAAAAAAATGGGGGTGAATCTTCAAAAACAATAACAATTTAAATTGATGTAAAAGAGCTTATAACTGAATATGAAACTGGGAAAATGATAAATCGAGAGAAACCAAAACTAACAGGTTTGCCCAGTACTACCCCAGACCCAGGGACTGGTTAAAAAGGTAAAAAGGTAAAAGTAAAGGACCTCTGGATGATTAAGTCCATTCAAGGGCAACTATGGGGTTGCGGCACTCATCTCGCTTTCAGGCCGAGGGAGCCAGCATTTGTCCACAGATAGCTTTCCTGGTCATGTGGCCAGCAGGACTAAACCACTTCTGGCGCAACGGGACACTGTGACGGAAGCCAGAGCGTACGGAAACCCCGTTTACCTTCCTGTTGCAGTGGTACCTATTTATCTACTTGCACTGGTGTGCTTTCGAACTGCTAGGTTGGCAGGAGCTGGGACAGAGTAATGGGAGCTCACCCCGTCATGGGGATTTGAACCGCTGACCTTCCGATCAGCAAGCCCAAGAGGCTCAATGGTTTAGACCCCAGCGCCACCCATGTCCTTTACCTTACCAGGGACTGGTTATGGGCCCTCTAACCTTTCTATCAGTCACTCTTGTCTGGAAGGCCAAGCGCACTTTGACCACCTGCCCTGATGCCGCTGGGCAATTGGAGCTGCAAGGGTGCATCAGTAAGCTTGACAAGCAACCAGAATGTTTTGTGCTGCAAGCCCAGCCAGCAGAGTGGTGCAGCCCTTACTGGGTGGCCCAGCCCTTATTTGCATGGATTCAAAACAACATAAGGGTTGCTGGATCAGGCCAATGGCCCACCCAGTCCAGCATCCTGTTCTCAAAGGAACCAATTGGATGCCTTTGGGAAATCAGCAAGCAGGATTTGAACACAAGAGCGTCCTGTGGTTTCCAGCAACTGGTGTTCAGCGTGCTGGGCCCAGGGGTTAACGCAAGCAGAGCGGTCCAGGTCTGGTCCCGAATCCAAGGATTCAGTGAGGAGTCAGACCGACAGGGTCAAGGCAGGATACAAGGCAGGAAACCAGGCTAGGTCAGGCACAGGGTCTCAGGCAGGTTCTAGCAAACAGCAATGTTGCTCCCGCAACCTGGGGCAGGGTCCGACAGCCTTTTATCTTTGTCAGGGTAACGGCTGGTCCTGATCCCCCAGTGACTCACCTCCCTGTCTTGCCCAAAGGCGAGCACTCCTCCTGCGAGTACTCAGGTCTCTCCTTCTCTCAGACCTAAGTCTCTGTAGCTCAGGAGATGTCGGTGGGTTACTAGACCCAGAGGCTGCCTCAGCCTCTCCTGACCCAACTGGTAGTGGAGCAGCTGCACGTGATTGCCCAGCTGAAGGCAACGAGGTAATCCCCGCATCTGCAGCCAGGGCAGGCTCAGGCCCCCGACACGGCCCAGCTGGTGCTTGTTGCAGGGGCACCTGGACAGACTGGGACTCTTCAGGATCAGGCCCCAGACTTGGTTCAGATGCCACCTGAGGCAAAGGATCCGGTGCGGACTAAGACTCCTCTGGTTCTGAGTCCAAGCCCGAGACCCAGGCCATCACATTCAGAAGCATTGCTGCCTCCATCATGTTGTTGTTGTTTAGTCGTTTAGTCGTGTCCGACTCTTCGTGACCGCATGGACCAGAGCACGCCAGGCACTCCTGTCTTCCACTGCCTCCCACAGTTTGGTCAAACTCATGCTGGTAGCTTCGAGAACACTGTCCAACCATCTTGTCCTCTGTCATCCCCTTCTCCTTGTGCCCTCCATCTTTCCAAACATCAGGGTCTTTTCCAGGGAGTCTTCTCTTCTCCTGAGGTGGCCAAAGTCTTGGAGCCTCAGCTTCAGGATCTGTCCTTCCAGTGAACGCTCAGGGCTGATTTCCTTAAGAATGGATCGGTTTGATCTTCTTGCAGTCCATGGGACTCTCAAGAGTCTCCTCCAGCATCATAATTCAAAAGCATCAATTCTTCTGCGATCAGCCTTCTTTATGGTCCAGCTCTCACTTCCATACATCACTACTGGGAAAACCATAGCTTTAACTATACGGACCTTTGTTGGCAAGGTGATGTCTCTGCTTTTTAAGATGCTGTCTAGGTTTGTCATTGCTTTTCTCCCAAGAAGCAGGCGTCTTTTAATTTTGTGACTGCTGTCACCATCTGCAGTGATCATGCCTCCATCATAGCTAGTATCAATCCATCCCCCCCCCCCCAATTTATCTAATCCTCTTTTAAAGCCATCCAAGTTGTTGGCCATCATTGCCTCCTGCAGGAAAGAGTTCCATAGTTCTACTCTTCAGTGTGAAATCAGAACTTCAAAGCACCAAGAAAAGAGCACTGTTGATAAATAAAGGAAATTTGATCTTTTTGTTGACCTGTGAAGTCTTGCCAGGGATTGGGCATAATGTTTGCTTTCAGATTAGCAGGTGAGGACCCCGCTGACAGTCACACTAAATGGAAACATTGCAAAAACACATCCATCACATCCATCTTCTGACAAGCGACTTGGACGCTCCATTCCTGACATGACCTTGGATTCTGAATCTTCGCACTTCTCTCCTTTGAATGCCTTTGAACAGGGTTACATAAACATTATGGAAATGCTCCGTCCAGTGCAATTATTCCACCCCAAACACTTCCCAAGTCAAGCTGAAACATTCCTACTCTTGGTCCTGAGTAGCAAAATGAGCAAGGAAAAACTAATCTATTTAAGTCAGAAAAAGCTACCTCCAAAATGTGGGATGCAGAAAGAATTTTATTCATTTCACAATTATAGCTGGACTTTCCTAATTCACACATCCTGAAAAAATATGGAAACCAAAACACAACCATCTTTCGAAGTTCACACTTCTCTGAATTTTGCAATGCCAAGTGACATGTACAAAATTCATATACTAGGGTACACTGAGGTAAAGTGTGTTTACTTTTTTGTGTATTTCATATATTTAAAATCATTTATCTGTGACTTAGCATTTCAGAAACCTCTAAGTGGTCTTCGAGATGTGCGTAGCATTGAGAATAACATACAGGTGATGGCTATTTGTTTACTTCTATATTTCTTCTGTATTACAGTATACGCAGAAAAGGAAATTTGATATAAAAGCACAGTTTAGCATTGAGTGTCTGGATGAAAAGCCACCTGGGAAGACTGTGTAAGCCCCTTTGGGTTGCATGACAGCTGAGGCAGTTGTTTAGAATGTGAATAATAATAATAATAATAATTTGTCAGGCAAAAACACTCCAGGATGGTGCAGAGCAGGGTCAGTGAAAGGTGTGGCCTGAGGAGAGAGCCAAGGGCCAGGAATATAGGCCCCAAGGGCCCCATTTGAGGTTCCTCACTCTTGCTGTAAGAGGTCCACGATCCAGGCACTGCCCAGACCCAAATTTCCTTTGTTCCAGCAAGCTGCTTGCTTTCTGTGCCTTCAGGCCCTGCCCTTGGACCAGGGCAGAGGTCCTCTCCTTCCACTGCTACTACCAGAATGCTTGGCAAAGCCGTACAAACCCACAGAAGGGAATTATGCAAACAACATATGCCTAGCTTCTCGTCATTTGCTTGATTTATACAAGCCACAGGACGGAGCTTTTCTCGGGCAGAGCTGAGAATATCCCGGCGTCTAATTTTGCAGAGTCAATACAGCTCTTTCAGCGGTCGGTGTAGCTTAAGGGGTGAATCCAAGACTGATTGAGGTTGACCAGTTATTGAGTTGTTCAATTGATTTCTCCCCTCCCTGCGCCACCCTTTGTGAAGCAAGTGTAAGTTTGCCTAAGTCGGAGCTAACACCAATTTCTCGCAAAAACATTAACCAAACACACAGAGAAACGGTCCGTGTAACTCTATCTACTGCTTCAATACAATTAATAGAGGCAGATATTGACACTTCTTGCCTGACTCCTATTTCCACCCATTGCACTCCAAACAATGAGCTGACACTAAATTCCTTTCAAGCAAATGTGTGGTATTGTCACTTTAAACAATACCTAATTTAATTTTGGTGTTTGGAATGCAGCGATTGGAAATTATTAATGCTCTCGCCTAATGCTGGAAACAGATCATTCGACTATAAATTATTAGCATAATCAAGCCTTCCCCAACCTCAAGAGAATGATGCTCTGACATTGACATTTGCCTGAAAATGGGAAAAACCACCCAGATTTGATGGGATGAAATAGAATGCCTTAAAAACTTGATTTCAGAGGCATCTATAGAATCTGGTACATTGCTTAGCTATTCTTAGGCTCATTTCATAATGTGTGGAAAATACAATCCCTTAGGACAACTGAACACCTTTCTTTTTTTTAATTTTTAATTTATAAAATTTTCAAATTTAACAATAAAAGAAAAACATTCCATTTGAATTATACATCCTATTCTAATCTTTCCACTTTCAGACTTCCTTCAGTCTATCTGGAAATTTTCATGTTTTCACAGTTATTCACATTTCTTGCATCTATATTTTTTTAAAAACCAAATTAATCTTAACAATTATTATAAAACAATATTTCTTTCCATTATTATCACAGAGCTTCTTGAAAACCAACAAACGTTAATTGACCTTCACATATATTCTTAATATACTCTGTTAATTTATTCCAGTCCTCGGTAAATCTCTGGTCTTGCCGGTTCTGAATTCTCCCCGTTAGCTTGTCTAATTCTGCGTATTCCATCAACTTCATTCTCCATTCTTCTTTCGTTGGCATTTCTTCCTGTTTCCATTTTTGTGCCACCAAAATTCTTGCCGCTGTTACTGCATATAAAAACAACTTCTCATCCTTCTTTTTTATGTCATTTCTTAGTATTCCTAACAGAAAAGTTTTTGGTTTTTTAACAAAGGTATATTTCAACATTTTTTTCAACTCATTATAAATCATTTCCCAGAAACCTTTCATTTTTTTACATTCCCACCACATGTGATAGAATGTTCCTTCTTTCTCCTGACATTTCCAACATTTATTACTCACTTTGTACATCTTTCCAAGTTTTACTGGTGTAACATACCATCTATATGACATTTTCATAACATTTTCTTTTATTGTAGTACATGCAGTAAATTTCATTCCTTCTTTCCACAATCTTATCCAATCATCAAATTGAATATTATAACCAAAGTCTTTGGCCCACTGAATCATTACAACTTTAACCTCTTCATCCTTAGTATGCCACTCAAGTAATAATTTATACATTTTTGATAAAATTTTAACATCATTATTCACAATTTCTTTTTGAAATCTAGATTTTTCATCTCGAAAACCTCTTTCCAGCATCTCTTTTTTAAACATCGCATTCAGTTGGAAGTAGTGTAACCAATCAAACACATATTCTTTAACTTCATCGTTTGACTTCAATTTCCATTTATTTCCTTCTTTTATAATTAAATTCTCATATGTAATCCAACTCCCCGAAAATATTGATCTTCTTAACACTCATTACCTCCAATGGCGACAGCCAAAATGGAGTTTTAAACTCTAATAAATTTTTGTACCTATTCCATACTTCAATCAGCGGACCTCGGAAAATGTGATTTTCAAAACCTTTATGCACTCTTTTTTTCTCATACCATAAATATGCGTGCCAACCAAATCTATTATCATATCCTTCTAAATCCAAAAGTTCTGCATTTTCCAACTTTATCCATTCTTTCACCCAGCAAAGACATGCAGCCTCAAAATAAAGCTTTAGGCCTGGCAGGGCAAAGCCTCCTCTATCTTTTGCATCCATTAAAATCTTAAATTTTATTCTAGGCTTCTTGCCCTGCCAGACATATCTTGATAATACTCTTTGCCATTCTTTAAATATCGTAACACCTTTAATTATTCGTATTGATTGAAATAAAAACAACATTTTTGGTGGCACATTCATTTTTACCGTTGCAATTCTTCCCCAAAATGACAACTTGATTTCAGAGGCATCTATAGAATCTGGTACATTGCTTAGCTATTCTCAGGCTCATTTCATGATGTGTGGAAAATACAATCCCTTAGGACAACTGAACACCTTTCAGATCACATATTTATAAGAGTTGAAGACGGATTTTGAAAAACTGCATGTTTCCCCCACGCTTCTGAAAAGAGTGTGAAAAGATGGAGACAAGTGTACAACAACGAAGAGTCTGGTGTGTTGTTGCGCAACTCAAATCTAAATTTTTGCAAGCAGAACCTATCTATGACCGCTCAAGCTTGCCATAAAAACACAAGAAGAGCTCTCCATCTAGTGAGATGCCCGTCTAGCCCAGGGTCCTGTTCTCACAGTGGCCAACCGGATGCCTCTTGAAAGAAGTATGTCGTGTTACAGCTTCCTGCCAAGGCAGACAAAGGAAGTGATCTCACAGAGTTCTCTCTAGGAATTTTTACAGGAAAGCTCTGTGAGCTTCAGTCCCTTCATGTGCCCATCTGGCAAAGCAAGAATTGTTGGTTAAACTGTAATAAAGTCCCACAATGACGTCTTCCCTTGAGCTTTAATTGAAGCATGGGAAGTTGAGGAGGTTGGCTACAAAACATAAGAGATGCATCAGTTTGCTGGCTTTCTTCCCTTTACTCTAATTTCCTCTCTCTGCTTCAGTTTGCAGGCTTTCCTAATTAATAATAATAATAATAATAATAATAATAATAATAATAATAATAATAATAAATAAATAATAATAAAAAATCTGTACCCCACCCTCCCCAGCCAGAGCCGGGCTCAGAGCAGCTAACATCATATAAATAATACAATATGCATAAAAACAAGCAATCAATCGATTAAAATGCACCCCAAAATTAATTCAAATAAATTAAAGTTAAAGTTAAAACTGGGCAAATAACAATCCCCAGGTTAAAATTGAAAGCGGTTAATACTCGCCAGGACCAACTGTTTCTACTGATATTATAAGGACCTGTGAGCGGGCTGGGAAACCTCCTTCGTGCTAATACAAAGAGAAAATGTGTCAGGCTGGACCCTGACCAAAGGCCTGGCAGAACAGCTCCATCTTGCAGGCCCTACAGAAGGATGTCAAATCTTGCAAATGTAGCTGGTTGACCACTGGACTAGAATGCTGGATGAGACAGGCCTTTAAGCCTGATCCAGTGGGACTGTTCAGTAATGCTATTGTCATTGCCTTTCGGAATTAAAGATGGTGGCCACCAGAAGTGGAACTCAGAGGTGCCCTGGTGAGTTTTGCACACATGCACATAGTTACTCAGAATTTGCCCCTCCTTGAAAGCTGAAATGCCCTTCCTTTACTTTGCTGTCCATGGTAACATAGGAAGGGGTGTTTCAGTTCAGTCATAATACATACGGACCCTATGACCAACAGGTGAGGCTGGCTGGTGGTTTTGAACTGTAATTGTTTTTAGAATGGTGGACTCTACACACATATAAAAACACTGTGGAAATGCTTTTTTAAAAAACGTTTTGAAAAAACATATTGAATTTGCCATAGCTCACCATCGCCATCTAGTGTCACATTTGTATACTGCACTTCACAACACACTCAAAACGTTTTATTTGTAGCTGTATAGCTGAGTCCAACGTTTCTGGTCTGTTTGAGAATGTCTGCTATGATTCTGTTTTAAATGGTGAATCTGGGAGAAAGGCCCCAGGCTCTCTGAAGGACCGCATTCTCCCACACAAACATGCCCAGACTTTGAGATCCCCAAAGGAGGCTCACTTGGTGGGGATGCAGGAAAGGGCCTTATTGGTGGCTGCTCCCTAGCAACTTTGGAATTCCCTCCCTGGAGAATCCAGACTGGTTTCCTCCTTGTTGTCCTTCCACTGGCAAGTGAAGACTGTTTTATTCTGACAGACCCTTTGAGAATGGCTTTTTAAAAAATAAAAGGAATGGGATTTTTATAGCGAAGAGCGGTTTTCCTATCTGTATTTCAATAGATTCTTCTTTATGTTGTTTTAAATTTAATTTTTTGTTGTTGTTGTTTAGTTGTTTAGTCGTGTCCGACTCTTCGTGACCCCATGGACCAGAGCATGCCAGGCACTCCTGTCTTCCACTGCCTCCCGCAGTTTGGTCAAACTCATGCTGGTAGCTTCGAGAACACTGTCCCACCATCTCGTCATCTGTCGTCCCCTTCTCCTTGTGCCCTCAATCTTTCCCAACATCAGGGTCTTTTCCAGGGAGTCTTCTCTTCTCATGAGGTGGCCAAAGTATTGGAGTCTCAGCTTCAGGATCTGTCCTTCCAGTGAGCACTCAGGGCTGATTTCCTTCAGAGTGGATAGGTTTGATCTTCTTGCAGTCCATGGGACTCTCAAGAGTCTCCTCCAGCACCAGAATTCAAAAGCATCCATTCTTCAGCGATCAGCCTTCTTTATGGTCCAGCTCTCACTTCCATACATCACTACTAGGAAAACCATAGCTTTATCTATACAGACCTTTGTTGGCAAGGTGATGTTACTGCTTTTTAAGATGCTGTCTAGGTTTGTCATTGCTTTTCTCCCAAGAGAAATTAACTTTTAACAATTACCTTTTAACAATTATCTTTTATATGAGTTTTAGCTTTTAGGTATTTTATCTGTGTTGTTTTAAACTTGCGTCCGGGCCTGGAAAAAGGCGGGATACAAATAAATAAAATAATATTAATAACAAACTAACTCACAGATATGAAGCCATCAATAACCCGGTTAACCTGTAGTTGCTGTTCCTTTTCATGTCGTAAATGGTTACCTGTCCCAATTGAGATGGGACAGGACCGCACTTAGAACCTGCCCTTCCAGTTGCATAGGAGATCCTCCATCTCATTTATTTTCCCCTGTCTTCTTCTTCTTCTTTTACAAAATGTTCTGGCGCAGCAAGGCCTTGGATTGGGCCATTAAGGGGCTAACCAGGGAACGCTTGCAATGTTTTGATCGGGTGCGTCTCGGCGCCGCTGCGCCTCTGAATGGCTTGATTGCCTGCGGAAGGCTTAAGGATCTAAGTCACGCCCTGAATCAACATGAAGGGTTTTTAATCGTAAACTTGGTGACATAAAGACAAATGTCGAAATCTCAGGACCAAATTATGTCTAATTGCTGTTCGACGGGAGACGCGCCGCTGAACTGCCAATTTGCATATGGGGGGAGGGACACATGCTGCATTGTTTTAAACAAGTTTACCAAACATATCATTAGAGGCAAGCACCAGGAACCCCTTTTTTGTTTTGTTTTTAATTCTTAATTAGAGCTCCACTCAGCGTTGAACGGGCCAACTTCATCCTCTTCCAGTAAGTGCTTCTTTATCAGAAGATTATATTGAGCACACCGTCCACAGGGGGTAAAGATCAAATGTAAGTGAAGGCAGCCAGTTTGGGCAGAAGGGATGGAGATCAGAGAAAATGAAGTTGGAAGCCTCTGTTTATGAATCCCCAACAACGTTTAAAGGCCCGGGAACTAGAATGGAGCGGACTACCCCAAGCCAAATTTGCATCTCTGGTGTTTTAAGAGATCTGGAGGGCTGGAAACGAAATCTTTCCTAACCTGGCAAAGCAATCCTTGCGTGTGCTTTGTAGTCTGCAGTGGGGATGAGAGAGTTCACCAGCCCCCAAATCATGTTCAGTTATTGTTGCCTACGTTTGCTCTGTCTTGCGTTCCGCTCCGCGTCAACTTGAAGCTTAGACAGAAGTTCTAAAGCTGATTCCAAGATTTGCAGCATCCCCATCAGCGTTCAGTTCCTATCAGTCCTTCCAGTACAAACTCTGGTTTTCTCCTGCTTGAACTACTGCAATGCACTCTCCGTGGGGCTACCTTTGAAGGTGACTCGGAAACTACAACTAATCCAGAATGCGTCTGCTGGACTGGTGACTGGGAGCGGCCGCCGAGACCACATAACACCAGACCTAAAGGATCTACACTGGCTTCCAGTACATTCCCAAGCATAATTCAAAGTGTTGGTGCTGACCTTTAAAGCCCTAAACTGCCTCAGCCCAGTATACCCGAAGGAGCAGCTCCACCTCCATTGGTCAGCCCAGACACTGAGATCCAGCTCTGAGGGCCTTCTGGAGGTTCCCTCCCTGCGAGAAGTGAGGTTACAGGGAACCAGGCAGAGGGCCTTCTCGGTAGTGGCGCCTGACCTGCGGAACGCCCTCCCATCAGATGTCAAGTAAATAAACAGGTATATGACTTTTAGAAGACATCTGAAGGCAGCCCTGTATAGGGAAACTTTTTAGTGTTCAATGTTTTATTATGGAAGCCACCTAGAGTGGCTGTTGGGTCAGCCCAGTTAGATGGGGATTATTATTATTATTAGGGGAACACGGGTGGCGCTGTGGGTAAAACCTCAGCGCCTAGGGCTTGCCGATCGCATGGTCGGTGGTTCGAATCCCCACGGCGGGGTGAGCTCCCGTCTTTTGGTCCCAGCTCCTGCCCACCTAGCAGTTTGAAAGCACCCCTAAAGTGCAAGTAGATAAATAGGTACCGCTTTACAGCGGGAAGGTAAACGGCGTTTCCTTGTGCTGTGCTGGTGCTGGCTCGCCAGTGCAGCTTCGTCACGCTGGCCACGTGACCCGGAAATGTCTCCGGACAGCGCTGGCCCCCGGGCTCTTAAGTGAGATGGGCACACAACCCTGGAGTCGGACACGACTGGCCCGTATAGGCAGGGGTACCTTTACCTTTACCTTATTATTATTATTATTATTATTATTATTATTATTATTATTATTCCCTACCTCCGGGTTATAGGTGCATAAAAACTCTCTGCAAAAATGACAATCTGCCTGGGATAATCAGTGTGATCTTTTCTGTGTGCTCCTGGATATTCTGTTATTACAATGCATTTTACATGGGGCTTCCCTTAGGCCTGGTCTGGAAACTTCAACTGGTGCAAAACACTATGGCTAGATTGTTGATGGGGACACACTAATGCCAGCCCATAACTCTGATGCTTGCCCTGGCTACCTGTATGTTCCCAGGCCAAGTTCTACTATTCATTTACAAGGCTCTTAACCATTTTGGTCCAGGATACCTTGAGTACAACTTGATTCCTTATATCCTTGCCAGATCACTAAGGTCTTTGCGGGAGTCTCTGTTAATGGTCACCCATTGCTCAGAGTCCCAGATCACATCGACCGGCTGCAGCTGTGCATTCACTATTGTGGCCCCCAACTCCCTCCTGCCTGAAATATGGAAGGTTCTTTTCCTTTTGAACTTCAGGCACCCCGTTTAAGAACAATTCAGCAGGGATTTTAAGTTGGCATATCTTGTTCAAATTGTTTTCTCTTGTGCATCTCTTCTGTAGCCTCATTGTGCGCTGCTTAGAAACCAGCAGCGTTAAGCAGCATGTTAAGTTGTCGAGATAAATTAATACTGGTAAAACCCTATTCGGAAAACCTACAGAAATCTAATTGAAAAAGCAAAACGAGACAGATGCTAAAAGACAGATGGGAGCATCTCACAAGAGCCCAAAGTGAGTCTAGTGAACCAAGTTAAATTTCTAGTTCTCAGACGAGGCTGTTTCAGTTTGTACAATTCATCGATCTTTCAGGGGTAGATTCCCTCCCCACATTTTATATTACTGGTTATGCCCCATGGCTGCTGTTATGTGTGTGGAACTGCAGCATATTTGAAGGGAGGAAGGAGAGAGCCAGGAATGGAGGTCAGGAGGGATGGAGGAAGGAGCAAAACTGTGGGCTGAATACACTAATCAGAAATTAATCAGAATTGTGCCCTGTAAATAAAAGGAAGTGTTCAGCACTGATAGCATTGTTGTAGACATTCTACACCCACCTCTTTATTCAGGCAGGGAGGTCAGCTGATTTTATTCACAATAAGTCACTTGTGTCTGGGATGCTATTTCGCTGAGACATTTAATTAAATGATCCCAAACCTTCTATTGAGATACTGTAATATTATGGTTAATCAGTTGATGAATCAATTGATCGGTTCTAAGCCAGGCAGAAAATGACATCCAACCAGGCAGGGGAGGGGGAGGGGTGGAACAACCCAACCTTTTATCTGGTTGACTGTCCCAGAAAGAAGAAAGACTTGTCACCTGAAATGGCCTCACCGTTCTGTTTTTGCAGCTGGAAAAAAAGAGAGAAGCAAGGTAGATAAAGTGCCATCTCATAATTGGCCGTTGAAGCAAGGGATGTCCACTTGAGTACAGTGGAAGTTGAAGACACTCGAACTCAGGACGCAAGGGAGAAACGGGCTAAGAGGAAGGCACGCTTGGCAAATCCACACTGTGATCGACTCCCGCCTGGAAACCCATGCCCCCACTGTGGAAGGACGTGTGGATCCAGAATTGGCGTCCACAGTCACTTACGGACTCATTGTTAAAACCGTGTTTATGGAAGACAATCTTACTCAGCTACGAGTGGTCGCCAAAGAAGAAGAAGAAGAAAGTAAAGAAATGAATGGTCCTTTTGTACCAGCATTATGTCAGGGCCTGGTAGAATGGAATAGAGAAAGCTTGTTGTTGTTGTTGTTGTTGTTTAGTCGTGTCCGACTCTTCATGACTCCATGGACCAGAGCACGCCAGGCACTCCTGTCTTCCACTGCCACCGCAGTTTGGTCAAACTCATGCTGGTAGCTTCAAGAACACTGTCCCACCATCTCATCCTCTGTCGTCCCCTTCTCCTTGTGCCCTCAATCTTTCCCAACATCAGGGTCTTTTCCAGGGAGTCTTCTCTTCTCATGAGGTGGCCAAAGTCTTGGAACCTCAGCTTCAGGATCTGTCCTTCCAGTGAGCACTCAGGGCTGATTTCCTTCAGAATGGATAGGTTTGATCTTCTTTCAGGCCATGGGACTCTCAAGAGTCTCCTCCAGCACCAGAATTCAAAAGCATCAGTTCTTCGGCCATCAGCCTTCTTTATGGTCCAGCTCTCACTTCCATACATCACTACCGGGAAACTTCAATGAATTGGCTGCAGTGAATTGAACTGCATCTAGCCCATTGCCGTCTTCCAAGCACTGGATGAAGTTTGTTGTGGCAGGAGCAGTGGAAAGTCAGGCTTTTGACTGGGCCTATACATTCCCTGCCATTTCTCAGCAGTGATCATGTGTCCTGGGGAAATCGCTTCTGTGTGCTGGCAAAATCTCTCCTTAAATACACAGTTCAAGTCCTTATTAGCTAGGCACAAGAAGAGGGGAGAGAGAGAGAGAGAGAGAGAGAGGCAGTCAGTAAAGCAGGGAGCTGTTTAGCAATTATTCTAAGACAATCAGCCTTCTTAGCGTATCTTGAACTCTCTTCAAGATATAAATCTGAAAGTCGTGCTGCCCTCTTCATGAGACTCAAATGCATGTGAATCTTGGAAGTGACTCTTGGCCGACTGATATTTTTATTCACCTCACACTCCCAGGAGCTCACTGACTGGAATTCAATAGAAACTGTTCTCTGTGTGAAAGTAATTTCAGAAAGTAATCTAGTTTATGGAAATGAAAGGCATCAAAACACAGGGCCAAAAAAAAAGTAAGGGAGGGGGAGCCCACTGTTTCTGTAGAAGTGCTCCGGCTTCAAATATTTGACATGGAAATTTATCTAATCCCTCTGGGGCACGCAGGTTTCACAAGTGTTAACGTCTTTCGAAATGAATTTCACAAATGTTTATTTGGGATTCCCGGGCATACAAATAATTGAGAATATCAAGGCACCTCGCGGAATCAGCCTTAATGATAGAGATCTCGGCGGGTTAAAGGGTATGAATTTTAATCGGGGAGGAAGGGAGGTGCAATTCCCCCCCACACACACACACACCAATCGTTCAACATGTACACGGAGAGTAAATATGTCTTGGCACTTCTGAGTCCCAGCTGCCATTTTACTCCAGTACTTCAAGATGAGACCAGCACATTTGTCACATTTTAAGAAAGGGGGCAGGCTGCAGACAGAGCAGGCCTAGCTCACGGTGGGAAGAGCACATTAAGAAAGCATTGACAGAAAGGCAGAAAAGGGATCCTTGTGACTGAAGAGAGAAAGAGAGGCAGTCTTTCTTGGGATTAGGGCTGTAAGACGGCGTCCTTCCCCATTCTGCCCAGTATCTATCGCATGCAGGAGTGTTTCCATTCTGATGCATTTCATCCTTCCACTGAAAACCACATAATTCGTCTCGCTGTCTGCTGCGGCAAAATAAAATAACTAACCCAATTAATTAGGACACGAGTGGCACTGTTGGTTAAACCACAGAGCCTAGAGCTTGCAGATCAGAAGGTCGGTGGTTCGAATCCCCGCGACGGGGTGAGCTCCCATTGCTCGGTCCCTGCTCCTGCCAACCTAGCAGTTCGAAAGCATGCCAGTGCAAGTAGATAAATAGGTACCACTCTGGCGGGAAGGTAAACAGCGTTTCCGTGCGCTGCTCTGGTTCATCAGAAGCAGCTTAGTCATGCTGGCCACATGACCCAGAAGCTTTACGCCAGCTCCCTTGGCCAGTAAAGCGAGATGAGCGCCGCAACCCCAGAGTCGGCCATGACTGGAACTAACACTCAGGGGTCCCTTTATCTTTACCTTCACCTAACACAATTAATTAGAGAAATTACATTGTTGTTACATTATTGCACCCCATCCATTTCAATGAAAACTGAATGCAATGCAAATTGAGTGGGGAAGGGACATAATCAATAAAGTATAATTTGTGGACTGAAAGGAACAGCAACTGCCCACTGACTTCTATTCTGTACAGTGGACAGATTAGCAAACACAGCCATTTCTGCCCCCATTCCTTTTTTGTTGGAATTCTCCAAGATCTGTACTTGGGAGGCGAATACAGGAATACAGTGGACACTCAGGTTGTGAACGCGATCCGTGCGGGACGCACGTTTGCAACCTGCAGTGTTTGCAACCCACATCTACGCATGCGCGGGTTGTGATTCGGTGCTTCTGCGCATGTGCGGCTGCCGAAACCCGGAAGTAACCCGTTCCGGTACTTTCGGGTTTCGGCGGTCCATAACCCGAAAAAACGCAACCTGAAGCGGCTGTAACCCGAGGTATGACTGTATCCAGAAACACTTCTGAATCTATCCAAGTCTGGCCTGCGAGTGGTTCCAGACCAGATCCAGTCACTTTGGGAAGAAATGGATTTTCTGGGAGTCATTTTGGACTCACAGCTGTCCATGGAGGCACAGGTCAAATCTGTGTCCAGGGCAGCTGTTTACCAGCTCCGTCTGGTATGCAGGCTGAGACCCTATCTGCCTGCGGACTGTCTCACCAGAGTGGTGCATGCTCTGGTTATCTCCCGCTTGGACTACTGCAATGCACTCTACGTGGGGCTACCTTTGAAGGTGACTCGGAAACTACAACTAATCCAGAATGTGGCAGCTAGACTGGTGACTGGGAGTGGCCGCCAAGACCATATAACACCGGTCTTGAAAGACCTACATTGGCTCCCAGTATGTTTCCGAGCACAATTCAAAGTGTTGGTGCTGACCTTTAAGGCCTTTAAATGTCCTCGGTCCAGTATACCTGAAGGAGCGTCTCCACCCCCATCATTCTGCCCGGACGCTGAGGTCCAGCGCTGAGGGCCTTCTGGCGGTTCCCTCATTGCGAGAAGCAAAGCTACAGGGAACCAGGCAGAGGGCATTCTCGGTAGTGGCGCCCGCCCTGTGGAACGCCCTTCCAGCAGATGTCAAAGCAATAAACAACTACCTGACATTCAGAAGACATCTGAAGGCAGCCCTGTTCAGGGAAGTTTTTAACGTGTGATATTTTACTGTATTTTTGGTTTTTATGGAAGCTGCCCAGAGTGGCTGGGGAGGCCCAGCCAGATGGGCGGGGTATAAATAATATATTATTATTATTATTATTATTATTATTATTATTATTATTTCAAGCAGGGTTTTATGCTGTCGATGGCTACTTGTCAGGATGGCGACGCTCTACCTCCAGGGTTGCAGGTAGCAATGCATCTGAATCCCAGTTGCTAAAAAAGGCAGGAGGGGAGAGTGCTCTTGTGCTCAGGTCCTGAATAATAATAATAATAAATTTTATTTATGCCCTGCCCTCCCCGGCCAGAGCCAGGCTCAGGGCAGCTAACACCAGTAAATTTACAATAAAAACCCCACAACCTGGTTCGCCAGATTACGAGTCTATTGCTCTTAACCACTACACCACACTGGCTCTCACACTGGCCAGGCTCCCATAAAAGGATGTCACATAGAGGAGGGAGAAAGGTTGTTTTCTGCTGCTCCAGAGAAGCGGACACGGAGCAATGGATCCAAACTACAAGAAAGAAGATTCCACCTAAACATTCGGAAGAACTTCCTGACAATGAGAGCTGTTCGACAGTGGAATTTGCTGCCAAGGAGTGTGGTGGAGTCTCCTTCTTTGGAGGTCTTTAAGCAGAGGCTTGACAACCATATGTCAGGAGTGCTCTGATGGTGTTTCCTGCTTGGCAGGGGGTTGGACTCAATGGCCCTTGTGGTCTCTTCCAACTCTATGATTCTATGATTTAAAATACGGGTTAAAATGCAATTTAAAATGCAGCCTTATTTTTAAAGTAGCTCATAGATCAAAACCATAAGGGGAGGGAAACGTAAGGGTCAGACTGAGTCTAAACCAAAAGCCAGGTGGAACAGCTCTGTCTTGCGGAAAGATCTCAAGTTCTGCAGGGCCCTGGTGTCTTGTGAGAGAGCGTTCCACCAAGTTGGGGCCCCACTTTCCCCTAAACTTGATATACAGTGGTACCTCGGGTTACAGACGCTTCAGGTTACAGACTCCGCTTCCCCAGAAATAGTACCTCGGGTTAAGAACTTTGCTTCAGGATGAGAACAGAAATCGCGTGGCAGCAGCGCGGCGGCAGCGGGAGGCCCCATTAGCTAAAGTGGTGCTTCAGGTTAAGAACAGTTTCAGGTTAAGAACGGACCTCCAGAACGAATTAAGTACTTAACCCCAGGTACCACTGTATATGAGATTGAAATGGGAACAGTTTTGATATTGCATTTACAGGTATCTTCATGTTTTGTGTGGTTTATTACCAATTGCCCCCACTTTTTGGGGGGTCAGCAAAGCCTCCGAGAAAAGAACTGTTTTGTCCCGCAATAAAAAGTGCACTGGCTGCTTCCCGTTTTATATTAGTGTGTTTCTTGTGTGTGAAGCCGTTGCTGACGGACACATTCAGATAGACAGGAGACTGTGCAAGTACAGAAGTAGATAAAAAGGGCACCTGCCACTCCCAGGATTATTTTATTTAAAAAACCCCACTCATCTTCCTTTGGGTCCAGCATCAATTCTCCAGCCTGAGCCACCTGCCCCTGGCCCACTTTCTGTCAAGGCCTGGAGCTCACATCTCTGAACTCATCCCTGTGACATCTGGGGCCGGCTGCCGGCCCGAGACACTCCCCTCTCATTACCAGAGCCAGCAGGGAATACAAGAATCCTGTTTCCCGTCACTCTCCCTTTATGAATGGGCTGTCGGGGCGGGAGGAACACTTGATGGGCAGGCAGGGGAGGCAGGAAGAGGAGGCGTCCCACCCAAAGCATCATTTTCTCAATGGAGGGATGAAAAGGCCTGCAGGCTGCTATTCATCCCGACTCTTGTCTCGTCCCCTCCCCATTCTTTAGGGCTGCCATTCCAGCTGTTATTGCTGTCTAACCCCGCTGACCTCTGGTGTGTCCTCAACCATGGGAGGATCTCGGCCGAGGGAGAGGGGGTCTGCTCCCCCTACCATTTCAACGCCAGTCTTATTTGCCACCCATCGACTCGGCTGCCCAGGGTTCTGTCCTGACCCACAGTTTGGTGGCGGCGCTCAAGGTGGTTTGGCCATGGGTGCCCGGCCAATCTGTGAAGCCTGGTTGCAACCGGGATGGATGGGTTGATTTTTTTTTTGGGGGGGGGAATAAATCTATTTGCTTATTTAAAGGTACAGTGGTACCTCAGGTTACATACACTTCAGGTTACATACGCTTCAGGTTACAAACTCTGCTAACCCAGAAATAGTGCTTCAGGTTAAGAACTTTGCTTCAGGATGGGAACAGAAATCGTGCTCCGGCAGCACGGCAGCAGCAGGAGGCCCCATTAGCTAAAGTGGTGCTTCAGGTTAAGAACAGTTTCGGGTTAAGAACGGACCTCCGGAACGAATTAAGTACTTAACCCGAGGTACCACTGTAAAGGTAAAGGGACCCCTGACCATTAGGTCCAGTCGTGACCGACTCTGGAGTTGCGGCGCTCATCTCGCTTTATTGGGCAAGGGAGCCGGCATATAGCTTTCAGGTCATGTGGCCAGTATGACTAAGCCCGCTTCTGGCGAACCAGAGCAGTGCACAGAAACGCCGTTTACCTTCCCGCCGGAGCAGTACCTATTTATCTACTTGCACTTTTGACCTGCTTTCAAACTGGTAGGTTGGCAGGAGCAGGGACTGAGCAATGGGAGCTCACCTCGTTGCGGGGTTCGAACCACTGACCTTCTGATTGGCAAGTCCTAGGCTCTGTGGTTTAACCCACAGTGCCACCCGTGTCCCTATTTGCTTATTTACATGTGCACAAATCTCCCTTTGTGTACTTTGTAACTCAAGGAGATTCACCAGTGTCGAAGCAATGATTCTTCAACATCAACTTCGTTGGACTGGTCATGTTGTGTGCTTGCCTGATTATTGTCTTCCAAAGCAACTACTCTATTCCAAACTTAAAAATGGAAAGTGTAAGACTGGTGGTCAACAAAAGAGTTTAAAGACTCTCTCAAGGCAAATCTTTAAAAATTGTAGTATAAACACCAACAATTGGGAAACACTTCCCTGCGAGGACTCCAACTGGAGGACAGCCTTTACCATAGGTGTCATCGGCTTTGAAGACATTTGAACTCAGGACGCAAGGGAGAAACGTGCTAAGAGGAAGGCACGCTTGGCAAATCCACACGGTGATCAACTCCTGCCCCCAAACCAATGTCCCCACTGTGGAAGGATATGTGGGTCCAGAATTGTCCTCCACAGTCACTTATGGACTCACTGTTAAGACTATGTTTATGGAAGACAATCTTACTTGGCCACGAGTGATCGCCAAAGAGAGAAGAGAGACAAATGTACCGTAAAAAAAACACCCCACTAATAAAGAGTGAACTCCATCTTTGGACTGGCAAGCTCCTGTGACAGCTGGGTCCATCTAGCTTACTATCTGTGAACCACCCTGAGACCTGCGGGCATAGGATGGTATACAAATAATAATAATAATAATAATAATAATAATAATAATAATAATAATAGAACATGGAGTCTTCTGCATGCGAAGCAGGGGTGCTCTGTCACTGAGCTAGGGTTCTTCTCTTGCATGGTGGGGGCTGGGGGTGGGGGCTGGGGGCAGGGCAGGGGCTGGAGAAGGTCAGGAGACCCTCTAGGGAAATAGCATGGGTAGGTTCTGATCTCTCAGCACCAGCAATTCCTAGCCGTGGTGGAATACCTGATTCCAGGCCACAGGGAATTCAGCTCGGGGGCCTTATTTCCCTCTTTTAACATTTCGACATTATCATTGTTTTTTTGTTTTCCCCCCAAAGCAATATTTTAACTCCAAAGTTCACCTGCTAATCCTTAAAGCTGCTGAGACACCAGAATCAATAGGATGGGATTTTGCAATTCTCATTATTGTTATGTATTGTTCTTGCTGAGCATTCTGTATTAATATTTATAAATGCTTGGGAAGTCATATATATGAAATTTATATGAATAGAAATGAGATGGGGGGGCTGGCTTCCTTCCTACAGAGAACTATTGTATGCAATATACTTGATTACCTTTTTGGACAATGGCAAGGAAATGAAATGATTTGCTAAACAATCCACTTGATGCTAGGCGGGGGTTGCTGAACTGGGAATGTGTTTGGGTACAGAGGAAATGAATCAAAATGCTTCAGGTAGGTTGATATGATAAGTAGAGACCTGTAGCCCAGTTAGGGTGACTATGTATGCATCACCCAAAACAAAGGCAAGGCACATTTTCAAAACATTTAGATATGCTAATTTCTGCGAACTGATTTCTGTAATTTAACTGGGTGGGGATCTCACCCTGCTGGGGAACAAGACTCTGCCCAGGTGATCTGTGTGTGCCTTCTCAGGCTGTAGTTCAGGGGCTCACAAGTTGATCGGCAACTTTAATAGCTCCTGCGGGTCTCTAATAATAATAATAATAATAATAATAATAATAATAATAATAATAATAATTTTTTATTTATACCCTGCCCTTCCTGGTTCAAAAACCGGGCTCAGGGCGGCTGACAACAAATTTAAAACACTTAATTGTAAAAGCAGCATAAAATACAGTATAAAAACATGAATAGCAATAAAATTCAACATTCATAAATCAGTTTAGGGGAAATAAGCATTAGATAATCCTCAGGGCTAGCTGGCTGAATTGGTCCTACTTGGGCCAGCGAGGAGGCCAGGGGAGAATTAGCTGTGGGGTCTCAGAGCGGGTGATCTTCATAAAAGGGGGAGGGGGAGGGAAGAAAAGGGAAATAAAAGATCAGGCTGAATTCAAATTAAAGGCCAAGCGGAATAGCTCTGTCTTACAGGCCTGACGGAAGGAGGTTAAATCCTGCGGGGCCCTGGTCTCATGGGACAGAGCATTCCACCAGGTCGGAGCCATCACTGAAAAGGCCCTGGCCCTGCTGGAGGATAGTCTGACTTCCTTAGGGCCCGGGACCTCTAAACTATGGTTATTCATGGACCTTAAGGTCTTCTGTGGGGCATATATATCAGACTTGGACCAGGCAGCGCTTCATATAGAGAACTGTCCTCAGTAAAGAGGAATATAGGACAATCCTGCAGATGCACAGAAAAATCACCCTAACCACCATCCCCGTCACATCAGTTTGGCTTCATTCTGCCACAATAAAACCAACCAAGAGACTAAACATTAGGGCTGTGTCCCAGATATGGCCGGATCCTGCACTCAGGGGCGGATTTGGGTAATATTTCATAACATGGCACCCTGCATGGCAAGGCAAAAAATTAGGTCTTATCAGTTATGGATCTTCTCAATGTTTCACCCCCTCAGCTTGGCACCCCCCGTGTGGCAGAACCGCCCGCACTGACCTAAATCATGCACTGCATTTTCAGATCAACTCAGGATTTGACCAGATCAGGTTAAGGCAGGCCCAGATCCCCCTGGGTCAGATTGTGTCCAATCTGGTGCCCTCCATATATTCTTGAACTATAACTCCCATCAATCCCAGTCATTGGGCATCTTGGCTGCAGATGATGGGAATGGGATACTTACAGCATCTAGAAGACACCAGTATTGCCGATTGTGGCCAATGCAGTATGCATAAACAAATCGAAAGACTTACTGCTGCATTTTGTTGATTCTGGCTTCCGTTACCCACCCCAAGCCTTTGGGGGGTGGGAGGGCTACCAATCTAAACAAATAAATCCTGAGCCACCTAAGCCTATGTGGAACGATGGCCTCTTTATGAATATCTGGAAAGCGACCAAGTCCTTTCCGTTGCGGCTACTTCTGCAAATAAATAATAATTAGAAAAGAGATTGAATTTCTGCCGCGAGCACCTTCGCAGTACACGCAAGAAAGAGAATACCTGAATAGTTTAAGCAATAACACACAAGATGGGCTTCGTTTTACAGTTTTGCCGCCACCACAGGGGCTGCTAATCTGAAATGATTTTATCCGGAGGAAAATGGGGTTTACCAATGGCTTTGGCCAAGAGCCCGCGATAGCAAATGCCACTCCTCTGGATGGCGGAACAACAAAAGGGGCGGTGGAATTAACTGCCCAAGTGTGTTTTTGTTCTCTTCCATCAACACATTTCCCGTGTTGTCCCTTTTTTCAGAGGGAAAATTATATAAAACAAAGAAAACACTCTAAAGGAGCTCTTCGTGTTCAAGCTACTTATTTGTTGGGCATGCGGCGGCATCGTCAAAGTGATGTTTTCTTTTTTCCAAACCTTTGTGCTTTTCTCCTCTGGTTCAGCGCAGGTAGAGCTTTCCTGCTCACTGAGTCAGAAAACTGGGTAATCAAACCTGGAGTCCTGCCCTGAAGCACTAACCAATACCTGATACTTTAAGCACATTCGTTTCCCAATAACAGCGCCCAGTGATGAGGTCTCTCACTGGGAGCATCGGTTTACCCCCTGAAGCAAAGGGGCTTGATTGCCTTCATTATCGGACTTTGGCGAACTGCAAAAACATTGTTGCTGGCCACCAATGAACCCAGCCCTGCTTTCAAGCCAAATCATCCTCGTTTTGTCTTGAAAGCTGAGTTGTATTGGCTTTCGAGGTGGAGATAACAGACACTCAAATGGGCAGCATCGTGCAATGAACTTTTTTAAGAAAAT
This sequence comes from Podarcis gaigeae, assembly GCF_964106915.1. Classification (NCBI taxonomy): domain Eukaryota; kingdom Metazoa; phylum Chordata; class Lepidosauria; order Squamata; family Lacertidae; genus Podarcis; species Podarcis gaigeae. The sequence continues at coordinate 7,058,299 of NC_139678.1, forward strand.
GTTTATTTTGTGGGCGAGGGAGGATTAGCTGTGCTGGAATTCTAAATGGATATTCAACTTGTACGTTGCATCATTAAATATATATACCGTATTTTTCGCCCTATAGGACGCACTTTTTCCCCGCCACCCCGCTATTCCCGGACCTGGTCTGGAGGCTGGCGGGGGGGAGAAGCAAGCTTGCTTCTCCCCATCGGCAGCCCCACAAGCTCGGGGGACAGCGGGGCAAGCCACTGCCCCACGGAGGCTAGAGAGGCTGTCCCTGAAGGCAGAATCGGGGGAAGGAGCGCTCCGTCTTCTAGCTTGGGGATGGCTGAGCAAACCTGGGGGGAAATAAAAGTTTTTTTCCTTGATTTTCCCCCCCAAAAAACTAGGTGCGTCCTATGGGCCGGTGTGTCCTATAGGGCGAAAAATACGGTATATCAACCCACCCTATTCCCTTTATGACATCAAAGCTGGGGGGGGGGGGAGAAACTACTTTGGAAAGAGAGCATCATGCCCAATACTTTTTCTTCTTCTTTTTTTTTGGCTGTGGTGATCTTTGTTTTCGTGTGTGAGTGGGGTGGGTGGGTGTTTTGGATCAGGTTAGCCATATTGATTTGTATGCTGTTTGTGGATTATTGTCATTGTCTTGTTGGGCTGTGTATGTGATAAAGGGGAGGCATCTTCTTCTGTTTGTCCCCATGTCAGTTTCAGTTTATTGGTTACCGTATTTTTTGCACCATAACACTCACTTTTTTCCTCCTAGAAAGTAAGGGGAAATGTATGTGCGTGTTATGGAGGGAATGCCTGCGGGTGGCGGGGGGGGGGGATCTGCTGCAGTCGTGAGCAGAGGATCCATGGTTCCCCTTCCATCCCTCCTCCGTGGTTACAAAGCATGGATCCACATGGATCCTCGGGATTTTTGCATTGGGCTACTCCAAACTCACTGTCAGATCACATGTCTGTGGCCACAGCATGAACCACAAAAATCATATATCCACTATTTTGTTTAGAATATTTTTTTTCTTGTTTTCCTCCTCTAAGAACTACGTGCGTGTTATGGTCGGGTGCGTGTTATAGAGCAAAAAATACGGCAATTTTTCTAGGGCTGTTTCCCATGCTATTTGGTACCATTGGTCCATGCTTACTCCTGACAGGTCTCTCCAGTGTCTGGTTATGGTGTTTCTGGCTGCTGAAAGTAGGTGGGTTATGAGTTCTTTGTGGTGTAAATGGGCATTGTTGTCTTGGAAGATGCTTAGCAGGGCCAATACTGGGGTGATGTCTAATACTTGCTTAGTTATTTTACATATTTCTCGTGTGGCTATTGTCCAGAATAGTTGGATTTTGGGGCACTCCCACCACATGTGGAGGTATGTGCCTGTGGAGGTGCACCCTCCTGCATTTTGGTGAGGTTCCTGGGTGTTTTAGCGCTAGTTTTCTTGGTGTTAGGTACCACCTGTAGGTGAGTTTCAGAGTGAGTTCTTTTCTTTTCATTGATATGGATTTAAAGGGGGGGGTTAGACCACATTCTGGTCCATTGAGTGGGGTTAATCTCATAGCCTATGTCATTCTCCCATTGTTTTTTGATTGCGTCTAGGGGGTTTATGGGATTTTGGAGTAGTATTTTGTATATTGCGGATACCGTCCCTTTACCATTTCCCTTTGTTGTTAGGAGGTTTTTGAAGGTTGTCAGGGGCTTACACAGAGATGTGCTTGGGACAAAGTAGGCTTTGAAATGCTAATATTTAAGAGTTGGTATGTACAGGCAACAATAGGCTGCATCAATAGGAGTCTAGCATCTAGATCAAGGGAAGTAATAGTGCTATTGTATTCTGCTCTGGTCAGACCTCACCTGGAGTACTGTGTCCAGTTCTGGGCACCACAGTTCAAGAAGGACACTGACAAACTGGAACGTGTCCAGAGGAGGGCAACCAAAATGGTCACAGGCCTGGAAACGATGCCTTATGAGGAACGGCTAAGGGGGCTGGGCATGTTTAGCCTGGAGAAGAGGAGGTTAAGGGGTGATATGATAGCCATGTTCAAATATATAAAAGGATGTCACATAGAGGAGGGAGAAAGGTTGTTTTTCTGCTGCTCCAGAGAAGCGGACACGGAGCAATGGATCCAAACTACAAGAAAGAAGATTCCACCTAAACATTAGGAAGAACTTCCTGACAGTAAGAGCTGTTCGACAGTGGAATTTGCTGCCAAGGAGTGTGGTGGAGTCTCCTTCTTTGGAGGTCTTTAAGCAGAGGCTTGACAACCATATGTCAGGAGTGCTCTGATGGTGTTTCCTGCTTGGCAGGGGGTTGGACCCGATGGCCCTTGTGGTCTCTTCCAACTCTATGATTCTATGATTCTATGATTCTAACAGCCTCCACATGGTAGCACCTGACACCACCCTCCTTCTTTTTAAAAATATTTTTATTAGTTTTTTAACATATCATTTTCAAGAATAATTAAACATACTTTTATATCTTATACAATTTTTCCCATATAATTTTTTATTGGTTTTCCATTGATTATACATATATACAGTCTAGATTACATAAGTTGCATATAACATAGCTGTTACAAGAATCATATATATAGTACACAGTTATTTTGGGCTCCGCCGAGCCTCGGACGTCCCTTCACTTCGTTGGTAAGTATCAGATAATTTCTAAAGTTACGTGTTTTATCTCCTTTACATATTTGCCAAACACTGTAAATGTAATGTAATGTAAACCTGTGTAAAAAAGAATGTTATATCAAACAGTGTAATGAGAAGGATGAGAAGGGTTGTGTCGATGAGTACTTTTACTATGGAAATATTTTTTTCTTTTTTATTTCTTTGTTTCTTATCTTTGCTACTTCTTTCTTTATTTATTTTTTAATAATTTTTTCTATTTTATATAGTTTTCTTTTTAAAAACCTATTAAGAGATAGTACATAATGTTTGTATAGACATGCAATTTTTTTAATCAATAAAGAATATTAATAATAATAAAAGAAATCTCCAGACATCTCACAGAATTACAGAATCGCAGAGTTGCGAGGGAGCCCCAAGAGTCATCTAGTCTGACCCTCTCCAATGCAGGAATCTCAGCTAAAGCATCCATGACAGATGGCCATCCAACCTCTGCTTAAAAACCTCCAAGGAAGGAGAACTTCTCTAGTGCAACTTCTGTGCATCACAGTCGCTTCTGAGGGGAATGTCCTTCTGAGGCCCTCCTTCGTTTGCCTCCTCCTCAAGAGGTCCAGAACATGAAGACACAAGAACGGGGCCTTCTCTGCAGTGGCTCCCTATCTGTGGAATGCTCTCCCCAGGGAAGTTCGCCTTGTGCCTTCATTATACACCTTTAGGTGCCAGGCAAAAAGGTTCCTTTTTAACCAGGCCTTTGGTTGATCTTATTGACATCCAACACCCTTTTAGAATGTGGCTTTGGGGGGGAAGGTTATTGGGTTATTGCTTTTGGTTTGATTTTATATGTTGTGGTCTTGTTGTCAACCACCCTGAGACCTCCGGGTATAGGGTGGTGTATAAGTTGAATAAATAATAATAATAATAATAATAATAATAATAATAATAATGTGAAAAGTCGGTGGAAGAAGATTGGAAAAAAATTAAAGTTTATTTACAGAAATATTGCAAAATTAAGGAATGTTAGAAGGTTGTTGAAATGAAGTAATGTGGTTTTAGCAGAAATGATATAAAGGATTAGGTTAAAATTGATTTATTAATTGGTGAAAGACAACAATTACAGTATATTAAGATAAATTATTAGGATAAAAACAAAGCTGGAAAGGATTTGCTGAAACATCTAATGGAACTAGAATACAAAAAAGGGAGGTGTGAGGAAGTCAAGGAAATAAGTAAAGGAAAGAAAGCTATGCAAGGGTTTGATCTGGTTTATTTTAATTGTTTGTATTTTTTATGTCTTTTTTATTTTTATTTTTTATTGTCTCTCTTTGTAATCTTTAAAATTTGAATAAATACTATTTTAAAAAAAGAAATAATAATAATAATAGAGGCAATGCTCACCTCACACAAGAGAGTGATTAAAAGCTGCTGAACTTAGCAGTTGGTCTCTGAATAGCAAGGAAAAGTTCTGGTGGCTAAACTACAAAAATCGCAGGAGTGACGTCATATGGACACTGGGATCAGTTCCTTGGGATGCAGGTCTAGGAGGCTGTCTTAGCAGATCACAAGCTTAACTCGAGTCAACAGTGTGATGCAGCAGTAAAAGAAAGCTAATGCTCTTCTAGGCAGCATCAACAGAAGTGTCCCCATCAAGGGAAGTAATAGTACCACTGTATTCTGCTACGCGGGTGGCGCTGTGGTCTAAACCACAGAGCCTAGGGCTTGCCGATCAGAAGGTAGGTGGTTCGAATCCCCATGACGGGGTGAGCTCCCATTGCTCGGTCCCTGCTCCTGCCAACCTAGCAGTTTGAAAGCACGTCAAAGTGCAAGTAGATAAATAGGTACCACTCTGGTGGGAAGGTAAACGGTGTTTCTGTGTGCTGCTCTGGTTCGCCAGAAGCGGCTTAGTCATGCTGGCCACACGACCTGGAAGCTGTACGCCGGCTCCCTCGGCCAATAAAGCGAGATGAGCGCCGCAACCCCAGAGTCAGTCACGACTGGACCTAATGGTCAGGGGTCCCTTTACCTTTTATCAGTTCCTTGATAAGTGAGTTGAGAAAGTCCATCTGTCAAGAATGAGGAAATGGCCTTTGCCATTTTGGTTGCCCACTGCGCCCTGGGGCTATAATTTGCCAAGCAATTTCCCTTGAACATCTGCCAATGCTCTGTGTGGTAAGCAATAGTTAGCCAGCTAGGGATGTTCAACCATACTAGCACATCCCAGTCTACGAGAGGAGCATTTTCCTCCTCCTCCTCTTCTCTTTCAGTGCTCCTCGCATCTAAAATGAGCTTCTGGTAAATCCTGTCAACTCAACACCTGACAAAAGCGCTTCGACGTCAGATGTAAAGAATGGCCACCTACGGCTTAATGTCTGGCTTTAGAAAATACAACTGAAAGAGAGAGAGAGAGAGAGAGAGAGAGAGAGAGAGAGAGAGAGTCAGAGCGGGGATGGGGCGGGGGAGAGACTATCAAACCACTCCCGAACGTTGCAAACAATGAGTCCTTTTGTCTTCCTCAAGCCCAGTTAAGTCAACCGAGTGGAAATGCTACTTCCATCCGTAATCGACAAATGAAATTAAAGTTGTTGAAAGATGCCTGTGAAACCAGGAAGGCCTCGCTTCTTGCTGAGAGCAGAAGAAAAGCTGAAACCCACCAAATATTTTAGCAGCTTTATTAAATTTCCAATTATATCTGGGATCGTTGCTAAGCGCATGCTTGCAGATGCACCGCGAGCATGAGACACACAGGTTGGCTCGCAGGAGGGAGATTTAGAGGTTTAAAGGTTTCTTCGGCGCAAAGAAAAAGAAAAAGAGAAAGGAGTGTTAATGAAGGAGGCTTGACAATCCGTGACGTTTGTGCGGAGCCAAGGAAGTCAGAGCGGCGTTTCCATGCGGTTACAGGCAGAGATCCCAGGTCCCCAGCAGCAGAAGGAGATGACAGAACTGGAAGGGACATTGCAGTCTGCAGCAGGAGGGAGTCACATACCGTATTTTTCGCTCTATAAGACTCACTTTTTCCCTCCTAAAAAGTAAGGGGAAATGTGTGTGCGTCTTATGGAGCGAAAGCAGTCTGCGCAGCTATCCCAGAAGCCAGAACAACAAGAGGGATTGCTGCTTTCGCTGCACAGCGATCCCTCTTGCTGTTCTGGCTTCTGAAATTCAGAATATTTTTTTCTTGTTTTCCTCCTCCAAAAACTATGTGCGTCTTATGATCTGGTGCATCTTATAGAGCAAAAAATACGGTATATACTAGCCAAGCAAGATGCCCTTTAGCTATCTTTGGCCCCAAGGTCTGCCTGCAATCTCCTTTCAACCAAGAAGGGGAGAATGAATAATAATAATAATAATAATAATAATAATAATAATAATAATAATAATAATAATTTATACCCCACCCATCTGGCTGAGTTTCTCCACCTCTCTGGGCGGATCCCAATCGAGTGTTAAAAACAATACCGCATTAAATATTAGAAACTTCCCTAAACAGGACTGCCTTCAGATATCTTTTAAAGAGAAGATAGCTGCTTATTTCCTTCACATCTGAAGGGAGGGCATTCCACAGGGCGGGCGCCACTACCGAGAAGGCCCTCTGCCTGGTTCCCTGTAACTTCACTTATCGCAATGAAGGAACCGCCAGAAGGCCCTCGGCGCTGGATCTCAGTGTCCGGGCTGAACGATGGGGGTGGAGACGCTCCTTCAGGTATACTAGACCGAGGCCATTTAGGGCTTTAAAGGTCAGCACTGACACTTTGAATTGTGCTCGGAAATGTACTGGGAGCCAACGCAGATCTCTCAGGACCGGTGTTATGTGGTCCCACATGGCAAATGTTATCTCTTAAGCAGTGAATCTTCAGAGCGCTGGCTTATTCTCATGAAAAACTGGGTTGGAGTTGGTTTGGGGCAGGTGGGACAGAGGACTGAGATGAAAAGGGGAAAGCAGATTCTTTATGCACAAAAGTGGAAGGAAGAAGAAGTTTCCACTGAAGAAGAATGGATAAACAAAGAATTGGCAAAGTTAGAGAACCTAAATGATGATAATTTTGTGGAAGGGTGGAAAGATCCTGGTTTCACAGGCATCTTTTAACAACTTTAATTTCATCTGTCGATTAAGGATGGAAGTAGCATTTCCACTCGGTTGACTCCCTGGGCTTGAGGAAGACAAAAGGACTCATTCGGATGACTTAAAGAAATAACAGTATGATGAATTCGCAAGCAGGATTTGAACTATGAGCAGCAGAAGGAATTAGAGATTATTGTAATGGTGTAAGAGACAGAGGGATACGGGTGGTGCTCTTGGGCTTGCGATTCAGAAGGTGCAAGTAGATAAATAGGTACCATTCCAGTGGGAAGGTAAAAGGTGTTTTTCCGTGCGCTGCTCTGGTTCACCAGAAGCAGCTTAGTTAGTCATGCTGGCCCCGTGACCCGGAAGCTGTACGCCGGCTCCCTTGGCCAATAAAGTGAGATGAGCGCCGCAACCCCAGAGTTGGCCACGACTGGACCTAATGGTCACAGGTCCCTTTACCTTTACCTTTAAGAGACAGAAGATAGGGTGCAGCAAAGGGGAAGACATGAAAAAAATACCATGGAAAGCGGGGTGGAAAGTCACCAAAACGAAAGAAAAAGTTGTTGAGGATTGGAGTGTATATGTGAAACTTCTGAAATTTAATAAAATATAACTAAAAAGAGAAAGGGACACAGGTGGCACTGTGGGTTAAACCACAGAGCCTAGGACTTGCCGATCAGAAGGTCAGCGGTTCGAATCCCCGCGACGGAGTGAGCTCCCGTTGCTCGGTCCCTGCTCCTGCCAACCTAGCAGTTCAAAAGCACAAAAGTGCAAGTAGATAAATAGGTACTGCTCCGGCGGGAAGGTAAATGGCGTTTCCGTGCACTGCTCTGGTTCGCCAGAAGCGGCTTAGTCATTCTGGCCACATGACCCGAAAGCTGTACACCGGCTCCCTCGGCCAGTAAAGCGAGATGAGCACCTCTACCCTAGAGTTGGCCACGACTGGACCTAATGGTCTGGAGTCCCTTTACCTTTACCTAAAAAGAGAAAGAAAAACAAATTCCTCTCTACATTTGTTGAGAGGTGGTTTTCTCACCAAGGCATGTCGTTTGCAGAGGACCACTGCATCTTACATCCCAATTGCCCTTCTGTTGCTAGAAAAACTGTCCTGTGAGCATCACTGCCACATTTGGAGAAGGCCTGTGACATCAGCGCCTTGACATCAATGGAACCCCCTTCATTCTTTGTCCATGCAAGGTTTTTTGTTTGTTTGTTTGTTTGTTTGCTGTTATCTGACAGGGAGCCTGCATTTCCAAAATTCCAAAATTCAAAATTCAAAAAATTCCAAAAGTTGGCATTCCTGCCTCCACCTGCCTCAGATTTCTATGAAGGAACTGTTGTCAAGGCTGGATCCAAACATCTAGCTTTTTGAGGCCAAGGAGAAGATTGTACCCACTTGTCAATGTTTTTTTGTGTTGAATATATGCTATATGGTAATTGATGGACCTAATAGGTATCTAAAGCCATTTGCACATGTTGCCATGCAACCAGTCCATGCAGAATGTAGGCACCCTTTATATAGAAATGAGCAAACCAGTGATATTTGAGGGAGCAGGCTAGCAGGCGGGGCCCATGACTTACATGGACTGTCTCGCCAGAGTGGTGCATGCGCTAGTTATCTCCTGCTTGGACTACTCCAATGCGCTCTACATGAGGCTAACTTTCAAGGTGACCCGGAAACTACAACTAATCCAGAGTGCGGCAGCTAGACTGGTGACTGGGAGCAGCCACCAAGACCACATAACACAGGTCCTGAAAGACCTACATTGACTCCCAGTACGTTTCCGAGCGCAATTCAAAGTGTTGGTGCTGACCTTTAAAGCCCTAAACGGCCTTGGTTCAGGATACCTGAAGGAGCGTCTCCACCCCCATCGTTCTGCCCGGACACTGAGGTCCAGCGCCGAAGGCCTTCTGGCGGTTCCCTCACTGCGAGAAGCAAAGCTACAGGGAACCAGGCAGAGGGCATTCTTGGTAGTGGCGCCCGCCCTGTGGAACGCCCTTCCAGCAGATGTCAAAGAGATAAACAACTACCTGACATTTAGAAGACATCTGAAGGCAGCCGTGTTTCAGGGAAGTTTTTAATGTGTGACATTTTGATGTATTTTTAATCTTTGTTGGAAGCCGCCGAGTGTGGCTGGGGAAACCCAGCCAGATGGGTGGGGTACAAATAATATTTTTTATTATTATTATTATTATTATTATTATTATTATTATTATTATTACATCATAGGAGCCTACACAACACCAAACATTTTGCTGTATATAGGTTTTATTTTATTTGTTTTTTATCTTATATTTTGGAAATGTACATCCAGTTTTTTCCCCTTTAGATTTTTTGGGGGGGCCCAAGAGAGTGGGGCCCTGAGCTATAGCTTGTTTAGCTTATAGCTTGTTTAGCTTATATAGGACATAGGACATAGCCATGGGGGCTTGTAGCTATTGGTAGCCCTGTCCAGAAGGAGCCATCGCAGGTAAGAGAAACTGACTGCTCTGGCAGTCCAGGTTGACTTCAGCACTGCTGGACAGGACAGCATCCCCACCAGCACAACTGAGGGCAGCAGGGAGAGGACACACAAAGATCTGCTTCTCAGCAGGATCATTGCAGAGGCGGCAGAGGCTGTTGCCATTTCCCCAAAGCCACCCCAGCTGCCTCGCTCTGCTTAATGCAGGGGTTTAAGTTTAAGAAGAAGAAGAAGAAGAGTTTGGATTTGATATCCTGCCTTTCACCCCCTTTAAGGAGTCTCAAAGCAGCTAACATTCTCCTTTCCCTTCCTCCCTCACAACAAACACTCTGTGAGGTGAGTGGGGCTGAGAGACTTCAGAGAAGTGTGACTGGCCCAAGGTCACCCAGCAGCTGCATGTGGAGGAGCGGAGACGCAAACCCGGTTCACCAGATTACGAGTCTACCGCTCTTAACCACGACACCACACTGGCTCTTAAACCAATACTTATACAACAGACACTGCTATTTAGAATCTATTGGACTCCCTTAAAAAGGTAAAGGGGGACACAGGTGGCGCTGTGGGTTAAACCACAGAGCCTCGGACTTGCCGATCAGAAGGTCAGCGGTTTGAATCCCCACAATGGGGTGAGCTCCCGTTGCTTGGTTCCTGCTCCTGCCAACCTAGCAGTTCAAAAGCACGTCAAAGTGCAAGTGGATAAATAGGTACCACTCCAGCGGGAAGGTAAACAGCTTTCCGTACGCTGCTCTGGTTTCGCCAGTAGCCGCTTAGTCATGCTGGCCACATGACCTGGAAGCTGTACGCCGGCTCCCTCGGCCAATAAAGTGAGATGAGCACCGCAACCCCAGAGTCGTTTGTGACTAGACCTAATGATTAGGGGTCCTTTACCTTTTAAGGGACCCCTGACCATTAGGTCCAGTCACGGCTGACTCTGGGGTTGCGGCGCTCATCTCGCTTTACTGGCCAAGGGAGCTGACGTTTGTCCACAGACAGTTTATCCGGGTCATGTGGCTAGCATGACTAAACCACTTCTGGCGAAACCAGAGCAGCGCACAGAAATGCTGTTTACCTTCCCGCCAGAGCGGTACCTATTTATCTACTTGCACTTTGACATGCTTTCGAACTGCTAGGTTGGCAGAAGCTGGGACCAAGCAATGGGAGCTCACCCTGTAGCGGGGATTCGAACCGCTGACCTTCTGATCGGCAAGCCCTAGGCTCTGTGGTTTAGATCACAGCGCCACCCGTGTAAAGTGTATAAAAAAGGTGTATAAGGGTTGTATAAAAAGGTACTATCTGGTGTAGCCCTTTGTCGGAGTTGTAATATGGACAATGCTTCTTGCAAACATGTTTTTACTGTGTACTGTGTACTGCTCTTGAACTATATACCCATTGTATGGAAATTGACAGCGGGGCAGTGAAAATGGATTCTATGTGCTGAGACTGAAACTGATGAATTGGAAGAATAGAGAGATGATTCCCCTTCATTGATGGCTTGACAAGTTGTCAACACTGGCAACAGCTTATAAATACAGACTTACTATGGATAAATCCAATGATATTTGGAAAGTACACAGAATATATTAGGTTATTGGCAATTATATGTGCATTATTAGGATAATCAGAATATACACATGTAGGGTAAGGGGGGAATCCCCCCCCTTGTCATTCTCACTCATTTTTTTTTCATTCTTTCGTTCTCTCTCTCCCACCCCCACCCCTTTTTATGAATGGAATTCTCTTAATGAAATACTAATACTTAATGCAGCGGTGACGAACCTCATTCCTAGCAGCTGAATTCAGCCTCCTGGGCCTCTCAGCCTGGACCCTTGGACTCTCCCCTGCCAAACCCCTTCTCCACAGGCCACAACAACCCTGTAACGTAGGTCAGGTTAGGATGTGGCCGTTGTTGGTCCTCCCTGGTCTTTCAACAACTTTAGATACTCCTCCTGGATTGGGAATTCAAGGCAAATAGTTTGATTGATTGTCTCACGGTTTATTCATCATCATCATCAAACCTTTTATTGGCATCACATACAAACATCTATAGCAAATCAATACAGAATTCCTGCCTTCCCAGTGACACAAAACATTTGTGAAATGAAAGAGGCAAAGCAGTCTAACACGAACTCATGGTTTATTGGCTGCAGACTTGTGGGAATGTTCAGGGGTGCAGGAGAGGATATATTGACTAATTATATCCTTATCCAACTTGTGCTAACAAGTTCCCAAAATATCAGCAGAGTTTATAGACATTCCCCTTTAAGTTCGCAACGGTAACGTTTGCACAGGTTCGCTAGAACCTCTATAATAATTACTCTGGTAATTTCCCCTTTGTTCCCTCTTAAAATACAAGACACGACACAGTCTTTATAAAAGTATAAAAGAGTTTACTCACGTTCTGTTCACAATATGATCCCAGAAGGCTTAAAAAAGGTAAAATACATTTAGAATCTATCTCGTAGCAAGATAGTCCTTATCTCCTCTCTTGGCTGGGAGCCAAGAGAGCATCCTTAGATGTTTCCTCATCGAAGGAAGATGGCACAGAGAGAGAGATGGCTGCCTGCCCTGTGCTTTTATCATTTACCTGCACAGGTGAGGCCACACCTACCTCTGGTCACATGCGGAGGAAGTCCGTCCCCAGGAAGTTTACCTACTTCTAGACAGACATCCCTCCCCATGTTCTACCATGTACACTCTAGGAATGTTGTCATTGACTGCTCCCATGTTTACATCCCACAAGACTATGGTTAAGCTGTGGTCCGAAGCCATGGTTTGTGGCTGGCTGAGGAACCTTTGGTTTGTTCCCACAATGTCTTGGCATTCTGGGCAAGCCCAGGGTCCTTTGTGAATGATCCCAAACTCAAATCTCACTTCCGTCACGAACTCGGCAGGTAGCCTTAGTGTTCTGTACTGAGTTGAATAGGATCCAAATGCAGCAGTCTGATTGGTCCTAGAACAATAGGATCCAAAACACAGCAGTCTGATTGGTCCTAGAACAATGCAGCAGTATGATTGGTCCGCAGGAGCCACCCAGTCCAGCTCCAGGTGGAAGTGAATCCGCAACCTGATTGGCCTACAGGAGAATTCAGGAATTAGCCAATCCCATGCGGCCCATTGTGTAAAAGCAGATATTTTGAGGAAACTTTCATTCCTCACTACTATGGGCTGAATAAAGAGCATGAAATCCACACTCGACTCTGAGTATATTTCACTTAAGTTAGCCTTTGTTATCTCTCAGCCTCAGTTATCCCTATCCCATCTGTAACATGGGGATAATAAGAAACACGTAATTTCTTTCAAAAGAACTGAAAGTGGTACTTTGCATGAATGTACACTGCAATCTTGCTGTGGCTTTCAGGAAAGTAGAAATCGCTGGTTTTTGAATTGCACAAAACTTTGACTAAATAGAAGCAAAAATAAAATGAGTGCCACACTGCAAGCAAGAACATTTCTTTGAAAACGCCTTCAGCATTAAAGGGGAGAAGCTATCTCCAGGCTAATACGGACTGACCTTACAGGGCTATTGTGTCATTCTTGTCTCAGTCTTCAGGCAATGCAGATGAACAAACTAAACAGCTGTATTCTAAAGAGACAGTGAGGTGCAGTGGTTAGGGTGTCAGGTTAGGCCTTGGACCCTTGGACCTACAGAACTGCCTCTCCTGGTATGTCCCATGGAGGACCTTATGGTCTTCAAATAAAAACATCTTGGAGGTCCCGGGCCACAGAGAGGTTAGGCTGGCCTCAACCAGAGCCAGAGCTTTTTCAGTAGTGGCCCCAATCTGGTGGAACGCTCTGCCACAAGGGACTAGGGCCCTATGGGACTTGACATCTTTCTGCAGGGCCTGCAAGACAGAGCTGTTCCACCAGGCCTTTGGCCAAGGCACAGCCTGACCCCCTCCTTCTGTAATCCTCATAGTACTGTAGCCCAATGGTTGCCATTAATTTGATTCTGAATTGATTTTAGAATGTATTTCAATTAATTGACTGTGATTTTATGTAAATTCTGCTATTTTTACTGTTGTTAGCCGCTCTGAGCCCAGCTTTGGCTGGGGAGGACGGGATATAAATAATTTATTATTATTATTGTTATTGTTATTATTATTATGGTTCAGATTCACACTCAGCCCTGTTGCTCGTTACGCTGAGCTTGGGCCAGTCACAACATCCCACCCTAACCCACCTCACAGGGTTGTTGTGAGGATAAAATGGGGAGTGGAAGAACCCTGTACACGGCACCCTTGTCTCCTTGGACCTGGGAGACCAGGGTTCGAAACCCTACTCAGCCACAAAGGACTGACCTTGGCTAGTTGCGCTCACTCAGCCCAACCTATCCCACACAATCATTGTGTGGATCAAATGAAGAGGGGGAGACCCATGTATTTCACCTTGGAAGAAGAAAGAAGAAGAAGAAGAAGAAGAAGAAGAAGAAGAAGAAGAAGAAGAAGAAGAAGAAGAAGAGTAGTAGTAGTAGTAGTAGTAGTTTGGATTTGTTATCCCGCTTTATCACTACCCGAAGGAGTCTCAACGCGGCTAACATTCTCCTTTCCCTTCCTCCCCCACAACAAACACTCTGTGAGGTGAGTGGGGCTGAGAGACTGCAGAGAAGTGTGACTGGCCCAAGGTCACCCAGCAGCTGCATGTGGAGGAGCGGAGAAGCGAACCCGGTTCACCAGATTACGAGTCTACCGCTCTTAACCACTACACCACTCTGGCGAAAGGAGGAGAAAGGTGGCATATCATATCACAGAATCCTAGTTGGAAGGGACCCCAAGGGTCATCAAGTCCCACCCCCTGCAATGCAGAAATCCTGCCCACAGCTGTCTCTGGGTGGGCTTGAACCACCAACCTTCTGCTTAATAGCCAGATGCACTGACCCACTGAGCAGAAAAACTTTCTGATAGTAAGAGTTGGAGGGTAGGACTCGAACCCATGGCTTCAAGTTACAGGAAAGGAGATTCCAGCAAAACTTCAGGAATAGCTTTCTGACAGTAAGAGCTGTTTGACAGTGGAAGAGTCTCCCATGAGAGGTGGTGGACTCTCTTTCCTTGGAGGTTTCTAAGCAGAGGTTGGAGGGCCACCTGTCATGGCTGCTTTAGCTGAAATTCCTGCATTGCAGCGGGTTGGACTAGATGACCCCTGAGGTCCTTTGCAACTCTACGATTCTTTGAACCGTGATGGGCTGGAGGACAGCAACCATTAAATAGAACAGCAACAATTAAAATAAAAGAAATAATAACTTGGAGAAAAGCAGGTGGAATAACTGCAGTCATAAATAAATGCATAAAATCTAAATGCCAAGTTTCATTGCGCATATATCTAGTTGGGTCAGGGCCGGATTTAGGTCTGATGAGGCCCTAAGCTACTGAAGGTATTGGGGTCTTTGATATGTCCAGCTGTCCTTTGTCAACAACAAATTGTCGCTTTTGTGTGTGTTGAATATATGCTATATGGTAATTTATGGACCTAATACAGTGATGGCCAAACTTGGCCTTCCAGCTGTTTTGGGACTACAATTCCCATCATCCCTGACCACTGGTCCCGTTAGCCAGGGATGATGGGAATTGTAGTCCCAAAACAGCTGGAGGGTGAAGTTTGGCCATCACTGGCCTAATAGTTATGTATCTAAAGCCATTTGCACTTGTTGCCATGCGAACAGTCCATGCAGACTGTAGGCACCCTATATATAGAAAGGAGCAAACCAGTGATATTTTAGGGAGCAGGCTAGCAGGCGGGGACCTTGACTTACATCATAGGAGCCTAGGAAAAGGTAAAGGGACCCCTGACCATTAGGTCCAGTCATGGCCGACTCTGGGGTTGTGGCACTCATCTCGCTTTATTGGCCGAGGGAGCCGGCGTACAGCTTCTGGGTCATGTGGCCAGCATGATTACGCCGCTTCTGGAGAACCAGAGCAGCGCACGGAAACGCCGTTTACCTTCCCGCTGGAGCGGTACCTATTTATCTACTTGCATTTTGAAGTGCTTTCAAACTGCTAGGTTGGCAGGAGCAGGGACCGAGCAACGGGAGCTCACCCCGTCATGGGGATTCGAACCGCCAACCTTCTGATCAGCAAGTCCTAGGCTCTGTGGTTTAACCCACAGCGCCACCCGTGTCCCTTCATTGGAGCCTACACAACACCCAAAACACTGTTGCTGTATGTAGGTTTTATTTTGTTTGGTTTTTTATCTTATATTATGGAAATGTACATCCAGTTTTTTCCCTTTAAATTTTTTGGGAGCCCCTAAGAGAGTGGGGCCTTAAGCTTTAGCTTGTTTTAGCTTATGCGTAAATCCAGCACTGAGTTGGGTATTTGATAAAAACCAAGGAACTACCCTGAGAGTCCCATGGACTGCAAGAAGAACAAACCTGTCCATTCTGAAGGAAATCAGCCCTGAGTGCTCACTGGAAGGACAGATCCTGAAGCTGAGGCGCCAATACTTTGGCAACCTCATGAGAAGAGAAGACTCCCTGGAAAAGACCCTGATGTTGGGAAAGATGGAGGGCACAAGGAGAAGGGGACGACAGAGGATGAGATGGTGGGACAGTGTTCTCGAAGCTACCAGCCTGAGTTCGACCAAACTGCGGGAGGCAGTGGGAGACAGGAGTGCCTGGCGTGCTCTGGTCCAGGGGGTCACGAAGAGTCGGACACGACTAAACGACTAAACAACAACAACAACAAAGGAACTACTGGCATGTCTTTCTGTGTGTATTGACATTTCTGCTTCCCGTCTCCTCCCTGGGTCTTTAAAAGGTGGCATATTTCCTTTCCCCCCTTCTTACCATTAGAAAAAGAAAGAGAAAAGTCAGGCGAAGAAGAAGAGGAAGGAGATGCAAGGGGTCGTTCTAGTGTGACAATTAAATCCAACCATTTAGCAACTTGCATCTGTAAACAGAGAACAGCGCGCCTTCAAAGGCGTCTGCAGCGTGCTGGCGAGGAGAAGGGAAGTTTTAAATCTGACGCCCGCATTCTGAAACACATTCCAAAATGTAAATACGCACACGCAAGCATGCGGCTACATATTTTGAAGGAAACAATTGCAAGGCTGCCTCTGTCAAAGATGCCCCCCCCTTCTTCTTTTTTTTGCAAACGGAGAGAGATGCTCCCCAGGTCTTCTCTGGCCTGCCCTCTGCTGGAGAGAAGCCACAAACGCAGGCCACGCTGCCTCCAATTAAAATTTGGCAGCTTCCGCTCGCATCTGCTTTAGGAATCCAAAGCGTGAAATTTGGAGTAGCAGGTTTAATATTTGATCCAGCCAAATAAATTTTGCTACAAGGACTTACCTATGGTAGGGGTTTTTTTGTGGGGGGCGGACGAGGGGGGGAGTTATTATTCTTGGTTCTCTGCTGTTTTTTTTGTTTTTTTGCTTTTTTGTTCCCTTGCCACCCAGCCTGTCCAAACTCAAAAAAAAAAAAAAAATCTGTCACCAAAGTAAATACGTGGCAGGCATAATTTCATGGCTGTGCAAAAATTTGTTTAATTTCCGATCCGGTACAAATAATTACTTAGCATAATACCACTTAAAATGTGGGCTCTTATCAGGAAACCGCTGATGGCACATTAGGGGGGAAAAGAGAAAAGAAACAAAAAATATATAACTTGAGAAATAATTATGGTATCTTGGCAGGGTTTGGGGGGGGTGAGATTTGCACTGATCTCCTACAGCGAGGGTCAGCCTGACAGCGGTAATATGCAGCTAGCACGGCGGCCCAGGTTTGATCAAAACATTCTTGGAGTCATAGAATTGTAGATAGTTGGAAGGGACCCCCAAAGGCCATTTAGTCCAACCCTCTGCAGTGCAGGGATCACAGCTAGGTGGCCATCCAGTTTCTGTTTAGGAAACTCCAGCGGAGGAGAGTCCACCACCTTCCGAGGTGATCCGTTCCACTGTCAAACTGCTCTTGCTGTCAGAAAGATCTTCCTAATCTCTTTTCTTGTCATTTGAATCCTTTCATTCAGGTCCTTCTCTCTGCAGCAGTTGAAAACAAGCTTGCTCCATCCCCCGTGTTCTTCAGATATTTGAAGACAGCTATCACAGCTCCTCTTCTCCAGGCTAAACATACCCAGCTCCCTCGACCATTCCTCATAAGGCTTGGTTTCCTTCCCTTGATCATCCTGGTCGCCCTCCTCTGCACATGTTCCAGCTTGTCAACATCCTTCTTAAATTGTGGCACCCCAAACTGGACACACCATTCCTTTTTTAAAAAAATAAATTTTTATTAAATTTTACAGAAATATCTCCAATCAAACAATTTCCCAAATAACATATTTTCAATTTTTGGACTTCCCTCAGCTTCTCTGACAATCATCCGTATTTAGGTTTTGGCGATGCATTCCTCAAATTTAGTATCGCCTTTTAAAAATACCTTTATAACCTTATTTGCATTCTTGCAATATTCCTTATTTTTTCACAAAGCTTCTTTAAAACCCACTAGCGTTGTTTGCTCATCACATACACTCTTCAAATACTCTGAAAAATTTTCCCAGTCCTCAATGAACTTGTGATCTCGTTGAAATTTGATTTTCCCGGTTAACTTGTCCAGTTCTGCATAGTTCGTTAGCTTCATTCTCCATTCCTCCAGAGTCGGTAGTTCTTCCTGCTTTCATTTTTGGGCCATTATGGACACACCATTCCAGGTGTGGTCTGACCAAGGCAGAATAAAAAGGTAAAGGGACCCCTGACCGTTAGGTCCAGTCACGGACGACTCTGGGGTTGCGGCGCTCATCTCACTCTATAGGCCGAGGGAGCCGGCGTTTGTCTGCAGACTGCTTCTGGGGCATGTGGCCAGCATGACTAAGCCGCTTCTGGCGAACCAGAGCAGCGCACAGAAATGCCGTTTACCTTCTCGTCAGAGCGGTACCTATTTATCTACTTGCATTTTGACGTGCTTTCGAACTGCTAGGTTGGCAGGAGTAGGGACCGAGCAACGGGAGCTCACTCCATCGAGGGGATTCGAACCACCGACCTTCTGATCGGCAAGCCCTAGGCTCTGTGGTTTAGACCACAGTGCCACCCGCGTGGCAGAATAGAGTGGTACTATTACTCCCCTTGATGGGGACACTTCTGTTGATGCTCCCTAGAAGAGCATTAGCTTTCTTTTGCTGCTGCATCACACTGTTGACTCGAGTTAAGCTTGTGATCTGCTAAGACACCCTCCTATATCCTTTTTCACATTGTGTTCAACCCACATCTAATGGTCTCCAGCTATTGAGCATTTGCCTGGTTGCTCTTTGAGCACGTGGTTGCTCACTGCTTTGAGCCATGGGGAAGATATTGGGTAGGATCCAGACAAAGGCTGCAATCCTAGGCCCATTTACTGTGGAGGAAGCCCTATTGAATTGAATAAAGCTTACTTCTGAGTAGAATCGCACTGTACGTTGCTTCCACTGAGGTCCCACTGAAATCAATGGGGACTGAGGTTGATTCACGACTGACTTGTCCCACTGTTGTAAAAAGTCCGTAGTTCAAGAAAGTTTGGGTCTAGCTCATGGCAAATGGATAAATGCTACAGTCTAAAGAGCCCTGTGGGAAAAGACTGTAGCTGCCAGTCAGTCTACTTTGATGTTGCATAAATTTCTCCAAGCAGATATTATTTCCAGGTCCTGCTATTCAAGATCTTTCCACCTGGAGACACTGGGGAACAAACCAGTGATCTCCTCCATGTTGGCTGGTACCCAGGGGGAACTGGTAGGGCAGGAGGCAGGGAGCCCAACAGCAGGGGGCGCCAGAGCCAATGGCAGGCTGAGTCAGCTATTTCTAGCTTTGCCCCCATCCGTGTCATGGACTGGTTGGGTGTAGAGGAATGGTGGGAGGAACCAGCTGAAGAACCCAAAAGGAAAGATGGCTCAGCGTGGTGGTGGGACAATGATGAACGGTCAGAAGGAGAAGACTGGGAAGAGGAGGAGTCAGAAGCAGAGGATGTAACAGGGCTTAGTGAGCAAGGAGAATCCATGGCAGAGAGAAGTTCAGAATCAGAGGCAGAAGCTGAAGCAGGAGAGGAGGGAAGCCAAGAGGCAGAGATGAGTCAGGCTGTTGAAGAGGCACAGGTGTCTCCCCCTCCTGCTGTGACAGGCTCCCCGTCCCCGGTCTCCCCAGGACCAGAAGAGGCATGAAGAGAGCAGAGAAACGTCAGAGAAGTCTCAGATTGCTTGGGTAGGACCAGGTGGAGCAGGAGGTTTAGGCAGTGGACCTTTAGTTTTGGCAACTGCTTCATAGGGTCAAGACCTGAGTTGCAGCGTTGATTAGGCCTGACACTCCTGTGCAGATCTTGATTTGGTAATGAAGGATCTCTACCCACTGGATAAAGGAAGCTGCCTTATAAGAGTTGGCCCTTTTCCTTTTTGACATTGCCCAACCAAGTACATAAGAAGAACCTGCTGCCTATCAGATGTCAACCAGGTGCTCGTGGGAAGCTCTTAAGTTGGAGCTGAACGCAACAGCCCTCTCCCCTCCCTCCTATTTCTAGCAACTGGTATTCAGTCTTGTCCAGTCTCAGATAGTGCTGGCAGAACATATACATTGTGGCTGCCAGCCAGTGCTGGCCTCATTCTCCTCCAAGGATCTTCTCCTCTTCTAAAGTCATCCAAGTTGGTGACCATTCCATAGTCATGGTGAGTCTTCCAACATTTAGCTTCCCTGGATTCCCCCTGTTCTGATATTAGAGACAGGAAGAACAACTTTTCTCCGTTCACTTTTCCTACATACAATGAATAATTTTACACACCTCTGTCACATTGCGTTGATTTAGCAGGAGGCAGGTGTTAACCTTTCTCCTAAGGCATCCTTTAATCTATCAAGCAGCCTGCTTTTCAAATGCTGTCGCTGGAGATTTTACTTTGGCTCAATAAGCAGTTGAGAAATATCTTAACTAGAAAGATCAGTGAGGATTTAAGTGCAAATACTTTTTACACACACACACACACACACACACACACACACACACTTACGATCTAGATGCCAGAATTGTGACTGTACTGTCATAATTATGTACGCTAAGGATCAACTATTAAGACATTGTGTGAATTATATTGTATATTTATACTCTCAATGTAAAATAGTTTTGAAACATTTGAAAATAGTGTTTTATACGGCAGGCCCCTTATATTGTCTAATTAGTTTAACAAGATAATAAAGTTGATGAGACTTTTTTACGTAGATGTTTACATTATATACTATGTTTTAGAATAGTATTCTATTACAAAGAAAAATGAGCAAAATAATCTAACAGCTTGCCCAGTGGTGAGCTTATATGCTGAAAATTGAAAAATGTGACAACAGTACTTTTACGTAGAGCAGATTTTCACAGCATCCTGAAAAATCACAGAGATTGGTGGTTCTTAATTGTACTTGAAAAAAGCGCAAGACATTTTGTCAGGAGGGAAATGAACATACTTCTCTTGGTGCCAGATTTATTTGTGTTCTATTTCCATAAAAGAAGGGCACCCATTTTTATCTTCTGAAGCAATATTGGGTGCTAAAATGGCCACCCCAGCATGCTTACTCGCGAGCAGGTCTGCCCAAACTCCTTGGGACTGAGCAACTGTGAAGGCTGTGGAGCAGCACTGCTGCCTTTTAAAAGTAGGTGCCTTTAAAGGCGAACAAACGGTTGCTTAACTTCGCATTTTTTCAATATTTTTTTTACCAAGTACTAAGCAAGCTCTCTCTCTCTCTCTCTCTCTCTCTCTCTCTCTCTCTCTCTCTCTTTTTCTTTCTCTCCCTCCCTCCCTCCGATAATGCTTTTGTAGACAAGAGCGAAGGGGTGGGGAAGAGGAACGACTTGTGATTTCTTCTTGGCCCCTTCCCATGGAGAAGTTACTTTCAAGTCAGCGAAAGTCCTTAGCCTATGATTAAAAGTCTTTGCCAATTAGCGCTCGACAACTCCTATTCATCCCCTCCCGGTTCAAGATGAGTAGGAGACTAATAAGGCCGTGTGATAAAAGGGCAAAAGGCACCGAGACAGCCAAAAAAAGGTCTTAATGAGCCCTCCTTCGTTTATTTGTCCCCCTAACAGCTGAACTGTTGCGCCCATTGATGCTGTTCAAAAGGCCGTGCTCTGAGCCCGGCAGGCTCCAGTGGGCATCTTCAAACCGCCGGAGAAAGGGAGCGCAGGATTGTCTCCCTTGGTGTCACGCCAAGACCAATAAAGCCCTGGCCGATCAGTCAACGAAACTCCAGCCCCCACCATTAGCCCCACTGCCACCACCCTCTCCCAGCCCGCCCCCTCCCCTCTCATCCATCTCCCTTTGAGATTTATTTCCTGGCTGCAGCGGACAAGGAGGCAGATGGAGGGTTTGGGGGGATTGTGCAGTAGTCAAGACCTCGTCAACGGCTGTCACAGGAACCCTTGTTGCAGAGCAAACTTGGTGACGGGCACCTCTTGGTCTCAAGAAAAAAAAGAGCTCCCCATCCCATCATACAAGCCCAACTCCCTGCTCTCAACGGCTTATGACATCACAAAGGACACTCCAAAACAGGGGCCCGCAATGGCATCCTGTAGCACTTTTAAAAGAGAATTAGTGGTTTTAATTATGGCCGTCGTCTGAAAGGGAGCCCAGCGGAGTTCACCAGGAGGCCTTTTTGATCAAGGGCCTTGGCTAGAACAATGGTGCGGAACTGTGACTATTCCTCGTACGGAGGAATAGTTGGGGTGGGGTGGGGGTGCAGGGGCTCTCTCCCCCCTCCGCCCCTGAATAGCTCGCCAGTGATCTTTGAATGCCAAGCGAGCTCCTAAAACCTTCCCTCTTCATTAAGCGGACATTTCTATACAGGGGCCTGCGTAAGTGCTCTGGAGTCTAGCAGCTACACAATTGGAGCAGGGTGCAGGGGGGCCGAGAATCCCTACAGATTCTGGCTACTACTTACCCAAGTGCTGAAGGGCCCTGAGTGACTTAATTCATTAAAACAGGTTGCTATTAATTAACTGTCATAATCAAATAAAGAGCCATTATTTGCATTTCTTAACGCCGTTCCCTTTTAGTCCGCAAGCGAGGAGGCGGTGCGTGGAGTGGGGGGAGATTCTTTTAACAAAAAATAAAATAAAATTAGGGGGGAGGGTTTAAGAAAAACCTAGCACACGCACACAAGAGAGAGAGAGAGAGAGAAAGAGGGTGAAAAGAAAAACACTCTCCCCCTATTCGCTTTCCACAAATTCTCCTTTTCAACATGTGAGCAGCAGGACCGGCAGCTAATTACAAGGACCAGATCTGCAAAAGGAACAAACAGGGGAGGCAAAACGCAAATAGGAAAGTAATTAGGAAAATGCAGAAATGTGTTTACTTGGCAACCGGTTTGTGCAACTGAGACGAAGGGAACAAGGACGGCCCCTGGTTGTTTGAGAAACTCGGGGAGGCCGGTGGCCCCAGGAGGACTGCCGGAATTAAACTTCTGCCCATTGGCTTCCTTCGAGCACCGCGGCCGCTGCAAGGAATGAGGAGGCCTCACTCTGGACGCGCTGGGTGGATGTTTGGTGGCAAGCAGAGCTTTGCTTTCCAGAGGGCAACCAGGGTCGGGCAATCAGTTCGGTAACGAAATAAGGGTTGGGGTTACTGGGAGACTCAGGCACCTGGTGACATTCTACAGGGAACCAGACAGAGGGTCTTCTCGGTAGTGGCACCTGCCTTGCAGAACACCCTTCTGTCAGATGTCAAACAGATAAACAACTACAGTGGTACCTTGGGTTACAGATGCTCCAGGCTGCGTTTTTTCGGGTTATGGGCTGCCGAAACCCAGAAATACCGGAACAGGTTACTTCCGGGTTTCAGCGGTCGCGCATGCACAGAAGCGCTAAATCGTGCTTTGCGCATACACGCCGAATCGCAACCTGTGCGTGTGCAGACGTACCGCTGCGGGTTGCGAACACTGCGGGTTGCGAATGTGGATCACGCTTGCAACCCGAGCGTCCACTGTATTTGACTTTTAGGAGACATCTGAAGGCAGCCCTGTTCAAGGAAGTTTTTAATGGCTGGTGTTTTAATGTGGTTTTAATATTTTGTTGGGAGCTGCCCAGAGTGGCTGGGGCAACCGAGTCATAAGGGGGGGGGGCATATTATTATTATTATTATTTGTAATGGTTGTAAGGGGGTTACTTGTGCGTAAGTTGCCTTCAGTTTTAGTTATATTGCCTAGCCAACCATGCTTTGGCTGACAGCTCACACTCCGTGGCCGGTCAGTCACTTGCAGAATCCGTCAGTGGGCGTTTCTTGAACCTTTTCCGGCATAAGAGCTGTTTGACGCCAAGTCTCCTCCTACTTTCCCTGCGCGGAACTCGTCTGTGCAAGTAAGGGGAAGGCAGGAGCGTGTCAGCGCTCTCCCCACTAGTCTCTGGTGAAGGGTCTTGGAGACCTGTCTCCAATTCCTCCATCTCCCTCTCTTCTCTACTGGTGTTACGCTGAATTCCTTCCCCCCTGCTGGTCCCCTCTCCGGCATCGCTCTGGAGCACTGCCTCCGCCTCCCTGACATCATCATCATCATCATTATTATTATTAAGAACCCTGTTTCAAGAGACTCTGGCCCTTTCCCTGCAGGCAGTGTTTTGGGAGCAGGACACTTTGCCCCAAGCATGGAGTTTCCAGGTGTGGGAAAGAGGGTGAGGGGCTGTTCAGGTGGTCCTTTTGTCCTTGCACCAGAATTGTCCCTGGACTCCCAACTCGCATCAGCTCCAGCATGCATGGGCAACAGGCAGGGACAAAGATGGCGGTCATTCCTATTCTGGTCGATGCTATGGATAAACAACCTGACTGTTTGCAGGCACTGCAACTGTCTATTCACTCTAAGCGATTTTGCAGCGGCAAGAGGATGCTACAAAACAGGCAGGAAAACAGGGTAATTTATCTGTTTATTCGATGAACGATAGTGCACACACAGGTTAAGAAAAACACCTCCCAGAGCAGCTAACACAATGAAAAACGAAAACAAAATGGCAATATACACATAAAAAAGGAAATGTAGAGGAGCATTAGAAAATTGCCCTTCCAAAAGAATGAGGGAGGTGTTCACAGTGAGATCCAGCACCTCTTTTTCTGGAAAAATAGCACCGGGTTCAACTAATTCTAGTTTTTGTCTCCATCCTCCTCCCTGCTGAGTTCTACAAGGGCAACTCTGAGATTAAGGAGGAGGAAGCTAGCAGGCACTGGAGACGGATGTAAGAGACAAGTCAGGCAGCTTGGGGATGTTTAAGAGTCAAAAACAGCACCCTGAATTAGCCCACTTACCCACCAACCCAAAAGAGATGGGGACAGCTGTCTTAAAACAGCCGAAATGCACCCAGTCCCAGCTAGCAACCTAGCGGGTGCGTTTTGTACTAACCACAGTTTCCAAACTCAACCACAGCTCCACATTCAGTGCATTATGAGCATATGAAGCTGCCTTATACAGAGTTAGATTATTTGTTCATCTAGCCCAGTATTGCCTTCTCTGGCTGGCAGTAGCCATCACCATAAGGATAATGAATTTTGTATTGATGGTGAGTAATCCTGATTGAAGACCGAAGGCCAAAATTCACAGGAACATATAAGCTGCTTTATACCATGCCAGGCCAATGGTCCATATAGTTCAGTATTGTCTGCACTGACTGGCAGTAGCTCTACAGGGTTTCAGGCAGGGGGCATTCCCAGCCCAACCGACAGATGCTGGGGATTAAACCCGGGACCTTTTGCATGCAAAGTGGACGCTCAACCGCTAGATTTATGGTCCCACCCCTTTGGATAATTACAACAATCCTGGGATGCCACCAGAAAATTTGTAACTTTTGTTCAGAGGCTGCAAATGGCGCACGGAAAGGAGTGCTGTGCCGATGAGGCTGCTGGGCTCTCCAAATAACGGGCTGGATTTAGTAGCCCGCAAGAGACTCCGTTGAAAGTTTGCATCAACTCGTTTGCAGGGGACTTATTTGGCAATGAGCTCGGCCCCTCTGATTGCTCCTGATCTGGCCGAGGGGTATTGGCACATCTTCCCGTCAAGTCTCTCCTTCACTTCACTTGTCAATGCATTTTCCTGTTGCCTTTCTGACTGCCAAAAGGCTGTTCCTTTATGAAAGTGGATTTGTTGCACTTGGACCGCAGAACACTTCCACCCGTTTTAAACGCATGCCCTTGAATTTGTGCACAAACTACTGAGAGCATTGGACGACTAAAGGTTTCAGTAAGGTAAAGGTAAAGGGACCCCTGACCATTAGGTCCAGTCGTGGCCGACTCCGGGGTTGCAGCGCTTATCTCGCTCTATAGGATGAGGGAGCTGGCATACAGCTTCCAGGTCATGTGGCCAGCATGACTAAGCCACTTCTGGCGAACCAGAGCAGCACACGGAAACGCCGTTTACCTTCCCGCCAGAGCTTTCAAACTGCTAGGTTGGCAGGAGCAGGGACCGAACAACAGGAATTCACCCCGTTGCGGGGATTTGAACCGCCGACCTTCTGATCGGCAAGCCTTAGGCTCTGTGGTTTAACCCACAGTGCCACCAGTACTATTGGCAAAGAGAGAAGTGCTTCCCTGTCTACTTTCCCGGCTTGCACATTGTTTTGGTTTGTTTGTTTGATGCCATTTCATAAAGCCTCTATCATTTCACCCCTTTCTTAGACCCTCCCCCAGTGCCAGATTTATGTATAAGCTAGCAGTTCGAAAGCACGTCAAAGTGCAAGTAGATAAATAGGTACCGCTCTGGCGGAAAGGTAAACGGTGTTTCCGTGCGCTGCTCTGGTTCCACATGACCCGGAAGCTGTACGCCAGCTCCCTCGGCCAATAAAGCGAGATGAGCGCCGCAACCCCAGAGTTGTCTGCGACTGGGCCTAACGGTCAGGGGTCCCTTTACCTTTAAACAAGCTAGAGCTTAGGGCCCCACTCTCTTGGGGCCCCCCAAAAAATTTTAAGGGCGAAAAACTGGATGTACATTTCCAAAATATAAGATAAAAAACCAATAAAATAAAACCTACATGCACCCTGCCTGCTAGCCTGATCCCTCTAATATCACTGGTTTGCTCATTTTTGTATCAATTACATTGATAAAACACATATTTTGTTGTGTGCAAATGGCTTTAGATACCTGTTAGCTCCATCAATTACCATATAGCATATATTCAACACAAAACAACAGCGACCATTTGTTGTTGACAAAGGACAGCTGGACATATAAAAGGCCCTTCAGTAAGCTACCTTCAGTAGCTTAGGGCCTGATCAAACCTAAATCTGGCCCTGCTCTCCCCCCATTTTTTTTAACCAGCCTAGAGCTTGGCTTCACTTCCACCCATAGACCGCTCAACTTACATTATCTTCTTATATTTCATTATTTCCCCAAGAGTTATTTTCTATGTGTTGTCCACAGCTCCTTCACTTTGTGCCTTGCTGAAAAGTCTCCCTGCCCTTTTTCATTTGTCTCAACCCCCGAAGTTCCTTCTTCAGGTGTTTTACGGCTTGCAAAATGCTGCCCTGCTGGGGCTCGTCTTCCGCTTTCTCCGTGTAAAGGAGGAAGTGCTTGATGGCTTCTGACAACAGCAGTTCCAGGTCTTCCCTTTCCGGCTGAAGATGCAACATCCTCTCACAGGCAATCGCGTAGTTCTTGTGCCAGTTGACCGGGTGCACTTTGTGGGTGCTGACGATCTCCTTGTACAGCTAGAGACATTGGGGGAGAACTCAGTTTTGAAGGCTCTTCCAAACAGGGTGGATCTGATTTAAACCAAATTGATTTAAATCACGATTTAAATCACTAGTCAAATATTTACAACCAGATGAAGGTTTCATTTTGGGAATAATAAATTTTCAGAGTAGTTTTTACAGTTACAGTGGTACCTCTGGTTACGTACTTACCGTGATTCGTTCCGGAGGTCCGTTCTTAACCTGAAACTGTTGTTAACCTGGGGTACCACTTTAGCTAATGGGGCCTCCTGCTGCTGCCGCGCCACAGGAGCATGATTTCTGTTCTGATCCTAAAGCAAAGTTCTTAACCCGAGGTACTATTTCTGGGTTAGCGGAGTCTGTAACCTAAATCGTATGTAACCCGAGGTATCACTGTATATCAAAAATTACTGATTTGGCTATACTGTTAGAAATACATAGACTGATCATTATGAAATTATTGTGAGGTTTAGTAAGTTACTGTATACAGTGGTACCTCGGGTTACATACGCTTCGGGTTACATACGCTTCAGGTTACATACCCTTCAGGTTACAGACTCCGCTAACCAAGAAATAGTGCTTCAGGTTAAGAACTTTGCTTCAGGATAAGAACAGAAATCGGGCTCTGGCGGTGCGGCGGCAGCAGGAGGCCCCATTAGCTAAAGTGGTGCTTCAGGTTAAGAACAGTTTCAGGTTAAGAATGGACCTCTGGAACGAATTAAGTACCGTATTTTTCGCTCTATAGGACGCACTTTTTCCCTCCTAAAAAGCAAGGGAAAATGTGTGTGCGTCCTATGGAGTGAATGCAGAGGGGAGGCAGGCGGGGAAAGCCCCCAAGAGTCGCACACAAGCTCCGTGCGGCTCTTGCGGGCTTTTCCACAGGAGGGAGAAGGGACTGACTGGCCGCATCAGTCCCTTCTCCCACCTCGTAGAAAAGCCCACAGGAGCCGCGCACCCTTTAAAGAGCATGCCGCTCTTGGGGGCTTTTCTCTTGGGGGCACCTTAAAGGGTGCATGGCTCCTGTGGGCTTTTGCGGGAGATGGGGGAATTCCCCCATCTCCCGCAAAAGCAGGGAGAAGGTCTGGGAGAAGCTCCCAGAGCTTGGGGGGGGGGGGAATCATATTTTTTTTCTTGATTTCCCCCTCTGAAAACTAGGTGTGCCCTATGGTCAGGTGCGCCCTATGGAGCGAAAATACGGTACTTAACCCAAGGTACCACTGTATACCCCAGTATAAGCTGACTTTTTCTGCACATTTTTTTATGCTGAAAAAAAACCCTCGGCTTATACTCAAGTGAGGCGGCGGCTGTGCTGTGCCCCTCCCAACCGCGGCTCCTTTGCCTGCTCTTGCGAGTAGCAGAGGCAGCAGCGGAGGGACAAGTGGCCCGAAAAAAGCCCTTTTGGGCTGCTTGTTCTTCCTCCGCTGCTGTCGCCACCACCCATAGCTGTCAACGTTTCCCTTTTTTTTTTAAGGGAAATTCCCTTATTCCGAACAGGATTCCTCGCAAAAAAGGGGAAAGTTGACAGCTATGCCACCACCAGGTTTGTGGTGTGGTGAACCGGCTTATACTCGAGTCAAGAGGTTTTCCCAGTTTTTTGTGCTAAAATTAGGTGCCGCGGCTTATATTCGGGTCGGCTTATACTCAAGTATATACAGTAACTGTTTATATTTGGACAACTTTTCCGCTGCACTTTATTGGAAGGAGAAAAATAATCATTTCCTTAATAACAATTTAAACAACTTATTTAACTAAAACAATAACATTATAGCATATGTATGCATGGTTGTTGACGAATGTGGTCAAACTTTTTTTTATATAAAAAAAACTTAGACTGAGTTTTAACATGCATGAAAAACTTAAATTCTTTTTTCCTGATGAACAGCCTTTGGACAATAATGTAACTTAAATGGAAAACTATCCTTAGAAATATTTTTCCTCCAAAAGCATTTTATTATAAAAATCCGATTTAAATGAAAAAAATTGATTTAAATAGAAAAAAATCTTATTTAAAAAAAACTTTTTTAAAAAAATATTTTTTTAAAAAATCATTGATTTTTATCCACCCTGCTTCTAAAACATTTGCAGAAAACCTGCAGAAATGTCACATATTCATACCATGCCCTCATTTTTCTCAAATTTTAAACTAACACTCACGTAGGGTTTTTTTTTTAAAGGTCACTTGATGCACCAAATATCCATAAAAAAATAAGTATTCATTCAAAACTGCAGAAAAGTAGTACATATTCAACAAACACACATTGTAAGACACAGCTCAGTCTGATGCATATCTATGAAGAGGGAAGTCCCGCTGAATTCAATAGGACTTACTCCCAGGTAAGTGTGCACAGGATTGACACCTTTGAGGTTTTGTGCCCGCAGCTGGCAAAGCCTCAGGCAGTAATTGGCTGTGCTGCTGTGATGTCACAGGAAGACTGGTCCAGCAGAGCAAAAAGGAAGGGAAAGGAGAGAGTTTTGGAAAGGAAGATGCTAGGGAAGGGAGCGAAGAATGGAAGTTTCCTTGGGGATCCAAATCAGAAAGCAGGACAGAACTCCATCATACACACTAAGACTTCCTCTCTGCTTCTTTAAGTTAAAGAATACAAGGTACCTACCTTGTAAGCGTATGTATAAAGCTGGGCTTTCACATCCGTAGACACACGAGCCGTTTCTGCTAGGTCAAAAATGAAGAAGGCTGTCTTCATCCTGCGAAAAAGTGGAAGCTGTTAGGAGCTCAGCCTACACATGAGTAGGACCCTGGCAGAGACATATGCCCGACTGGCATGTTGTCTCCCTCCTGGTCTTTCGTTCGGGAGCTTCAAAAGCTTTCTTCAGCCTGAACATCACAGCGACTGATGCCAACAGACACCGGAACACTCAGGGATCCGCAGAGTTTGTGCATCATGCGTAACAGACCTCAGCAACTCAGCATTTTGGGTAATCTACTTTATTTACATATAAACACACATGGAGCACTGCAACATGGCTCCCTCTCTCTCTAGCATCAAAGAAAAAGAACAAAGTCCCACTTCACAGAACACAGTAATACAAACATCCTGTCTCCGTCACTTCCCACTCAGTGGAGTCAAAGCATATACCGTCATGTGATAGACAACAATCCCATGACTGCAATCACGAAGCAGGAATTCTAACACAAGCACATTACTGCCAGGGTTAAGGGTTCTTTAAATACCAGCTGGTGCCCCTGAACCAGGGTTGGCTGAGGACACGGAGCCAGAGAAACTATGCCAGAGGTGTGGTGCCCAAGATGGTGGCAGTAAAGAATTCTAGAGTTGGAAGGGAACTCCCAGGGTCATCTAGTCCAACCCACTGCAATGCTGGAACCTCAACATGCAGGGGGCCCCATCCAATTTGAAACCATACAGGACCCTGCTTAGCTTTGCAAACAGGCTAGCAGTTGTACTGCTGTATTATTGCTGGGCTGGGGCTAAGCAAAGGAGGCCTCAAAGCAGCTTTCCTCTACTTGACTGTGTGGGACTACAACTCCCATCATCCCTAGCTAGCAGGACCAGTGGTCAGGGATGATGGGAGTTGTAGTCCAAAAACAGCTGGAGACCCAAGGTTGAGAAACACTGCTTGAAAGGATTATTTGCGTTCACAAAGGTTCACGCCGACACTATTGGCATCTGGCTGCAGGTCACCAAATGCTACTTCCTATATTTCTCCAGTGCCTTCGTTGTATCACCTGCTTATTAACTACAGAATTGCAGAGTTGGAGGGGACCCCCAGGGTCATCTAGTCCAACCCCTGCATTGCCGGAATCTCAACACGCGGTTCCCCCATACAATTTGAAACCATACCGGACACTGCTTAGCTTTGCAAACGCCTAAGTACTGTATTTTTCACTCCATAGGGCGCACTGGACCATAGGACACACCTAGTTTTTAGGGGGGGGAAATGAAGAAAAAAAAATCCCCCCCAGCCCCAAAGAGCAAAGAAGCCAAGACAGCCAGTGGGATCCATCCCGCTGGCTGTCTTGGCTTCCTCTTTAGCCACGCACAACCTCTCCAGCCGGGAGAGGCTGCACACAGCTTTGGCAGAAGCCGAGACAGTGAGCGGGATGGACCCCGCTCGCTGTCTTGGCTTTGTTTTTATCTGCAGGGCTGGACGGGGGAAGCCCCGACCCCAGCCCCCAGAACATGTCCGGGAGTGGCGCCAAGTTTGCGCGCAGCCTTGCCGCCGCTCCCGGAGCTTGTGGGGCTGGGGGCACGCTCCGAAGGCTTGCGGATAGCTGTCTGAAGCCCAGGGAGCGCAGCGGGAGTTGGCACTGCGCTCCCCAGGCTTCGGGATGCAGGCTGCTATCTGCAAGCCTTCGGAGCCCGGCGGGATCTCCCACCACGCTCCGAAGGCTTGAGGATAGCTTCCTGAAGCCTGGAGAGCGAGAGGGGTCGGTGCACACCAACCCTTCTCACTCTCCAGGCTTCAGCAAAAGCCTGCATTTGCTCCATAGGATGCACACACATTTCCCCTTCATTTTTGGAGGGGAAAAAGTGCGTCCTATAGAGCGAAAAATACGGTAGTTTTACTGCTGCAGCTTGTGGCGCAATTATCACAGGAAGATAGGAAGCTGCCTTATGGCCGGACCAATGGCCCATCCAGCTCAGTATGGTCTACACTGAACGGCAGCAGCTCTCCAGAGTTTCAGGACAGGGGATCTGGAGATGCAGAGGATCGAAGCTGGAACCTTCTGTGTGCTTAAAGGAAGCAACCTTACACTGCGTAGGGCCACTGGTCAATCTAGCTCAGGATCGCTGTCACTGATTGGTGCTGGTTCTTCGGGGGGTTCCAGGAAGGGGCACTCTCAGCCCTACCTAGAGATGCTATCAGGGACTGAATCAAAGACCTTCTGCATTCAAACCAGGTGCTCTGTCACTGAGCTATAGTGATTCTTCAACATCAACTTCGTTGGACTCGTCATGTTCTTCGGATGCCTGATTATCGTCTTCCAAAGCAACTACAGTCATACCTCGGGTTACAGACCCTTCAGGGTGCATTTTTTCAAGTTACGGACCCACCGAAATCTGGAAGTACCAGAATGGGTTACTTCCGGGTTTCGGGGGTCACACACGTGCAGAAGCACTAAATCGCGCTTTGCGCATGTGCAGAAGCACTGAATCACAACCCGCGCGTGCGCAGACACGCTGCTGCGGGTTGCGAACATGCATCCCGCACGGATCACGTTCGCAACCCGAGCGTCCACTGTACTCTACTTAAAAATGGACTACTTGAAAAATACTTAAAAATGGAAAGTGTAATGTTTAAAGACTCTCTCAAGGCAAATCTTAAAAAAATGTGGTATAAGCACCGACAACTGGGAAACACTGGCTGCAATTGGAGAACAGCCTTTGCCAAAGGTGTCATGGGCTTTGAAGACACTGGAACTCAGGACACAAGGGAGAAACATGCTAAGAGGAAGGCACGCTTGGCAAACCCTCACCGTGATCAACTCCCACCTGGAAACCCATGTCCCAACTGTGGAAGGATGTGTGGATCCAGAATTGGCCTCCACAGTCACCGATGGACTCACTGCTAAAACCCTGTTTTGGAAGACAATCTTACTCGGCTACAAGTGATTGCCAAAGAAGAATAAGAAGATAGTCGTTTCCCAAATGAAGGCCCATGTGGACACCATGGTGTCTCCCTTCCCTTTAGAACCCATTCAGAAGGGGAAATGTGGGGGGGGGGGTTTGGGGGCTCTCACCTGGCTTGCCACATCTCTTCGTTTGCCACCAACTCCCATGAAGATGAATCAAACCTTCAAGAAGTTAACAACAGGAGCTGATTAACTGGATCATCAGACATGAAAAGGCCACAGAGAGACTGAGAGTATTAAACAGGGTCACGCTGTACAAACACTGGAATTTGGCGCTCAAAGCCATTCTGCGTCGGGGACAGCAGAATTCTGTGGGGCGCCTGAATCATGGGATGTCGAGCGCATTTGCACACCATGCCTCATTCTGCAAAGCATTCTGGTTATGATGGAAGAGCAAAGAGCAACACAAGACCAAAAAAAACCCTCCCCTCCCTCTAATTCTTATTTAGTTGCCACTCCAGCTCCTGAGATTTCAGCAAGCACAATTCACGTCCCCACAGCCATAGCTCCACAATCAGAAGGACTAGAAGCTTGATTTTTAAAACGCCTTTAATGTTTTGCCTGTAACATAGCCATGTGGATGTTGCTGGGTTACAATTTCCATCACCCTTGACCACTGGACCATGCTTGCTGGGGCTGATGGGAATTGTAGTCCAAAGCTCCCGGGGAAGTCTGGTGTAACGTACTGTATTTTTCGCTCCATAAGACGCACCTGACCCTAAGAGGCACCTAGTTTTTAGAGGAGGAAAGGGGGAAAGCCCCATTTTTGGGGGGATCTGTTCACAGTTGTGCAGCTTCTGTTGCAAATAATAATAATAATAATAATAATAATAATAATAATAATAATAATTATTATTATTATTTATTATTTGTACCCCGCCCATCTGGCTGGGTTTCCCCAGCCACTCTGGGCGGCTTCCAACAGAGATGAAAAATACACTAAAATGTCACATATTAAAAACTTCCCTGAACAGGGCTGCCTTCAGATGTCTTCTGAATGTCAGGTAGTTGTTTATCGCTTTGACATCTGATGGGAGGGCATTCCACAGGGCGGGCGCCACTACCGAGAAGGCCCTCTGCCTGGTTCCCTGTAACTTGGCCTCTCGCAGTGAGGGAACCGCCAGAAGGCCCTCGGCGCTGGACCTCAGTGTCCGGGCAGAACGATGGGGGAGGAGACGCTCCTTCAGATATACTGGACAGAGGCCATTTAGGGCTTTAAAGGTCAGCACCAACACTTTGAATTGTGCTCGGAAACGTATTGGGAGCCAATGTAGGTCTTTCAAGACCGGTGTTATATGGTCTCGGCGGCCGCTCCCAGTCACCAGTCTAGCTGCCGCATTCTGGATTAGTTGTAGTTTCCGGGTCACCTTCAAAGGTAGCCCCACGTAGAGCGCATTGCAGTAGTCCAAGCGGGAGATAACCAGAGCATGTACCACTCTGGCGAGACAGTCCGCAGGCAGATAGGGTCTTAGCCTGCGTACCAGGTGGAGCTGGTAAACAGCTGCCCTGGATACAGATTTGACCTGTGCCTCCATGGACAGCTGTGAGTCCAAAATGACTCCCAGGCTGCGCACCTGGTCCTTCAGGGGCACAGTTGCCCCATTCAGGACCAGGGAATCCTCCACACCTGCCCGCCTCCTGTCCCCCAAAAACAGTACTTCTGTCTTGTCAGGATTCAACCTCAATCTGTTAGCCGCCATCCATCCTCCAACCGCTTCCAGACACTCACACAGGACCTTCACCGCCTTCACTGGTTCTGATTTAAAAGAGAGGTAGAGCTGGGTATCATCTGCATACTGATGAACACCCAGCCCAAACCTCCTGATGATCCCTCCCAGAGGCTGCATGTAGGTGTTGAAAAGCATGGGGGAGAGGAAAGAACCCTGAGGCACCCCACAAGTGAGAGCCCAGGGGTCTGAACACTCATCCCCCACCACCACTTTCTGAACACGGCCCAGGAGGAAGGAGCGGAACCACTGTATGACAGTGCCCCCAGCTCCCAGCCCCTCAAGACGGTCCAGAAGGATGTCATGGTCGATGGTATCAAACGCCGCTGAGAGATCCAGCAGAACTAGGAAACAGCTCTAACCTTTGTCCCTAGCCTGCCGGAGATCATAAACCAGTGCGACCAAGGCAGTTTCAGTCCCATGATGAGGCCTGAATCCCGACTGGAAGGGATCCAAATGGTCCGCTTCTTCCAGGCGTGCCTGGAGTTGTTCAGCAACCACTCGCTCAATCACCTTGCCCAAGAATGGAAGGTTTGAGACTGGGCGATAATTGGCCATCGTGGCCGCATCTAAAGATGGTTTTTTAAGAAGCGGTTTAATAATCGCCTCTTTCAGCGGGTCTGGGAAGGCTCCCTCACGGAGAGAAGCCTTCACCACCCCACGAAGCCCATCGCCCAGTCCTTCCCGGCTAGCTTTTATAAGCCAGGATGGGCAAGGATCCAGGAGACAGGTGGTTGGCTTCACTCGTCCAAGCAGCCTGTCCACATCCTCGGAGGTAACAGATTGGAATTGATCCCACACAACTTGACCAGACAGGACTCTAGCACTCTCCCACCCTGGCCCTGCTCCCACGGTGGAGTCTACTTCTTCCCGAATCTGAGCGATTTTATCTGCAAAAAAATTTGCAAAATCATTGCAGGAGAACATGTGGCCCGTACTGGGCCCCGATGTTACAGGTGGTTCCGCTAAATTGCGAACCACCTGAAAGAGTCTCCTGCTGCTGTTTTCTGCAGATGCAATAGAGGCGGTGAAGAAAGTCTTCTTCGCCGTCACTATCGCCACTTGGTAGGCTCGACGTTGAGCTCTAACCTGTGTCCGGTCAGATTCAGAATGAGTTATCCGCCACCGGCGCTCTAGCCGTCTCAACGATTGTTTCATTGCCCTCAGATCCGTGGAAAACCACGGGGCTCTCCGGGCTCCATGCAATCGGAGAGGGCACTTCGGAGCCAAACAGTCAATAGCCCTGGTTAACTCCACATTCCAGCGGGCCACCAGGGAATCGGCTGAAAGGCCATCAACATGGGATAAAGCATCCCCTACCACTCTCTGGAAACCATTTGGATCCATTAAGTGGCGGGGGCGGACCATCCGAATCGGTCCCACCTCCCTGCAGAGGGGAAGGGTCACAGAGAAGTCCAGTTGCACCAGGAAGTGGTCTGACCATGGCACTTCTTTCGTTTCACTTTTACTTAGTGTCAGATCACCAACATCCGTAGAGGTAAACACCAGGTCCAAGGCATGTCCCCGGCTATGGGTTGGGCCAGACTTATTCAGGGACAGCCCCATGGAGGCCATGCTTTCCACGAAGTCCCGAGCGGCCCCTTGCAAGGTCGTGTCGGCATGGATGTTAAAATCCCCTAGGACAACCAAGCTAGGTGTCTCCAGGAGAACATCCGCCACGACCTGAAGCAGCTCGGGCAGGGAATCCTTGGTGCAGCGGGGAGGTCGGTACACCAAAATGAATCCTGTACTGCCCCTATTGCCCAACTTCCAGAACATGCACTCAGAAAACTGGGTCTTCCCAATAGGACGCCTGGTGCAAACTAATGACTTCCTAAAAATCACTGCAACCCCCCCTCCCCGCCCACATGACCTGGGTTGCTGTGCGTAAGAGAAACCTGGTGGACAAGCAGCGGCAAGGACAGGCCCATCTGCTTCATCCAACCAAGTCTCTGTTACACATGCCAGGTCAAGTCCTCCATCCATGATCAAGTCATGGATGGCAGTGGTCTTATGAATCATTGACCTGGCATTGCACAGCAACACTTTCAGGTCATGTGGGTATCCCTTGCTGATTCTAGTATTCATCCGGTCAGGACCAGACCTGGAGGCAGGAATAGTCCTCAGACAACGACTAAACCTGCCTCCTCTGTAATGACATGTAATGACATGGCAAAGGGGAAAAGCCCTGTTTTGTTTTGTTTTTTGAGGATCAGCTCAAAGTTTTGCAGCTTCTTTTGCAAAGGGGAAAAGCCCCTTTTTTGAGGATCAGCTCAAAGTTGTTGAGCTTACTTTGCAAAGGGAAAAAATCCTGTTTTTATGGGTTGTTGGGAAACTGTATACGTGCAGCTACTCACAGAGTCAGTTAAGGTTTGGCAGATAGCCAGAAGGCAATCTGAAGGAGTAAGTTTGCTTGGTGATAACAGAGACATGGAGACAGCTCCCTGATTGGTCAAGCTCTCTCAAGGGAGTGATAATTAATGTCCTACTAACTGGAATGTGTTAGTTCAGTGTTCATAGTTTAGAGGTTCAGAGTTCTGTGTCGTTCAGTGTAGGAGTTGAGAGTTTTGTCAGAGAGAGCTAGCTAAAGATTCTGTTCCTGTAAATAGTCCACTGTATATAATAAACACCTAACTACAAGTTCCTGGTTCCTGCTTCGTCTATCCTGTCTGCAGCCAAGTCGCCAATTGCTTCCGCGGATTCTGCGTTTACTCTGCTAGATCTGGCTAAAGTCCTGCAACTAGTCGGAAAGTTGCGAAACACCAATAGGTTTTGCCAATAGTTCAACTCACAGTTCTGCAGCTTCTTTAGGAAAGGAAAGGGAGCTGTTTCTACAGTTTCCAGACAGATAATCTAATCAGCCAGTCACATGTTGCTGGGGAAACAAACAGCCTCCTTCTGCAGAACATTCAACAGTGGAGGCCTGGGCAAGGGTTCAGGGCCGGAAAGGGAGCCAGCGACCAACCACACATTCACTCCATAAGACGCACAGACATTTCCCCTTACTTTTTAGGAGGAGGAAAAAAGTGTGTCTTATGGAGTGAAAAATACGGTATAAACCACCCACCCCCCATTTCTGAGGCCAACATCATGGCTCAAGAGCTACGATAGCCAAGGAAGATTGGGGGCAACTAGGCCAGATGTAACTGCACCCAAGTTCCTCATCCAGGTTTGCGAACTTTCAAACCCTGCCACCAGTTCTGCTGTTCTCACCTCCCATATTCCTCGCTCCAGTTATAGAGGTTTCCGGTTCTCTCAATCCACTCTCTGGGGTCGAAGGGAGTTTCTGAAGGCACCAGCTTCTCGCAACAGCCCCACGGCCAAAGGGAGTGGCTTTTCTTCCAGGTGGGGTCACCTTCGTGGAGCCCAATGCAGACAAAGGTTTCTTTGCTGTTGCAAACAAGCCACACACAAAAACAAAAAAAACCCAACAAAATACAAATGGGAATTTTTTTTTAAAAAAAGATTTTTATTGATACAGCAAGAAAAAACAAAAAAAAACCACAAATACCAAATTACACACTAGAATAACCATAGACACATAATTTTCTTAGCAAACAATAAAACATATATTGGTCTTAACACTAAAGACCCAACCATCTATTCCATATTTCGATTTCATATTACTTATTGCCAATACACACTTTTATCATAATTAAACTTACTCTTAATATATCTAATTTCTTATATCTACCTTGCAACTATTACTGAAGTTCCTCGAATGCTGCAACAGAATTTAAACTACTATATTTATTTTTCAGATATTCTTTGAAACCCTCCCATTTTGAAACAAATTCCTGTTTTGATTTATTCTTTATTTTTTCTGACAGACCATGGGAAATGGGAAACTAGAGCTGCAAAAAAATCACCACCACCAATATTATTTATTAATTTGCATTCAAGATTGGATTTACTGCAATGTGCTCTGTTAAAGCAGCAATTAAAACATTCACAGCAGGGGGTTAAAGTTAAGAGAACAGAGGGAACGCTCGTCTAAACATGGGTACTTTAAGAGCTGGCAGAATGTCAATACTGATAGAGGCCTCTTGTATGTCAACAATGTAGCTTGGTTCTGGGTAACAAGGAAACCACCACATGCAGAAGGCAGATTTTAACAATTAAAACTGTTAAGAGAGTGATCAATTAGGCTAGACTTCCCACAGCAATTTAGAATCTGTGGAGAAGAGGTTGCTGGACTAGAGAAATCTTTAGTCTGCTCTCACCATAAAATTAAAGACTCAGAGGACCTTGCAGGTCATGTGCTCCAACACTGAACACAACTGACACACACCTTCCTGTAACTTACGGTCACTCTAGAGCAACACAGAACATATATTTTGCCTTCTGCTGTGCAATAAAAAGGTGTGCCATCTCAGGATCATTGGGGAATGAGGAGAGGGTAGAGAGACGATTTGCAAGGTACTCGGGTCACATCCTGGCTTCAACGGCCAAAACTCAACACTTTGAACTGAGCTCAGAAAAAGACTGGTAACCAATATGTACACAGCCCTCCACAGAAAACCAATAATTGCAAGGATATAGCTATTCTTATTAACAGACTAAACATACGGAAGAACTTTCTGACAGCAAGAGCTGTTTGATGGGGGTTGGGCTGGATGACCTTTGGGGTTCCCTTCCAACTCTATGATTCTGTTAAGACTTCTTAGTTCTTTGTTATGCAAATGTCTCCAAGCGACTGACAACACACTTTGAAAACATGGCCAGAAATACATTACACCAACAAAAGAATTTGTGTGAAGTACCACCAACTCATTATTTTTAAGGACCCATCTTATTTCTGAAATATTTATTTTTAAACTGTTTTCAATACTCCCAGTACATTTCTGAGCACATTTCAAAGTGTTGGTGCTGACCTTTAAAGCCCTAAACGGCCTCGGTCCTGTATACCTGAAGGAGCGTCTCCACCCTCATCGTTCTGCCCAGACACTGAGGTCCAGCTCTGAGGGCCTTCTGGAGGTTGCCTCATTGTGAGAAGCAAAGTTACAGGGAACCAGGCAGTGGCGCCCGCCCTATGGAACACCCTCCCATCAGATGTCAAGGAAATAAACAACCACCTGAAATTTAGAAGACATCTAAAGGCAGCCCTGTTTTGGGAAGTTTTTAATAACTGATGTTTTAATGTATTTTTAACCTTCTGTTGGAAGCCGCCCAGAGTGGCTGGGGAGACCCAGATGGATGGGCCAAGTAGAAATATTATATTATTATTATTATTATTATTATTATTATTATTATTATTATTATTATTATTATTTCAATAGTTTTGCTGTAACCCACCCTGGGACATCATTAGGGTGAAGGTAGGTGATGAATTATAATCACAACAAAAACATGTGTGTGCTCAACATATATACATACACACAACACACACCTATACCCATTCTTGATGTAAACATGACTGTTCAGGAGGAAAGCTGTACTTTGGATTGCAGGTTCATATGCTATAGAAAGCAAGGGTGGTTAACTTTATTTTTTAATGAGCCCAGGAAGAATCAGAGCTTTATGTGTGGTGACACCAGAAGTCTAATTTTTATTTAAAAAAAAATTTTGCCGCTGCTATCAAACTTGGGGCGGGTGAGTAGTTTTTGGGGACACACAAAAATGCTTAGATGGTCCCAATAAGGGCCCCAGGTGGGAGATTAGCCTCCCCTAACACAGAGCAATTTGAGAAAGCAACTGATGCAATTTTTATGGGAAAAAGGAATGCCATTATGTGAACAGGAATGCTTACTGTTTATTTACTTTGAGAAAGTGATGGAGATTAAATGTGGTCGTCCCATCGGGCAGTGTCCCTTCCAGAGGATTCCACCGGTTCCCAGGAAAAATGACGCCAGGCAAATGTTTTGACATCTTCAGTAAGTACCAGTGGTAAGTCATCATCTAGGGCAGGCAAGACAAGATGAAATTAAAGACGAGGCCTGTGGGCTTCTCCGACCCGAAGCACCATCGATGTAAATAAACATACCTAAAACCTGACACTAAGGCTGCTGTGATGGCCTGGGATTTGGACTCAGATGCTGAACCGGAGGGATCCCAGCCTGAACAGGATTCCTCGCTTCCAGAACCAGCTGAGCCAGGGCTGGGGCATGAGCCTGAAGGGTCCTCACCTGTGCTGGATCCTCAGGTGCAGGCACCAGCTGAGTCTGCTCTGGCCCCTGAGGTGATGGAGGACCCATTGCCTGCAGGTGCTCCACTCTCAGCCCCGTCAGGGGAAGCTGAGGTTGCCTCTGGATCTGGTAACCCTCCAGCCTCTCCTGAGCTGCAGAGGCTCAGGGCAGATAGGCGGAGGGAACTAAGTTCCCGCAGGAGGAGTGCTCGCCTCCAGGCCAGGAGAGGCGAGTCACCAGAGGATCGGTGTTTTCCCATAGAAAGTAATGCAAAACGGATTAATCCGTTGCAGACTTTTAAAAACAACCCCTAAAACATTGTGTTTCACTATTAATATACTTCTTCTTAATCGTATTTCAGTTCAACAATTACTTTGATAAAATACATTTTTTTGTTATGTCCAAATGGCTTTAGATACCTATTAGGTCCACGAATTCACATATAGCATATATTTAACACAAAAACCAGTGGCAATTTGTTGTTGACAAAGGACAGCTGGATATATCAAGGGCCCCATTACCTACAGTAGCTGAGGGCCTCATCAAACCTAAATCTGGCCCTGGCCATGAGTGTCACCTGCCTGACCTGAAACTCTGGTTTAAACTGCTCTCGGCACCAGCAAGACTGAGCTACATGGACCAATGTCTGGCCAGCACAGCAGCTTTTTTTGTTCCCATGCCTTGCAAGGAACTGTCATCCCACACTCTGTAAAGCATGCAAACCTCGCTTTCCACCTACTTCTTGATCCACCAAGGTAACGTCAGGTCTCACTCCCTCACAATAATGGAGGTAACGGAGAGAATTGCCGGGCAAGTCCCCTCTCAGCAGGACGATGGCATCCGGAGGCATGGAGGACAAAAGGTTCCTCGCAAAGCGGTCGACGACGTAGTTGCGGCTTTGGTCGCAGACGCTGGGCAGAAAGAGATAATGGGAAAGAAAAGGGAAAGCTGTTTTGTGTTGCTTTTAGTCCATCCCCAAGTAGCTCAGCTAGATAGACAGGAGTGGGAGACACAG
Source organism: Podarcis gaigeae (assembly GCF_964106915.1). NCBI lineage: Eukaryota > Metazoa > Chordata > Lepidosauria > Squamata > Lacertidae > Podarcis > Podarcis gaigeae. The sequence continues at coordinate 7,099,504 of NC_139678.1, forward strand.
CTTGTCTTTGAATCCCAGGATTTGTAGCATTTGCAAACCCTTCCAATGAGCAATGACAGGCCACCGGGCAGCTTAATGTTTGTTTATTAAGGACCTGACATTTTCTATAGGCAATGCAATAATAATAATAATAATAATAATAATAATAATAATAATAATAATAAATTTATTTATACCCCGCCCTTCCCGGTTCAAAACCTGGGCTCGGAGTGGCTAACAACACATTTAAAACACTTAATTATAAAAGCAGCATAAAATACAGTATAAAAACAGGGCTAGCTGGCTGAATTGGTCCTACTTGGGCCAGCGAGGAGGCCAGGGGAGAATTAGCTGTGGTGTCTCAGAGTGGGTGATCTTCATAAAAGGGGAGGGAAGGGAAGGGAAGGGAAATAAAAGATCAGGCTGAATTCAAACTAAAGGCCAGGCGGAATAGCTCTGTCTTACAGGCTCGATGGAAGGAAGTTAAATCCTGCAGGGCCCTGGTCTCGTGGGACAGAGTATTCCACCAGGTTGGAGCCATCACTGAGAAGGCCCTGGCCCTGGTGGAGGATAGTCTGACTTCCTTAGGGCCCGGGACCTCTAAACTATGGTTATTCATGGACATTAAGGTCCTCTGCGGGGCAGACCAGGAGAGCCGGTCCCGTAGAAAAATGACACAGGCCCTGCCCTCAGGCGTATTATCTGTAAGAGGCAAGAAAAAGGAATGCAGAGGGCAGAGGAAGGCAAGAAAATCCCCAAAACTTCCCTGACATTAATTTCCATAAGAATATATATAGAGTCTGCCGGATCAGGTCCAGCCTCCTATCTATCTAGTCCAGCCTCCTGTTCCCACAATGGATGAACAGTTGCCTGTGTGAAACCAGGAGGCAGGATTCGCACTCAAAAGCAGCACTCTTCCCTCCTGTGGTTTCCAGAAACTGGCATTCAGAATCATTGCTGCCTCCAACAGTGCAGAGAAGAGAACAGGCATCATGGCTGGTATCCATCAACAGCCCTCTCCTCCATGAATCTGTCTAGACCTGGTGATTATCTAATGTTTATTGGATGGGTTTCCCCCCTAAATTGATTTTTGAATCCTGAATTTATTGTTATTCACATTTTATACTGTATTTTATGCTGTTTTTTGTTGCATCAATTAAGTGTTTTAAATTTGTTGTTAGCCGCCCTGAGCCTGGTTTTCTGAACCGGGAAGGGCGGGGTATAAATAGAAATTTATTATTATTATAAAAGCCAAGCAAATTGGTGGGCATCACTACTGAATTAATTGTGGGATGTATCTTAATTTATTGATCGCTTGTTTTATGCATTGTCTTACTTGTATGATGTTAGCCACTCTGAGCGCAGCTTTGGCTGGGGAGGGCGCGATATAAATAATAATAATAATAATAATAATAATAATAATAATAATAATAATAATTACTTCCTCTGGCAAAGGAGTTTGCAAAGGAACAAGGCTCCGCATCCCTTCAGCAGGCAGAGATGAACTCGACCAGAAATGGAGGACCTGTTGGAGTGAATCTCGCAGAAGGTCCAGCCAGCATCTGATGTTGGGAGTTGCATTTAAAACATACGGAGGAGCAAAGATTCCCTGGCCTAAATAGAGCCAATCATCTCATTCAGCAGACGGCAGCTTTGGATGATCAATGGTGGAACTAGTTTTGATGCCCTGATGAAAGGCTGGGTTTAGGTTTGATGAGGCTCTAAGCTACTGAAGGTACTGGGGCCCTGCATACGTCCAGCTGTCCTTTGTCAACAACAAATTGTCACTTTTTTGTGTGCTGAATATATGCTATATGGTAATTTATGGACCTAATGGGTATCTCAAGCCATTTGCACATAACAAAATATGTATTTTATCAAAGTAATTGTTGAACTGAAATACAATTAAGAAGAAGTATATTAATAGTGGACGGATGCAGGTGGCGCTGTGAGTTAAACCACAGAGCCTAGGACTTGCTGATCAGAAGGTCAGCGGTTCGAATCCCCCGCAACAGGGTGAGCTCCCGTTGCTCGGTCCCAGCTCCTGCCAACCTAGCAGTTCGAAAGCACATCAAAGTGCAAGTAGATAAATAGGTACCGCTCTGGCGGGAAGGTAAAAGGTGTTTCCGTGCGCTGCTCTGGTTCGCCAGAAGCGGCTTAGTCATGCTGGCCACATGACCCGGAAGCTGTACCCTGGCTCCCTCGGCCAATAAAGCGAGATGAGCGCCGCAACTCCAGAGTCGTCCCTGACTGGACCTAATGGTCAGGGGTCCCTTTACCTTTTTATATTAATAGTGAAATACAATTAAGAAGAAGTACAGGGTGAGTCTTTTAAAAGAGGCCCCGTGAAACATGTGTACTCTGTATCCATGGGACCTCACCCTGTATATTAATAGTAAATTAATTATTAAGCTCTAACTTAAAATGATTTTTTATTCATAGCAAACTTAATGCAAACACATTGGCATTTGGCAATAACAAAAGTTCCTTTAGAAAGAAAATTTCCAAAGACTCATAATTTTGGGGGGCCCCCAAGAGAGTGGGGCCCTAAGCTATAGCTTGTTTAGCTTATATGTAAATCCGGCACTGCCCTGATGCAGCGTTTTTGCTAATAATAAGGTCCCAGGTGGCACTTTTTTGAAGACGCTCCCATCCTGCCCAAGCAGTGCGAAGTCTTAAAGGGTTCTAAGCAAGAGCTAGCGTAGCAAGATGATTGGACTACAAGAAGGGAGACCTGGGTTCTGATCCACGCTAGGCCCTGTATACCTGAAGGAGCGTCTCCACATTCATCGTTCAGCCTGGTCACTGAGGTCCAGCTCCAAGGGCCTTCTGGTGGTTCCCTCCCTGTGAGATGTGAAGCTACTGGGAACCAGGCAGAGGGCCTTCTCAGTAGTGGTGCTCACCCTGTGTAACGCCCTCCCGTCGGATGTCAAACAGATAAACAACTATATGACTTTTAGAAGACATCTGAAGGCAGCTCTCTGTACAGTATAGGGAAGTTTTTAATGGTTGATGTTTCATTGTGAATACGGTGGTACCTCGGGTTACATACACTTCCGGTTACAGACTCCGCTAACCCAGAAATAGTACCTCAGGTTAAGAACCTTGCTTCAGGTGGCAGCGGGAGGCCCCATTAGCTAAAGTGGTGCTTCTGGTTAAGAACCGTTTCAGGTTAAGAACGGACCTCCGGAACGAATTAAGTTCTTAACCCGAAGAACCACTGTATTTTGTTGGGAGCTGCCTAGAGTGGCTGGGTACGAATAAAAGAATAAAAAAACCTGTAGTAGTAGTAGTAATAGTAATAGTAATAGTAATAAATAGGCCAATTGCTATCTTTCAGCCTAACCTATCTGGCAAGGGTGTTGTGAATAGGGACATCAGACAATTTCAATGGAAACAGACGGGGAAATGGCTGATGTTTGCTTACATGTCACATGTCCAGAATGGAAATCAAACCAGTTCAGGATATGTTGTTCCTGCTCCTTCTGATATGTAACTGATTACGTCCCCCTCCCTGTTTGCATTCCTTTTCCTTTGCATAGGGTGGAATGACATGTAGCAGCGGGGCAGCGAGATGAATAACGTGGCATTTGGCAAAAGGCGAACTGCAGTGGAATGGAAGCGGTGCTGCATGCGATGGATACAAGGCAGAACAGAAAACGGTGCCTCCTTACAACATGAGTTGCGTGGCTAAATAAGGAAGCGAGAAGCAGGTGTGCCTGCCCTGAACCACTTGAGGGAACAGTGGGAAATGAACACGACGCTAATTGGACTTTTAAGCACACTCTGCAAAGCTGAACCCATTGTGCTCTTTCTTGCAGTTACCTGTAATTAGAGTAGATTTGCCCGGTAACCAGAACGGCAGCAAGAAGCCATTCCAGGCAGCGAAGCACTCGCCTGCTTCCAGCTAACCCCTCTGCAAAAGAGAAAAGCGAGGAGAAACCGAGGCCGGCTAGAACAGCAACCACCGCATTGCTCTGCATCCAGAATCGTTCGACCTGCAAAACGACAGACAGACAGCATTTCCCCAACTGTGTAGAAATGTGATGGGTATTAGACTCATAGAAATGCAGAGTTGGAGGGGACTACGGGGGTCATCTAGTCCAACCCCCTGCAATGCAGGAATCTTTTGCCCAACGTGGGGCTCATGCTCCACCAACTGAGCTATCCTAGGTATTATAGTAAGGATATATTAATTATAACTGATTCTCTAGAGACCCCTGTGTTTGGATTAACACAAAATGGCTTGTGCCTGTTTTTAAAATGCAGGGCTTGCAGATAAAGAGACCAAGTAGTGGAGTTTAAATCTCACTGTCAGGCAGATTTACTGACGCCTAAGAATAGGTTTTTTAACCTTTTTAATACATCCCAGCTCTTAAGGCACCTGGCCTTAAGACCACAGACTGCAAGGTAAGTTTAAAATGTTTTACTTACAGTCGCTAGGTCTCAGAGTTGAATTTTCCTTAGTAGCAACAATAAAATGCAGGTAAATGTGCTTAGCTGAAATATATACAGCAAAGCAGCCTCAGATACATATGAGAGGCAGAGAACAAAGTCGATGTATTTCTGCTTCCTTGCTTGCAGCGTGAAAGAGAGACAGAGAAAGGAACAGGAAACAAGGCTTACTTCCTCCCTCCTTGGAGAAGAAGGGATGTGACATCACAGAGGCTGCTCTAGTAATTGAGAACTCTGTGGTCCTTAACCCCTTCACATACTAACTAGCACTGTTAGGTTTGACTGCAAATCTCCAACATAATGCATGTTTGCAAAACGCTGCATGGAGTTCAGCTTTGGTGAATATAGACCTAGGAGATGGTCTTTCGATTTTCCGAAATCTAGAGGAAGGGCCACAGCTCACTGGCAAAGCATGTGCAGAAAGCCCGAGGTCCAATCCCTAGCATCATCAGCAAAGAAGGTAATCTCTACCTGGGACAGGTGCAATTTTCAGGTTTAAATTTTAGTTGCATGTCATTTTAGTTACAGCCTGGCATCTTTTTTCATTTTGCAAGTTTATAAGGAACAGGCATAAAACAATAAAAACAAGGGAACACATCAACATTATAGAAAAAAGAGAAAAGTATAATGTATGCTGAAAATTATTAGGTTTTCTCCAGTCCTCAACAAAGTCAAGCAGAGATACAGCACTCATGTCCATAACATGTTTTCTGCGAGAAAGAGAAAGACCCAAGAGTTGATGAATACTATAAATTTAATCAGTCTCGTTATCTGAGATATTACTATCGGTTTCTCTTTTTGCTTCTTCGTATTTGTCACCGTATCTATTACAGACTTTCTAAAAGCTGAAAGTTTGCCCAGATTGAAACAAACTTCTACAGCCTTTCACATGTCACAGTGCTTTGCTTTTTTCATTCTTTTCCAGACTCACCCCCCCCCCCAAAGAAATGGGCTTTGGGGGGAATGGAAAAATACTTCTTTTTCCTGAACTTTTCTCTCCCTCTCCCAGGCATTCATCTCTCTGCTCAGATATCACAGAGCATTTGCTAAATCCTGAAATAAGCTTTAAATTAAATTAAAACCGTGTATTTTGTTTTTTTTAAAAAAACAACATAAACAGCAACCTTGAAAGCAAACATACCACTCCTTTAAACAGCGGCTTTGAAATATCCAGATTTGCTCTCCAAGCAAAGAAAAATGAATAGGCGAAGAGCATTGAAGTGAACAGCCAGACTAACTGTGGTTTCTCCATCTTGGGCCTAGAGGAGGAGGAGAGGGGAGAGAGACTGCGATTAGGAGAGTGATTAAGGTGGAAAAATGCAAAAGACAAAGCTGCGTTTTAATGGAAGAACGGCAGAAGATGCAGCACACAAAACTAACATCACGAAAGATGTGATTCCAAAGAGGGCCAGGCAAAAGGTGGTTTCCGTTGGCTTAAATCATTATTTTTAATGTAATCGCTAAAACTACGCTTCAAACCAGGTTCCCAGGGTGGAATACAAAGACTGCAGTGAAATAAAATAAATCAGCTACACAGCCATAAAATCACTAATCGGTACAATAAGGGAGCGGTCCAAACTCCCCACAAAGGCCTGGGTTGCATCAACGCACAAGCGAGGAGAATACAGCCCACAACCTTTTGAAGAGTAAACCCACAAAAACCTGCCGCTACCTCACTGCTGCACACAAACACGCGATGATTGCAAGGGCTTGGGTGATAGCGGAGAGCTCCGTCCTCATGTCAGACACTTGGAAACTGCCAAGGCATCAAAAGTCAAAATATTAGTAGTGCAATAGCTAAAAGCAGGTGTTGCAACAGCGGTCAAATCAATGCATCCATAAATCACGGCAGTACAACCGCTGGCAGGAAAATCACGGGGTCTCAGGAGCCATGGAGTGGAAGTAATGATGTCCTATTCTGACAATTGGGAAGACTAGGTTATGCAACAAGGCAGGCTTGGGCAGTTGCTGGGGCCCTGCATGGCCCACAGTTGACACCTGCCCTGGGCCACCCTTTAAAGACGTATTTTGCCCGAGGTTCCAATGAATATTTGGGCGCTAGTTCCCACGGTGTTTCAGGGTGAAGTGACGCAACCTGCGTCAAATTCAATTGTGGTTTCCCTGACGTCTACACCGTCTAATTGCCATATTCATCTGCACATTAAAGGTAAAGGTAAAGGGACCCTTGACCATTAGGTCCAGTCATGACCAACTCTGGGGTTGCGGTGCTCATCTCGCTTTATTGGCTGAGGGAGCCGGTGTACAGCTTCCGGGTCATGTGGCCAGCATGACTAAGCCACTTCTGGCAAACCAGAGCAGCACACAGAAATGCCGTTTAACTTCCCACAGGAACGGTACCTATTTATCTACTTGCACTTTCATGTGCTTTTGAACTGCTAGGTTGGCAGGAGCAGGGACCAAGCAACGGGAGCTCACCCCGTTGCGGGGATCTGAACCGCCAACCTTCTGATCATCAAGTCCTAGGCTCTGTGGTTTAACCCACAGCGCCACCCGTGTCCCCATCTGCAAATTATTCCTCTCAAAGATGTGTTTAAAGATTGTTAAACTCATCTTCTTTCAAAACATGCATGTCCAACGTTACATCAGTATTTTCATTTTTAAATACAGTGGACGCTCGGGTTGCCAACATGATCCGTGCGGGGTGCATGTTCGCAACCTGCAGCGTTTGCAACCCACAGTGGTGTGTCTGCAAGGGTTGCGATTCGGGGCTTCTGCGCATGCACAAAGCGCGATTTAGCACTTCTGTGCATGCATGACCTCCGAAACCCGGAAGTAACCTGTTATGTACTGAAGTTCTCACCCTGGTCCAGCAGGGGGATACTGTAGATAGTTATGCAAATAAGGGATTGAAAGTGACATTCAGTGATTGGATAGTTTTAGAAAATGGTTACTGTTGCGTTGTACTGGAGCTCTATATAAGCAGGCTGGCTGAACCCTTCAGTTCAGTTCTGTTCTGGCCTGTGAATAAACAAGAGCTGTTTGAAGAATCGCTGTGTCGTCTGATATGTTCACCCACAACTTAACATAACCCAATTCAGTACTTCCGGGTTTTGGCGGGTCCGTAACCCAAAAAAACGCAACCTAAAGTGTCTGTAACCCAAAGTATGACTGTACATTCCGATACATCTGACATGTCAAAATGTTTGGGAAGTACAAGAGACCAGTGGATAATGAAGTTCCAATCTGCACATTGGTTCCAGGAGGTATGAAGGTGGTCAGCTGTGAGAATTCACGGAGATCTACCATCCTGAGCCTCCCTGCCCTGGAACAATGTTATTACACCAGCGGTATTGTGGGAAGTCAAAATGCTGCTGGCTGCTGCAGCCGAATAATCCCGAGGGCCTTCTGTGTGGCTGCTCCAAATATTTGGAACTCCTCCCTAGAGAAGCCAGCCTGGCTCCCTCCTTGTTATCCTTCTGCCAGCAGATGGAGACCTTTTTATTCCAATGTGCTTTGGGGAACGGACCATTTTTCATGAAAGGGTTGGTGTGCCATGCTGCTTTTATTAAAATTATTTGTATGATGTGTGTGTGTATATAATTTTATCAAAGTTTAATTGGATTTTAAATTATTTCCCCTATGTTTTAGCAGCTCCGGTTTTTATCAATTGTCTTCAGTCCCTAGCAGTGAAAAAGGATATACATATAATACTAATACTAATACTAATACTAATACTAATACTAATAATTTATTATTTACACCCCGCCTATCAGGCTGGGTTTCCCCAGCCACTCTGGGCAGCTACCAACAGAATATTAAAATACAATAACCTATTAAACATTAAAAGCTTCCCTAAACAGGGCTGCCTTCAGACGTATTCTAAAAGTCTGGTAGTCGTTTGTCTCTTTGACCAAGAAGAAGAAAAAGAAGTCACCAATGTAGGATTTTGTTATGAGCCCTCCCAGACCAAGAAAGAAATTAAATGATCCACTTACAGCAATATATCAGCCATACTCGATCCATTCTCTAATTTTGCCTACACAGAAAAGAAAAAACAACAATAGGTTTCTGCCCCCTTTTTCCAGAGGTTAATCCCAGGATTTTGAATGGAGTCCATCGCTACATATTGTCAGAGCCAACTCCATGGGCAGAAGTACACTTTATTTTCCCTGTCCTGAATTTGCCAACATTCAGCTTTATCAGAGGGTCCCAAGTTCTAGAAAAGGAGAGAGGGGAAAAAAATCCCCATGCACTTTCTCCACACATAAATTTTTGCACCACTGCCATGTCCTCCCTTATCGCGGACTTTCCTCAGAGTCACTTGGTGCTGGCCCCACTAACGTGAGGAGAGTCTACAGGATCAGGCCAACAGCCCATCTAGTCCAGCATCCTGTTCTCACAGTGGCCAACCAGATGCCTGTGGGAAACCAGGGAGCAGGATTCGAACACAGGAGCCCTCTCCCCTCCTGCTGTTTCCAGACAATGCTCAGAAGCATTGCTGCCTTCAACCGTGGAGGCAGAGCCGAGCCATCTTGGCTCGTAGCCCTTGATAGATTTATCCTCATTTTCTGGACCGAATCCACTACCTTTTTGGAAACTGCTAGCAGCTGGATATCAGTTGGACACCCCTTGCCCAGGGCACCTCCAATCATAGCTGTCAACTTTCAGATTTGAAAATAAGGGACCAGCAGCCTCGAAAATAAGGGATCAGCAGCCAAAATAAGGGATTTTGCGAGCACAGGTATGTTCAACTTCTGAGCCCCTCCGAGCCAAAGGCAGAAAGCCCAGCCAGCAGCCAAACGAAGCCTCAAGCGGTGGTTCCCACAGTGCAGCAACCCGGCAAAGGGGATGCAGCAAGGGAAACCACCGTCACCTCTCCACTGGGAAGCGCTGAGCAAAGGCGAGTCCCCGGCAACGCGGCCGATTTGATCGGCACAAGGCATGCAAGCTCCACCCCCCCAGTCGTTCTTAGACTCCTTATTGGGTGAGCAACGCAGCCAAGCAACACAGCTGGAGCCTCCCTCCTCCCTGGCCGGCAAGGAGGGAGGGAGAGGAGCTGCTTCCTTTGAAACCCGGGAAATTTAAGGGACATCATCAATAAGGGATAGCAGCGGGACACGGCGCTGGGATAAGGGACTTTCCCACTAAATACGGGACGGTTGACAGCTATGCCTCCAATTCATTGCATATGTTCAGCCTTCCCCTTCCATTGACACGAGCAGAGCAGAGTGTCACACCGCAGCTGTGACGGCCTCACCGACCTGCTCATTTTCCCTTCGGAACAAAATAACTACGATTAAGCAGCACAAGGGAAATCACATTTATTTCTCTAGCTACCAAGCAGTTTAGCCACCCTGAAGAAGAAGCACAGGGGCTACGAAACCGCTATTTGAGAAATAACAATTTTTAAAGCTCTTCTGCCACTAGGATCTCAGGCTGTGCATCTAAAAGATTCGGAGCCACACGGACTCAAGATACAGAAGAGAAATCTTGTTCTCCGGAAAGGAGCCCCTCTCCCCCCAACCCCCGGTTTACCAAATTGAAGGTTCCATATTCTTCCCTGAGAAGATGGGTCGTAAATCCCTTAAGGGTTGTCTGGTCTCCCCAGGTCCAGCGCGCTTTGTTGAGGTAGGAGGAGACAGGTAGGTAGAGATACGGCAGGCAGCCAGCCAGGAAGCAGAAAGTCAACTTTAGCATGTGGCCTGGGGTCAATTCCTGCACCAAAAGAATAAAATAAAATAAAATAAAATTGCACAACGGTGATTATTTTGGTGGGGTCGTGCCGGAACTTTGCCATTGGACATCAAGGGTTGGGGAGGAAAGGCAAAGGAAACATATGGATATATATATATATATATTGACACACACAGAACTGATCTCTCAATTTGCACGTTAAGTCCCCGCGAAAAGGCGATGTTGAAAATGGCACCATCTCCGTGGATTACTCGGGGAAAATGACATCGCTCTGATCTCTTCTGCATGACAGGATGAATTTTTAAAGTGAAGCGAATAATATTAGAGGCTCCCCAAAAGATCATGTTGGTGGCGCGTTTCGCCACTGAAACTGTGCCATGGGTGGCGGGAAACGCTGCAATGCGGAGATAAACCACTTTGCGATGATCAGAGTTGGCTAGTTTTCCACCTGCAACCGCCTTTGCCCATAATTAAATTAAATAGCTAAGGCTTGTCCCCCACCCACAAACACACAACATGCTCTTCGTCAATAGCTTGATCCCATTTATTTTTCTAGCTCTGGAGTGCCAGGACACAGCCACACGGAAGGATTCAGAAGAGAATGGGTGTATGTCTAACTGTAAAAGACAACGGTTCTGTTTGCATGTCACAGTAAACCATGGTTAACGGTTTACAGATTGTCCTCTCCACTGGGTGAGAGGAACCACAAACCATGGCCTGCAGCTTAGCGTTTAGTCTGAAGCACTGACTATCATTTCTTTTGCTCACACCATAATTAGTAAGTAAAGAACAAATCTTGGCTTCACATTACGGCTTTTTTGGGAGCAGAGGAACCCACAATCCCTGGTTCAGACATCCCACTAAGCCTAACAATGGCAAACCACAGCTTACTGTGACAGGAAAACGCAGCTAACAGGGCAACTGAAAAGATTATTGCATTCTTTCTGAGGCTAAAGTTAGACAAGTTCTTGAAGGAAGGTGCTTATCAATAACTATTAGCAAACCAGAACCTCCATGTTCAGGGGCAACGAACCTTTGAAAACTGGTTGCATGCTTGTTGTTGTTTTGTTTTTGTTTTTTTTAAAAAAACTGCACTTTAATACATAACAAGCAACCCATTCTAGATTGTAAGGTCCTTGGGAACAGAGACCAATTTTTTGCTGTCTGAAATGATAATGGGGATGATGATGATGATGATGATGATGATGATGATGATGATTTTATTATTTGTCCCCTGTCCATCTGACTGGGTTGTCCTAGCCACTCTGGACAGCTTCCAACAGATATAAAAACATAAGGGCTGTATTTTTATATATGGTTTTAATATGTTACAAAAACCTTTCCAAGCAGCGTATAGAAATCTAAAACAACAAATAATGTTACAAAAACACAGAATAAAACCATTAATACTAATGAATACGGACTATTCCCAGTTCTTTCTTCTTCTGAGACACCTGCCAGCTTCCTGGCTCTCACCCAACACTCCACGCATCTACTTTGGCTCTCTCCCAGAACAGGAAAAAAAATCACAAAACCACCCCCTCCTCACAATAATGGGGGTTCCTGGATCCAACTGACAAACCCCCTGACCCTTCACTCTAGGCTTGCTTTTATGGGCAGGTCCCAAGGGGGATAGCACTTCCTCAGACCAGCCAGAGATGTCTTCCATTTTGCACTCGCTCAGTTGCACTGCACGGGACCAGTTCCAAGTTACCTCCTCTAAGCTATTAGAATCTCCCTCCTGCAACTTTGGGTGGCAAGCTCTGCCCCTTTCTGCATGCCCAGGTAAAAGGTAAAGGACCCTGGGACAGTTAAGTCCAGTCAAAGGTGACTCTGGGGTTGCTACTTGCCCTGGGACAGAACTTTCTTTATGTACGCTACAGCAGCAGCAAGAATACTCATCGCAAAGCATTCGAAGACACAAGACCTACCCACTCTGGAAGAATGGCAGATGCAAGTAATGGACTACATGGAAATGGCGGAAATCCGAGACCAGAGAGAAGAGTTGGTGGAAGAAGATTGGAGGAAATTTAAAATTTACTTACAGAAACATTGTAAAATTTTTGAATGTTGATGACATTGAAATGAACTGAAGGGGTTCTAGCAACAAGGTAAAAAATAAGATTGGATTGATAATAGATAAATTAATTGGATATGAATTTGCTGAACAATTTTTTTAAAGGGATACAAAAAAGGGAGGCGTGAGGAAGTCAGGAAAATAAGTGAATCAAAGATGAGAATTTAAAAAGAGGGATTTTTGTTTTTTGTTTTTGTGTGTTTTTTGTTCTTTTTCTTTTTTCTTATGTTAAATGTCTGTATTTTTTGTATTTTGTAATTTTGTATTTTTGTGCTTTTATGTTTTTCTTGTGTTTTTTCTCTTTTCTGTTTGTTGTTATTCTTAAAACTTAATAAAATATTATTTAAAAACAAAACAAAACAAAGGTGACTCTGGGGTTGCGGCGCTCATCTCGCTTTACAGGCCAAGGGAGCCGGTGTTTGTCCGCAGACAGTTTTTCTGGGCCATGTGGCCGGTAGGACTAAACCACTTCTGGCACAATGAAACACTGTGACGGAAACCAGAGCGCACGGAAATGCTGTTTACCTTCCCGCTGGAGCGGTACCTATTTATCTACTTGCACTGGCGTGCTTTCGAACTGCTAGGTTGGCAGGAGCTGGGACAGAGCAGCAGGAGCTCACTCCGTCATGGAGATTTGAACCACCGACCTTCCGATCGGCAAGCCCAAGAGGCTCAGTGGTTTAGACCACAGCGCCACAGGGAGAAGGCTGCGAAGAGTGTCTGGCCACGCTCATCCCTAGACTCTCTCGGCCACCCAAGTCTTCTTTCCAAAGTGCACTTGTGGGTACTCACCCTCTCCCTGAGCAAGCAGGAGAAAACCCACAGCACGACACAAATCACGTAGACGACGATGGTGTGCTGGTTGCACAAGCTGAGGCCGCAGCAGAAGGAGCCCGCTTTGCAGATCTGCAAAAAGGAAACGAAAGGAGCATCTAATCGTGGCTTTTTAAATTGTTTTTTTCAGAACGTAAGAAGAACATGCTGGATCTGGCTAGTCCAATTTCCTGCTCCCACGGTGGCCAACCAGATGCTTGTGGGAATATTTTATATAGAAATATAATAGTCAGATGGATGGGCTATAAATAAATTGCTGTATTCTTATTAGTAGCAGTATTGTTATTACAATTTCTGAAAAGACATTTTCCTAAAACAATGCATTCCTAATTCCCCTCCCCCTCACTAATCTGTGGATTTTTATACACACTTCAGTCCAATATATGCATTTTTGTGCACGCTATGCTTTGCTGGAGAATTGCATTGCACATTTCAGAGAAGTACAAATTTCAAAGAATCACTGTGTTTCGGTTACCAGAGTCCGGGGCCGTCCAATTCCCAGGGACTGCGATCTACTCACAGAAAAAAATATGGCAGTGATCAGAGTTGTTGAGATTTGGTCAAAGTTGTTGAGTTTTTGGGGGGACGAAAGTCAAAGTTGTTGAACTTTTTGTAGGGAGGAAAGTCAATGTTGTTCACCTTTTTTAGAGGGGCAGGTATAAAATGTTGAGCTTTCTTTAGGGGGGAAAGGGAAAAAACTCTCACCAAACTATCAATCAGGAAACAAACAGCCTCAGAATGAAAACTCCATCTTCCGATCGTGCGCGAATGGAGGACAGTGCAAGGCAGCGGGGCTGGATCCTCTTTTTTCCCCGCAAAGGAAAAAGAGCCCGCGATCGACTGTGATCGACTCTAACATCCCGGGAATCGACCAGTCGATCGCGGTTGATCGATTGGAAAGCCCTGCCATAGTGTTTCTGAAAGTGTGAATTAGGTAAAATCGCTTTCAGAGGTGAACTGAATTGAATTTTGCCCCCATCCCTAATAACCAGGGACTGAGGTTAAATGGGATTAACAGGGAGAAGACTGTTGTTTTTACCGGTTGGCCACTGAGGGAAATAAGACTAAATGGGCTTTTGGTGTGAATGTTTCAAAAATTAAAACCGAGGGCAGCCTGAAAGTTGGTGAGATTTTTGTTACAAAAATACCCAAAAAATGAAATTTTTTGATTGACTTGCCTAAGATCCAGGACAAAGCACCACCTTTCAGAAATTCTTACATGCTTAAGTCTCTTCTCTCAACTGTGAGACAGGCTACAGAGATAAACTGTTGGGGCAGTATCATCTCAACTCATGCACCACATTTTTCATTAAAAAAATTAAAATCCCACCACCTCATTTTCTCTCATAATCAGAGAAATTAATTAGAAAGAGAGAGAGAGAATGCCTCTCATTGGTGCAGCACATATATTATCGTTTATTAATTTATATACCGTTTATATGCAAAAATGCCTTCTACATGGTTTACAGCGATAAAATAAAGTCATATTTAAAACACACAACATTAAAAAGATACTTAAAATAAACAATGAATTATTTTTAAAAACAAAACGCATAACAAGTAAAACAAGTGAAAATAAAACAAACAGCTGAAACAATAAAACAAGAAATTCTGCTCAAGGGAAGGCTTGCATCTTCAGGAGCCGGCGGAATGCCGACACTGATGGGAGTCTCTCATATTTCAGCAGGGAGGGAATTCTACAGCACTGGTGCAACCTCCCAGCCATCTCTGGGTTTAGAAAGAGGCTCAGGTAGCAGGTGTTGTGGAAGTCTCTGGGAATAAGAGCAGGGATGATGGGATAGATGGGCTTTTGGCCTGATCTGGCAGCCGAGCTCTTCTCATATTCACAGGAGTTGCTGCCTGTCCGAGCAGACTATACTGGGCTAGATGGACAAGCAGTCTTAGGCGGTATGAAGACGTTTCCTGCGTTCCTACAGGAACAAATCTGGGTTTAGTGGAAGAGCACCTGCATTTTAAATGCAGACGGCCCCAGGTTCAAAACTTGGCAGCACCTCCAAGTAGGCCGATCTGAACCTCAGGAGTGCTGCTGCCAGTCAGGGCAGGCACTATTGAGCTAGATGTCCAATGGTCTGACTCAGTAGCAGACAGTTTTGTCTACTCCAGGTGTCTTAAAGCATCGTATGCAGTTTGGCCCGAGATAAACCTTCCCAGACTCAGCTTCTTCCAGATGTTTCAGACTACAACTCCCATTATCTCCAGCTGTCACGGCCATGCGCTGATGGGGTCTGTAGTCCAAACATCTGGGAAGGCTGAAATCCAGAATGCAGCAGCCAGATTGGTGACTGGGAGCGGCCGCCGAGACCTTATAACACCAGTCTTGAAAGACCTACATTGGCTCCCAGTACGTTTCTCAGCACAATTCAAAGTGTTGGTGCTGACCTTTAAAGCCCTAAACAGCCTTGGTCCAGTATATCTGAAGGAGCGTCTCCACCCCCATCATTCTGCCCGGACACTGAGGTCCTGCTCCATGGGCCTTCAGGCGGTTCCCTCCCTGCGAGAAGCCAAGTTACAGGGAACCAGGCAGAGGGCCTTCTCAGTAGTGGCACCCGCCCTATGGAACGCCCTCCCAACAGATGTCAAAGAGAACAACAACTACCAGACTTTTAGAAGACATCTGAAGGCAGCCCTCTTTAGGGAAGCTTTTAATGTTTGATGTATTACAGTATTTTAATATTTCTTTGGAAGCTGCCCAGAGTGGCTGGGGAAGCCCAGCCAGATGGGTGGGGTATAAATAATAATAATAATAATAATAATAATAATAATAATAATAATAATAATAATTTTGTAGGCTCGGGTTGCTTCCATTAGTGGTGTAGGTGGGGAGGGAAATAATCTATCGTGATGGCTTTTGATCCCGAACAGTCTACCTTTGATCTCTCCTTGGCGGTCGCAGCCTCCCGGAAGCGCACGCAGAGAGCCATCAGCAGCCCCACAAACAGATTGTTTAAGCTGAAAACCTCTGCCGTGATGGACCACTGCCATGTGAGGCGAGAGAACGAAAACATCCCCACAGCAAAGATTCCTGCAGCATGCTTGCCAGAAAGCCTGCAAACACAGATAACAAGAAAATGTACCGTCTCCTCCAACAACTCTTCGCACATACCCCACCCCTCACACGGAAAAACAAAATTGAAGGAGCCTTCGTTGTCCCCACCCATCTGGAAACCCAAAACAGCAGCAGCAAAATACAACTTTCTGGGGGGACGCACCCACTGCAAGACTTTTCTTGTTTTGGGTCTGGGGTCTTTTTGAAAACATGCCTTAATCTGGACTTCTGGATCAGTTCTTGATTACAAGCGTTCAGCTCTGAAATGCTTGGGGGAAGCAAGATCCATTGGTTGAGAGTTCAGAGAGAGCTAGTGAGGGCTGGAGACTCTGTGCATGCACAGGAGTGCTCTCTCTCTCTCACGCACACACAAAAACACCCGTTGCAATAGCTTTCACATCAGTTTCAAAGCATCCTGCAGCAGTCCCGGGTTCAGCAAAAGTGTGGTTGAGTGGACCGAGGATGAAACTGGACTGTGGTTCTAGATTCAGGTAGGTAGCCGTGTTGGTCTGACGCAGTCGAAATAAATTTAAAAATTTAAAAAATTGTCCAGTAGCACCGTAGAGACCAACTAAGTTTGTTCTGCATGCACACTTCTTCAGATACGAAGGCATGGTTGAATACCATAAACATAGGGGCCTCAATTTCCACCAGAACTGCTGAGCGGACAAAGCTTTAAAGTGCTCTCAGAGTATATGATTTTTGAAGCCATTATGTACCTTAACCTTCTCGTACGCTAGGTAGGCGTGCCATCCATACCTATTGTCAAAACTTTCTAGATTTAAAATACTGGTGTTTTCCAATATAATCCATTCTTTTAGCCACGCCAGACATTCTGCTTCATAGTATAATTTTAGATTTGGTAATGCCAGTCCTCCTCTCTCCCTTTTATCTGTTAATAGTTTATACTTCATGCATGGAAGGGAAGTAGGGGGTGGTGGGTTTTATAATTAAGTGTATAATCATGCAGCTGTTGTAATTTAGATATTATATATTATGTGAGGGAATCATTGGGAATTTTGGTTATTATGCATATATGTTAAGTTTCAATATAGATCTTTGGGGGAAATTTTTTTAAAAAATTTATAAAGTGCTCTCACCACGATCTTGCTCCATCTCAGGCCCTCCCAATGCAAGGTCTTATTTTTATTTTTCAAAACAAAAAATCAAAAAACCCTTACGCCTTAAGGTTGCGTTCAAACATGACTTGACAGGCCTGCACAAAATGTTAATGACAGTTTATTGGTATTTTTATATGAGAGAACAGGGTCTTGGGGTTGTTTTTCCGCCATGGGCAGGCTGGCTCTGTGCCAAAAACCAGCCCCAAATCCCTGTGGTCCTGTTCGCAGGCTGTCAGGTGTAATGTTTCGATGTTTTCCAAGGATGAAATTCACTGACCCCTCCCGGCTACGCTAATGCAGCTTCCTCCTGCAGGGCTCCCCAAGCTGCGAATGTCTGCCCCACGCGAGGGGCGCTCTGCTTAAGAGCGCCCCTCGCGCGGGGCAGCAGGCTGCTATCCGCAGCTTGGAGAGCCCTGCAGGGAAGTCCTGCAGGGCTCCCCAAGCTGCAATGTCTGCCCCACGCGAGGGGCGCTCTGCTTAAGAGCGCCCCTCGCGTGGGGCAGCAGGCTGCTATCCGCACCTTGGAGAGCCCTGCAGGGAAGTCCTGCAGGGCTCCCCAGGACCTCTTCTGAAGGCCGTCAAGGGGCAAAAGTCTTTGTCCCCCCTGCCTGCCTTCCCGGGGGCTTTTAATCGCCCCGGGACAGCGGAGAAGGCTCCGCTGTCCCGGGAAGGCAGGCGGGGGGAAGCAAAGACTTTCGCCCCCCGCCGGCCTTCAGAAGAGGTCGGGGGACAGACTGTCCCCGGACCTGGTCTGAAGGCGGTTTCCATAGGAACGCATTGATTGATTTTCAATGCATTTCTATGGGAAACCGTGCTTTGCAAGACGAAAAACTCGCAAGACGAAAAGACTTGCGGAACGAATTAATTTCGTCTTGCGAGGCACCACTGTAAATAGGTACCACTCCGGCGGGAAGGTAAACGGCATTTCCGTGCACTGCTCTGGTTTGCCAGAAGCAGCTTAGTCATGCTGGCCACATGACCCGGAAGCTGTATGCCGGCTCCCTCGGCCAATAAAGCGAGATGAGCGCCGCAACCCCAGAGTCGGCCACAACTGGACCTAATGGTCAGGGGTCCCTTTACCTTTACCTTTAATGATTGTTGAATGTTACTTTATTTGATGTAGGTTGCTTATTTTACAGTTTCGTTTTATTATCACATTTTTGTATTGCGTTAGATTGTTATAAGATGTACATTTTTTGTTTCATAGAATCATAGAATCATAGAGTTGGAAGAGACCACAAGGGCCATCGAGTCCAACCCCCTGCCAAGCAGGAAACACCATCAGAGCACTCCTGACATATGGTTGCAAAAGAAGGAGACTCCACCACACTCCTTGGCAGCAAACTCCACTGTCAAACAGCTCTTACTGTCTCAAAGTTCTTCCTAACGTTTAGGTGGAATCTTCTTTCTTGTAGTTTGGATCCATTTCTCCGTGTCCGCTTCTCTGGAGCAGCAGAAAACAACCTTTCTCCCTCCTCTATGTGACATCCTTTTATATATTTGAACATGGCTATCATATCACCCCTTAACCTCCTCTTCTCCAGGCTAAACATGCCCAGCTCCCTTAGCCATTCCTCATAAGGCATCGTTTCCAGGCCTTTGACCATTTTGGTTGCCCTCCTCTGGACACGTTCCAGTTTGTCAGTCTCCTTCTTGAACTGTGGTGCCCAGAACTGGACACAGTACTCCAGGTGAGGTCTGACCAGAGCAGAATACAGTGGCACTATTACTTCCCTTGATCTAGATGCTATACTCCTATTGATGCAGCCCAGAATTGCATTGGCTTTTTTAGCTGCCGCGTCACACTGTTGGCTCGTGTCAAGTTTGTGGTCAACCAAGACTCCTAGATCCTTTTCACATGTACTGCTCTCAAGCCAGGTGTCACCCATGTTGTATTTGTGCCTCTCATTTTCTCCCTGTTGAAATTCATCTTTTTTGTTTTGGCCCAGTTCTCTAATCTGTCAAGGTCGTTTTGAAGTGTGATCCTGTCCTCTGGGGTGTTAGCCACCCCTCCCAGTTTGGTGTCATCTGCACATTTGATCAGGATGCCCTTGAGTCCATCATCCAAGTTGTTGATAAAGATGTTGAATAAGACCGGGCCCAAGACAGAACCCTGTGGCAGCTGTTTCTTCAGCTTGTAAACTGCCTTGAGTATTGTAAGACAGAAAGACGGTATACAAATAAAAAATGATGATGATGAAGACACGCTGCTGCATCAGGCCAATGGTCCTTCTGGTCCAGCCTCCTGTTCTCGCAGAGTGTAGCTGAAATATACTCAGAGTCGCAAAGTGATTTCATGCTCTTTATTCAGCTCATAGTGGTGAGGAGGAATGAATGAAAGTCCCCTCAAAGTATCTGCTTTATATACATTATTTACACAATGGGCTGCACATGATTGGCTAATTCCGGAATTCTACTGTAAGCCAATCAGATTGTGGATTCACTGGAGCATGATTGGGTGGTTCCTGCCAACCAATCATACTGCTGCATTGTTCTAGGACCAATCAGACTGCTGCATTCTGAATCCTATTGTTCTAGGTCCAATCACACTGCTGCCTTTTGGATCCTATTGTTCTAGGACCAATCAGACTGCTGCAGTTTGGATCCTATTCGACTCAGTACATAACAGTAGCCATCCTGGGGAAAAGCCATCAATGGCTTCTCCTTCTCCATGAATTTGTCTAATCCTCTTTTAAAGCCATCTCGGTTGGAGGGCGGGAGTTCATTCCACAGTTTAACTAGGTGCTGTGCGATGAAGTCCTTTTTGTTATCTGTCCTGAAAGAGAGGGTCTCTTTCCTTCTCACCTGAAGTGAACCATTAGTAGCAGCTGTACGAATAAAAAACAAACAAACCAACAAGAATTGGGGGCTCTCCCGCTATTTAAAAGCAATTCTTTCAGAAGTCTAAAATGAGCAGTAGCTAGAAAAGTGAGCCAGGAAACATTTTCTCAAGAGCTACGAAGCACCGTGGGCCAATGTGTGAGATGGCTCCAGAATCACATTTATTTATTCGTTTTGTTTTGGAAGATTTATTCAACCGCTCAATCAAAAAACTTTCGAAGTAGCCACACAGAGAATAAAACTGCAGATCAAACACAGGTGAAACCTACATGCAAAAATAATTATCGTGAAAAGACACAGGTAAAAATTGGTAGAAATTGGTTAAAATAAATATGGGTGCCTAAAATTGCACGCCTGGGCAAGCATGCTGAAATAAATTGTTTATCGCTATTTGCAAAGCTGACACCATTTATTCAATACAGCCGTTCCCAATTAACTAAGTACTGTTTTTCAAAAGCCAACCCACGGACCCCCTACTTTTGAAAATTTTGATATCTGTTTGGTTGTTTCTGTTATGTGAATGGTGCTATGGAACCCCCCCCCCCCCCCCCCCGCTGACCAGCAATCAGGAACCATTGATTTAATGTATTACTAATTTATTTATTCTATATATTTATATCCTGCCCAATAACAAAAGTTTTCAGGAGAACTCACAACTACCCTGAGAGGTGAATTAGGGTAAGTATGATTGACCCAGTAAGCTTCATAGCCAAGTAAAGATTCGAGCCGAAGTCTCCCCTTTGCATGTTGCATTTTCTCACTTCTTGAATTGGGCCGCAACCTTTAAAATTTGGTGGGCTATCAGGTAAAATTCCCTTGGGGGCTCTTGCATCTGCGCAGTGAGGCTAGGAAGCTACTTCATACTGAGTTGGACCACAGGTCAACATCGGCCAATGTCACCCACTCTGACAGGCGACAACTCCCCAGGGTCTCTGACACAGAAAAGTCTCCCCAGTCACCTGTCATAGAATCATAGAATTATAGAATCATAGAGTTGGAAGAGACCACAAGGGCCATCGAGTCCAACCCCCTGCCAAGCAGGAAACGCCATCAGAGCACTCCTGACATATGGTTGTCAAGCCCCTGCTTAAAGACCTCCAAAGAAGGAGACTCCACCACACTCCTTGGCAGCAAATTCCACTGTCGAACAGCTCTTACTGTCAGGAAGTTCTTCCTAATGTTTAGGTGGAATCTTCTTTCTTGTAGTTTGGATCCATTGCTCCGTGTCCGCTTCTCTGGAGCAGCAGAAAACAACCTTTCTCCCTCCTCTATGTGACATCCTTTTATATATTTGAACATGGCTATCTTATCACCCCTTAACCTCCTCTTCTCCAGGCTAAACATGCCCAGCTCCCTTAGCCGTTCCTCATAGGGCATCGTTTCCAGGCCTTTGACCATTTTGGTTGCCCTCTTCTGGACACGTTCCAGTTTGTCAGTGTCCTTCTTGAACTGTGGTGCCCAGAACTGGACACAGTACTCCAGGTGAGGTCTGACCAGAGCAGAATACAGTGGCACTATTACTTCCCTTGATCTAGATGCTATACTCCTATTGATGCAGCCCAGAATTGCACTGGCTTTTTTAGCTGCCGCATCACACTGTTGGCTCGTGTCAAGTTGGTGGTCAACCAAGACTCCTAGATCCTTTTCACATGTACTGCTCTCAAGCCAGGTGTCACCCATCGTGTCATCTGAGATCCCTTTAAAAATGGAGGTGCTGTGTGGGTTGAAACATGCATTCACAACACGTGCTCTACTGCAAAGTTATGGGCCCCCCGATGGGCTAACAGGTGGACATCTCTGGACTTCAGAAGGACTATTTGAAGGGCTGTTACATGGACGTCTTGCAGGACATCTTTGGGAGAAGAAAAGGCTAAAGCAGGGGTCAGCAGACTTTTTCAGCAGCGGGCCAGTCCACTGTCCCCCAGACCTTGTGGGGGGCCAGACTATATTGGGGGGGTGAATGAATTCCTATGCCCCACAAATAACCCAGAGATGCATTTTAAATAAAAGCACACATTCTACCCTACTTGCCTGCAGACTGTCTCGCCAGAGTGGTGCATGCTCTGGTTATCTCTCGCTTGGATTACTGCAATGCGCTCTACGTGGGGCTACCTTTGAAGGAGACCCGGAAACTACAACTAATCCAGAATGCGGCAGCTAGACTGGTGACTGGGGGCGGCCGCCGAGACCACATAACACTGTCTTGAAAGATCTACACTGGCTCCCAGTATGTTTCCGAGCACAATTCAAAGTGTTGGTGCTGACTTTTAAAGCCCTAAACGGCCTCAGTCTAGTATACCTGAAGGAGCGTCTCCACCCCCATAGTTCTGCCTGGACCTTGAGGTCCAGCGCCAAGGGCCTTCTGGCAATTCCCTCACTGCGAGAAGCCAAGTTACAGGGAACCAGGCAGAGGGCCTTCTCGGTAGTGGCACCCGCCCTGTGGAACACCCTCCCAACAGATGTCAAAGAGATAAACAACTACCAGACTTTTAGAAGACATCTGAAGGCAGCCCTCTTTAGGGAAGCTTTTAATGTTTAATAGATTGTTGTATTTTAATATTCTGTTGGAAGCCGCCCAGGGTGGGTGGGGAAACCCAGCCAGATGGGCGGGGAATAAATAATAAATTATTATTATTATTATTATTATTATTATTATTATTAAACACACTGATCCCCGGACCATCCGCGGGCCGGACTGAGAAGGCGTTTGGGCCGGGGGTGGCCCCCGGGGCTTCGTTTACCTACCCATGGGCTAAGGAGTAAACCCTACGAAAATCTGGAGTGGACTCCCTGAGGCAGTTGGATGTGGCACTTAGTATGTCTCCTTCCAGCAACTTCTGCAGCCAAGCTGGTGCCAAGCGTCTTGCTCTGCGCTCCTTTGGACCACGGGAGCGGGGGGTCTTGTCACCTGGGGGAAGCCCAGGTCCTCCATACACACTGCCTAGGCTTGTGCCATGGGGAGGTCACTTCAGTCCTGCTACCGCAGCGGATACAATGCAGGAGGCAGCAGTTATGAGTTACTTCAACCACAGCAGGCACTATATTCTCCAGCAGTGTGACTTCAGCCTCAGAGGTGAAGAAGAGGAGTTTGGATTTGATATCCCGCTTTCCCTTGAAGCTGTCCCAGAAACTCCAGCGGGTACAGAATGCTGCAGCGAGGCTCCTCACGGGGTCTCTGCCATGGGAGCATATTCACCCAGTGCTTTTCAAGCTGCACTGGCTCCCGGTGGAGTACAGGGTCAGATTTAAGGTGCTGCTTTTGACCTTTAAAGCCCTTCACGGCCTAGGACCCTCGTACCTACGGGACCGCCACTCCTGGTATGCCCCACGGAGAGCCTCAAGGTCCATAAATAACAACACCCTAGTGGTCCCGGGCCCTAAAGAAGTTAGATTGGCTTCAACCAGAGCCAGGGCCTTTTCAACTCTGGCCCCAGCCTGGTGGAACGCTCTGCCTCATGAGACCAGGGCCCTGCAGGATCTGATTTCTTTCCGCAGGGCCTGTAAGACAGTGTTGTTCCGCCTGGCCTTTGGCATGGAGCCAGTTTGATTCCCTCCCTCTCTTTTTTTCTTTTTCTTTCTTTTCCTTCTCCTCCTGCGATGAGGCTACATTTTAATATTTTAATGTTCCATTATTTTAATGTTGTATTTTATTTTTGTTTTTAAGTTGTAATCATTCATCTTGTTTTTATTATTGCTTGTAAGCCGCTCTGAGCCCGGCCTTGGCTGGGGAGGGCGGGGTATAAATTAAAAAAAATATATTATTATTATTATTATTATTATTAATCACTACCCCAAGGAGTCTCAAAGCGGCTAACATTCTCCTTTCCCTTCCTCCCCCACAACAAACACTCTGTGAGGTGAGTGGGGCTGAGAGACTTCAGAGAAGTGTGACTGGCCCAAGGTCACCCAGCAGCTGCATGTGGAGGAGTGGGGAAGCGAACCCGGTTCACCAGATTACGAGTCTACTGCTCTTAACCACTACACCGCACTGGCTCTCACTGGTGAACTCTGCTGTCTCTCGAGACAGATGGATGCAAACAGCAACTCAAGCCAATGGATTCAAATGACAAGGAAGGAGATGCTGACTCAACATCAGGATGAACTTTCTGGCGGAGAGAGCTGTCCAACAGTGGAAGGTGGTGGACTCTCCTTCCTTGGAGGTTTCTAAGCAGAGGTTGGACGGCCATCTCTCAGGGCTTCTTCAGCTGCGATTCCCACTTTGCAGGAGGTCCCTTCCAATGCTACAATTCTACGATTCTCAAACAGGCCCCCTCGTGGTAAATCCCAAGGTGTGGCTTGCAGGCAAAACCTTTATTGTTTTATTGCTTATGGGGCTGAGAAGGACCTCAGGACACTGATGCACACTGAGTCAGACTATCTAGCTCAGTAAAGTCTCCAGCAGCAGCTCTCCAGGGTTTCAGTCAGAGGTGTGCTACTGGAGCCTTTCACCTGGAGATGCCGGGGGCCTTCTGAATGCCAGGCGTGTGTCCTCTGCCGCTACACTACAGTCCTTCCATGGTATATAGTGGATGCATGGGTTGTGAATGTGATCCGTGCAGGATGCACGTTCACAACCCGCAGTGGCGTGTCTGTGCACGTGTGGGTTGCGATTCGGCGCATCTGCGCATGTCTGATGTATTGCGGTATTTTAATATTCTGCTGGAAGCTGCCAAGAGTGGCTGGGAAGCACAGCTAGATGGGCAGGGTATAATAATAAATTATAATTATTATGCTGCGCATGCGCTACCGCCGAAACCTGGAAGTAACCTATTCCGGTACTTTCGGGTTTTGCCAGTCCGTAACCTGAAAAAACACAACCTGGAGCGGCTGTAACCCGAGGTGTGACTGTACTGACGACTGGTGACAGAAAGTTGCAAAACCACACCTGATGCTGTCTTGGTGATGGCAAGCCAGGCAGGAAGATGGAGGAGGAAGAGGAGGAGCACTTCAGCCACTGAACTTTGACCTTACCCAGAAGGGGCGACTGGGATGACAGGGCAATGATGCAATACTCCTCTGCGAGGTTTTCCCTGCCAGATTTTGCTTCCTCAAAAAGCCTTGTACACGCCATACACTTAAAAGCACCTGTCCTCGGCCCCGAGATTGCTGGGAACTGTTGCTTGCTCCTCACAGCGCTACAATCCCCAGCAGCTGTAAGAAACTACAGTTCCCAGGATTCTTTGGGAGGTGGAGCAATGTGCTTTAAATGCATTTTAAATGCATGGTGTGTGACAGGCCAAAATATGCCTCCTGTCCACTATACGTAGGACCAGCTATGAACCCTTTTGGATTGGGGCATCGGGGGCAGGAGGAGAAGGCTGCTGGTGAACTGGTCACCCAAGCACTGATCGTTCACTGGTGACAGCATGTCAGAGGGCAATTTACATTTCAGAATAAGAAATAAGTCTGGGAATTATCCCTGAGGGAAAGCAGGCTTCCCTCCCATTAGTGATTCCTCTCCTGGGTTTTCAACTCCTCCCTTTGGAGACCCTAAGGCAGCGGTTCTCAGCCTGTGGGTCCCCAGATGTTGCTGGACTACAACTCCCATCATCCCTGAGATCTGGCCTTGCTAGCTAGGGGTGATGGGAGTTGTAGTTCAACAACATCTGGGGACCCACAGGTTGAGAAAGGCTGCCCTAAGGCAACAAAAAACCTGAAACTTTAGGTCAGATCTTGGGATCTAGCCCCTTTAAGATGCCTAGCTAGCAGAAGCAGTGGTCAGAGATGATGGGAACTGTAGTCCCAAAACAGCTGGAGTTTGGGGAACCCTGCATTAGACCAAGAGGTCTAAATATCCCACCCACTTCTAAAAGGCCACAGATAGTTAAAAGCCAAAGGCTTGGTTACAGAGGGACGTTTTTGCCTGGCACCTGTAATGGAAGCACCAGGTGAGCCTCCCTAGGGGAGCGTTCCACAAACGGGGAGCCACTGCAGAAAAGGCCCCGTTCTCATGCTGCCACCCTCCAGGCCTCTCACGGAGGAGGCACACAAAGAAGGCCCTCAGGTGATGATTGCAGAGTCTGGGTATGTTCATACGGGGAGGGGTGGTCCCTGGAGTTCTGAGCTGTTTAAGGCTTTATAGGTCAAAAACTGCACTTTGTATTGGGCCCAGAAACTAACTAGCAGCCAGTGTAGTCGGGCCAGGTTTAGTGCTCAAGCCATCTTGTGTTGGTGAGCAACCAGGCCACTGAATTCTGCACCAGTTGAAGTTTCCAAACCACCTTCAGAGGCAGCCCAGTGTGTGTGTGTGTGTGTGTGTGTGTGTGTGTGTGTGCACTGCAATACTAACTTAATTAATGCATTACCTGACAAAGGCTAACTGAACGAGGACACGATCCAAAAGCTTACAGAATCACAGCTTTATAGAGCTGGAAGGATCCCTGAGGGTCCTGCAGCCCAACTCCCTGGAATGAAGGAATTTCAACCAAAGCATCCATGGTAGATGACCATCCAACCTCTTGTGCTAACTATGGAAACTTGGCTGAGAATTGTGGGCAGTTGCCGTCACCACAGCCTCACCCATTTACATGGGGAAGTAATGGGTTGTTGTTGTTGTTGTTGTTGTTTAGTCATTTAGTCGTGTCCGGCTCTTTGTGACCCCATGGACCAGAGCACGCCAGACACTCCTGTCTTCCACTGCCTCCCGCAGTTTGGTCAAACTCATGCTGGTACCTTCGAGAACACTGTCCAACCATCTCGTCCTCTGTCGTCCCCTTCTCCTTGTGCCCTCCATCTTTCCCAACATCAGGGTCTTTTCCAGGGAGTCTTCTCTTCTCATGAGGTGGCCAAAGTATTGGAGTCTCAGCTTCATGATCTGTCCTTCCAGTGAGCACTCAGGGCTGATTTCCTTCAGAATGAAGAGGTTTGTTCTTCTTGCAGTCCATGGGACTCTCAAGAGTCTCCTCCAGCACCAGAATTCAAAAGCATCAATTCTTCGGTGATCAGCCTTCTTTATGGTCCAGCTTTCACTTCCATACATCACTACTGGGAAAACCATAGCTTTTACTATACGGACCTTTGTTGGCAAGGTGATGTCTCTGCTTTTTAAGATGCTGTCTAGGTTTGGGCGGGTTACAAAGGAGAATTTCTGGTGCTCAATCAAAGGCTCTATCCTATTTAGAACAGGTCAAGTCTCTCCCTCTTTTCCAATTCTACCAATGAAACCTGGCGAAAGTTTGGCAGGTCCAGTGATTAGAAAACACTTGCTTTGGAGTGACGGTTATGCGGAAAGTTTGAAGACGGCGGAGCTCCTACGATTTCTCTCGCGTGAGAAGTATTACGTGAAAGCAGCCACACAGGGCAAACACACTCCAAAGGGCATTTTCCCCCAGAATGGTGTCATCAGAAGTTGCTCCTAACTCTACGACAGGCGGCTATCTCCTTAATGCAGCCAGGGCTGACGTTACGACCCAATCACGCTTTTTCCCAAAAAAATCTCTATATATACATACTTTTAAAAAATAAATAAAACACCAACCTGCACTTTATTACAGCTTCAACTGGTGTAGTTTAACCAGAGATGCCCGGATGCCAAGTGGTGGAACGAAAAGTTAGGGGTATGGGGTAGGAAGGGGGGAGGCTGGAGGGGGGGGAGGAAGGAAAATAAAAGAGGAAACTCTGCAGGAAACAGATTTAAGCAATTTAAATGTTTTATAAGTTTTTTTTGTAATTGAGGAAACTTTTCATAATCTGACATTTGTTAAAAAAAAAAAAAAGAGCCCACTTATTAGAAATTATGCAGCGGAGAGGGCTGTGGAAATATGAGCTCGCTTCACAATTATGAAGGCAGGCTAGGAAGCCCTCCTCTATTGTGTGAAGTGGCATAAACCCCACAGAGGGGCCTATCAGCTCACTAACAGGCGGGGGGCTGCGCCTTTCAAAGTGAGAGATACAAGCTTCAGGGCAAAAACCTGCCAGCTCCCTTCTGACCCCGCAATCCCCTACTGGTGACAGATCCAAGCTCCATAGCAAATTAGACCTTCTAACATTACAATTGCAGAAGACAGATTCCATTAGCGGTATCTGAAATTGAGTGGAGAGCAGCCGCGTTATCAGACCTGACTCATAAGCGGTGCTATTAATCAGAGCTATGATAGCATTTATATATTTCAAGCTATCTGCCTCGGCTGTGATATTCGGCTACAAAGGGTTGATGGGACTTAGGGACGGGGACAATGGAGCTTTCTTGGAAAAGCAGAGTAAATCAAGAAAGTCTATGACTTCCGCACATTCTGAAGGGATTGCGGTTTACATAAATTTTCTCCCAATTGGAGATTGAGCTCTTCCCCATCTTACACATGGGATTTAGTTGTCACTCAATGGGAACAGCTGTGAAAAGGTGAAGCAGCCCACCGTTCAGAATACTGCCTCCGCTTTTAAAGCAATTAACCCGTGAACAGGAGGATACCTGGCGATATCAAGAGGATTAGGCGAGGCAGCGCTTTATTAACATTTCCTTGAACTAATTCTAACTCTGACTAGCTGTCACGAAAGACTCCCTTTTTTTGGGGGGGGGGAGAAAATTAAGGGTGGGAGGGGGTGTGCTGGCCTGCTTTTTTCTTTCCAACACCCCCCTCCCGGCTCCCAAAAATGAAGCATGGATCCTTGAGTCTAACAAAAAAAAAAAACCCCAGCATCTGCTAAAAATTTTTTTTAAAGCAAATGCAAATGAGGGAAATCGGTTAAGGTCCCTATAAAGTCTAATTCAATGCAACTTTGCTGCAAGTGAGAGAGGGGGAAAAAATATCTCTCCGTGTGTGTGTGAGAGAGAGAGAGAGAGAGAGAGAGAGAGAGAGATCAATTAGCCAAGGGGTCATGGTAGATAGTCTCCTAAAAGGGAAATTAATACAAGAGCTTTCTACAGCCTATTATTCCACACCCCCACTTTGCTAAAACTTAGAAGCTACTTGTTACTTAAGTATTAGCTGCTCCCGAAATTATAAAGAGCCTTGCAAGAACCACAGACAAAGGGGAATAGTCTAATCTGGGAGAAATGTACCCAAATATACCTTAAATCGGAAGATTCCGCACTCCCTTTTCAAAGCGCGGTGTTTTAATTTTCTGCTCGTCACTGAATGGGATGATGGTCAGAGATACAATGTTTGAAGAGAATAAGCTCTGGGCTTAAAGAGTAAAGTCTCCATTTGCTCCAGGCTGGCAAGGGAGACACCCGTGCAGGTGGAAAATCTGATCAATTAATTTGCCTGACAGTAGGCAGGTAAGGATTCTTTCGGGATTGGGGGGGGGGAAGTGATACAGCGGCCTCACCACCAGGCCATAGGAGTCAAAACTACATGGTCAAACAAAGGCAAGCACCCTCAAATTCGGCGAAGAAAGCCGAACAATTCCTCAAACGAGCCACAAGTTTATAAAAGATCGAGAGGCGGGTGGGAAAGGGAATATAAATCCAAACTGGGAGTCAACTCGTCCCGTTTAAACTCAGGTTTCCGAGAGCTGCAAAATGGACGCATTGCAAACTCCCAGCAAAGAGCTAGCCTTTCGCTTTAGCAGACTGTGACTTGAAACCAAATTTACCTTTTGATTTCCACAGTTCTGGCTTAACTTTGGAGAAGCCACCTTCTCCCCCCCCCCTCGCCCCCTCCACGGCATATTTAAGATTCCTTTCACTTCAGGGTAAAGGAGGTTGGGGAAATGTCAGTGCTGTTCTGTGACTTTCGGCTGCGGGTGCAAACAGGCAGGCAAATCGATGTGGTTTGTCAGCTGCCCTGTGGACGCCTTGCTTTTATTTTAGATGAGCCAATATGTCGTGGCTTCCGCTTCAAGAGTTTCCACATGCCAAGAATGAAAGCTAAAAATTAAGGGAAAGGGGGCAAAGCTTCCTCTCGCTATGTATTTCTACCCAGGAAAAAATGTAAACGTCTCCTGCCATAATATAAACAAGAGAGAATTCTGTAGTGCTTTCCCCCTTCACACACACAAGCAAAAAGTTAACGTTTGCTTTTAATTTATGCTCTTGTCCTCTCCTGTTTTTCTCTGAATACACACACAGGCAAAACAAACATGAGGGTGGCCTTATAGCCTAACACCCATTCTTTCAAACATGGATGGAATGAATTATAACTTTCCACTTTGGGAATGCTGGTTAATGTGAATTTATTTCTTTTCGGCAGTCTTGGGAGAACGCAACATTCTCCAGTACAGTTGCAAAACCTTAGGAAGAGGCATTTTGTAAAAGAATTACATCCCAGGTCTGCAGATTTCTGCTTTTTTCCCTTCCTTCCTCCATGTGCAATGCAGCACATTTCACAAGTGCTAAAATGAGTATTGCTAAACACCCTATAACTCCATCCCTGCTTAACGGAAAGAATGCAAGAATTTCATTTAGGAAGAAGAATAAGCAAATATTACGGCTCATCTAAGATTCTATAGAACTTTTGCTTTCAATGATGTCGGAACTCACAGGTAGATAACACTTTTGTTTTTCCACTTCTTCATTATTTGCAATGGGAATCCTGGTATGTGTCAATACTTTACTTATTCTTTTGGAGCTGTGCTATTATTTTGTACTTTTCCCCTTCCACTTTATGTTTTACATTTCTGATTCCTCGCTTACTTTATTTTCGTTGTTTGCACTTCCTGACAAATAAATAAAAATATTTTTTAATAAATAAATAAATAAATAAATAAAATAAGCAAGAAAACGAATGCATATGGATAATATTGAGCAACCTTTGCAACGTTTGTTTTGAAAGGGCTGAAACATTAGCATACAAAACATAAAAAGTTGCCCCCTCCTCAAAAGGAAAAGGGGGTGGGGAACCAGCACACCCACACAAACCAATTCTGTCAAAAGGATATCTTAAAAAATTAAACTGGCATTTAAAAAAAACACCAAAAAGTTAAAAGATGGAAAATTCAGGAGCTGAGTCGTTTTAAACCTAATCAGTAGCAGCTGTTAAAAACAGAGGTTTTCGTATCAAATCTGCTCACGCAGAAATTGAAGTGATAAAAATTAAGGGGATGACTAAAAGAGATTTTTCTGGGAGGGAATTCCTATTTCAGGCAAGAAGTATAGATGGAAACTGGAAGACGGTTGTTTTTTTCGTTCACATAAAAAGGGGGGGGGGGGAGTCCTAAATACCTGGCAGAATTCAAACCATGATTAGAAGAACAAAGTGTCAGAATACAGTTAACACTAATCCCACATGTAGAACAATGTCCTCTTAAGTGGGAATGAATGAAACTATTGCACGAATCAAAAAGCCTCCTTCAATTAAGCATTAAAATGAAACTATCTTGACCCGAAAACGAAGAGGAAAACTTGGGGAAGATGCCTCAAAACACAACGCTGGACAAAGGACCAGAATCTGTTAAAAGAACTGATTTACATAGCATATATAGAGAGGAAATTGTGGAAAGTGATGCGGGGGGGGGGGGGAGATGGTTGGTTGGTTGGTTATAAAACAAGCGAACCAAATTAAAACAACACACAAAAAACAAACAAACAAAAATGCCAGCGAGAAGCCAAGCGACGATTCTTTACTGTACTCAACTGTCAGCGCTGCAAACAGCCTCCGTGCGCTTATAGGCGCACGGGAGGAAAAAGGTTTCCAGAAGGTTAAGTTCAGGTCAGGCAACAAATGAAATTGTTAACAACCCCAACTGACACTGTATAATGTCTTCTTCTGCCAAATCAATAGGCCGCTCTCGGCTCCAGATTACCATAGAGATGGTCTGCTCCTTTCTGAAGGGTGCCTATTGTCTGAGGGGGAAAACAGATTTGCCACTTGAACTGCCATTGTTCCCTGGAGGATCTGCACTTCATTAATTATTTGCTGCCTTAGAAAGCAAAAAGAAAAGCGACAGACTTTTCGTATATTTGCAAGCACCTATTGGGTTACAGAAGGTATTTGAGATACGTATTTTTCTTGCTTCTGAGCCCCACCACCCAAAAGAAATCCTTTTTTAAAGGTCACTCTACCCTATGCAAATATAGGGGGTTGATATCGCATTTGGAAACTCCTCGTGGGGCATCTAGAACTCAGTGGCACCCACTACCCTGAAATGATATACCTTGGAATTCTGCAACCTGGTGCACGGCCAGATGTTTGGGACTGATGGGAGTTGCATTCCAAAACATCTGCAAGGTACCAGGTCAGGAAAAGCTGCTGTAACTATTTCCTGAATCTCTTTGGGTAGAGGAGCAAAACGCAAACTCTTTAGGCACTTAAAATAAATTTAAAAAGCAAGACTGTCCCAAAGGGACTTCAAGCATTCCTGTGGCTGCTCTACAGAGTGTCATTTAGACTTAATTTCACTTAAAAAAAAATAAAAGAGAGAGTTTATCACGGGGTGAGCGAATGCATGTAAACGACAGCTGAGGTACGTGTGGTCTGCAACCCACAGTGACAGCGCAACATCACAGCGTACAACATCCTGCAAACATTGCTGGAGTGGAACACTTCTGTGGCTTATTGTCAGAGCTGGCTGTACAAATGTTCCGTGCTGGAGGTTGCGATCTGTGTTTGCTTTTGGTGTGCAAGGCCCATAACGTGGCAGGAAAGCGCTGTCCTCAAACTGCGAAACTCCTGAGAAGGCCTACTAGCTGCAGCGAGCTGGGACAGAGTGGGTGATGTATAAGAAGTTGCGACTGCACCCCTCCACTGCTGTTCCATTGGTGTGTTCTGCAACGTTATCGCTGATGCAATAAAAATGCATCACCGGTGGGTTTTATAGTGGACAGTCCAAGCACCCTTCTGAGTGAATAGTTGTTCTGTAATGCTTCCCAAGGGACGCGGGTGGCGCTGTGGGTTAAACCACAGAGCCTAGGGCTTGCCAATCAGAAGGTCGGAGGTTCGAATCCCCACGACGGGGTGAGCTCCCATTGCTCGGTCCCTGCTCCTGCCAACCTAGCAGTTCAAAAGCAAGTCAAAGTGCAAGTAGATAAATAGGTACCACTCCGGCAGGAAGGTAAAAAAAAAATTAAAAACCTGGAACATTCGTGGTTCATTCTGCAGGAAACTACAGGACACACACAGATTGGAAACGAAACACTTGGATTTATTGGGTATATGAATAATTATTGTAAAAATGTGAGGACACTAGCAGGACTGATATTAACTCTGCGACGAAAAATCGTAAATTCTAAAACCTTTTGACCAAAGAGACAGAGTTGACTATAAGGATATAAAGGTCAGAGGTGGAGGATATAAAGTGTGATACAAAGCCTTGAAAATAAAATAAAAAAACCCGTTGAAGGGATGGAGGGAAGTCACGAGCTCAGTAGAGCAAAGAATTTATTTGCTTTGTTATTGGTATGTTGAAATATTGTGTTAAAAAGATATTAATAAAAATTGTATTTTTAAAAAAGGAAACGAAACAGTTTGTCTGCCCCAAAACATTTTAACGAAACAGTGATTGCCCCAAATACCATCATAAGCAGAAATCATCATGAATGCACACTAAAAAGGACAGTTAAAAGAGCCTTATTGACATGTTCCTGTAAGACTGGGTTTGTGGATGTGGTGTGTAAAACAAAAAAACGGTCTTCAAGATGTTTGAATGACACATTTGGCCACTGTTTTCCAGTAAATACATCCCCTAATATTATACAGAGTTTCAAATGCCTGGCGTCTGAGGTATGAATTGTTAATGCCCTAAAAAAGATGTGTGGTTTTTTTAAAAAAAAACCTCCCAAAATTAGCTTGCCATTGCGATTTTATTTTCAATTTACCTGTTTATTATTTTTCTCTTTCTGTTGTAGGACAACAACAACCACAAAAAACCCTCACGCAAATGTAATTCCTTCGTAAGGCTCCATCCTGTGATGTTTAGAATAAACAGAGGATGAGGACGTATCCTTACAAAGAGAGGCATTACTAGGAATGCATTAGAGATTAATATAAAATAAAATGTATAGACGAGGGGATTTCTGCCCCCTCGCCCCCCTGCGCCACCACTAATGGAACTTGGGAGTATTATTATTTATTCTTCTCCAACATTAGGCTCAACGCTGCTCCCAGCCGATATGACAAAAGCACTCTTTGCCTTGAGAATGCGCGCTTTATATATTTCCCTCCGAAAAGCTTTGGGGCCCTTTCCCCATATTATTGCTATTAACCCTACTCCTTTAACGACGCTGAAAATTAGTTAAGGATGAATTATCTGATAGGGGAAGCCCCTATTCATGAAATATTAGAGAGGTGTACTTAAGCAAATAAGGCTCTGCCGGAAGGCACACAGTA
The DNA here is from genome assembly GCF_964106915.1 of Podarcis gaigeae. Lineage (NCBI taxonomy): Eukaryota > Metazoa > Chordata > Lepidosauria > Squamata > Lacertidae > Podarcis > Podarcis gaigeae. The sequence continues at coordinate 7,133,737 of NC_139678.1, forward strand.
TGTAAAACATTTATCACAGCCTAGGAGCAGCCAGCGAGTGAGCGAGAGCGTCGAGTCCACCAGGCACTTTTCCCTGAACAGCCTTGCATCTCTTTCAAGGAAGCCTGGCAGGAGTGCTTGGTGGAGCAGGTCTGGGTTTCAAGCAATGTTAATTCTTATTTGGTAGAAAAGAAAATGTGTAATGAGGTTCTTCAAAAGAGGCTGGCTGCTCCCCTCTCTGCTTGCGGGAGACTGTTCGCGCACAAGCCCTGCAAAGTTCCCTTTCCCTTGAAATTTCACTCGTAAGGAATTAAAGGGTGGCTGATCTAAGGTGGCCGGTCTGCCTCCGAAACAAGTCGTCTGCAGAAAGCGGCGTTTGGCATTTCCCTAGGAAAGCCCCAGAGCCTTAAAAACGAGCATGGCTACACTGCTGGCATTTGGATGTGGGCGGCTTGGGTTCAGCGCATCAGCCAGCCATGAAATTTTTCACTGAATATCCCGGGGGCAACTTGGTATCGGTTGGCCTCAGTTCCACGCCCATTAAACGGGATTATTAAGGGTGGGTGGTTTCCGCCCCTGAAAAATGAATGGAATAAGGATTGTCGAAGCACTCCTGAGCTTTGAAAGCAATATAGGAATGGTTAATAATGAATAACTGGGGTTTGAAATAAGAGGAGCCACCTTTGACAAAGCCTGCCCACGGGCAGTTGGGTAAGGCCAACGCATTGCCATCAAAATAAACAATTTGCTAGCATGATAGGGTTGGGGAGAAGGGAGAGAATGTTATGCTTTATTTGAAGTATCTTTGAAACAGCCCCTGTACAGAAATACTCATAAACCTTCAGTTTCAGTTGGAAAAATGATTGGTTTACCTGCACACCCATACCAGTCCAAGAACCCTCTCTTGGCAGAGTGCTATCGGTTATAGCCAAAACAAAAACTGCATTTTGATGTGGGTGAGACAACCTTTGCCGATTTGGCACAGTCCCATGACAGGGTTTCTTAACAATTGCCTTGACACTGGTCTTGTTCCCATGTAACACTAACCCATGGTTTGTTTAAGAAATCACGCCCCACAGATGAGCAAACAAACGAACGCCGGTTTCTCCAAAAATCTGGTTTGTTTCCCAGCTGCTCTTGCATTGGTGAGGGATGAGGTGGAAAAATGAGCAGTGGTTAAGGAAAGTTCTTGGGTTCCACACAGCAGCCAAGCCACAGTTAGAACAAACCAAAGTTCATTGGCACCAAAAAAATCACTGTGCCAACAAGCAACCATGGTTTCAGGCCGTGGTTTGTTGGCAGGAAACATACTATTGTTAAGTGGCTAGGCAGGACTAATACAAAATGCTAGGCATGTGCAAACCAAGCTGCTCTCCTCTGCAAAGTCATACAAAAATAGATCACCAAAGCAACTACTCCAGAGTAAGGAGTGTGAACAAGCAAACAAATAAATCTCAGAAATAAATGTGATTTCTTTCTGTGATTTATTTGTTTGCTTGTCCACAGTCCTTACTCTAGAGTAGTTGCTTTGGTGATCTAGTTTGGTATGACTTTGCAGTGTGCCAGTATATCACTGGCCTGTATATTGTTTGTTGAAATGCTCTCCTTTGCAGCATTTATCTCCCTTATACTGTTCTCCCCAAGTCATTAAATAAGCCCTATTTCTCTGACCCTTGTCAAACAGAACAATCCTTCCGCAAGAAGCCACAGAGGTGTGGATGCTGCTTCTCCTATGATACAATCCTGTGTCTACTTTATGCATGTGACCGCCCAGGTGGGTGAGGCCTATCATTTGGGTTTTCCCCACCCAGCTGATGCCCAACTGAGAGAGGGTGATAGGAAAGACTGATACGACTGGCCTTGGGCTCTAACACTGTGGCCAGCGTGGTTGCATATTGCAGCTACAAATCGGGAAGTCACCAGTTCGAATCCTCTCATTAACTCAACAGGTGGCCTTAAACAAGCATGCCCTTAGATAGAAAAATAGACAAGATACCCCTCAGTCCTTCCACCTGTAGAATGGGCGATGTTGACTTATCTTACAGGGTTGCTGGAAGACTTATAAGTAGATAGTGCGCTCAAAGCGCTTTGAGCACTTGAAAAAATGGTATTAATTGTAATAACAAGATGATAATAAGATTAGAAAGGGAAACCGAGTAAGGCGGGAGATACAGTGGTACCTTGGGATGCGAATGGGATCCATTCCGGAGCCCCGTTCGCATCCCGAACAGAACGCAAGATGCGACAACGCGTCTGCGTGTGCGCGGGTCGTGTTTCGCCGCTTCCGCACATGACATCATTTTGACCTTCTGCGCATGTGCGAGCGGCGAAACCTTGAAGTAACGCGCTCCGTTACTTCCGGGTCGCCGCGGAGCACAACCCGAAAGTGCTCAACCTGAAGCATATTTATCCTGAGGTATGACTGTATAAGCATCCTGAATAGGAATACCACCACGCTGCAACATTTTGCTGCAGCGCCAATTTGATATCAGCCTCACCAGCGGACGTAACAGGGGTCACTCGCAGTCTTACGCCGGTCATTTGAGAAAGACCCACATGGCTGCCCTCTGTAAATATATCACAATTGCCTGGGATCACTGTAGGGAGGGAGAAGGGGGCAGTCTCCCACCCTGCTGGAAGCGAGGGTGAAGAGGGCCTCAGGTAGCCGGCACCAATTCAGGTGTCCACCAGATTCTGGAATCCTCTCCAGCAGAACATAGCTGGCATCACCAGTGACAGCTTTTAGATGCCAGGCAAAAAAACTTCCATCCGCCCAGGCCTTCTATGGTTAAGCTAGCCCAGGGGTCAGCAACGTTTTTCAGCTGTTGGCCGGTCCATCCCTCAGACCATGTGGGGGGCAGGACTATTTTGGGGGGGGGGAATGAACGAATTCCTATGCCCCACAAATAACCCAGAGATGCATTTTAAATAAAAGGACACATTCTACTCATGGAAAAACACGCTGATTCCCGGACTGTCCGCAGGCCGGATTTAGAAGGCGATTGGGCCGCATCCGGCCCACGGCCTTAGGTTGCCTACCCCTGAGCAAGCCTCTACAGCTGTGGTCATCTTTGAGCAGAGCCAGGTAAGGCTTGCCCTTACTGTGTTTAGGCTGAGAATTTGGAGAATTGTGCGTTGTACGTCGTTGGTTACACTTCTGGCTTCTCGGCGATTTTATCAGTTTGTATGTTATCTTCTTGAGTCACCCTGAGACTGAAACAATTAATATAAACTCCTGTGAGCCCCTGAGAGCACAGCCAGCGCAGTCCGAACTCTCTGGAGGCCACTGGGCTGGCCAAAGCCGGCCCAAAAAGAAATGGTCCAAAATACCATTTCTCACCTGTGAGTTAGGATACAGAAAGATGGGGGGGGGGGGGAGCTAATGTAGTACCATTATTTAAATGTATTTTTGAATTACTGTAGCAGCTGCCACCCTGGGCTCCTTTGGAAGGAAGGACAGGGGTATAAATTTAATGAATAACCAAGGCAGGCCACCCCAAAATGCTTTCTCTTCTGCAAATGGTTAGAAGCAGAGAATCCTGCAATGCAAAAAAGGGGGGGGGGGGAAAGATTGTTCATATTTTATTGCAAGTCGGTATAACCTGAAAATTTCCCAACACACACACACACACACTTCCAACTGATGATCTCCCATTTCCACTGTGGCCCCTGCCAATCCAAGCTTCATCTCAATATTATTTGGTCAGTACAGTATTCCAAGTCACTGTACTGTACACACAGGTGGAATAACACAAATAAAGCCATCAGCAGGCAGCTGCCTCCCCTTCGTAACGCCAGCAATTAAAAGTTTGCCAGTACAGTTGATGCATGTATTGTTAACTTATTAAAAAAAAGACATCTGTGTCTTTTTGTAATGACAAACATTGTTACTTCTGGTTAGATAAACCTGATCAGCATCAACGAGACTGAACAATGTTGCCACTCTTTTGAAATAAATTAGTTGGGTTTTTTCCGGCAAGGGGGGGGGGATGTTGCCTGTGCGTGTGTTTTTAACTTTTGTGAAGACTCCAAGGCCCGATACAAAATTTAAATTATATAAACTGTAGCCAGATGAATCAATTAGCAGTTTGCAGCAAGCGCTGGGGTGGATACTGAACATTCGGCAGCCGTGACGATTCAGCTGAATGTTGTTTTTGACTTTAATGTAGAGTTGTACTGCTAAACCAAAGGAGGGAAGGGCTTTTAGTATATAGCAGATATTTCCTTGTGTGCACCGTTTGTTTAAAGCAAAACAGTTCACAGAATGTATCCCAATTAATTTAGATTGATTGCAGATATTATTATTGTTTTAGAAGGCAATTTATGAATGACGTTTTCCCATTAAGGATATGACTACGAACTACAATAAGGTTAAGAGAAAGGGAGAAAGAGGAAGTGGGTATAGAAGAGAGGGAGGCAGAAACAACCAGGGAAATTGAGAGGGGAAAGGAAGGGGATACAAGATTAATAACTAGATCAGCTGCTTACTTCTAAAATCAGGGAGAAAAGGCCGTAGCTCAGAGGCAAAACATCTGCTTTGCATTCAGAAGGTCCCAGGTTCATCCCCGGGCTTCTACAGGTAGGACTGTCAGAGACTCCCTGCCTGAAATGCTGGAGAGCTGCTGCCAGCCAGTGTTGACAATACTAAGCTAGATGGATTCAGCAGAAGGCAGCAGCCTATGTTCCTAAGATCATGCCGTAACGTCCCCAGAAATGCAGTCTGGGGTACGCTCTTGCAGGAATGTTTGAAAATGAAATGCTTTATGCTTGGGGACTTGCGGGGCCAGCACATGCACATGCCTCTGCTAAATGCACATCCAGGGCACATGCTGAGCTCTTGCCGGCCCCCAAAGACTCCCCTCCTTCATAGGTAGGCAGTGCCAGCTCTGCTTAGGCAAATGGAACACGCCACGGAGAAGCAGTCCGAGTGCAGGGACTCCAAATTCAGGCAATGGGGCCTCTGCCCATTTCCCCACAGGTGAGAGCGGCAACCAGGATGAGTTCAAAAGCTGTACAATCTGCATGGCACACTTTGCCCTGCTGATACATGGGATGGGCGATATCCAGTTTCCAACATCGCGATATATCACCAGCTAAACACCGCGATATATCACAGTGTCTGAAATAAGGATGGAGCTACGCAGAGGCATCGGCTGGCATCACGGTTTTTCCTACATTGTGATTTCTGCGTGGCAGACACACCCACACACCACAGTTCACAATATACAGCCAGGTCAAAAATGAATGCCCATCATGATTCGCGATATCTTGCCGGGTCCAGAACGATGAAACCTCTATCACGATATGGACTTCAAAAACCGGTTTAGGAACGATATATCAATGCAGAGCTTCCCAAACCTTGCATGCTGGTGACACACTTTTTAGACACGTGCCCTTTGGTGGCACAGCAACTCAGTCTTGCTAGCAAACCACCGGGCCGCTAGCTCCCTTTCCAGCCCTGGGGGAGCGCAGGGAGCGTTTGCACGACACAGCTACACACTGCAGCCGACACACAGTCGTGTCGCGACGCATCGTTTGGAAAGCTCTGTGTCAACAGATTGCCCAGCCCTACTGATACGGTGGATTTCCATTTCCCAAAGTGTCCGGTTTGTTCCGTAACCCCAAGCGGGCAGCTTCCACGAGGGAGCATCCGCCAGCTTCCGCTTCTGGAATGGAGCCGAGAGCCGAGATGCATCAGGGCAGAGAGATATTAGTTCTCTGGTGCTCTGTAGTTTTTTCCACAATCAACTGAGCTTGGGATCCAAAGGCCAGCTTAGACTCATGCAAGGGACCTGCGCTAGCCCTGCACAATTTTCAACGTCCCCTGTCCCCGCCGCTTTCCCAAAACTGAATCCCCAAAACACCCATGTTACAAACTGTTCTTGAAACTCCTTCGGTGTTTCAGAAGCCGTTAGCCGCTCCAGGAAAGCAAGTGAGGCGAGGTGGGGGGGGGGTGAGGGGTCCTCCCTTGGACTCACACAGAGCTAGCATCATGTCCTGTCAAGGCCTGCCTTCGCCCGGAAAATTATGCATTTTGTTCGGTTCTGCATGCACAGACTGTCACGGACAGCAGCCACTGCCGTCGCCGCTGCTGCTGCTTTTGTGTCGGGGAGAAGCTCATCTCCACAATTAAAAGATCCTACCCAGTAACTGCAGATCCCGGAAAAGCAGGGGGGAAATATATACCAGCAGCTTCTACTTTACCTGGCCACGGTGTAAAAGAAAAACGGCGCTGCGGCGGCTCCGAGCACAGCGCAGAGCAGGTTCACGCGGAAAGCGACCGAGCCGAAAGGGAGCATCTCAATTGCCAGTTTAGCCAAAAGAGTGAAAAGAGGATAGCCTGGGGGGTGAGCAACCTAGGAGGGAAAAGCAAACAGAGAAGGCTTTGCAGTGAAGATGTCACACAAGGGCTGTCTGATGGAGAAATAAGTGCTTTATCTGCCTCATAATAAACACGCAAGTCAGAGCACAGTCCCTTTTTTAAAAAAGCAGATTTTTCTCCCCCACCCCTTCTCATCTCATCTTGTCTCTCTAAAGTGCCGATTCTAAACTTTGCAGAAATATTTGCCTTAGTGGATTTGCTACACTCATCAAGGAGATGAATGTACCACTTAAGAGATGCGGTGGGACTCGTCGCCATTGTCCTTTAAATGGCTTGAAGTTTGGGTTCATAATATATTAGGGTCATTCAAAAGGCTGGGATTCCAAATATATATACATGCACATATACGATTCGACCAAAATAGAGAGAAAGAACAGATTCTGAACTATTTTATTGGTTAGCAAGCTGAAAGACCACACTGCTATCGGATTACCACCGCGATGACAGTCCTAAGGTCTCGCCTAAAGGGGATCACACGCCGTAATAAAAGTTTATTAAATAACAAAACTTATTAAAATTGTTAACCCGATTTATTTTATTCTCCCCAGCTTATACAAAATTTGGGTTGATAATAAGCCAACTACTGTATATACAGTAAAGCCTTTGCTTTATAATTTAGTTTAATTGGATTTAAAACTTGGGAGTAAATTGTCGCGTGCTGTACTTATAAGTTAGCAAAAACTGTGGTTTGAAAATAAATTAATCTACTTTAACTCCATGCTTAATTAAACTTCCTTAATTCCTAAAACTGTTAATGAGAGCATTGATTAAACAATAAAACTAATACTTACTCCAAGCTCATAGGCGGCTGTGATCAGCTCCCCTGTGAAAAAATAATGTAAAACCAATAATTACTATTAGGGAACGACACTCCTCCCAAGTTTTGAAAATCCAAACCCTTGCGTTGGGGGTTTTGCATTAATTTGACTGGATAAAAGTGTAAATCTGTAGAGATTTAACAGCATGAAATTTTTCCAAGAATATTTTCTTCCCCCACTGATGTCGTTGCACAAAATATATTTTGTTGTGTGTTTTTTTTTCTTGGCACTTCTATCAGCAGATAAATGAAGGTGCATTGTAATAATAATAATAATAATAATAATAATAATAATAATAATAATAGAACTATTTGGGTGACGCAAACAGTATTGCAGAAAGGGATGCGAAATAACCATGCAAACTTCCATTTCCACAGCAGCTCGGCTCAATACCGATTTACCAGTATCGTTCCTTGTCTCCCAAAATATCTGCAGCTTCGCATTTTGAAGAAGGGGGACCGCCCTAACATGGCCATATACCTGTGGCAGTGTATTCCCAAGGGACTTGTGAATTCTCTGCTGCGTTGCCATTATATTTGGCCTCAGTTTATTGTGTACGAAAAGCCCTGTTCCGAATTATTTTTCCACCTTTTTTGCAATTTCTTTTTAAAAAATGAAAGAGAAGAGTGGTGTCAAGAATGTTCGTTCGGCCGGTTGCATCTTCAAAGCACTGTACATGGGAACAGATGCACTGTAAGATATGTCAGATGGCATTAGCCAAATCTGTTTCACATTACTGTAAGAAGGATAGTACTTTTGGGCAGGCCTGAATTAAACACGAGAGTCCAAAGCAAGGCATTCCCATCGGCCCAGCACCAATAAATATTTGGAGGTGCACCTGACATATTATTTAGGTGCTTTTCATCATATGCCTGAAGACACACCTGTACCATGGCTTCTGAAACATGAAATACGTTTTAGGACCAACCCTGGGCTCTCTCGACTGTCATTTGTTATAAACCAATCTTAACTTTAAAAAAAAAAAAAAACACGTTGCAAACTGCCCTGGGACCTTACTGGGAAGAGCAGCAAGAAATCAGATTATCTACTTATCGAGCAATCCTAGCACTGATGGCATTTTTGCTTCGTGCTACGTTGAATGAAACCCCTGGAGTCCAACAGTATCTGGAGGGAATCAAGCCAGCTATTTCAAGGTTGCCACGGCCAGTATCTACCAGCCATCAAATGCCTGGGTAAGCAAGGATGCCTTTATAAATTTCCGCTGGGAGCCAATAATGAGGGAGACAGATGCAGCTCACTGGGGAGGGCTGGGAACAAACATGGAGCCACCACCGAGAAGGCCCTGTCATGCGTCAATGCCAACTGGGCAGTAGCACCACTGGGTCTCCCCTGGCCAACTGTAGGGCCCAAGATGGTTGTTACTGGGAAAGTTGCTATTTTAGGTACTTGAGCCTCGCACTATCTAGGGCTTTTTCCTCTAGCACTGACACCTTGGGCTCAGTAGCTCACTGGCAGCCAGTGCAGAGCTGCAGCGTCTGGACCAGCTTCAAGGGCAGCCCCATAAAGAGCACACTGCAGTAGTCTAAGTGGGAGGTCACTGCAGCATGGGCAACTGAGGTCATCCACAGCTGGCAAACCGGCCTAAGCTGAGCATAAATACTCCTGGCCAGAGACACCAAATAATAATAATAATAAATAAATAAATAAATATATTATTATTATTATTATTATTATTATTATTATTATTATTATTAATATCCCACCCATCTGGCTGGGTTTCCCCAGTCACTCTGGGCAGCTTCCAACAAAATACTAAAATACATCAAACATTACAAGCTTCCTAAAAGAGGGCTACCTTCAGATATCTTCTAAAAGTCAGATAGTTGTTTACGGTATTTGCTTGACATCTAGTGAGAGGGAGTTCCACAGGGCGGCCGCCACTACCGAGAAGGCCCTCTGCCTGTTTCCCTGGAACTTCCCTTCTCACAGCGAGGGAACCGCCAGAAGGCCCTCGGAGCTGGACCTCAGTGTCCGGGAAGAAAGATGTGGGTGGAGACGCTCCTTCAGGTATATTGGGCTGAGGCCGTTTAGGGCTTTAAAGGTCAGCACCAACACTTTGAATTGTGCTCGGAAACGTACTGGGAGTCAATGTAGGTCTTTCAGGACCTGTGTTATGTGGTCTTGGTGGCTGCTCCCAGTCACCAGTCTAGCTGCCGCATTCTGGATTAGTTGCAGTTTCCGAGTCACCTTCAAAGGTAGCCCCACGTAGAGCACATTGCAGTAGTCCAAGTGGGAGATAACCAGAGCATGCACCACTCTGGCGAGACATGAGAGTGTATGGTGCACAATACTCCCGGATCTGTGCAGCCCCTCCCAGAACACACCTAATACTTTATTTCCAGGAATCAGACACCCACAGCTCCCCACTGCTTCCAGGGACTGGTCTAACGCCTTCACAGTCTCTCCTGATTCAGAGGGAATGGAGAGATAACAGCTGCTTGTCCACAGCATACAGATGACATCATGCTCCAAATCCCCAAATAACAGCTCCCAAGGGGTTCCTATAGATGTTGAATAGCATAGGGGGCAGAATGGACTAATTTTCAGGACCCCACAACTCAAACGCCATGGGGCCAAGCAACAATCTCTCCTAGGACTACTTTCTTGATCCTACTGGCTTCCCAGTATATACCAGGCAAGACCACCTGAAAGACTTTTGGCTGTCATACGTTTCTACACTTGGGGGACAATTTGCTTAAAATACTGCTCCATCTTGGTTGTACTGTACGTCCAAATCACAAAACGTTGCTACTGTAGAGTGCAACTGCATTTTCAGGGTGAGACCGAACTGAGAAAAACAATTGCAAATTATCTTTTCAGTATTTGCCGAATCCACACTCTGCAACAGCGACGTAATGCTAAACTATCTCAGCAGCCTAAACTGCAATCCTATAAAGGCACCACTGAACCTATAAGCTTGTTATCTGGTTAGGGAGGAGACAGCCAAACCATAAATCCTGGTTAGGATGACACTCTGATCCAAACCTTGGTTTAGCTTAGCACGACATGGCAGTGGAAAGGACCAGGGAGGAGCAAAGTTCTGCTAAGGGAGACTGACGTTTGCACAGTCCCAGTAACGACCCTGACAGATGAATGGCTGGCACTTGCAAATATAGCATTAGGCAATCTGAGCAGTTTCAAAATGTCTTTGTTTACTAAGCATGAGCGAAGCAAACATGCTAAACTATTACCACTCTCTGATTAAGCGGAGAATTTTCATGGTGCACACTGAAAAACTTCTGATGTACCGGGGGTGGGGGGCGGGAATCTGATTCAAACTTTTCCAGGAAATCCACACAGCTGCCACTTGGCAATGCCTCAGTGATGTGCAGAATGCACAAAACAGAGAGCAGCTCCTTTTTTCCAATACCCACTTCTCCTATCCCATGGCATGCAAGGTCAGTATTGCTGCAAAGGAGTGGGTATCAGCCAGCTTAGTTGAATCCCAAGGTCAGATTTAAGGTAAAGGGACCCGACCATTAAGTCCAGTCGTGGCCGACTCTGGGGTTGTGGCACTCATCTCGCTTTATTGGCCGAGGGAGCCAGCGTACAGCTTCTGGGTCATGTGGCCAGCATGACTAAGCCACTTCTGGCGAACCAGAGCAGCGCACAGAAACACCGTTTACCTTCCCGCCGGAGCGGTACCTATTTATCTACTTGCACTTTGACGTGCTTTCAAACTGCTAGGTTGGCAGGAGCAGGGACCAAGCAACGGGAGCTCACCCCGTCGCAGGGATTCGAACCACCGACCTTCTGATCGGCAAGCCCTAGGCTCTGTGGTTTAACCCACAGAGCTCCTCCATATAAGAGGATGTCATCCTGTTACATTGAAGTGGGCCTGGTGAGGGATAAGAGGCTGCAGGGGCAAACACCAAGGGCTCAGGCAGACTTCTGATTGTCCCACCCCCAGAAAACCCAATCTTTACCGCTGAATTGGCACAAACGTCAACCAGGTTTTCCACAGATAGACGTTTGCTCCGATTCAGCACTAAAGAATGAGTTTTCCCGGGGAAACAGTGGGGCAAACAGAAAACTGCTCCCATCTGTGCCTACAAAGAATGGACAAGCAGAAGTGAAGAAGAGTCCTGAGAGTGGTAGCAGAAGATCCCTAGGGATCTGGTGATAGAGCTTAGTGACAGAGCACCTGCTCTGCATGCAGTGTTACCATAAAGAAGCAATGCAGCAGAAGCAAGAAGCAGCTAAGTCAGCTGCTGGTTGCTGGAAAGCCAGACAGGATGTTTGTGACTGTTACCATGGCAAGAAAGGGGCAGTCCATTCTCCGTATTGAGCACCGGATGTTAGCTCAGTATGTGTCATATGACCTGTACAGGATGTACATGGGTGGAGTTATGAGATTCTCTCTGTTGTTCAAAGAGTGCAGACATCTTTATCTGTATGGCTGCTAAAGACAGAAATAAAGGCATGTAAATAGACTTCTGTCTGTCTGATTCCCCTCCCTGGGGAAGCAGGGAGAGGGAGAAGCAGTGGTGCGTTTTTCTCACAATCTGGGAAAAATCGCCGATACGGACCTCATCTGTTTTCCTGCCGGGAGTCGCAGGAGGGAGGTCAAAAGGAATTCAGCTGGTGCCTGGATACTGGCACATCCCTCTGACCGAGGCAGAATTCCAACATGCAGAAGGTCACGGGTTCAATCCCCAACATGCCCAGGAAGGGATGGGGAAGACCCCTGTCCTGGAAACCCACTGCCGGTGTCAATGGCAGTCTGTCAATGTAGACTATATTGAGCTAGACCGACTAAGAGTCTAGCTTGCTATGAGGCAGCTGCCTGTGTTTCTCCATGTGGTTTTTACTCCTTAGCCCGAGGCCGGATGGGCATCTTTGGCTCCCAGGGACGGTGCACACTGAACTGTCTTTCAGAACAGATTTCCTTCAGCTGCCAAGCTAGCTTAGCCTAGCTTCATAACTCCCACAGGGAGTCCCCAAGTGTGAGCACCATGGACCCTGACCGACGAAGGCCAAATGGCAAGCTTTGACGTGCTTTCGAACTGCTAGGTTGGCAGGAGCAGGGACCAAGCAACGGGAGCTCACCCCGTCGCGGGGATTCGAACCGCCGACCTTCTGATCGGCAAGTCCTAGGCTCTGTGGTTTAACCCACAGCGCCACCCGCGTTTGAACAGAAGCACAAAATACCTTCACGAGGAACTCCCCCAACAGCCCAATGAGAAGCAGCCATAAAGGCGTAAGAAAGAACCTGCTGAATCAGGCCAGTGGCCCATCTACTCCAGCAGGCTCACAGTGGCTGACCACCAAAAGCAGAATTTGAACACAGGACCCCCTCCCCTCCTGCGGTTTCCAGCAACTGGTATTCCAGAAGCATTGCTGTCTCCAACAGCGAAGGCAGAGCATAGTCTTCATGGCTAGGAGTCGTGGAAAGCTCTCTTCTCTCTGAAGGTCTAATCATCCATGCCATGGGTAGGCAAACTAAGGCCCGGGGGCCGGATCCAGCCCAATCACCTTCTTAATCTGGCCCACGGACGGTCTGGGAATCAGAGTGTTTTTACATGAGTAGAAAGTGTCCTTTTATGTAAAATGCATCTCTGGGAACTCCTACTTGGGGAATTGCCTGGCTTTTCTTCTGGCCCACGTAGGACCAGTCTGGATAGTTAGCCTTGGTGAAGACTTGACGTTTTCACCCCCCTAAAAGTTTTTGAGTTTCTGCTGAAATGAGGCTGCATTTTAATGTTGTATTTTAATCTTGTTTTTCAAGTTGTATTTCAATCAATTGTTTTATATCTGGTGTTAGCTGCCCTGAGCCCGGTCTTGGCTGGGGAAGGCAGGGTATAAATAAAATTTGTTGTTGTTGTTGTTGTTAAATTTGTTGTTGTTGTTGTTGTTGTTATTTGTGGGGCCTGCCTGGTGTTTTTACATGAGTCGAATGTGTGCTTTTATTTAAAATGCATCTCTGGGTTATTTGTGGGGCATAGGAATTTGTTCTTTTTTCCTCAAAATACAGTCCGGCCCCCCACAAGGTCTGAGGGATGGTGGACCAGCCCCCTGCTGAAAAAGTTTGCTGACCCCTGGACTCTAATCATCCAAGCCATCTGAGTTGGTGGCCCCCACTGCCTTCTGAGGAAGGAAGTTCCATAGTTCAACTATGTCCTGCATGAAGGGATTTCTCTCATCTGCCCTTAATCTTTCAACATCCAGCTTCATTGAAAGCCCAGAACTTCTAGTGCCATGAAAGGAGAAAAACTTTTGTCTATCCAATTTCTCCATGCCATGCAAATTTTGCAAACTTCCACCAGGAACTGTGCTACACAGGGAGACTTTCTTGAGGAGTAGCTTTCCTCTGCCCTTTAGAAGCTCGCAGGGCCTTCTCTGTGGTAGCCCCAAAGTTGCGACACTCCCTCCCCACTGACGTGCTTTTGGCACTTTCCTTATAAATTCATCCCGGCTTTTGACACATGAGGTGTATAATTTTAGAACTCACCCTATTTCCATGACTCTAAGCTGTTTTAAAGTGTTTTTAACATGTTTAATTTCTTGCAACTCTGAGAGCAGGTGATGATGATGATGATGATGATGATAATAATAATATAAATTGCTTTAAATGTATGCAGTGGATGTGAGTTTTGAACCCACCAAATGGGCAGTAATAGTGACCTCCTTAAAATGCTTTAAAGTAGGGCTGAGAATTCTTGATTTAATTGTTTTATCTTTTCGTAAAACACTTTGGAGGGGTTTTTTGCTTTTTACAATCAAGCGTTGTATAATTTTTATGAAAGTAAAGAAAAATCCATGTATTTAACTGTTCTTCAAAATGTCTGAATATGCAGCATTCTGCCATCCTATCTTACTGTCCAAGAAGTCAAAGCTTCAACCCATCGCTGTCACTTGCCATAGTCTTGGCCAGCGCAACCTGCCTGCTTTGAACATGCATGCGCTGCGCATGACGGCTGCAAAATCTAGAGATGGGTGTACAATGTGGCCCATGGCCGACTCACCTCGACTTAGTTCAAAGCTTTTCAGAGGAGGAGCTACCATTACACACGTTCAACTGCCAAATGTTGTTGTGTTATTTAGTCTGACTCTTCTAGTTGTGTCTGACTCTTCGTGACCCCATGGACCAGAGCACACCAGGCACTCCTGTCTTCCACTGCCTCCCGCAGTTTGGTCAGAATCATGCTGGTAGCTTCGAGAACACTCTCCCACCATCTCATCCTCTGTCGTCCCCTTCTCCTTGTGCCCTCCATCTTTCCCACCACCAGGGTCTTTTCCAGGGAGTCTTCTCTTCTCATGAGGTGGCCAAAGTCTTGGAGCCTCAGCTTCAGGATCTGTCCTTCCAGTGAGCACTCAGGACTGATTTCCTTAAGAATGGAGAGGTTTGATCTTCTTGCAGTTCATGGGACTCTCAAGAGTCTCCTCCAGCACCAGAATTCAAAAGCATCAAGAAGAAGAAGGCGATTGGCCTTCTTTATGGTCCAGCTCTCACTGCCAACTGCCAACTGCCAACTATTGAAGTGCAAAGAAACAATGGGGGGACCTCTCTGGGCATCTGTATTTGGGGGGGGGGGTCGTTCCATTTGAAGTCCTCACAACAACAACCCTCTGAGGTAGGCTAGGCTGAGAAGAAGAGAGAGGGTGGGTTTTTGAACTGGCAGGGTCAACTCCAATCCATATCCAATGCTTGAGCAACAGCGCCATCGTTGCTCTTTTGAACCTCGGAATCATAGAATTGTAGAATTGGAAGGGACCGTTGTAAGAAATAACCCAAAAGTTTCTTCTTAAAATAATAATAATAACCATGCAATTATATATAGAAAGAGAGAGCATCCACCATTGCCCAGCAAAAGCAAAGCTCCACTTAGCGATGCCAGGTGTATGAGTTTTTATTCTATTCCACTGCGGTTTTAACTTTCTATGTTTTAATTGAATTGAATTTGTTGGTTTTTTGTGATTCTTTTATTGCTTTATATTTTTGGAAAACCGCTCTGAGGTGCGTATTCCCCCCCCCCCACCTACAATTTTCACGTTTTTATTGCATAAAATTTATACGCTGCTCTTTTTTTATTAAAAAAGGGGGGGTTACTAAAAGGTAAAGCAGCAATAACTGAGTGTGGGGTGCGGTGGGGAAAATCACAACCCTGTTTTTAAACCTACAAATCTAAAGTACTGAAACAGATTAAGGTCACCTCCGCTTTCTAAGAACCTGGGTAAGCAAGGCTTGTCTGAAGAGGAATATTTTTAGCTGGCGCCCTCAATAGGCAGGGAGTTCCAAAGTTGAGATGCATAAATTTTATGAAACCAATAAATATATAATAAAATATGTAATACATAATAAATAGAGGGAGAAGGAGAAAGGGGGGAGACAACCCGCACAAACCAAGGAGGCTCCATATTAACATAAATTAGAATATGCAAATATATGCAGATTTGGCCGAAAGAGTCCCGCCCCTCGCCCCGCGGTGCATCATGGGGATAGGAGAAGGGGACGGGTACGTTACCAGAGTCTCCCCCGGGCACGGAGAGGGGCAGGGCCGCCACGTACAAGGCCGCCACCCCCGCGCCCACCGCGCCGGCCCCACTCAGCGGCCCCATGGATCGGAGCCGCGCATGCGCGCGCCCAGCCGGTCTCGCCGCCCGCTCGCCTGCTGGCTTCCGGGTTGTGGGCGCGGCCAACGCCGGCCTGTTCCATTCCCCGAGGGCGCGGAGGAGGGAAGCTTCCTGCACTCCCTTCGAAGAGCGCCGCGGTGGTTGCGCCCACGCGGGAGCGCCCTCCCCTTCCCTGGCCTGGCTGCGGCGACGCGCTCCCCCGCCCGGCGGGCAGCGGTACTGCAGGCACGAGAGGACCCGGGAGATTGCGGGGAAACGGGGTCGCTAAGATGGGGAGTCTTTGCGGAGGCGTGTAGTTCCTTGAGGGGTTCCTTGAGGCCCCAGATCGCCGCATCGAGGGCAGTCCTCCTTCTTTGCACCTCCTTCCCGCGTGCCACGCCGGGGCAAGCCTCACTTTACTACTGAAAACGCGCAAATGAAGCTCCCAATTGCGCCTGGTGCGCAGTTCTGTTGCTGTTGTTGTAGTTCCTTTCTTGTGCCTCTGACCACTCATCATTATCCCACCACCATTTCCCAGACTCTGAACCTTCTTACCTTAGGGGTTCCCCAGCTGGTTCCTCCCACCATCCCTCTGCGTCCATGGCACCATGTTCCTTATTTGTGATACAGATCTATCATCTTCTATATCTATCTATCTATCTATCTATCTATCTATCTATCATCTATCTATCTATTTCTCAACCTGTGGGTCCCCAGATGTTGTTGGACTACAACTCCCATCACCCCTAGCTAGCAAGGCCAGAGCTCAGGGATGATGGGAGTTGTAGTCCAACAACATCTGGGGACCCACAGGTTGAGAACCGCTGAATGATCTCTATCATCTATCAATCATCTATCTATCATCTATCTACAGTATATATATATCTATCATCTATCTATCATCTATCTATATCATCATCTCTCTATCTTGTATCCTGCTTTATACCTTTTGCTGCATACCTCAACAAAAATGAACAGATATTGCTTAAATTCCACATTCAGTACAGCTGCTCCTCTTTGACATCCAGGGTCAAAAATCACAGCAGAGCAGCCGGTGTCTGTAAGAGCAAGAGAACACAAGAAGCGCTCTTTTGGATCAGGCCAGTATCCTATCTAGTTCTTTTCTCACAGTGGCTGACTACTGGGGGAAGCTTGCAAGCTCAGACATGAGCACAAGAACCCTCTCCCTTCCTAAAATTTCCAGCCACTAGTATTCAGAAGCAAATGTGGAGACACAGCACAGACATCATGGTTAAGTAGACATTGGCAGCCTTATCCTCCATTATTGGAAGCCATCCAAATTGGTGGCCATTCCTGCCTCCAGAGGGAATCAAGCACTACACTAATGGCAGGACAGTCAAGTCACATTCTGTTGTTGTTTAGTCGTTTAGTCATGTCCGACTCTTCGTGACCCCATGGACCAGAGCACGCCAGGCATTCCTGTCTTTCACTGCCTCCCACAGTTGGGTCAAACTCATGCTGGTAGCTTCGAGAACACTGTCCAACCATCTCGTCCTCTGTCGTCCCCTTCTCCTTGTGCCCTCCATCTTTCCCAACATCAGGGTCTTTTCCAGGGAGTCTTCTCTTCTCATGAGGTGGCCAAAGTCTTGGAGCCTCAGCTTCACGATCTGTCCTTCCAGTGAGGGCTGATTTTCTTAATAACGGAGAGGTTTGATCTTCTTGCAGTCCATGGGACTCTCAAGAGTCTCCTCCAGCACCACAATTCAAAAGCATCAATTCTTTGGCGATCAGCCTTCTTGATGGTCCAGCTCTCACTTGCATATATCACTACTGGGAAAACCATAGCTTTAACTATACGGGCCTTTGTTGGCAAGGTGATGACTCTGCTTTTTAAGATGCTGTCTAGGTTTGCCATCGCCTTTTTCCCAAGAAGCAGGCGTCTTTTAATTTCGTGGCTGCTGTCACCATCTGCAGTGATCATGGAGCCCAAGAAAGTAAGATCTCTCACTGCCTCCATTTCTTCTCCTTCTGTTTGCCAGGAGGTGAGGGGACCAGTGGCCATTATCTTCTTTTTTTGATGTTGCACATTTCTAGCAATGGTTTATACCACCACACCCTGATTTCAGCTCCGCAGCCGGCCTGTATTATCGCCGCAAATTCATGCAGCGCGCACATAACGTGGGGAGAGAATGCATGCGTGTACACACATCTGCACCAATTCTCTTATGGCAGGGGAGATTGCGCTTGCGCTCAGGCCCTTTGCCAGCTTCCCATAGATCTCTGAGTGGCCACTGTGAGAACAGGGTGGTGGACTAGATAGACCACTGGCCTGATCGAGCACACCTCTTTTTGTGTTCAGACATTCAGCTTCATTGAATAGGCCTGAATTCTACTATTTAGGGGGGGGGGCTCCCCAGCCACTTATTCCACATGCACAATTTTCTCTTCTTGTGCCCAATCTACCAATCTACTGAAAATCAGCTTTCTATATTTACCTGAGTTGCATCAGGGATGGAGGGGGAGTGGA
The DNA here is from genome assembly GCF_964106915.1 of Podarcis gaigeae. Classification (NCBI taxonomy): domain Eukaryota; kingdom Metazoa; phylum Chordata; class Lepidosauria; order Squamata; family Lacertidae; genus Podarcis; species Podarcis gaigeae. The sequence continues at coordinate 7,151,978 of NC_139678.1, forward strand.
AATCCCAGGTAATACTCCCCAAATACTATTAATGAGCATTTCAAGTATCTCAAAACAGTTCACGTGTGTTGTCTAGTTCAATGTGATGCTCTCCAGGGTTTGCTGAACTACAACTCCCCTCATCACTGTAAAAGACAATATGGTATTATACCCATTTAGCAGATGGGAGGACTGAGGCTGAGAGACTGACTTGCCTAAGGGCCCCTTTTGAGTTCATAGCACAGATGAGATTCAAAACGCAAGACTTGTGCTAAGCACCCAAGAGCAGATCTAATGTGACTTCTCAGTGCAAACAAGCTGGAATTTGTGAAGGATTGCTTGGAATGGAACATTAAAATAATAATAATAATACAGTTATGACTTCTTCTGGGAGAATTAACAAGCCTTGAAGGTGCACAGTCCCCCACCCACCCCTTCCCTTTGTCAACCAGTTTTGTTGCATAGCTGAAATAGCTGTCACGATACAGAATAATGCTAAAAAGGTAAATTCAGCAGGAAGTAAATTCGGGCAAATTGGGGGTGGGAGGTTGGAGAGACAGAGAGAAAGAGCAAGAAGTAAAGGGCTAGAGTGAAATGTTCAATATCCAAATTCACTCCCGTCGGAGGCAGTGATGACCATTAACCTAGATGGCTTAGAAGATGATTAGAAAAATTCATGGAGGAGAGAGAGGGCTGTCAATGGCTGTTAGAATTCCTGCTCCGTGATTGCAGTCATGGAATTGTTGTCTTTCACATGACGTGGTATGTTTTGACTCCACAGAGTGGGAAGTGCCGGAGACAGGATCTTTGTGTTACTGTGTTCCGTGAAGTGGGACTACTGTCCTTTGTTCTTTTTTTCTTTGCTGTCTGATACTAGAGAGAGGGAGCCATGTTGCAGTGCTCCGTATGTGTTTATATGTAAATAAAGTAGATTAGCCAAAATGCTGAGTTGCTGAGGTCTGTTACGCAAGGTGCACAAACTCTGCAGATCCCTAAGTGTGCCGGTGTTGGTTGGCATCGGTTGCTGTGATGTTTGGGCAGAATAAAGCTTTTGAAGCTCCTGAACGATCGACCAGGAGGGAGGGAACATGCCAATCGGGCATGCGTCTCTGCCAGGGTCCTACTCGAGTGTAGGCTGAACTCTTGACATGCTACCCATGGTGGCTGTGCTCTGCCTCTACAGATGTTTCTAAAAACCAGTCAGTGGAAACTGCAGGAAGAGCGATGGCTCTTGTGCTTGGGTCCTGCCTTCAAGCTTCCCCATGGAGCATGTGGTTGACCCCAGTGAGAACAGGATGCTAGACTTAGATGGGCCATTGGCCTCATCCAACAGGCTGTTGGGAATCTGAATACGTGCAGCTACGCACACAGAGTCAATTAGCGTTTGGCCGACAACCAAGGCAGTGTGAAGGAGTAAGTCTGCCTGGTGATACAGAGGCATGGAGACAGCTCCATGATTGGTCAAGCTCTCTCACAGGAATAATGATTAATGGCCTACTAACTGGAATGTACTAGTTTGAGTGTCAGTTCGGTGCAGGAGTTGTGAGTTGTGTGAGAGAGAGTTAGTCAAAGATCCGTGTTCTGTTCTGTTCCTGTAAATAGTCCACTGCATATAATAAACTCACTGGAATATAATAAGCTCACTGGAATGACAGATCGTGAAGCTGAGGCTCCAGTACTTTGGCCACCTCATGAAAAGAGAAGACTCCCTAGAAAAGACCCTGATGTGGGGAAAGATGGAGGGCACAAGGAGAAGGGGACGACAGAGGACGAGATGGTTGGACAGTGTTCTTGAAGCTACCAGCGTGAGTTTGACCAAACTGCAGGAGGCAGTGGAAGACAGGAGTGCCTGGTGTGCTCTGGTCCATGGGGTCACGAAGAGTCAGACACGACTAAACGACTAAACAACAACAACAAATATAATAAACACCTAACTACAAGTTCCTGGTTCCTGCTTTGTCCATCCTGTCTGCAGCCAAGTTGCCAATTGCTTCTGTGAACTCTGTGTTTTCTCTGCTAGGTCTGGCTAAGGTCCTGCAATTAGTCAGAAAGTTGAGAAACACCAACAGGTTTTGCCAATAGTCCTTAGGTTCTTTGGACTAAAGTTAGTGAGACACTGCTTCATTTTCTGTAATGGACTAGCTTCTACTTCTTGCAGAATTGTCTTGCAGCTAAGCCCCTGCTCCAAGGACAACATATGCATGTGATTTATATGTAAAAACTGTTGGGGGGTTGTGTGTGTGTGTTTCTCTCACCTGAATTCCCATTTTCAGACACTGGACTTAGTGCATCGTATGGAGGATGTTTGTATGCGAAACAGAAGGATATCCCAAGAAAAAACACAGAGAGAAAGAGAGAGACGCAAATCTGGCCGAGGATTGTAGTAAAGGATATTATTTTATTTAAAAAAAACAGTAGTTCAACGCGTGGCAGTAGTTTAGAAAGCAAATAGAGTACAGGGAAGTATTGATAGAAGAATAAAACACACATTCACAGAAATCATTATGGGATTGTAACAAAAGACTAGAGAAGCTGTACCTGGAGTACTCGAGGAGATTAAAGAAAGGGTTTTGAATACAAATGGAGGGGGGGGGGGCTTGAGAGATATAGCGGAGCACATAACCGGGATGATAGAACAGTCATGTGGATTAAATCTAAGCAGAGACGTTTGGGAAATTAGGTTTGCATTTCATTTAATTTTTTTTTTAAGGAAAGGGGGAGTGGGAAAAGAGAGGAGATTAAGGGATGGCTTGATTGAAATGTTGCGTATCAAATTCTGAGCAGGTGGGCGATCGTGGACCATCTAAGGTAGCCACCCCGGTTCAGAGGTCTGGGTGTGCCGAGGTGCTCATGTGTGGTGTGAGTGTCCCCCTCCCACACACACCTTTTCAATGCACATAATGTTGCTCCGTATAGTTAAAGCCATGGTTTTCCCAGTGGTGATGTGTGGAAGTGAGAGCTGGACCATAAAGAAGGCTGATCGCCGAAGAATTGATGCTTTTGAATTATGGTGTTGGAGGAGACTCTTGAGAGTCCCATGGACTGCAAGAAGATCAAACCTATCCATTCTTAAGGAAATCAGCCCTGAGTGCTCACTGGAAGGACAGATCGTGAAGCTGAGGCTCCAAGACTTTGGCCACCTCATGAGAAGAGAAGACTCCCAGGAAAAGACCCTGATGTTGGGAAAGATTCAGGGCACAAGGAGAAGGGGACGACAGAGGACGAGATGGTGGGACAGTGTTCTCGAAGCTACCAGCATGAGTTTGACCAAACTGTGGGAGGCAGTGGAAGACAGGAGTGCCTGGCGTGCTCTGGTCCATGGGGTCACGAAGAGTCGGACACGACTAAACAACAACAAATGTTGGTCCCTCCATTGAAATGAATGGAAGTGCTGGCAGGGGGGGGGGGTCAGATTCAAGCTGGATGGTCAATGATTTGTGTTTTCCAGGAAATGTTGGACTTGAACAATTTTCAGTGCAAGTCAGGTCATTTGCATGGGGTAATTGACAGTTTGCAAAAGGAATTCTGATGCCATAGAGAGTGATCTAATTCACCGTGTTTTCCTTGCATTTAGGAAACGATGGTAGAAACTTTTTGGGGGGGTAACAAATGTTTATTCACTTTCAGTATCTAACATGGAAACAGATACATTTACAGTAATTCCTTCTCCCCCACCCACCCATTGAACAGATCAGATTAATATATTTTGTGAGAGTCTTTTGTGACAATCTTCAGGGTTATCATCAGAAAACTTTATGAAAGGATAAACAAAGTTAGAAACTTTGAAAATGTCAAGCTTGCCCAGTATTGTATTTGCAACTTGCATCCATTCATTGTTATTAACAGTCTTACGAAAGGGACATTTTTATGTGGAAAAATAAGCACTACAAGTTTTTCTGAAAAATCTTTCCTTCTGGGAAATTTAAGACACACATGTGCACAGACACCACTGGGGAGGAGTGAAACAGAAGCGATCTGGCTAGATCCACTAGCATTCTGCTCTATGATTTATTATACCAAATTTCTTGTCTCACAAATAATCAGTGCCTGTGAAACTGGCGCCCTCCAGGAGATTTTGGACTACAATTCCCATCAGCCCCAAAACCACAGTGTTGCACTGGATGATGGGAGTTGTAGTCCAAAGGATCTGAAGGACACCCAGTAAGTGAAGCCTAAGTCTGCATTTAGCGGGTTTTTGGAAAATGAGATGGACATGACATTTTCAGAGGTGTGCTTTTTTTTGTTAACCTTATTTGATTCAATTAATATATATTGCTGTAGGTGTGGATTGGTGTTTTCTGTAATTGTCTATAATTAAAGCGTTTTTTGTTAAAAAAAAAAGCTGAAGAAAAAACAGGAAAATACTTTCTGCTTCTAGGTATAGAGCTTTAAGTTTCTAACACTTCACCTTGCGCTGTGACTCTAAAACTTGTGACACTTGAGCATACTCTAGTGGAGAGTCAGCGAAACAGAACTGGAGGAATCTGGGGAAAAAAGGATCAGTTTAAGGAACGGCCAAAGCTACAACCCTGAACAAGTCAAGAAAAAGTCAAGTATCTTTAAGAAAGTCAGCAAGAGATGCAGGAAGGGACTCGAGAGCATCAGAAATGGGGAAACGCAACAGCTGGAAGAAAATGAGGTGGCGAGGGGAGAAGAGGTGGGCCTGAAAGCAAGGAAGCCCAGTATAAACTCAAAATTGTGATATGCCAAATGCACGTTGCATTGCACAGCGGAGTGTAATAGATTTAGAAAACCTTTCCACGCTGCTATCGGTTAGCTGGAAAGCGTTTTCTCCCCCCCCCCTTTTTTTTAAAAAAATAATTTTTATTAAGAATTTCAACATAACAATTTATCAAAAACATATCATCCCACCCCCGCCCGAACTTCCGTCAGCTCCTCTCTCTGGTTTTTCAGCACATGTTATGCTCTGCATATTATAAAAAGATCCTTAAATTATCTGTCTATATGTTACCAATAATAAATTTGTGTTTGTTTATTCGAAACCTGCCAAGGAGTCCAGTTCGTTTTGTTGTTTCTTTAAGTAATTTGTACTTCTTCTTTAAAGTCACAGTTGTCCTTATCACGGAGTTTGTGCTAAGAGGCAAGGGGGCAGCAGGGGGGGAACTGGAGGTGTAAAAAAAAAAGTCTTTGGAAAGCTGTCATCACTGAATTGAGTTCATCAGCTTTGCTGGGTTAATTAAACCGAATAGTTTTAACTGGATTTTGGTTAAACGTGCAATTCATTGTTACTGTTTTGAACTTGATGAGGTTATTTTGCTCCTTAACAAGCCATGCAAACTGCTGTTTTGAATAACAGGGTATTTCATAGGGTAGCATACCCTCCAACATTTCTCTGATGAAAATAGGGACATCCCTATTATTATTATTATTATTATTATTACAGCACACCCATATGAATGGGTTTCCCCAGCCACTCTGGGCAGCTTCCAACATATATAAAAACATAATGAAACATTAAACATTCAGCAAACTTCCCTATAGTACAGGTCTGCCTTCAGATGTCTTCTAAAGGCTGTATAGTTGCTTATCTCCTTGGATCACGGGTTGCATAACTCCAATAATAATAATAATAATAATAATTTATTATTTATACCCCGCCCATCTGGCTGGGCCTCCCCAGCCACTCTGGGCGGCTTCCAAAAGAATATTAAAATACTATGATACATCAAACATTAAAAGCATCCCAAACAGGGCTGCCTTCAGATGTCTCCAACATCTCTCCGATGAAAATAGGGACGTCCTAAGGAAAAGCGGGATATTCCGGGATCAAATCAGAAACAGGGACGCTTTCTGCAAATCCAGTACCATCCCTGGAAAATAGGGACACTTGAAGGTGTAGGAGGCAGGGCCGGATTTAGGTTTTATGAGGCCCTAAGCTACTGAAGGTAATGGGGTGGGGGGGCTCTGTATGTCCAGCTGTCCTTTGTCAACAACAAATTGTCGCTTTTTTGTGTTGAATATATGCTATATCATAATTTATGGACCTAATACAGTGATGGCCAAACTCGGCCCTTCAGCTGTTTTTGGGACTACAACTCCCATCATCCCTAGCTAACAGGACCAGTGGTCAGGGATGATGGGAATTGTAGTCCCCAAACAGCTGGAGGGCCAAGTTTGGCCATCACTGACCTAATAGGTATGTATCTCAAGCCATTTGCACATGTTGCCATGCGAACAGTCCATGCAGAATGTAGGCACCCTATATATAGAAAGGAGCAAACCAGTGATATTTGAGGGAGCAGGCTAGCAGGTGGGGACCTTGACTTACATCATAGGAGCCTACACAACACAAAACACTGTTGCTGTACGTAGGTTTTATTTTATTTGTTTTTTTATCTTATATTTTGGAAATGTACATCCAGTTGTTCTTTTTCCTTTACATTTTTTAGGGGCCCCGAAAAATAGCTTGTTTAGCTTATACGTAAATCCAGCACTGGTGTGAGGTACCGGGGATGAGTTTATCTACAGTATGGGAATGTCGGTCCTGGATATGAAGACTAGCTTAACCCTTAGAAAGTTCATTGCACGCGGGCAAAATTTGAACCCGGGACTTCCTGCTTTATGGCACCGCCTCTCTGTACGATGCCCAACTCTCTCTCTCTCTCTCTCTTTTGCCTCTTTTCCCCTTCCTGCTCTGTATTAGCAAGTACACAAGGTGGAAAGAGAGCAGGGGGAAAAATAAACAAGATATTTGTAAAGCAATCTCAAACGCAGCTGGAGCAGGCATCTCCAAAACCAACCGAAGCTGTGTGTACTCAGCGAGGTGCCTCTCCTGCCGGGGTCTGTTGCAGCTTTTCTCCTGAGAGGCCTAGTTTAGAGGAGAGGCAGGAGATAACGGAAGGGAGAGAGAATAATACTTAGAGCAAATTCTCTTCACCCATGGCATTGTCATTACAAACTCCAATGAGCACAGTTATTGCAAATAAATAAAAACAATGGACCAGAACCAGTTTTACATAAGAAAATACAGAAATGCCATCCAATTAGGCCTAAGCTTCCGTTAAACCTTTTCTTTCGCCCATCAGGTGATAAGGTTAATAGGAAAACACTCAGAGGCACTTTTTGGGCTGGGGGTGGGGGCAGGAGACAGGCGAGTCATTAAAAATAACTAACAGGCTGATCATAAGACAAAACAGTATTCACACACTTAAACTGGCTTAAGAGTTAGGGTGGCCATGTCCCCCACTCTGCAAGGACAGCCCTCTATTTGGAGAGATAAGAACATATGAAGAGACCCACTGGATGAGGCCAACGGCCCAACTGGTCCTGTGAGAAGCAGCAAACAGGTTATCTAATACAACCCCCTACAATGCAGAAATCTTGCATTGCAAGAATCTTTTTGCCCAACGTGGGGCTCAAACCTGCGACCCTGAGATTAAGAGTTTCATGCTCTACTGACAGAGCTCTTCCTCATCTTCCGACGTGATCTATGCCGCCATCTTCCCATAACGCCCTTCTCCATGAACCATACTGTCAATTACAAGCTTGATCAGGAGAGATTGTGGGTTTCTAATCTCTGATAGCTTGCTCAGTGACACAAGTTGTCCTCTGACATTACAGTGACTGAGCAGCGCCTATATTTACACAGCTATTGAATGCATTTAACAGGACCAGGGTTCACTGGTGGAGCCTCTTTCCTCCCTTCATGAGGTCTCAGCTTGAAATCCCTAGCGTTTCAAGTTCAGGGAGAATGTTTAGTACTTTGTCAAATGACAAGTCCCAGGATTCTTTAGAGGACGCCAGGACAGAAAAAGGGATATAAAATCAACCGCTCAGCAGGGCAGAATATCATTGTCATGTTATGCTGCTGCTGAAAAAATTTGCATTAGCTGCCAACTAACCACTGGTCTCAGTTGAAGGTGCACACAAACCTTGCTCTCCAATTGAGAAGATGCCCTGAGTGCTTATGACATTGTCAGCTCCTAGGCCCCTCTTCTTCCCATCTGACAACAACATCTCGTAAGGCTGTCTCTGCGAAAATGCCAGTAGGAACTGGGCAATGCTGAAATTTGCAGCTGGAAAGATTCCCAAAGGTCCACATTCCTATTGTGCACTGGCTGGATGAAGAAGAATGGAGGCAGGCACTAGCTGGGCTCAGTGGGAGAAGACTGGAAGGAGGAGTTGTCAGAAGCTGAAGTGGCAACAGGTTGTAGTGAGCAGGGAGAGCCTGTGACAGAGAGCAGCCCAGACTCAGAGGCAGAAGCAGAGGCTGGAGAAGAGGGGAGCCAAGAAGGAGAGATGAAGCAGACTGGTGAGGAAGCCAGGTTCTCTTCCCTTCCTGCTGCGACCAGTTCCCTTCCCCACTGGTCTCCCAGGACCAGAAGAGGTATGAAGAGGGCAAAGCAGAGACAGATGGGGAGACAGAATTTCAGATTACTTAGAAAGCACCTGGGAGAGGAGGAGACATAGGGAGCTGTGGGAAAGTGGAGACCTTCAGCCTACACAACTGCCTCATTGGGGCAAGATCTGGGAAGAGTTGCTGTGCTCACTAGGCCTGACCTCCTGAGCTGTCTTGTTTCTTTGACTAACGAGTTAACTTCATGGACGCCATGTGAGTTATTACTGATCCTCTCCTGGCACCTGCCCCTGACCATTCCCTTTTGGGCAACATTTTGGGGACCACGTGCCAGTGATGGACATGGCTAGAGGCAAAGGTGGGCAAAGCAACGGGTGCTAATTTTACCTTTCTAAAGCAGGTTCGTTTCTACATATACACCAGTGTGTATGTAGCCAATGTAGTGTAGTGGTTAAGAGCAGTAGACTGGTAATCTGGTGAACCGGGTTCGCATCTCCGCTCCTCCACATGCAGCTGCTGGGTAACCTTGGGCTAGTCACACTTCTCTGAAGTCTCTCAGCCCCACTCACCTCACAGAGTGTTTGTTGTGGGGGAGGAAGGGAAAGGAGAATGTTAGCCGCTTTGAGACTCCTTCGGGTAGTAATAAAGCGGGATATCAAATCCAAACTCTCCTTCTACCTCCCTATCCTCTACCCAGGAAGGCAGGTATGATCAGAGTTCAAGGATACATTCTAGCCTGGTACTTTAGGAGGGTGAGGAGCAGGACAGGTAAGTGGGGAGAAACTGGCTGTAAGAGAGATGTGGTTTGGTCAAGGGCCAAACGGAGATCAACAAAGAGCCGCACTTGAGTTTCCCCACCCCGAGCCAAATTTTGGTCCTCCAGTTGTAGCCACGGCCTCCCTGCCCACAAGTCATGAACTGTCTCTGTAATCCGTTTCTCCACAATCAGTTTCATAATGGCTCTCAAATCTTTCTTTTTCCACTAATTGGAGGAGGGGGGGAAGCAGAAGGGAAGTGATGTTCGGAGCGTAATCTAGTCTCCTCCGTTGATCTCCACGTATTTGGCTGGTCCCCTTTCGCTAATGCATTGTTTCGTAAACATATGTTTTGTCGCCAAAGAGAAAAGGGGGACGCTGCGGCCCTCTCACGCTCTGTGCCAGTTACAGGGACTAATGCCTTAAATATCACTTTTAATACTAATGTCAGATTATTAAAAACATAATCCATTCTGCTGATTGGAACTGGCGAAAGCGAAAGGATAAGAGGGGTTCTATCCGTGCATTAACACATTTCATGGAGTGCAAAGCTACTTTCTTCCGACTGAAACATAAGGTTGTGAACTAATAGATTCTGCACTTTGAGAAGAGTTAAAACAAAAAACAAAAACATAACCCCAACACATAGACGCACACATATGCAGTTTAGTGGAAATCTTAATCTATTGCAATTTATTGTGCCGCTGAGCTGCGTTGTAAACAAGACTCAAATGGGGCACGTCTCCAGTTTGCTCTTAGGCAGCCCGCCCCCCCTCCTCCACCGCCCAAATGTGCTTTTAAAAACATTTTTATATGTTTAAATAGAAACAGAAAAGGAGACTAAGACGCACTCAGCCCAAAGCAGCTTTGCAGAAATGTGTTGGAAGAGACTAAAATAAAAAGTAAGCTACCAAATCTCTCAAAGATGGGCAGATAAAAGGAAGAGGGGGATCCAGATGTTTTGCCCCCCACTCACCTCCCCCCGCCTCCCCAAAAAAACACGGGCACTTTCCCAAAGATGTGATCGGTTCCAGAGCAAGATGACGTCTTGTTCCCTTTGTCCTGAGAGTTTGGAGCACTTCTGAACAGGAGCAGGCGCATCGTCCCTGAACCTTTGCATCGTCCCTGAACATCAGACACTGCTTTGTAGTGAATCACAACATTGCTCCATCTAGCTCAGTATTGCCTACACGGACTGCCAGCAGCTCTCTGGGGTTTCATGCAGGTGACATTGCCACTGGGGACTGAACCCAGGACCTTCTGCATGAAAAGCAGAGGGGAGAGCACTGGGCTTCCATCCATCTGTAGTTTTCTTCTGCCAGCCCTGAGGGGAGAATGACCAGAGGCCACAGCCCAGACGGAGTGGAAGGCTGGACCAGCAGGAGTTGGGGGGGCTGAGAGGCAGGGCCAGGAGACCCAGACTAGCTGGGTACCTGGACTCCAGAGCTGGGTCCGTAGGGGTAGGCATTGTCCACTGGTTCTGAAAGGGTGTGGTGGCAAGATTCGTGGACAATCAAGGAAACGTTTAAACAAGGCATGAGACTCTGATTCTATTATTTCAGTGTAGTGTAGAAGAAGAGGAGGAGGAGGAGGAGGAGGAGGAGGAGGAGGAGTTTGGATTTGATATCCCGCTTTATCACTACCCTAAGGAGTTTCAAAGCGGATCACATTCTCCTTTCCCTTCCTCCCCCACAACAAACACTCTGTGAGGTGAGTGGGGCTGAGAGACTTCAAGAAGTGTGACTGGCTCAAGGTCACCCAGCAGCTGCAGGTGGAGGAGCGGGGAAGCGAACCCGGTTCACCAGATTACGAGTCCGCCGCTCTTAACCACTACACCACACTGGCTCTATACTCTATACTCACTGTAAAGGTAAAGGTAAAGGGACCCCTGACCATTAGGTCCAGTCGTGACCGGCTCTGGGGTTGCGGCGCTCATCCCGCTTTATTGGCCGAGGGAGCCGGCGTACAGCTTCCGGGTCATGTCTCCAGCATAACTAAACCACTTCTGGAGAACCAGGGCAGCACATGGAAATGCCGTTTACCTTCCCACTGGAGTGGTACCTATTTATCTACTTGCACTTTATGCTTTCGAACTGCTAGGTTGGCAGGAGCTAGGATCGAGCAATGGGAGTTCACCCCGTTGTGGGGATTCGAACCGCCAACCTTCTGATCGGCAAGTCCTAGGCTCTGTGGTTTAACCCACAGCGCTACCCGCGTCCCCTATACTCACTGTAGTATAGCATCAAAATAATTTTGGGGGATGTACCACCAAAAACATGATCCCTGCCTCCCTTCGAGAGTGCTGGCTATTCTTCCACAGTTCTCCACAACATATTGTTGTGAGCATCGCTTTTCAAGTCTGACAAATATGAAAGATCAGGAGAGAGAAAGGCTTCTTTGTGTTGATGAGGAAATGAGAGTTTTATTTGTCCCAAATTAGATCTGATATAAATGAGATTGTGTGGCAAAAGCAAGTTCACACCTTTCATTGAGTTTGTGTACACACTTAAAGTACAAATGTAAGAGGCTCGTTTATAATTATATTTTGGAAATTATTGGTGTTCTCTTGTAGCTGCTTTATACTTTCTGGATGTCCCGCGATCATATTATAAAGTAATTGTGTTCTGCGTTATAAATCAAGCACTGCTGGGTGTTGTTTCTTTTTGTTTTCCAATGTATTTCTTCTTGTTGTTTAGTCATTTAGTTGTGTCCGACTCTTCATGACCCCATGAACCAGAGCACGCCAGGCACTTCTGTCTTCCACTGCCTCCCACAGTTTGGTCAAACTCATGCTGGTCGCTTTGAGAACACTGTCCCACCATCTCGTCCTCTGTCGTCCCCTTCTCCTTGTGCCCTCCATCTTTCCCAACATCAGGGTCTTTTCCAGGGAGTCTTCTCATGAGGTGGCCAAATCTTGGAGCCTCAGCTTCAGGATCTGTCCTTCCAGTGAGCACTCAGGGCTGATTTCCTTCAGAATGGAGAGGTTTGATCTTCTTGCAGTCCATGGGACTCTCCAGAGTCTCCTCCAGCACCAGAATTCAAAAGCATCAATTTTTTGGCAATCAGCCTTCTTTATGGTCCAGCTCTCACCTCCATACATCACTACAGGGAAAACCATAGCTTTTACTATACAGACCTTTGTTGGCAAGGTGATGTCTCTACTTTTTAAAATGTATTTCTTATCAATAAAAAATTCGGTGTGGCATGAGCAAATTTTTATTCTGAAAGTGTGGCCCAGAGGGAAAAAAACCTTGGAGAACCGCTGGCATAATCTACAGCTAGACTGGTTCCTCATTGTCCTTCCACCAGGAAGTGAAGACTGTTTTATTCTGCCAGGCCTTGGGGAACTGACTGTTTTCTTAAGAAATTTGCTTCGATAGTGCCATGCTTTTCTTTTGATCTGTATTTCAATACATTTGTTTTTATATTGTTTTGATTCTATTAGAGTTTGAGTCTCTTTTATAAGTGTTTTGCTTTTTGCATTTTACCGGTGTTGCTTTAATTTTTGCAAGCAGCTTTGAGTCCCGGTCTGGGGAAAAGGTGGAATATAAATTGTTGTCAGCGGCATCCGTCTGTCTCAGGAGTCAATGGAGGAGTGACTAAATACAATAATCATAATAAATCTATATACCCGTGAGGGGTTTTGAGCAGGAACTCGGGGGAACTACGTTCCCTTACCTTTTTAAAATTAAATAATTGGTTTTTTGTTGGGGGGTGGAACAGATGTACACCCAAAGCTGATGATCGTCTTCCAAAGCAACTACTCTATTCCAAACTAAAGAATGGAAACCATAATGCTGGTGGTCAACAAAAGAGGTTTAAAGACTCTCTCCAGGCAAATCTTAAAGGAATGTAGTATAAACTTTGGCAATTGGGAAACAGTGGCATGCGAGAGCTCCAATGGGAAAATAGTCTCTACCATGGACTTTGAAGAAGCACGAACTCAGGACGAAAGGTGTTAAAAGGAAAGCACGCTTGGCAAGTCCACACCGTGATCAACTTCCGCCCGGAAACCTATGTCCCCTCTATGGAAGGACGTATGGATCCAGAATTGGCCTCCACAGTCACTTACGGACTCACTGTTAAGACTGTGTTCATGGAAGACAATCTTACTCGGCTATGAGTGATTGCCAAAAAAGAAGTAGTGTTAGTGTAACACTCAGGTATCTGATCTTCTGTGGTCTGCCTTTGAAGAAAAAGTTAGAATGGTCACTACAGCTAAACGTATTTAGAAAGCCATTTACAATGGTACCTCTAGTTAAGAACTTAATTCGTTCCGGAGGTCCATTCTTAACCTGAAACTGTTCTTAACTGAGGTACCACTTTAGCTAATGGGGCCTCCCGCTACCGCCAACGCACAATTTCTGTTCTCATCCTGAAGCAAAGTTCTTAACCCAAGGTACTACTTCTGGGTTAGCGGAAACTGTATCCTGAAGTGCTGATTTGCTTAAGCACCGCAATTCTCTTCATTGTGTTCAGCGATGGTCTCCAGAAAACCTCACCGACTTCAGAAATCCAGAGTACAGGGAGCCAGAGACAAGGAACACTTGGCAGCATCACCCAAACACCTCTGCCAGCTTCTGCCACTCTTCTTCCTGCCAGCTTCCCCAGGTCTGTCCCACTATAGGGCAGCTTCCCACAACCCTATGTCTCTTGACCCTCAATCTTACCAGACCCTCAATCTCAGGAGTTTCCAGTGCCAACATCAAATTTGTTAGGTTTACTGCAACGGCATGAAGTTCCAGAAGTGGAGAGACAGGTATCAGGAAATGGGTGGGTGGGTTTGGTTACAGAAGAGTGATAGAAGACAGAACGGATCTTGCTGCAAACTTGGTGGGAGGGGCCCCCGTCATATTTGAAAGCGGATACTCTTTAGCAGATCAGGGGATTTTGAAAAGAAAGGGGTCCAAAAGCTAATTATATGGAAATATTTCTATTTGCACATTACACTGGAAGGCAGAGTGGAGTGGGCAACTAATATCTGCACAACTGACAAGAATATTAAGTTCCCCATCCCTTTTCACCCAGCCTGCCTTACCTTCCACAGCAGGGATTCTGTCCTAGTTCCTATTAAGGTGAGCCCAGATTCAAACTCATTAATGGGCTGCATTTTAGATATGATAAGAATTTAGTGGCTGGTGTTAATTAAACTACAAAACAACTCCTCTCGCTGTGATTTGCATTCCAAGTTGGAGCAATTAATTCGCTCACTTAAACTGATCAAGATTTAATTACCATCACTCTGTGCAATTACTCCATAATTAAAGTAATTTGCTTCTTTCCACTCGCTGACACTGTCATTGAACAGCCATTCAGGGTACCCAAAGAAGTGATAATTAACTTAAAGAACAGCTCAAGGCAGTTTTCTTCCACAGATATTTTCTTTCTCTCTCTGTAACTCAAGGCTCTTTCAAAAGTCGTCTTTGGCACCGCAAAGCCAGGGGCAATGGGGGGGGGGGGGAGAGATGATGTCAGCAACTCTCTGTAGGGCCTCATTCCCATTGAGGTGGGGAAACCTGTGTCTATGATGCAGCACTTTAAACTGCACCTGGAGGCACACAGAATTAAAGGATCCTCTTTTTCAAAATATCCTTCCATCTCAGCGAGGTGCTTTCTACTAGTTTTCTGTGATTTGTGGAAGGGCCGCAGCTCAGAGCGAAAGCATCTGCTCTGCGTATAGAATGTCCTAGATTCCATGCCTATCTCCAGGCAGAGCTGGGATATACATTCTGCCAGAAAATCTGGAGAGTCACACTGCCAGGCAGTGTATACCGTCTGCTAGATCAATGGTCTGGCTCCGTACAAGGCCTATGTATCAGAAGCAAGCCAGCAGGAAACCACACAGACTAAGTGAAAACTCTTCAGTAGAAGAAACAGGATCTGCTCGGGAGTGCCAGGCCTAATGAGCACAGCAACTCTTCTTCAATTAGTCTGGCCCCTATGAGACAGCTGCAGAGTCTGAAGGTCCTTGACTTCCCACAGCTGCTGAAGGTTCCTCCTCTCCTGGGACTTTCCCAAGCAATCAGAGACTACGCCGGCATGCCTGCCTTTGCTCTTCCCACTTCATGCCTCTCCTGGTCCTGGGAGACTGGGGAAAGGGGAGCTTGCTACCGGGAGGGGGAGCAGGGGGAGAGACATCTGGGATTCTTCACCAGCCTGACTCACCTCTTCCTCTTGGCTTTTGATTCTGGGCTGTTCTCTGCCACAGACTCTTCCTGCTCACTAAACCCTGTTACATCGTCTATCTCTATCTATCTATCTATCTATCTATCTATCTATCTATCTATCTATCATCTATCTATCTATCTATCTATCTATCTATCATCTATCATCTATCTATCTATCTATCATCTATCTATCATCTATCTAATCTATCATCTATCTATCATCTATCTATATCTCTATCATCATCTATATTGTATACTGCTTTATACCTTTTGCTGCATACCTCAACAAAAATCAACAAAATCAACAGATATTGCTTAAATTCCACATTCAGTACAGCTGCTCCTCTTTGACACCCAGGGTCAAAAATCACAGCAGAGCAGCCGGTGTCTGTAAGAGCAAGAGAACACAAGAAGCGCTCTTCTGGATCAGGCCGGTATCCTATCTAGTTCTTTTCTCACAGTGGCTGACTACTGGGGGAAGCTTGCAAGCTCAGACACGACTTCTGCTTGCAGGGTAGGGCCTTTCTCCCCCTCTCACCCCCTGGGTACTCCATGCCACCCCCAAATCTGCTCTGGAGGGCTGGGGGGAAATCAGAACAAATTTAGGGGACATGCAGGGGGAGGAGAGTGGGGGAGGAAGTTCTGTTGCTCAGGTGGGCATATTATTCTGCTGTGATTAGCTGTTCTGAGATGCTTCTGCAATGTTACCATATTAGTGCCACCTGATGGGTCACTCTTGCCCTAGGCTGGCATCCGTCTGTCTCGAGATGGAAGAGTGTGCCTTCAGGGGTGAAGTCAAACAGTTGCAGAGTTACAGCACCAGCTGTAGAGACCAACATGGGAGAGACATGTTTTGTTGCAGCCG
Organism: Podarcis gaigeae; assembly: GCF_964106915.1. Lineage (NCBI taxonomy): Eukaryota > Metazoa > Chordata > Lepidosauria > Squamata > Lacertidae > Podarcis > Podarcis gaigeae. Next base: position 7,168,061 of record NC_139678.1, read on the forward strand.
GGACAGATGGAGGCCTCCGGTTTTGCTGCTCTGCTGGCGTTTCTTCTCTCTGTGCTCCTCCCAGCGGTCATCCCTCCTCTGGTCACTGCTGGGGATACGATACACGACTTGACTGCCTGTCTCCAAGCACTGCAAGAGATTCCTGCCAGGCTGATGTTGCCAGGCTTCCTGTCACATTTGCAGATATCTTTATAACGCACAGTTGATCCTCCAAGGGGCCTGGTGCCTGAAGCCAGCCACCCATAGATCACATCTATATATAAAATAATAATAATAATAATAATAATAATAATAATAATAATAATAATAATTTATTTACATCCCGCACTCCCCAGCCAAAGCCAGGCTCAGAGCGGCTAACAACAATAAAAGTAACACAGCATTCTAAAATCAATTCATTCTAAAATCAATTCAAAATCAAATTAATGGCATCTATCTATCATCTATCATCTATCTATCTATCTATCTATCTATCTATCTATCTATCTATCTATATCTATATCTATCTATGTTTTTACATAAATTTTCTAAACAAAACAAATCATCTCATCTCATCCATCACTTTGGCTAATTTAGCCTGAGACTTCTATCAACCACACCCAACAATTTTCCAACCTCCTCTCTCAGTTTTGCATTTGCTGTCATAACTATTACTTTTAATAATCAATAACTTAAAATCTATTCTCATAATTCTTTTCTGCAATATTTCATATACATATACATTACAAAACTCCTTGTAGTCCTACAAGCGTCGTCAGTTGATTACAATTGTCTTTCAAATAACTCGCATATTTACTCCAATCCTTCAAGAATTTCTGGTCCCGCTGGTTTCAAATTCTCCATGTCATCTTACCCAATTCTGCATAGTCCATCAATTCCATCTGCCATTCCTCTTTCATCGGTAATTCTTCCTGCTTCCATTTCTGTGCCAATAATACTCTAGCTCCCATAGATCACATCCTTGCGGATCCTGCCATCTTCCATTCTGTGGATCTGACCAAGTCAGGAGAGCACTCCTGTGTTTGAGACACCACCCCAAAATCTTCCCGGTGCAGCGCATGTGGAAGGCATGGCGGCGAACAAAAGTGGGACTACGACACACGTACCCAGGAACATTTTTGGTTTGGAAAGTCGCAGGATTCTAGATGGTACATAACCCAAGTGCAAATAGGAAGAATGTATAAAACTGCTTCAAATATATGCTGGAAATGTAAGGAAAAAGAAGGGACTTTTTACCATATGTGGTGGGATTGTAGTAAGATAAAAAAAATTGGGGAAATGATATACAATGAGTTGAAGAAAATGTTCCAATTAACATTTGTTTAAAAAACCGGAAGCATTTTTGTTAGGGATTGTAGGAAAAGACCTGCCAAAGAAATTGAAAAACATTTTTATGTTTGCAACAACGGCAGCAAGAGTCTTAATAGCACAAGGATGGAAGAACGAGGAAATCCCGACTAAAGAACTGTGGCAAGAGAAATTGATGGGTGACGCAGAACTGGCGAAATTGACACACAAACTACATGACAAAGATGACTGTGACTTCAAAGAAGAATGGGAAGCTTTCACAAAGTACTTAAAGAAACAACAAACTGAACTGGACTCCTTGGCAGGTTTTGAATAAACATACACAGACTTTTTATTGATAACATATATATAGATAACTTAAGGATCTTTACAATTTTATAACATGCAGAAATTAACATGTGCTGAGAAACCAGAGAGAGGAGCTGAGGGAAGTCTGGGGGGGGGAGGGCTTTTTTTTCTTTTTGGGGAGGGGGGAGGGAAAAATGGGGGGGATGAGGATGATGTATTTTTGACTGACCGTTATTTTGAAACTCCTAATAAAAAAAATATTTATTTATTTTTTTAAAATGAAAGTTGCAGGATTCAAGGCCGTGCACAATTTGGAAACAAGGATGTTCGTCTGCTCTGAACATTTTGCAAGGTGCAAAAAATATTTAAAGCTGGATCAGATAGAACCACCCTGATAGCTTTAGTGTGGTGTAGTGGTTAAGAGCGGTAGACTCGCAATCTGGGGAACCGGGTTCACGTCTCCGCTCCTCCACATGCAGCTGCTGGGTGACCTTGGGCTAGTCACACTTCTGTGAAGTCTCTCAGCCCCACTCACCTCACAGACTGTTTGTTGTGGGGGAGGAAGGGAAAGGAGAATGTTAGCCGCTTTGAGACTCCTTAAAGGGAGTGAAAGGCGGGATATCATAGAATCATAGAGTTGGAAGAGACCACAGGGGCCATCGAGTCCAACCCCCTGCCAAGCAGGAAACACCATCAGATCCATATCAAATCCAAACTCTTCTTCTTCTTCTTCTTCAGGAGCACAAATCACTTTGAATGCACAATAAGAAGGGCGTCTACAGAGGCCTGCTGTTCGACCGCAGAACTTTGGCAACTTTTCCAAATGGTTTCATGGCAGTGGGAGATGCAGAGATCAGTTTGGGCCTCCCTGCTTCTCCCATCAAAATTCAGGAAATGGTTCTCTGTCCTGGGGGGTGGGGGGCACGTCTAAAGCGTTGCCTCCCTGCACCCTCCCCAAAGGCAAACGGAACAGCTCTTTCCCTACTTGGAGCGGCCTGGCCATGTGCTCCCCTCGCACTCATGTTAATCCCTCGTTAATGGACACTTTCTCCTAAGCCAGAGGAGATCCAAGTCACTTTGTAGCCAACTTCCGGCAGATTGCATTATTTGCATAGCCTTGTTTTCGTTATTTGGAGATTTGAGGATTTGCTCAGTTACATTTAGATGGATTCTCTCTGAGGCTGGACTTGTGGAAACGGGAGCTTGTGAGATTGATCTGGAAACAGCAGCCTTTTCAAGCTGCGCCGGCGGGGGCAGGAAGCTGGGGAAGGGCTGTGGGGCAGTGGTAGAGAGCGTCTGCCTTGCATGCAGAAAGTCGCGGGTTCAATCCCCGGGATTTCCAGGCAGGGCTGCTGCCAGTCAGTGTAGACAATACTGAGTAAGATGTCTGACTCAGTATATGCTAGGGCTGGGCGATATTGTTGCGTATTTAGCAGATTCATTGAACTGCAGAAAGCGTGCCAGGGAGACCACACGTTCAGGAAACGCAAAAGTATCTTTTGCTTGGATTGAATTATAAAACCAAAAATTACAGTGGTACCTCGGGTTACATATGGTTCAGGTTACAGACTCCGCTAACCCAGAAATAGTGCTTCAGGTTAAGAACTTTGCTTCAGGATGAGAACAGAAATCGGTGGCTCGGCAGCAGCAGGAGGCCCCATTAGCTAAAGTGGTGCTTCAGGTTAAGAACAGTTTCAGGTTAAGTACAGACCTCCGGAATGAATTAAGTACTTAACCCGAGGTACCACTGTAAATCTATAAGTATGACCCATCCATTCACCAGGGTACTGAGAGAGGTGCACGCTGCTCTTTATATACTATACCCATTTGCTGACACAGCTTAATTAACACAACTTAACAGCACCTGCTATACTGCTTCACAGCTGTAAAACTAGGTCATGTTATTTGCTCTGGCCTTTAAAGAGATACATGTAGGGTAAAGGTAAAGGGACCCCTGACCATTAGGTCCAGTCGTGACCGACTCTGGGGTTGCGGCGCTCATCTCGCTTTATTGGCCGAGGGAGCCGGCGTCCAGCCAGTCATGTGGCCAGCATGACTAAGCTGCTTCTGGTGAACCAGAGCAGCGCACGAAAACGCCGTTTACCTTCCTGCCAGAGCAGTACCTATTTATCTACTTGCACTTTGATGTGCTTTTGAACTGCTAGGTTGGCAGGAGCAGGGACCGAGCAATGGGAGCTCACTCCGTCACGGGGATTCAAACCACCGACCTTCTGATCGGCAAGCCCTAGGCTCTGTGGTTTAACCCACAGTCCTGTTGGGATGTATTTTGGCTTGCCTGCTGCTGAAAGTAACCACGAGGTGATTGATAATATCATTTTTCAGTTTTAGATCTTTATGCAGTTTTAGATCTTTATGTAGTCGCAGTTGCCAGGACATTGTCCTGTTCACCTCTGTGTAGTTCCTTCCTTTAGCTGGTGATTTATCGCTATATTGAAAACCAGTTATCACCCAGCCCTAGTACAGTATATGACAGCATCCTATGTCTCTGTGCACATTCCTAATGCGCATGCCAGATTCCAACTTTGGACCGGGGTGGGGAAATCTCTTCAGCAGTGTGTCGTGCAAACGCTCCCCACTCTCTTCCTGGAAAGGGGCTAGTTTAACCTCTGTTTTGCAGGAAGCAAGAATTGCTGGAAGTGTGGGGTGAAAGAAGGTGGTTTTTTCCACATGTGGTGGTCATGCGATAAGGTAAAACCTTTTTGGGAAAGTATATCTTGTTTGTTGTTTACTCATTTAGTTGTGTCTGACTCTTCGTGACCCCCTGGACCAGAGCACTCCAGGCACTCCTGTCTTCCACTGACCGCAGTTTGGTCAAACTTATGCTGGTTGCTTCGAGAACACTGTCCCACCATCTCATCCTCTGTCCTCCCCTTCTCCTTGTGCCCTCCATCTTTCCCAACATCAGGGAGAGTATATACAATGAATTAAACAAGAGCTTTAGGTACACATTTCTGAAAAAAACCAGAGGCATTCTTGTTGGGAATGATGGGAGAGGATATTGATAAGAAGGGTCAGAAATTGTTCCTATACACAAGGACAGCGGCGAGATTACTGCTGGCTCAAGTGTGGAAACAACAATTGCCAACACAGAAGAGTGGCAGTACAAGGTCATGGAATATGCGGAAATAGCCAAATTAATGGGGAAAATTCGACAACAGGGCGATGAAACATTTCAAAAAGAATGGGGAAACCTTATGTTATACAAAGGTTAAGGTGCGGATAAAGTTGAAAGAAGAACAACAATATACAAAATCGATAAAGACAATGCGTAAAACTTAGAGACAATATTAAAAAGCCGGAAGGAGGGAAGTCAACTCTTAGGAGTAAATGTAAATGTAATGTCTATATGTATAGTATGTAATCATAAAATCAATAAAGATTATCTTCAAAAAAAGAGTTTAACCTCTGTTTTTCTAGTAAAACTGAATTACTGTGTTACGAAACGATGCACGGCTAAAAAGTGTGTCACCATCGTGAAAAGTTTGGAAAAGCTCTGGTTTTGGGTGTGACAATCATGACACACACAGAGCGAGTTATAAAGTTTGCCCATGCCATGGTTAAAGAAGTTCTTTCTTTTATCTGTCCCGAAACCTCTAACAGTTATTGGAGTTACTGTTTCTGTAGATGCCAATCTTTCCGTACATGATTATTGGTTGTGTGTTTTGCAGAACTGAGAATTGAGAGGAGTGACATGGTGGGTGCAATGAGAATGTGGTTGTTGAGCAGTTGTGGGTATCAGCACAGCTTCTGAATTCCTGGCTGTATTACATGCTATCCTATGGGGGGGGGTTGCATCATTTATGAGATTATGCTGTAATTACCTTGCATTTTGATGCTGCTGTGTTTTGATGTTTGGTGTATTATTTGCCTCTGTGCCTTTTGTTTATTTATGTCCTTCTGTACATTGTTTCGAGATTTATTGTTGTGCAATTATGTTACTTAAAATGTGGGAATAATTATCCCCCCAAATGGTGCAGCAATAAAACCAACAGCACAGTTGCAAAGCTAAGTAGTGTCTGGTATGGTTTCAAATGAGATGGGGGACCGTGTGTTGAGATTCCTGCATTGCAAAGGTTTGGACTAGATAACCGTTGAGATCCCTTCCATGATTTTAGAATCATCATTGTTAGTAGTAACACCGAATGCGGAATTTGTATTGTTTTATTTTTGTTGATTTTCCCAGTAGTGATGTATGGAAGTGAGAGCTGGACCATCAAGAAGGCTAATAAGGGGATAAATTTGCTGAATAAAGTTATAACCAGGAACGCAGGAGCGGGAGATGCGAGGGAGTTCAAAGAAGTGAAAAGATCTATGTTAAGAGATGTGATATTGTATTGTTTTATTGGTATTGTGATTCAAACAAAAATTGTTAATAAAAAATATCATAAAAAAGAAGGCTGATCGCCGAAGAATTGATGCTTTTGAATTATGGTGCTGGAGGAGACTCTTGAGAGTCCCATGGACTGCAAGAAGATCAAACCTCTCCATTCTGAAGGAAATCAGTCCTGAGTGCTCACTGGAAGGACAGATCCTGAGGCTGAGGCTCCAATACTTTGGCCACCTCATGAGAAGAGAAGACTCCCTGCAAAAGACCCTGATGGAGAAGGGGACGACAGAGGACGAGATGGTTGGACAGTGTTCTCGAAGATACCAGCATGAGTTTGACCAAACTGCGGGAGGCAGTGGAAGACAGGAGTGCCTGGCGTGCTCTAGTCCAGGGGGTCACGAAGAGTCGGACATGACTAAACAACAACAATTTTTGTTGATATATGTCAACGGCTTAGAGATTTATGTTGAAATGCAAAGCTGTATACAAGTTGAACAAACAGACAGACAGACAGACAGACAGTTTGTCCCAGAAATCTCTTTTTCCTTTTGGCGCTGTGACTCTGCGCTTGCTGCTGAGCCAAATGTCACCCTCTGGTTCCATCTAGTGGAGAAGGTTAGACATTGCATGAAGCATCCCTAAAAAACTTGTAGCCTCGCTACCGGGAAGAGATGATAGAAAGTCCTCTGCCAAATCGAGCTTCTTGCAAACCCCTTTCCTGGAAAAGCAGGAAAAGGAGTACAGCTCAGGAGCAGAGCACATGCATTGTATGCAGAAGAACCTAGGTTCAATCTCAGGTTTATCTCCAAGAAGCGCTGGGAATGGCCCTAGGAGTGCTGCTGCCAGTCAGTGTGGGGCATAGTGAGATAGATGGACCAATGGTCTAACTCAGGGGTCAGCAAACTTTTTAAGCAGGGTGCCGGTCCACTGTCCCACAGACCTTGCAGGGGGCCGGACTATATTTTGAAACAAAAAAATAAACGAATTCCTGTGCCCCACAAATAACCCAGAAATGCACTTTAAATAAAAGGACACATTCTACTCACGTAAAAACATGCTGATTCCCGGATTTAGAAGACTATTGGGCCGGATCCAGACCCTGAGCCTTAGTTTGCCTACTCATGGTCTAACTCTATATAATGTAGCTCCCTATGTTCCTGTGGGAATTTAATGCCTTGTTTATCAGGTAGCTTCCTAGATTTCCACCCTGAAAATTAAAGATAGTGGTGATTTCGAGTCCCTACTGGGGGCTTGGCGTGGTTTTAATTGTTGGCATATGGAGTCTGTATGCAACATCAGAACTTGAGTCGAGTTATGAATCCTTGCTTGCATCGTGCTTTTTACCTGAAATTGATCACGTTGAGATTTCAGGTAAGAAAACAAGAAAGCTGCTGTTTACCCCCGGAAATACATATCGGGTAGTAAAGAATTCCTATTCTAACTAACCTAAGTTGGGGGCCCTGCTTGCTGTTTGATTTCTGCAGAAGGAGACAAGGGGAAGATGTCTCCTCTGGGGAAAGGAACAGGAAGTAAGGTCCTCATCTCTAAGATGCGGTTCCAGGGTTACAGGGAACCAGGCAGAGGGCCTTCTCGGTAGTGGCGCCCACCTTGTGGAATACCCTCCCTTCAGATGTGAAGGAAATAAGCAGCTATCTTCTCTTTAAAAGACATCTGAAGGCAGCCCTGTTTAGGGAAGCTTTTAATATTTAATGCTATATTGTTTTTAACACTCGATTGGAAGCCGCCCAGAGTGGCTGGGGAAACTCAGCCAGATGGGCGGGGTATAAATAAATTATTATTATTATTATTATTATTATTATTATTATTATTAAGAATATCCGTCTAGCAATTGCTGAGAGGTCTGCACAGAGATCAAGGGGCAGTGAGACAGTTTAGGAAGCTCAGTAGTTCTTCTATCTGCTTTCCCCCCATGCAAATCTACCAGCCCTAATATAAGCCGAGTTGCATCCCAGCACTTCCAACTCTGATTTCATTGTACTGAGCTTTGAGAGCGGGCAGGGGGCTGCAATCGTGGGGAAGGGGTTTCAGCTCCGCAGTGGACACCTGATTTGCCTGCAGACAGTCCCAGGTTCACCCTATAGCATAATCTCCCAGTAGGGCTGGGAAAAGACTCCCTTGCCTGAAACCCTGGAATGCTCCTGCCAGTCAGTGTATTTACTGTATTTTTTGCTCTATAAGACGCACCAGACCATAAGACACACCTAGTTTTTGGAGGAGGAAAACAAGAAAAAAAATATATTCTGAATCCCAGAAGCCAGAACAGCAAGAGGGATCACTGCGCAGTGAAAGCAGCAATCCCTCTTGCTGTTCTGGCTTCTGGGATAGCTGCGCAGCCTGCACTCGCTCCATAAGATGCACACACATTTCCCCTTACTTTTTAGGAGGGAAAAAAGGAGTCTTATAGAGCAAAAAATATGGTTATTACATTTATATACCATTTCTTCCTCTAAGGGAGTTCAAGGTGGTCACATGGTACTCCAACGCCTCATTTTATCCCAGTGGCATAGCATGGGGTGGGGGTTGACCCGGGCACAAAACACCCAGTACTGCCTCGAAATAGCGGCACATTTCTGTCACTGGGCTCCATTGAAAATGGCTTCTCCATGGTGAACCAGGAAGTGACCTCTCCAGACAACGAAATTTCCTTATCTCTGCGGCGGCAACCTCCTGGGTGAAGCTGATGCATTTAGGCAATTGAATGTGCATGCGTACTCCATCTGTTCCCTTCCCCGCCCTGCTCTGAGTGGCCCCGGGAACTGGCAACCCATGCTACACCACTCTTTTATCCTCACAAGAACCCTGTGAGACAGGTTAGCCGGAGAGGCAAGGACAGGCCCAGGGTCACGCAATTGAGCTTCAAGGCCAAGTGGGGATTCGAACCTCCAGTCTCCCCGGTCCTAGTCCAACACTCTAACCACTACACCACACAGGCTCATGCAACACTGTAGGACATACTGAGCTAAGTAGAGCAACAGTTTGCAGAAGGTAAATTCCTCTGTTCTCATCATCTGTGCCCTGGCCAAGGGGGACAGTCCATGGGACGTCCAGTCGCCTCGGCCGCTTCCGGCGCTTGTGACGCAGGTTGGCTGCCTACTGAAAGCGAAAGAAAGGTATATATTTCTGCCATATATAATCTGGAATATTGATACCAGAAAGACTTGTGGTTAAAAATAGGGTCTGTTTTCCAGATGCTGCCGTATTCCCAGATTGCCGGCATGCGGCGAAGACTGAGCGCACTTAGGCCTTGATTCAGCAAAGCCCCAGAACGTGTGCTTAATCCTAATGGAATGCCTCCCTTGAGAGTCTGATTAAGAGCTTTGGGGGCTATATTGGGTAGGTGGAGCAGCAGGGACCTCCTGCTGCACGGCAGCGACCTCTGCTGGTCAGACCGCAGCGTGACTATCTCCTGCACTGCTTTTCTGAGATGTTAGCTTGTCGCCTTTGCCATCCCTTTTATAAATCCTATATTCGTCACTGCTAACTTGGAAGAGGGAGCTTTTCCCGAGATGCTCCAGCAAAACACCTTTTTGTTTTGGTTTGGTTTTTTGCTGAGGACTGTATTTGGGGTTAATGGGGTCCAGGTGCGAGGAGAGACGGAGGTCCTAGAACAGAAATGGGCAGCCTGCAGCCCTCCAGAGGTTGTCAGATGCCAATCACTTCTGCCTCGAGGCCAGCAGTGAAACATTAAAATGCAGACAGTTCCATTGTCAAGCAGCTCTCACCATCAGAACGTTCTTCCTGAAGTTTTGCTGGAATCTCATTTCTTGCAACTTGAAGCCATGGGTTCGAGTCCTGCCCTCCAGAACAGGAGAAAACAAGCTTGCTCCATCTTCCACAGGACAGCCCTTGAGATGGCTACGTATAAGGCACTTTCCTAGCTTCCCACGTTCCTAATAATAATAATAATAATAATACCTTTATTGTCATTGTACAACCTGTATACAATGAAATTAAACGAGCCTCCCCCCCCCAAACACTCAATCTCTTATCAAACAACACACCACCTCACAAGTCAATTTTGCTATGTTATTTTTCGTTCAACAGCCTAACAGCCCACGGATAGAAGCTATTTTTTAGCCTGTTGGTACGGCCGATTATACCGAGGGCAGAAGATTAAAGAGGTTATGGCCAGGGTGTGAGTCATCCTGATCATTTTTCTGTCTCTCCTATGGCAGCAAGTTGCGATGTCATCTAGGGACAGCCCATGATATCATGTGCTGTATTCACCACCCTCTGTAGAGACTTTCTGTCCATGGCTGTCAGGCCAGCATACCACACTGTGATACAATATGAAAGGACACTTTCTATTGTGGATCGGTAAAAGGAGTTCATCAGTTGTTGTTTAAGAAGAAGAAGAGGAGGAGGAGGAGGAGGAGTAGTTTGGATTTGATATCCTGCTTTATCACTACTCTAAGGAGTCTCAAAGTGGCTAACATTCTCCTTTCCCTTCCTCTCCCACAACAAACACTCTGTGAGGTGAGTGGGGCTGAGGGACTTCAGAGAAGTGTGACTGGCCCAAGGTCACCCAGCAGCTGCATGTGGAGGAGCGGGGAAGCGAACCCGGTTCACCAGATTATGAGTCCACCACTCTTAACCACTCCACCACATTATTCTTTTGCAAGACCCTGAGGAAATGGAGTCTCTGTTGTTCCTAATGCACATTCCAGAACTCACTGGGGAAAGCCAAGTTGAGTGGGGGATATCTCATGCTCCTCTATTTAACATGGACTTTCTGAATCCTCTGGGGGTTCACAGAACAGCCTGCCCCACCTAGGAGGATATGTTGGGAAGGGCTGTAGCTCTGTGGAAGAGCATGCACTCAGCAAGCAGAAGGTCCCAGCTTCAATATATTCAATTAGGACTGCGCTCTGATTTCATGCAAATACAGGATTGTGATGAGGCACTACAAATCCTCCAGTGGGGGCTGCGTGACGACAGCCTTGCATTTCTATGTATATAGGAAGATTAATACACAGCTTCTGTGTGCAGCTGAGTGCCGGGGCCTTCTTGGTGGCTGTTCCCAGACACTGGAATGCCATCCTTGGAGAAGCCAGACTCGCTCCCTCCTTGCTGCCCTTCTGCCAGCTGGTGAATACCTTCTTGTTCCAACAGGCTTTTGGGAACTGACTGCTTTTAATGAAAGGGCTGGTGCCGTGCTGTTTTTACTATAATTATGTTTTGTATGTTTTAAATAGATTTTATATATTTAAATAGTTCAATTGATTTGTAATTATTGGTTTTTTCCCCTATGTTTTTAGTGGTTCTTATTTTTGCTTATAACCTGCCTTGAGTCCCATCAGGGGAAAAGGCAGCGAATAATAATAATAATAATAATAATAATAATAATACAGTGGTACCTCGGGTTAAGAACTTAATTTGTTCTGGAGGTCCATTCTTAACCTGAAACTGTTCTTAATCTGAGGTACCACTTTAGACAATGGGGCCTTCCGCCGCTGCGGCCGCACAACTTCTGTTCTCATCCTGAAGCAAAGTTCTTAACCCGAGGTACTATTTCTGGGTTAGCGGAGTCTGTAACCTGAAGCGTCTGTAACCCGAGGTACCACTGTAATAAGACTCTGCATAAGGCATAAAAATGATAATAGTTTAAAACATTCCAAGAAAACATTAAATCATCTATAAGCTAAAAACAGATTAAAACGCATGACAACATTCTACAACATCAGGATAGGTTCGTCAACACAAAAATGCCTTAATCAGGCACCGAAAAAATGTACAGTAAAGGTGCCAGCCTCATGTCAATAGGCAATAGTGTGGGAGCTGCCACACTAAAAGATTGGTTTCTTTAAAACGTGGAATGAGTGTTACGTGTTTTATAATGATACAAGCATCCTCCCTGTTTTCTCTATCTAGCTGTACACACACACATCAACAGTGGCGTAGCGTGGGTTGTCAGCACCCGGGGCAAGGCAAGTAATTTGCACCCCCTAACCCGTGGATTTACGCCCCCTAACCCTAACCCCCAGATGTTGCGCCCGGTGCGGCCGGCCCCCCCTGCACCCCCCCACGCTACCCCACTGCACATCAATATCAATATTTGTTGCAAATGTTGATGGTTGAATCTTCGATAATTCCTGAGAGGTCCCAGAGAATAACAACAGGGACATCAATTCATAATTAGAAGCCTCTTTTTCTTGCTGGTATTTTTGCACTACGCATCGGACCAACCTCCTCTTTCTGCTTTTCTTTATAATTCCGCCCCTGTGCTTCTATTGTTATTTACTCTTTACAGATAGCGTAAGATCTTAATAAACCACGGAGCACGTCAAAGTGGCCCTCCTCTGCCCCCGCAGGCTGTGACATTGTCTCCCCCCCCCCTTCTCATTCGTCCTTTGCGAGATATCATACTTCTTTTAAATAAAATAAATAAATAAGAAAGCATGTCTTAAACCTTGTGCAACAATCAATTCAAGCTATACAAGTTTGGCTATTCAAATTACTTTTTCCAAAAGTACTTTAAAATGCATTAAGTTATTAATTGCCTGCTGGTACTTTAATCAAATGGGGAAATTGACATAGCCAGAGGCATGTGTCTTTTCTGTGGAAAGGAAATTTATTTAAGAAGGAACAGCAGCTCTTACTGCTTAATTTAAACTGAGAAAACTGTGGAAAATCAACTGCTATGGAAAATTAATAAAACATTTCCAGCTGCAAACAGTGACTAATTGTACAAGACGAAGACTGTCTGGAATTAATAACTTGCAATCTTCTGTGTGAAGAACCCCCTACCAGTTCAATTTACTGGGAGATTAAATTACTTCTAAGTTTGCCATATTAAAACAGAACATGAATCAAATGTTACTGAAAGAACATCTATTATTTACTGTCTGTGATATGGATATAATTATTTCCAAACAACCACAATGTAACGTGACCGGTAATATTTAAATGACTCTCCGGCAAACATCGCTCTCGACTCTGTGGGATCCTGGGAAATGACAGCTCTGGAGAGACTGCCTCAGATTGGGCTCTCCTCTTCTGGCCCAGAGGATCATTTGCAAGTTTCAGGAATTTAGCAAGAGACAACTAGTCTCGCTTCTCTGTTTTTGCAGCAAGGGAGATACAGAATCACACCCCAATGCCCCCCCCCCCAAAGCAGAGACTCCAGGTAGTAACATTGCTAAGAATGGTTTTTTAAAAACAGTATCTAAGAAGCACCTCGCAGGGTCAACCAAAACTTACGTTTCCTGGAACATGGTTTTTATTTTATTTTTAAAATAATTTCTATTCATTTTAAAGCATATTAATAACCGTACATACCACAAAATTTCACATCTTATACAGTCTTTTTGGACTTCCATCAGGACCTCTGATGATCCCCCATTTTTATCATTTCTTCTGCATTTCTTAAATTCATATTGCCTTTAATTATCTTAACTAACGTCTTCCTTTTTATCCAATTATGCAATAATTCAAATTATTCACCTCACAAATCTTCTTGCAAACCTACAAATGTAATCTGATCATCACAATTACTTTTCAAATAGTCCGTAAATTTACACCAATCTTCTGTGAATCTCTGGTCCCGCCGGTTTCGAATTCTTCCTGCTAGTTTGTCTAATTCTGCATAGTCCATCAATTTCATCCTCCGATCTTCTTTCGTCGGTAATTCTTCTTGCTTCCATTTTTGTGCCAACAATATTCTTGCTGCCGTCACTGCATATAAAAACAGCTTACAATCTTTTCTATTTACATCATCTCCTACAATGTCCAGTAGAAATGCTTCTGGTTTCTTAATAAATGTATATTTCCTGCCTGGGACACGGTTTTTAAATGTGTGCATCAGAAGGAAAGCTTGCAAGGTTGGGGTATTTTTATTTCCGTGAAGAGGGAAGAAAGAGGTGGCATGACAGAAGTGTGTAAAATTATAAAACCGTAGCATTTTAGAATTGGAAGGGACCCAGGGGTCATCTAGTCCAACCCGCTGCAACGCAGGAATCTCAACTAAAGCATCCCTGGCAGATGGCCCTCCAACCTCTGCTTGAAAACCTCCAAGGAAGGAGAGTTCTCCACCTCTCGAGGGAGACCGTTCCACCGATGTGTTTAAGGGTGACAAAAAGGTGGGATTTGATGACAAAAAAATCAAATTTTCAAATTGAAATATTAGAAAGCAGGTCCAAATTACTATAGAAAATGTACAGTTTCTTGTTAGAATGGAACACAAAAGATGAACTGATAAAAGAGGCAATGATAAAATTGGCAATAATTTTTGGGCATAATACCAAGTATGATGTATGGGTGAAACTATGGAACGAGAATTTAAAATTCACATCATGCACTACTTTAAAAGTGAATGTAATGAAAATGATATACCGCTGGTACCTAGCACCTGTCCAACTATCAAAAATGTATAGGATGAGTAGCAAAATTTGTTGGAAATGTAAAGAGAAGGATGGAGAATTTTTTCATGTGTGGTGGACATGTGATAAAATGGGGGGGGAGGGAATTGATCTACAATGAACTAAAAAAGATGCTTAAATATACTTAAGAGCTTTTTTGCTAGGTTTGATGGGGGAGGATATTAAGAAGGATGACAAAAGATTGCTCATGTATGCCACAACTGCTGCTAGAATCTTGATAGCCCAAAAATGTAAAGTACAGGAATTACCAACTTTAGAGGAGTGGCAGACGAAGATGGTTGACTATGTGGAATTAGCAAAACTGACCCCCAGGATCAGCAACCAAGAGGAAACAAAGTTCCAAAGAGAATGGAGTAAATTTATGGACTATATAAGTGTGTACTGTAGAAATCTGAAGACGCTGTTGTTGTTTAGTTGTTTAGTTGTGTCCGACTCTTCGTGACCCCCTGGACCAGAGCACGCCAGGCACTCCTGTCTTCCACTGCCTCCCGCAGTCTGGTCAAACTCATGCTGGTAGCTTCGAGAACACTGTCCCACCATCTCGTCCTCTGTCGCCCCCTTCTCCTTGTGCCCTCCATCTTTCCCAACATCAGGGTCTATTCCAGCGAGTCTTCTCTTCTCATGAGGTGGCCAAAGTCTTGGAGCCTCAGCTTCAGGATCTGTCCTTCCAGTGAGCACTCAGGGCTGATTTCCTTAAGAATGGAGAGGTTTGATCTTCTTGCAGTCCATGGGACTCTCAAGAGTCTCCTGGGTTGAAATAAATCTTATGAGGTGGACTAGATATTATCAAGGAACTGTGAACTAGAGATTGGAGTAAGAAAACCTGCTGGAGGGAGGGAGGGAAGTCAGTGCACAGTAGAGGAGGAAGAAAGATAGTTGTAAAAGGATATGAAATATCAGTGTATTTTGTTTGTTTATATGAAATGAAAACCTAATAAAAAGTATATCAAAAAAGAGAGAGAGAGACCGTTCCACTGCCAAACAGCTCTTACTGTCAGAAAGTTCTTCCTGAAGTTTTGCTGGAATCTCCTTTGTTGTAGCTTGAAGCCATGGGTTCGAGTCCTATCCTCCAGAGCAGGAGAAAACCAGCTTGCGCCATGTTCCATGTGACAGCCCTTTGAGATATTTGAAGATGGCTATCACATCTCCTCTTTTTCCAGGCTAAACATACCCAGCTCCTTCAAATGCTCCTCATCAGGCTTGGTTTCTAGACCCTTGATCGTCTTGGTCGCCCTCCTCTGCACATGTTCCAGCTTGTCAACATCCTTCTTAAATTGCATGGCATGAGGGAAGTGGCTAGAGAAAAGCTTTTCTCCTTCTCTCGTAACACAACAAGTCAGGGCAGCTGAATGTTGGATGTCAGGGTGGACAAAAGAAAATACTCCATGCAAAGTTAAACTGTGGAACTCCTTCCTGCAGCGGGCAGTAATGGCTTTAAAAAAGAATTGGATGAATTCATGGAGGAGCAAGAATTCTGCTTGATCAGAAGAAAAAGAAGAAGAAGAGTTTGGATTTGATATCCCGCCTTTCACTCCCTTTTAAGGAGTCTCAAAGTGGCTCACATTCTCCTTTTCCTTCCTCCCCCCCAACACACACTCTGTGAGGTGAGTGGGGCTGAGAGACTTCAGAGAAGTGTGACTGGCCCAAGGTCACCCAGCAGCTGCATGTGGAGGAGCGGGGAAGCGAACCCGGTTCACCAGATTATTATTATTATTATTATTATTATTATTATTATTATTATATAAGTTAACCCCCAGAGCATGAAGGCAAAGGCCTTCCTTGCTGTTTGCTCTCCAGCAAGTGATATTCACAGAAATACTGCTCCTCAGCATGGGGGCTCCATTAACCAGCACAAGTAGTAGCCATTTTCTTCAAGCAAAAGAGGGGGAGACAGAAGGGAGAAGGCTCAAATGCTAGAGCTGCCGGCTTCAAGAATAATGGCTGCCTGCACACTTCTTGTGGGGACATTAGCAAGCTCTAGCAAGCACTTTGCTGACAGAGCTGGGAAGTGGGGAGCCCACACAGAGTTGGAGCAGAATTTGGTATTTGCTGGCTCTTCAGATGGCAACAGGGACGCGGGTGGTGCTGTGGTCTAAACCACTGAGCCTAGGACTTGCCGATCAGAAGGTCGGCGGTTCGAATCCCCGCGACGGGGTGAGCTCCAGTTGCTCGGTCCCTGCTCCTGCCAACCTTGCAGTTCGAAAGCACGTGCAAGTAGATAAATAGGTACCAGTCCGGCGGGAAGGTAAACGGTGTTTCTGTGCGCTGCTCTGGTTTGCCAGAAGCGGCTCCGTCATGCCGGCCACATGACCCAGAAGCTGTACGCCGGCTCCCTCAGCCAATAAAGCGAGATGAGCGCCACAACCCCAGAGTCGGCATGACTGGACCTAATGGTCAGGGGTCCCTTCACCTTTACCTTTACAGATGTAAACACTAGATTCCTTTCAAAACTGTTATCTGGTCCAGGGCAGAAGTAATAATAATTTTATTATTTTTACCCTGCCTATCTGACTGGGTTGCCCCAGCCACTCTGGGTGGCTTCCAACTAATATAAAAGCACAATAAAACATCAAACATTAAAAACTTCCCAATACAGGGCTGTCTTCAGATGTCTTCTGAAAGTCAGATAGCTGTTTAGCTCCTTGACATCTGATGGGAGAGCGTTCCATAGGGAGGGTGCCACCACCGAGAAGGCCCTCTGCCTGGTTCCCTGTAACCTCACTTCTCGCAAGGAGGGAAGTGCCAGAAGGCCGTCGGAGCTGAATGATGGGGGTGGAGATGCTCCTTCAGTAAAACACTAGTCACCTGCTGGCAATCCTGCCAAACCCCTTTGGAACAAGGGTGATAAAGCTCAGATTTTATTGTGCTACCAGCTTCCTAGAGACCTGGGGAATAATGAGCATTTTGCCTTATACCACATGAGACCATTGGTCCACCTATCTCAGTATTGTCTGCACTGACTGGCAGAGGCTCTCCAGAGTTTCGGGCAAGGGACATTTCCTGCCATTCCTGGAGATGCCAGAATTTGAACCTGGGACCTTCTTCATTCAAAGCACAGGCTCCATCACTGTTCTATGGCTTTTACCGCTACCACTTCCTATTACCACTTGCAAGGGACGTGGGTGGCGCTGTGGTCTAAACCACTGAGCCTAGGGCTTGCTGATCAGAAGGTTGGCGGTTTGAATCCCCGCGACAGGGTGAGCTCCTATTGATCTGTCCCAGCTCCTGCCAACCTAGCAGTTTGAAAGCACACCAGTGCAAGTAGATAAATAGGTACTGCTGCGGCGTGACGGTAAATGGCGTTTCCATGCGCTCTGGTTTCCATTGCGGTGTTCTGTTGTGCCAGAAGCGGTTTAGTCCTCCTGGCCACATGACCCAGAAGCTGTCTGCGGACAAACGCTGGCTCCCTCATCCTGAAAGCGAGATGAGTGCCATAACCCCATAGTCGCCTTTGTCAGAACTTAACCATCCAGGGGTCTTTTACCTTTGCCACTTGTATGGGCTACTGCAATTTTCTTGCCAAGATAAGTGAGGGTGTGGAACATGGGACAAGTCAGATGCATCTGCACCCTCACCCACGGGGGGGTGGGGGGCCATGATAGGTGAGGGTGGGGGTGCATCATCAGCCAATGTGAAGCGGCAAAAGCACACAAGTGAGTCAAATAAGATGTTTGAGGCTGTTTAATGGATCAAATAATAGGCGGGGCATGAATAACTTTGATTTAACAAATTGAGAAGGTTATTAAAGATAAAAAGGCCAACAAAATGGAGCAGTATTATTGAGAAGCCAAGTACCGTATTTTTCGCTCCATAAAAAGCACCTGACCATAAGACGCACCTAGTTTTTAGAGGGGGAAAGCAAGAAAAAAATATTCTGCGCAGAGCATGTAAGCGGATCTCGCTTTTCTTGCTTTAAACCCATCCGTCCCTCCTCCCGCTTCTCTGAGAAGCCAGCAGAGCAAAGCAGGATGAGAGGGACAAAGGGAGCCCTTAAAGGGAGCGCGGAGCAGAGCCTGGCAGTGGCATTTGCTGGCTTTTCCGGGAGGTGTGGGAAGGGACAGAGGGCAGCCCGGCAGCCCCTTCTCCCTCCTCGGGGAAAGCCAGCAAGAGCCGCACACATGCTCCGCTCACGCTCATTAAAGGGAACGCTGAGCAGAGCCTCCTGCCTGCAATTGCTCCATAAGACGCATACACATCCCCCCTTACTTTTTAGGAGGGGAAAAGTGTGTCTTATGGAGCAAAAAATACGGTAAGCTAAGTAGGGCCTGTTCTTTTCTCACTGTATGGTAGGAGTGCCTGGGGCAACTCAGCCAGATGGATGGGGTAGTATTAGTATTAGTATTACAGTGGTACCTCGGTTTCAGAACAGTCCTGTTTACGAATGCTTCAGTTTACAAACTCTGCAAAACTGGAAGTAGTGTCTTGGTTTGCGAACTTTACCTCAGTCTAAGAATGGAATCCGAACGGCGGAAGGGCACCAGCGGCGAGAGGCCTCATTAGGGAAAGCGCACCTCAGTTTAAGAACGGTTTCGGTTTAAGAACGGACTTCCGGAATGGATTAAGTTCATAAACCAAAGTACCACTGTGGTATTAGTATTACATCCTCCTTACCCTAAAAAAGACAATAAAATTACGTTGCACAAAAGCTAGAACCCAATGCATACAAAACCATGTATATTAGGGGAAAATTGCATTCCAATGCTGATGAGTTTCCCTGAGGAAAAAGAATATTCACAAGCCAGTGGGGAACTGAATTAAAAATTAAAAATGAGAAACCGAGGGGAATTGAAATGGACAGATTTGGCCCTGGCTGGAGCAGAGTCTTCTGTCAGGCAAGGAGTGAGGAAATGAGCTCCTCGTATCTGTGTTTTCTTTGGCTGGTGGACTGGCCTCTCCGTTGCCTTGATGCTCTTCCTGGGAGGCCGGGGGTGCCATGTCCCTGTGGCTCCTGGTCCCTTAGCATCACAGGACTGGTGGCCTCAAAGTGCTGCAAGGCTGGGGGGTGTGTGTGTCAGCAATCCAACAACATCAGCCGCAGAGAAGCTGACGCACAACAACAAAATTCAGAGCTGACAAGGTCCGCTTTTCCTTGTTGCCGTCAAGTTTGTGGCTAACGCCAACTCTAGGGAGGTGGGCCTGGGAGGATAGCTGAACACATTTCCCGTTAAAACAAAATGAAAAAGCTAATGAGGACAAACCGTGTCGTCCCAGAGCCTGAGCCTTTAAACCTAAAGTTCTTTCCCCTGGGAGATCTTTGGAGCTCAAAAGCCCAAACAAGCATCCTGCTTCTTCATCCAACTTGAGCAAATTGAAAGCCACCAAGAGGCTTGCCCCCGGGCTGGGCTGGCAATCTGCTTCTCTTTGTTTCAGCGAGAACAAAATCCGCCTTTTGAAGTCCACCCCCCCTCCACTTGTTACAAGGGGAATTTCTTCTGTTTAATCCACTCCAGCCTTTAATACCCGACCTGGATCAATCTCCTTGCTTAGATCATGATGGGGCTCATGCCAGCATGGTGGTAGCCTAAAGGTAAGCCCCGCCTCGCTCCCCCTCGCCCCCCCTGGTATTAATGGTCCCAGAGTCTCCAGAATTATCAGCATCTCAACTCCGAGGTCATCCTTCACTTTGAACCCATCACCTGCCCTTTTCCTGAAGAGAGAGGGCACCAAAAACCTGTCCAAATATCAAACAGGTTTAATCCGATTTCAGGAGTCTTAACCTTAAACGGGACTTTCTGTGTTCGGTTAAAATACCAAGAAAAGGTTCCGCATCTTTTACACGTAGTCTGAGACACTTCCTTTCTTTGTAAGCATTAAAAAAATCAACCCCAATGCTTCAGACTACAAGTGAAATTCATGGATGTTGCTCTTTGTTCAGTGGCAAAATCTCCCATGTCAACAGGGCACATATCAGTATATATGCAATCGTATCCAGTTTATTTAGCTACACTAACCTTATCCGAAGGGGATGCAGGTGGCGCTGTGCGTTAAACCACAGAGCCTAGGACTTGCCGATCAGAAGGTCGGCGGTTCGAATCCCCACGGCGGGGTGAGCTCCCGTTGCTCGGTCCCAGCTCCTGCCAACCTAGCAGTTCAAAAGCACATCAAGTGCAAGTAGATAAATAGGTACCACTCCAGTGGGAAGGTAAACGGCGTTTCCGTGCGCTGCTCTGGTTCGCCAGAAGCAGCTTAGTCATGCTAGCCAATGACCCGGAAGCTGTACGCCGGCTCCCTCGGCCAATAAAGCGAGATGAGCGCTGCAACCCCAGAGTCGTCCGCGACTGGACCTAATGGTCAGGGGTTCCTTTACCTTTACCTTTAACCATATCCAAAAACTTGGTTGTGTTGTGTGCTTGCACAACTACCAAGAAAAGCACTTCCAGTGTGGTGTAGTTCTTAAGAGTGTCTGGCTAGAACCTAAGAGACCAGGGTTCAAATTCCTGCTCAGCCATGAAGCTCACTGGGTGACTTTGAGGCAACTGGTGCCTCTCAGCCTAGCCTACCTCACAGGGTTGTTGTGTGGATTAATTGAGGAGGGCACTGAACCATGTACAGTACTTTGAGCTCCTTGGAGGAAAAAGGTGGGGTGGAAATGCAATAAATAAACAAATCATCATGTCCTCTGCATCTGAGTTGCAGTGCCACCCTGAGCCGGGATAGTATTTGGGAGAATCACAGGTCACCCCACTCAAAACTGTCTTCCACCCCAGGAGTGTAGAAACTCAGGTACTGAGGCAGAATGTGGCCCCAGGCCACACCCCTTCTCTGGAGACTACACACATCAAGTGTATTTGTCCAACTGAAGTGTAAACTCTGTTAAAGCCTCTCACTTGCCTCGATGGAGAGAGGGCTGTGTGAGAGTAGAACTAGCCAATTGTACAAACAAAAATTTATACTTGCCCTTTTGCCTCTGGTCCTGCCTGTCCCTGATGTGAGGCTCTCTGTAGGTAGGGCAGAAGGCAAAGCATCCCTTCTGCTGAAAAAGTTTCCCATGCAGATCAGGACACTGGACAGCTCCTCATGAGCTGAGCTATGGAAGGTGTTGTCACAGCGAAAGGCCAAAATTGTCTGAAGAATAGTGGGGTTTTCCCTTCTGTCTCTCTTGAGAGAGTCATTCAAGGCTCCATAGCGGATCCTACAGATTCCATGAAGGTAGAGCAGGAGAAGCTACACCAGAGTAATTTGAGGATGATGAGGAAGGCCGAGGTGGTATAGAACAGGCTGTGACAACCTCTTCCACAGCTCCGCATAAAGCTGTCCAGGGTGCTGATCTGCCATGCCTTGACCTGGCCTGATTCTGCTGGAATAGGCTCTGTTTATAACTTCTGCTTTGCTTGTAAGTCCCAAACATAGGAGCCAACTCCTAGAGGCTGAAGGGACCCCGCCCCCACTAAAATATTTGAGGGGGCTGAGACCCCCCCAAAAAAAGTTAATGGGCATTATTATTCAAATATTGTGTGTGTCTCATAGCATGTGATCAATTAGGGGGCAATATTTTATTCATGTTGGAACCCCTGAACCCAGACCCAAACCCAACCCAACAATATTCAACGCAAAAAAACCAAAAAACTTTTATGACTTGTTAGATGCCAACAAAGGTCCGTCTAGTTCAAGCTATGGTTTTCCCAGTAGTGATGGATGGAAGTGAGAGCTGGACCATAAAGAAGGCTGATCGCCGAAGAATGGATGCTTTTGAATTCTGGTGCTGGAGGAGACTCTTGGAAATCCCATGGACTGCAAGAAGATCAAATCTATCCATTCCTGGGGAAGTTGGCCCTGAGTGCTCACTGGAAGAACAGATCCTGAAGCTGAGGCTCCAATACTTTGGTCACCTCATGAGAAGAGAAGACTCCCTGGAAAAGACCCTGATGTTGGGAAAGATGGAGGGCACAAGGAGAAGGGGACGACAGAGGACGAGATGGTTGAACAGTGTTCTCGAAGCTACCAGCATGAGTTTGACCAAACTGCGGGAGGCAGTGGAAGACAGGAGTGCTTGGTGTGCTCTGGTCCAGGGGGTCACGAAGAGTCGGTCACGACTAAACGACAACAAAGTCCACTTAAAGCAGAGTTGAGCTCTATCACCAGATCCCTAGGGATCTTCTGCTACCACTCTCAGGACTCATCTTCACTTCTGCTTGTCCATTCTTTGTAGGCACAGATGAGAGCGGTTTTCTGTTTGCCCCACTGTTTCCCCTCGGAAAACTCATTCTTTAGTGCTGAATCGGAGCAAACGTCTATCTGTGGAAAACCTGGTTGACGTCTGTGCCAATTCAGTGGTAAAGATTGGGTTTTCTGGAGGTGGGGAAGCAGTGGGACAATTAGAAGTCTGCATAAGCCCTTGGTGTTTGCCCCTGCAGCCTCTTATCCCTCATCAGGCCCACTTCAATGCAACAGGATGACATCCTCTTATATGGAGAAGTTACAACAGGATATTGTGTGGGATGCATCTAACCAGCCCCATCAGCAGAAGACCTGCACAAGGACTTTCCCCCCTCCCCTTTCCCCCATATCCTCTGGTAGCATTGGGGGGGGGGGATCAGAACAGTGTGTGAAGGGTGGAGAGAAGGGGGAATGATTCAACTCGGCAAACAGGAATGCTTGTGCAGACGGCTTGTTTGTTGCGGTTCGATGGTCTGGCGCGATGGCTAGAGTGTTGGTCTTAGGACTTGGGAGACCAGGGTTCGAATCCCCGCATGGAGCTCACTGGGTGACCTTGGGACGGTTGCTGCCCAACCGTGCTGTTGTGAGGAGGGCGAGAAACCTGGATATGCCACCTTGAACTCCTTTGAAGAAAATGTGGGATAGAACTGCCATTATATAAATAAAGGCCCCACAGATCTTCTGCCTCTGGTCCCAACCCCTATTGGCATGAAAGTTCCCTATGGGGCAATGGGGCCCTTGGGTGGGGAAAGTTCCCCAACCCCTGCTCTAGATGTTTCTGGAGTGCAGGGAGGTTAATAAATAGAAAGGTTAACAACAACAACAAGACCCTTCTTTGGCCCATCGGCTTTTGCCCTTTTCCCTCGAATTCACAATCCTGGCAGAGCTTCCTGTCAGCTGTTGCCGAAAGAAGACTTTTCTGCCCCCGGCTGTTTCGCCAAGCCTCTCCATTTGGCCCGCAGGAGGCCTTGGTAAGTAAATGAAGAAGCGCCTTCCGACGGCGTGAAATTAGTAACCCTCCATTAGCTCCAGAAATAAGTCTGCGATTCATGAGGGTCATTGCACCGCCATTTATCAAAATGAGCTTTTCCTCGAATTAGCTTCCCTGCGCCTCCTTGACAATTGGAACTCTCCTAAATATCGAAATAAATCCAGTAGCCACTCAGAACTCGGCATTCCTAATGCATCTTCCGGAACCCGCTGGCTGGTTTGAAACGCTCTTCCCCCCGCCCGCCGCAACACCCCCGTCCTCCTTATTCTTAACTAAATACCTATTATATTAATGTTTAAAATCCATTTAAGTTCATCAGGGGTGGCTTTGCCAAAGGACATGACTTTACTTGGTGTAATTAGATGATGCATTGCCCCCTAGTGGTGGATCACGCTTGCAGGGGAAGCTGTGACTTAAATTGGATGATCCTTTGGTGGGGGAAGGCTGATTGCAAAACAGAAGGGGAATTATGGTTGCTGGTGGGGAGCTGCGAGATAGAGAGACGGAGATGTATGTATACCTGCAAGTTTAATGTAAACATGCCCAGGCTAAGCAGCAGCTGTTTCTGGTAGAAGGAGAAGCAGATTAAGGCCAGCCTGTAGAATAGCATCATTCAACAGGGATGACGGTGGCTCCTGACTTGGCAGGAAAGCGAGGAGCACTTCGAACTGTAGATCAGTGGCAGAGCATCTCCAGGTAGGGAGAACCCCTGCCTGAAACCCTGGAAGAGGCACTGCCAATCAGGGAATAATAATAGTTGTTGTTGTTGTTGTTGTTGTTGTTGTTGTTGTTATTTATGCCCCGCCCACCTGGCTGGGTTTCCCTAGCCACTATTGGAGGCTTCCAACAGAATATTAAAAGTAGAATCAAACATTAAAAACTTTTCTAAACCGAGCTGCCTTCAGATGTCTTCTAAAAGTCAGATAGTTGTGTATTTCCTTGACATCTGATAGGAGGGCATTCCACAGGGCGGGTGCCACTACCAAGAAGGCCCATTGGTTTGGTTTGGTTTGGTTTCCTGGAGATCCCCAAAGCATAGCACATAGACGTGTCTTTGTCTCCACGGCTTCCAGCATCAGTCAAACTCACACTCCCAACTCTCCCTTGTTGTCCTCTTGTTCTTCATCCAAGGATGTCGTGGTGTTTCCATTTGTTTATATGGCCAAAGAGCTCACTCTTTACCAAAGGAATCTTCCTCCGATAGATTCTAGGCTCCCATATGCAGAATCACAGGTTTGGAAGGGACTAGTGCAGCGGTTCTCAACCTGTGGGTCCCCAGATGTTGTTGGACTACAACTCCCAACATCCCTGAGCGCTGGCCTTGCTAGCTAGGGATGATGGGAGTTGTAGTCTAACAACATCTGGGGACCCACAGGTTGAGAAAGGCTGGACTAGTGGGTGCCATTCGGACTGAGGAGCCAAACCAATAATAACACTGACAATGGGTTCTGTGAATATTCCATCAGCACAAGGATTTCTGCTTCTGCAACAGAGTATTCTGCTTTCCTCCCATAAATTGGTTCAAGGGTTCCCCTAATCCTCTGGAGCAGAGTTGGGGGGGAGGAGGAGGGAAAGTCCCTTGGCCCAAGTGGAAATTCTTGCACTGATAGGATGTGGCAGTTGAATACCACCCAATATTCAACTAGATGGTCACAGAATCGTGGAATTGTAGAGTTTCAAGGGACCACGAGAGTCATCTAGACCAGTGTTTCCCAACCTTGGGCCTCCAGCTGTTTTTGGACTACAACTCCCATCATCCCTAGCTAGCAAGACCAGTGGTCAGGGATGATGGGAATTGTAGTTCAAAAACAGCTGGAGGCCCAAGGTTGGGAAACACTGATCTAGACCAAACTCTTGCAATGTAGGAATCTTTTGCCTAGGGTCTCATCCAGATTGGCCCCACACACCAGAAACAAAACAATACAGAGAAATAAAATAAAACAGGCACCTTTTATCATATGTGGTGGAAATGTAAGGTAATAAAATAATTTTTGGAAATGATATATAAGGAGTTGAGAAAAATGTTTAAAATAACCTTTTCTTTAAAAACCTGAAGCCTTCCTTTTAGGAATTCCAGGTGCCGAAATCCTAAGGGAGCAGAAATCTATTTATGTGTGTGACCACAGCAGCATGGATGTTATTGGCCCAGAGATGCAAAGAAGATAAAGTCCTTACCAGAGAAGAATGGCAGATCAAGTTGATGGATTATGCCAAAATGACCGGAAGAATCAGAAATCAGGAAGACCGACATTTTTATAAGGAATGTGGAAAGTTTATAACTTATCTTAAAAACCATTGTAAACAGTTAAAATCATTAGTAGGATTGGAATATCACTTATAGTCTACTGGTGAATTTTCGACACAGTGGAGAGGTAAGATACTTGGATTGTCGTAAAAGATGCAAGAGAAAATGATTAACAACAGGACCCACAAAGGGGAGGAAGGAAGTCCAAAAGATTCCTAGGAATCTTGTTTTATGTTGTAAGTTGGATAATGTGACTGTAAAATTTTAATTTGAAAAATCAAATCATTTGAGAGAGAGAGAGAGAGAGAGAGAGAGAGAGAGAGAGAGAGAGAGAGAGAAATAAAATAAACAGCAACAACAAAGAGTACCGTATGTCAGGGCAGTTTTGATTCCTTGACGCACACTTACACCAACAGCATCTCAAAGGTTTGTTTGGACTGAATGGGCGAATGATGAGCAGGCAGGCAGCCAGTAAGAGCTGTTTGTAGAAATCTATGGTGCAAATCAGCCTTAAGGAAATCAGCCCTGAGTGCTCATCGGAAGGACAGATCGTGAAGCTGAGGCTCCAATAATTTGGTCACCTCATGAGAAGAGAAGACTCCCTGGAGAAGACCCTGATGTTGGGAAAGATGGAGGGCACAAGGAGAAGGGGACGACAGAGGACGAGATGGTTGGACAGTGTTCTCGAGGCTACCAACATGAGTTTGACCAAACTGTGTGAGGCAATGGAAGACAGGAGTGCCTGGCGTGCTCTGGTCCATGGGGTCACGAAGAGTCGAACACGACTAAACAAACAACAACATGGTGCAAATCGCATTTCAAATGCTGTATGCAGTTCTGGTCCCCTCACCTCAATAAGCATACTACAGTGGTAAAGGTAAAGGTAAAGGTAAAGGTAAAGGTACCCCTGCCCGTACGGGCCAGTCGTGTCCGACTCTAGGGTTGTGCGCTCATCTCACTTAAGAGGCCGGGGGCCAGCGCTGTCCGGAGACACTTCCGGGTCACGTGGCCAGCGTGACAAAGCTGCTCTGGCGAGCCGGCACCAGTGCAGCACACGGAAACGCCGTTTACCTTCCCGCTATAAAGCGGTACCTATTTATACTTGCACTTAGGGGTGCTTTCGAACTGCTGGGTGGGCAGGAGCTGGGACCGAAAGACGGGAGCTCACCCCGCCGTGCGGATACTACAGTGGTACCTCGGGTTAAGTACTTAATTCGTTCCAAAGGTCTGCTCTTAACCTGAAACTGTTCTTAACCTGAAGCATCACTTTAGCTAATGGGGCCTCCCACTGCTGCCGCACCGCTGGAGCACGATTTCTGTTCTCATCCTGAAGCAAAGTTCTTAACCTGAAGCACTATTTCTGGGTTAGCGGAGTCTGTAACCTGAAGCGTATGTAACCTGAGGTACCACTGTATAGAGTTAGCAAATGTTTGAAAAAGAACAGAGAAAGTGGACAGAGTAAAGTTTTTCTCCTTCCGTCATAACACTAGAACTTGTAGAAATCCAATGAAGCTGAAGGTTAGAAGATTCCGGATGGATAAAATAAAGTACATCTTACATTTTACACTGTAAAATGTACATTGTAAAATGCATAATTTTCTATTAGCATGGGAAACAAAAGATGAGCTAGTTAAAGCTTCAGTGACGCACTAGGCAATAGGATATTGACACAATATAGACTTAAACCTTTGGGAGAAACTTTGGAAGTATGGTTTGAAATTTACTGTATGTTATTCACTGAAAGATGGGTGCATGGGTGGTGCTGTGGGTAAAACCTCAGCACCTAGGACTTGCCGATCGCATGGTAGGCAGTTCGAATCCCCGCAGCGGGGTGAGCTCCCATCATTCGGTCCCAGCTCCTGCCCACCTAGCAGTTCGAAAGCACCCTTAAGTGCAAGTAGATAAATAGGTACCGCTTTCTAGCGGGAAGGTAAACGGCGTTTCTGTGTGCTGCCCTGGTGCCGGTTCACCAGAGCAGCTTCGTCACGCTGGCCACGTGACCTGGAAGTGTCTGCGGACAGCGCCGGCTCCTGGCCTCTTAAGTGAGATGGGCGCACAACCCTAGAGTCGGACATGACTGGCCCGCACGGGCAGGGGTACCTTTACCTTTACCTTTATTCACTGAAAGAGAATTATATGAAGATGATTCATATATGGTATTTAACACCGAGCAGGTTGGCCAAGATGTATAAATCAGAATCTCATATGTGTTGGCAATGTAAAGAATGGGAGGTACTTTTTTCATGTAAAAGGGTAAAAGAATATTGAGAAATGGTTTATAATGAGCTGAAAAAAAATGTTTAAAATAACTTCCCCCCAAAATACCGAATTCCTTTTTGTTAGGAATAATCCGGACAGAAATTCCCAGATATCAGATAAATTTATTTATGTATGCCACAACGGCAGCTCAAGTTTTGTTAGCCGAAATCTGGAAAGTGAAAGAGGTCTCAGGTGAAGAGGACTGGCAACTTAAGGTGTTAGAATATGCAGAACTTGCAGGTTTAACATATAAAATAAGAGAGCAAGAAGATCATATATTTAAAGAAGAGTGGAAAATATTTAGTGACTATAAGGGAAATAACTGTACCAGCTGAAAACACTGGCCGCATTGAGATAAAACCAACAGTGTAATTATTGTTTGAGGGATGTAAAAATGGAGAACTGGCAAAAAAATAATAATTGTAAAACATGAAGGAAGAGAAGGTAAATAAAATGAACCAAGGAAGGAGAGAGAGGGAAGTCGCTGGATATTTAATGGTAAGTAAAACGTTTGTTTTGTTTGTAAAATTGAAAATTCAATAAAAATTCTTTTTTTAAAAAAGCAGGTCTTCATGCAGTGGATAGTTACTGTATTTTTCGCTCTATAAGACACACCAGACCACAAGGTGCACCTAGTTTTTGGAGGAGGAAAACAAGAGAAAAAAAATATTCTGAATCTCAGAAGCCAGAACAGCAAGAGGTGAAAGCAGCAATCCCTCTTGCTGTTCTGGCTTCTGTGATAGCTGCGCAGCCTGCATTTGCTCCATAAGACGCGCGCACACATTTCCCCTTACTTTTTAGGAGGGAAAAAGTGAGTCTTATAGAGCAAGAAATACGGTATATTGTGGAACTTGCTCTCACAGGAGACAGTGATGGCCATCAACTTAAATGTATTGTTATGCACCACCCCAATTTCCACAAGCAGAGCTTGCTTACCAGAGTCTGTGTTCCTTTTGGGGACAATGAGGCAAAACAGCAACTGCGGTGTCTTTATGATATTTGGTTTTCTTGTATCTACAACCTGCACCTAGATGGAGGGATTGCAGGGAAGATCCGAAACCAGGAAGATCAAGTATTTTCTAAAGACTAGAATAAATTTGCAATTTATTTAAAAGACCACTGTAAACAGATAAAATCTTTGGCATGGATGTAAAGACACTTGTGATGTGAAATTTGTTATGGCAATTATGGTTATATAACAGATAGATAAGGGTAAAATGCAGTAAATTTAATCTTAGATGGAACCCATGGAGAGAGGTTGGTCTAAGGGTTTGAAATAACTCTGTATTTTAATATTTGAAATGGTTTTGTTTTTTATGTATAATTTTTTAGGAATTGCAGAACATTTACATCTTATGAGGCTTCCCCATTAAGCGCAGCATTGGATTCACAGGACAGCAAAGAGCCGTCTTTGTGTCTCTTTGTTCCAGCCTATCACAGAATTGTAGAGTTGGAAGGGACCCCAAGGGTCATCTAGTCCAACCCCCTTTAATGCAGGAATCTCAGCTGAAGCATCCATGACAGATGGCCAGCCAACCTCTGCTTAAAAACCTCCAAGGATGGAGAGTCCATAACCTCCCAAGGGAGACCATTCCCCTGTCAAACAGCTCTTACTGTCAGAAAGTTCCCCCCTATGTTCTTGTAACTTGAAGCCCTTTGTTCGTGTTTTTCCCTCCAGAGCAGGAGAAAATAAGCTTGCTCCATCCTCCATCTGGACGTTTATTATTTGTTTACAGATAGTTGCCTTGGGGACATTATCTTAGAATCATAGAATCATAGAGTTGGAAGAGACCGCAAGGGCCATCGAGTCCAACCCCCTGCCAAGCAGGAAACACCATCAGAGCACTCCTGACATATGGTTGTCAAGCCTCTGCTTAAAGACCTCCAAAGAAGGAGACTCCACCACACTCCTTGGCAGCAAATTCCACTGTCAAACAGCTCTTACTGTCAGGAAGTTCTTCCTAATGTTTAGGTGGAATCTTCTTTCTTGTAGTTTGGATCCATTGCTCCGTGTCCGCTTCTCTGGAGCAGCAGAAAACAACCTTTCTCCCTCCTCTATGTGACATCCTTTTATATCCTTTTACATTTCTCCCTGTTAAAATTCATCGTGTTTGTTTTGGCCCAGTTCTCTAATCTGTCAAGGTCGTTTTGAAGTGTGATCCTGTCCTCTGGGGTGTTAGCCACCCCTCCCAGTTTGGTGTCATCTGCAAATTTGATCAGGATGCCCTTGAGTCCATCATCCAAGTCGTTGATAAAGATGTTGAATAAGACCGGGCCCAAGACAGAACCCTGTGGCACCCCATCTTGTGACAATTGCAATAGTCACTGCATCACCACCCAGTTCTTTGCTTTATTGCCATCTTCCCTGTGACAGCCCTTGAAGATGGCTCTCATATCTCCTCTCAGTCTCCTCTTTTCCAGGCTAAACATACCCAGCTCCTTCGACCGTTCCTCATCAGGCTTTGTTTCCAGATCCTTGATCCTCTTGGTTGCCCTCCTGTGAACATGTTCCAACATCCTTCCTAAATTGTGCTGCCCAGAATTGGACACAATATGCCAGGTGTGGTCTGTCATTGCCAGCTCACTTGGCGTTCTGCCTCCCACCTTCTCCTTCTTGCTGCTAACTGCTTCCAATGGCCTCTCCCCAGCCTACATCATTCAAAGTTGAAGCCCTAAGCCTGTCCTTTCCCTATGCCTACTAACACCCAGCAAAGAAGGGGACCCACTCCCCCTTGCCTGGCAGCCTTGCCCTCTGATGGTTTCCCTGATGGGCCATTGCTAGCCTTTGTCCCCTACTAATGGCCCATGGACTGCAATATCCATTCTTAAGGAAATCAACTCTGAGTGCTCACTGGAAGGACAGATCCTGAAGCTGAGGCTCGAATACTTTGGCCACCTCATGAGAAGAGAAGACTCCCTGGAAGAGACCCTGATGTTGGGAAAGATTGAGGGCACAAGGAGAAGGGGACAACAGAGGACGAGATGGTGGGACAGTGTTCTCAAAGCTATGAACATGAGTTTGACCAAACTGCGGGAGGCAGTGGAAGACAGGAGTGCCTGGCCCAGGGGGTCACGAAGAGTCGGACACGACTAAACGACTAAACAACAACAACAATGAACCATCCAGCGAGCTCTGCAGAGCAGGCTTGTCTTGTCAGCATAGCTAAATCCAAATCTGTGTTTGGCAAAGTTTAATCAAACCTTGATCAATTCTAACTTTTACTAAATCACAACACTTTTGTGACTAACACATTTAATTAATACAATAATAACTTACATGGCTTTGAAAGCAGATTCATGGAGGAGAAGGCTATCAATGGCTACTAGTCAGAATGGCTCGGCTCTGCCTCCACAGTTAGAGGCAGTAATGCATCTGAATACTAGTTGCTGGAAAGCACAGGAAGGGAGAGGGGTCTTGTGTTTGAATCCTGATTGCAGTTTTCCCACAGGGATCTGGTCGGCCACTGTGAGAACAGGATGCTGGACAAGATGGGCCACTGGCCTGATTCAGCAAGGGGTAGGTCAGTATCGTGTGGCAGGCTCAGTTCTCGCAAGGCTGCTTTTGCAGCCTCACACTTGTCTGCCCATAATTCAGGAACTGTTGGCCAGGGGGAGACATTGTTGGGAGAGGAATCACTCCCTTTTTGCCATAGGTGGCCTGCCACTGGTGCAAGCTCCATTCGGGACTCCTGAATAGAGCTAAAGAAACAGACATTCGTATTCTCCAAACGTTTGAGTCCCTCTGCAAATATTCACATGGAATAAAGGAGCCCAGGTAGGACAGGATTTCTCCACTAAGAGATTCCCCGCCCATCTTTAATTACACTCGTACCTTGTTTTGCCACCGGGATCCATTCTGGAGCCCCGGCCGCTAGCCAAAAAGGACGCAGGGCAAAGTGCCGCGTCTGCGCGTGGAGTAGTTTACGCTTCTGTGCATGTACGAGCGGCAAACCCAGAAGTAACTCCGGGTTTGCTGTGGACGTGGAACGGATGCTAGACGAGGCGGACGTTCGCGGAGGTATTACTGTATTTCTGTTTCCCTGAATGATCTTTCTGAAACTGTGGTGTTGTGTGCCACCTTAAACCTTTGTGCGCCACCTTCTGCCCAACTTCTCTCACTATCCACACATTTTCCTTTCTTTGCCTTTTGGCCAGAAGATGGCAGCAATACTTTATTTTTCCCTTTATGGCCAATTCATTCCTGACTTAATTTGTCTGATCCAGTTTAGGCTGCCGCTGGGGAATTGCTTGTTCAAATGCTCTCACTCCATGCACATGGAGAACCAACATACTTGGGAGAAGAGCCATGCCAGATATTTCATCCCTGACATACTAGCTTTCTTTGTACATATATATAAAAGGGGACATTTGAAACATTCAGAATGTGTGAAGTGTAAAGTGCGGTGTAGTGGTTGAAAGTGGCAGACTAGGACCTGGGGTTCAAATCCCCATTCAGCCATGAAACTCTCTGAGTGACCTTACAGGGTTGTTGTGGAATTAAATGAGGAGGGGAAGAGCCATCTACTTCACCTTGAGATCCTTGGCGAGAAGGTGGGATAAGGTAAAGGTAAAGGGACCCCTGACCATTAGGTCCAGTCGTGGCCAACTCTGGGGTTGCGGCGCTCATCTCGCTTTATTGGCTGAAGGAGCCAGCATACAGCTTCCGGGTCATGTGGCCAGCATGACTAAGCCGCTTCTGGTGAACCAGAGCAGCGCACAGAAACGCCGTTTACCTTCCCGCCGGAGTGGTACCTATTTATCTACTTGCACTTTGACGTGCTTTTGAACTGCTAGGTTGGCAGGAGCAGGGACCGAGCAACGGGAGCTCACCCCGTCACGAGGATTCAAACTGCTGACCTTCTGATTGGCAAGTCCTAGGCTCTGTGGTTTAACTCACAGCGCCACCCGCGTCCCTGAAGTTGGGATATAAATGCAATAAGTAAGTAAGTAAGTTCAAGACGGTTTCCAGCCTTTACTACTTTTAGCACACCTGAATTAGTAACATGCACTAGTACTAAATGAGGCTATGGCATATTTTGCAGCAGGCCTTACAGCACATCCTGGGAAATTTAGGTTTTGCACGGTTAAAGTGTATTAAAGAGCTCCATAGCCCTAGTACAACAATTCCACTTTTTAAAAGGAACGGAAAGGCATTGAAAAGTGTGGGATGAACGAACGACTAACAGGAAGATGCATAAACACCCTGCAAACGAATTGGAGCAAATGCTCAGTAAAGGCCGGATGAAATCCAACTTCCTCTTAAGCTTTGTGCAACCAAATCGGGACGAACGATCAATGAATAGGCAATCTGGAGGCGCTCCCACCGCTTCCCAAAGGATCACTGTGGGCGACACTTTGCGCTAAGTGCATGAAATCCAGCGAGAGAGCACTAGACGCTTTCCAGCAAGTGCGTGGCTCTAAGTTAGTCTTTATCTGCTTCTCATCCTGCCAACCTTTACCGCCCCCCTCCAGCTGTCCCTAGGTGCTTTTCACCTGCTATGAAAGTCGCTTTTGCCCGGCTGACAGCAGAACTGTAATACCTGGCGTGGGGGGTGGGGGTCATCGGAGATCTCTCTCGCCTCCTCCTGCAGTGCTTGAGCTTTGAGTCACCCAGCAGAGTTATTTGGCGGTACAGTCATACCTCGAGTTACAGCCGCTTCAGGTTGCGTTTTCTGGGTTGTGGACCGCTAAAACCCAGAAGTACCGTTACTTCCGGGTTTCGGCGGGCGCACATGTGCAGGGTGCAAAATTGCACTTTGCTCATGCACATGTGTGCCAAATTGCAACCCGTGCATGAGCAGACATGGGTTGCGAACGCTGCGGGTTGTGAATGTGCATCCCGCACGGATCACGTTCGCAACCCGAGTGTCCAGTGTGGATGCAGGGCAGACAAACTGAGCATCCTCCTTGCAGGGCACGTCACTGGTTCCTGGGACTCACTGTCACAAGGTGGGGTAATGGCCACTGACCAGGATCTCTTTAAAGGGGATGAGACAAGGTCACATTCCACTGATGGGTATGAGCCACAAGGACATAAGAAGAGCCCAAAGACTCATCTAGCCCAGCATCCGGTTCTCACAGTGGCCAACTGCAAGCAAGTTCTGAGTGCAATAGCCCTCTCCACTCCTGCGGTTCCCAACAACTGGTATTCAGCCACTGAAAGCCTTCTCCTCCACCATGAATTTTCCCAGTTCTCTTCCAAAACCGTCCAGGTTGGTGGCCATCACTGCCTCTTATGGGAACTATGAGCCAACCTTCCAACATTTGGCTCCATAGGATTGTTTAAGAATAATTATTTACTTGTTACTGAAATGGCGAATGCCTAAATGTGTATTGGTAACTCTGGGGGAATTCCACTGCAGGGTTCTAAGGCACTCTGAGCTTTAACTGAGTTGATCATGAACTATTGCTGTTTTCTGCTAGCTAACACGGGAGTGTTTAACCTCCCAGTTTGGTGCAGATGACCTAGTGTGACGCGGCAGAGCAAACAGTGTGACGCGGCAGCTAAAAAAGCCAATGCAATTCTGGGCTGCATCAATAGGAGTATAGCATCTCGATCAAGGGAAGTAATAGTGCCACTGTATTCTGCTCTGGTCAGACCTCAGCTGGAGTACTGTGTCCAGTTCTGGGCACCACAGTTCAAGAAGGACACGGACAAACTGGAACGTGTCCAGAGGAGGGCAACCAAAATGGTCAAAGGCCTGGAAACGATGCCTTATGAGGAACGGCTAAGGGAGCTGGGCATGTTTAGCCTGGAGAAGAGGAGGTTAAGGGGTGATATGATAGCCATGTTCAAATATATAAAAGGATGTCACATAGAGGAGGGAGAAAGGTTGTTTTCTGCTGCTCCAGAGAAGCGGACATGGAGCAATGGATCCAAACTACAAGAAAGAAGATTCCACCTAAACATTAGGAAGAACTTCCTGACAGTAAGAGCTGTTCGACAGTGGAATTTGCTGCCAAGAAGTGTGGTGGAGTCTCCTTCTTTGGAGGTCTTTAAGCAGAGGCTTGACAACCATATGTCAGGAGTGCTCTGATGGTGTTTCCTGCTTGGCAGGGGGTTGGACTCGATGGCCCTTGTGGTCTCTTCCAACTCTATGATTCTATGATTCTATGATTCTATGATTCTAACCTTAGATCACATGAGAGGTATTGAATTGCCAAGTCGCCATCTTGGAAGGGTGGTGGCCAGAGTGTCCTTTGTTCTCTGAGAGAGTGAGGATGCAAATGAAGCTTTCTAAGAGCACACAGCCTCAGGCAGGATGCAGAATGTGGGGAGAAACAGACCTCTGCTTCTAGGTCTGTTTGGAGTATTTCATATTTTGTAAGGCGCTGAGCCTGTGCCTTGGACCGGCATGTGTCTTACGGAACTGGTTGGATCTAACATTTGATGCTTTTGTTTTGAAGAAAGTTCTGCAAGCAGAGTTTTAACTGAACAATGTTTCGTTTGCAAAAAGGAGTCAGTTTTCATGCATCCAGTTGCTTTAAACTGTGCAATATTAATACCCCTAAGTTCTAGAGTTAGGAGATAGGGAGAAAAACCACTCTCTGTCCTCTTTCTCCGCAAAATAAAAAAAATCCCTTCCAGTAGCTCCTTAGAGACCAACTAAGTTTGTTATTGGTATGAGCTTTCATGTGCATGCACACTTCTTCAGATACTCTTTCTCCGCATTATACATAATTTGACGCACCCTCTCTCATGTCACCTCTTACTTGGCTGTTCTCTAAAGAGCCCCCCAATACAGCAACCTCTCCTCAGAGGGGAGACATTGCAGTCCCTGGATCAATGTGGCAGCCCTTTGCGGCACAAGGAGCTCCTGCGAAAGGTGGGCAATTTTCTCACAAACCCTTTCAGTGGGAAATGTGAGCTATTTCGGCGGAGGCCAGACAGATATCTGCCAGGGATGCTACAGTTGCACCCTGAGTCACAGGAGGCTCCGTTCAATGACCTCCCGGCTCCCTTCCAAGCGCTATGATTTCCATGAATCCTGTTTAATCCGGGGGGGGAGGGGGGAATATCCCTTTGCTCTCAGCTGTTTGGAAAACACTGGGCTAACCAATATGGCCGTTTGTGTTCAAAGGTTAAAGGTAAAGGTAAAGGGACCCCTGACCATTAGGTCCAGTCGTGACCGACTCTGGGGTTGTGGTGCTCATCTCGCTTTATTGGCCAAGGGAGCCGGCGTACAACTTCCGGATCATGTGGCCAGCGTGACTAAGCCGCTTCTGGCGAACCAGAGCAGCACAGGGAAACGCTGTTTACCTTCCTGCTGGAGCGGTACCCATTTATCTACTTGCACTTTGACGTGCTTTCGAACTGCTA
Organism: Podarcis gaigeae; assembly: GCF_964106915.1. Classification (NCBI taxonomy): domain Eukaryota; kingdom Metazoa; phylum Chordata; class Lepidosauria; order Squamata; family Lacertidae; genus Podarcis; species Podarcis gaigeae. The sequence continues at coordinate 7,204,376 of NC_139678.1, forward strand.
GGTGGGCAGGAGCAGGGACCGAACAACGGGAGCTCACCCCGTCGCGGGGATTCGAACCGCCGACCTTCTGATCGGCAAGTCCTAGGATCTGTGGTTTAACCCATAGCGCCACCCGCGTCCCAAAGGTTAGATGTGGGGAAATGCAAAAATTTAGAGTAAAAGTCACTTAGGAAAAACAGGTGCTTTCCACGGCGTGGGTGGGTTGGACAAAAACGCCTTGCAGACTTCAGGCATGGGGAGGAAGGTGGGGGGGGGGAGGAGAAAAAAATGTTTGCAGGGGTAAAGATAGACTTGGGATCTGAGACAGGAGGTGGGGGCGGGCTATGGAAGAGCAGGAAATTTGGTCTGGGTGGGAGATTCTCCTTCCTTCCATTGTCTCTTCCTCCTCTCTGGCAGGCCTCTCATGCGTCACGCTTGCCCTCTAAAAAATAACCTTCCATCCGAGGTCATTTCCTTCCTCCGTTGCAATCGGCAGATACCAAAGCGGTGGCACCAAGGCACTGCGGGGGGAGCCCCAGGTGCGTAAAGGTTGCCTGGGGAGGGAGGCACCCGCAGCAATCAAAATAAAGACAGCCCCCAGGCCCACCCAGGCCTTGGGTGGTCTTGAGAAAAGCCCTGCTTGTTTAAGTGATCTGGCTACCGGGAGCCTGTCAGGGTATGTTTTTTTCACCAGTGTTTGCTGAGAGAAAGGCTGTTTTGATGGGATTTCCAGATTAGCTAGGAACAGGTGTTGGCAGGAACCAGCCCCCCTGAGGAAAGCCTTTGAGGAAGTTTTCAGGACCTATCTTCTTGACCTGTTTTTGAGACACGGCATTTCTTTCTCAAGGATGGTCGGATCCGACAGAAGACACGCTTGCGGTTCCCTGAGCCTCGCAGCTCAAAAATTACCGTCTTCCCTCAGCCGATCTCTGTCCCCACCCCCCAAAAGCCGAACTGAAAATAAGTTGTGTTTTACTGCTGCCGATTACTGCCGTTGGTAACTTTAGAATTCTATTTTAGAGGATTTGTCACAGTACTGCACACCATCATGAGAAAGGCAGGATATGAATGCCATAAATAAAAATGAAATAATAAATAAATAAAAATGCTCAGTTGCTTGGCATTCACTGGCTTTTCCATTTCAAGTGAATGCAGAAATCAAAACACATCCAGATCCTTTAATGTTCAAAAGCTATAGGCTCCTTGGCATCTCTTAATTTATTTCTCTTATCTTATCTATCTTTGTGGCCACATAACGTACTGTAGCTCTCCTACAATTTTGACTTCACCCCCAAAGGCAGACGCCTCCATTGTCTCACACAGTTTTGCCATCAACAAAACTGTCAAACGTTAAATACCATTGCATGTCACACCGATCTGCCCTGCCAAATACTATATACCATTGCATGCCCATTATCAAATGCTCTCAAATACTATCGCGTGTCATCCCTCAAATATTCAGGTACTAATATAATAAATGTAAAATCATTTATGAAATCACTCTGAGCTGCAGGGTCTCCTTCTATGCATTTAATTGTTGAATGGAATTCCATGCCACGGCCACTGATATAGATGGCTTTGAAAGAGGATTAGTCAAATTTGTAAAGGATATGGCAAATAGCCAGAATGACTAGATGGAAATTCCTGATTCAGAGGCAGCTGAAGCTCTGAAGAGCAGTTGTGACACAAACACAGGAGAGACTGTTGTGTCATATCCTGCTTGCAGGCCTTCTAAAAGCACCTGACTGGGTTATTTGACGTTGCGCTGGGAACCTGGATGTTGGATTTGATAGGCCTTTGGGTCTGAACCAGCAGGGCTCTTCTTAACATTCCATTGCACGTCAAGCTCTCAAACACACTGAAAAATCAAATGTTTAAATTAAATATCCCAGTGCATAAGAATTGCATCCATTCCAAGATGGCGGCACTTTCATGCACTGCGGCTCTGAGCTCCCAATACTTCACCTACTCATGCACAAAACTGGCAATACAACCCAGGTGGTTAAGAAAGCCCAACAGAGACTCCATCTCCTCAGAGTATTGTGGAAGAACGATGTCAATCAACATTTGATGATCTCCTTTTACCAGTCAACAACAGAAACTGTCCTTTCATACTGCATCACGGTATGGTACGCTGGTTTGACATCATCTGATAGGAAGTGCCTACAGAGAGTGGTGAATACAGCACAAGATATTATGTGCTGTCCCGTGAATCCACTGGATGAAATAGCAGAAGAACGTTGCCTCAGGAGAGTGAGGAAAATTCTCAGGGATGATTATTCACACCCTGGCTGGCACTTTCTTGATCTCCTGCCCTTGGGCAGAAGATATAGAAGCATGATTAGTCGCACCAACAGGGTAAAGAACAGCTTCTATCCATGGGCTGTTAGGCTGCTGAATGAAAAGATAACAACAGGGCAACTGACTTTCGGGTTTGGTGGGTGTGCGTCGGTTAACGAGGGGAATTAAGACTAAGAGATCTGAGTGGGGGGAGCTCGCGTAATCTCATTGCATACAAATTGTACAAGTGACAATAAAGTATTTCAATTTCAATTCAATTTCAATGCAGGAGAACCCCTGAGACAGCATTCAGGGAGAGGAGAAAGGGATTCATTCTGTCTGGCAAGCCGAAACCCTTGTACTAACAAAACATTCTTCATAGCATGGCAGTGAATTCCACCAGTGTGGTGTAGTGGTTAAGAGCGGTAGTCTCGTAATCTGGGAAACCGGGTTCGCGTCTCTGCTCCTCCACATGCAGCTGCTGGGTGACCTTGGGCCAGACACACTTCTTTGAAGTCTCTCAGCCTCACTCACCCCACAGAGTGTTTGTTGTGGGGGAGGAAGTGAAAGGAGAATGTTAGCCGCTTTGAGACTCCTTAAAGGGAGTGAAAGGCGGGATATCAAATCCAAACTCTTCTTCTTCTTCTTCTTCTTCTTGTCTGGATATTCTCCAACTAGGGAAGGAGGAGAGAACCAACTCAATTCACATTTACAGGTGAAGCGAGCAGATCCACACTTTCTGAAATAATTCGTTAGCAGAATCACAGATAGCTTCCAAAATTCATACTTCTCTGAATTTTGCATTGTAGTTCTCCTCCCTGAATTATGTTTATAAAATGCCCACGATTTTTGGAGTGGGGGAGAGAGTGTGCACAGAAATGTATAGAATGGTGAAAATAACATGCAAAAAAATAATAATAATGCATTACATGGAGGGAAGCTGCTTGCCAAAATGCGCATGTTAAGCAAAATCGCTTGCAAAAATTTCTAGAGTAGGAGAAAAGTAAATGCTAAAATGCTTGTGGATTTTCATGTGGACTTTTCTAAAATAAGAATAATATTGCAAAATGACACAGAAATATGGAGAACCGAACTTAAAGCTGGAAATGGAGAGAAACCAAAATGGACCTCTTCACCTCCTCCCTACGCCCAGAAACGGCTTCCTGCCATGTTTTCGCAACAGCCTTCGGTGTTTCTCTCCTGCTGCTCCAGCAATCCTGCTGGGGCACACAGTTCAGGAAATTACTGCCTGGCAAGTGCCAGGGGACTTGAGAGCAATTTGACCGTCGAAGACTGTGGCCATTCTGCAAATCTATCATGACACCAGTGTTTCCTTTTTCCTCTTTCCTGCTCTCCCTTTTATTTCTTTACCCTGCCGCCCCCCACCTTGCTGGAGTTTCCAGGCTTGCTTCCAAGGCCAGATTAAAGAGAAACACACGAGAGAGAGAGAGAGAGAGAGAGAGAGAGAGAGAGAGAGAGAGAACTCAGAAATTAAGCAGCTGGCTCTACTTCAAATCAAATTGATCAATATTGTGATTTTGCAATCAGATGGCACGCTTCTTGCTCGGGGGGGGACTGGGGGGGAACCCTCAGCGAAATCAAAACAGCTCCTGGCAGACGGCAGCAAAATTGCTGGCATATTTCAGGCATAATGATCTTCGGTGCAAACCACCTCCTCCTTCCCCTGAAGTGCCGTCGCTGGCAGGAAGGAGGGGAGGGAAATTATGGCACAGGCCTCTGGTTTTTCCTCTCGCGGGGCTCCGCCAGCATTAAATGAGCAGCCCTCACTGCCGTTTGGCTGCCTGCAGGGGAGGCAGGTAGATCCGAACGGAGGAAACTCTGCCTTGCCAGCTTCCTCCATCTCCAGGATTAATAACAAGGCGTTTATTGGAACAGAGAAAAACCAACAGGCGAGAAACAAGCTGCAGAACTGCCGGAACAGACTTGGATATTGTTATGAGGCTTCTGCAGGCAGTCGATAGCAGGGTTAATTTAACATGTCAGCAGTGGCACTGGGGGTGAACATCAGCTGTAAACACACACACACACACACACACACACACACACACACACAGTTTCCATTTCAATCTACCTCCATGCCTGGGAGGGCAATGTTTTGGAGGGGCAGCTCCCCACACATTATAAAACATGGAAAACCAGAGGACTGTGGCCCTGAGACCACCCCCAAAATGACATTAAAAGATTGACTGGCCTTGCAGACCCCCCACTGTGATCCCGTGATGCCTAAAGCTTTTTGCTGGTCCCACCAAATCCCCATTTTTCTTCTTTAGGGTGTGCTTGTTCTCCAGGTTTACCCCATGCTTTTTCCACGTCTCGCTTGCCGCGGCTGGATGCTAGTCATTCACAGGGTCCCCGGTGTAAGAGGTGGGAGGGCATGGTCCCAACCCCCAGCCCCACCCTCAAAATTATGTCCCCCGATGACCACGGCCTCCACACAACAGAAGAAAAAATCTGGAACAGGGAGCTTGTTCTGTGGCATTTCACACCCTGAACAAACAGGGTCCAGAATTGCAGTGTGTGTGTGTGTGTGTGTGTGTGTGTGTGTCTGTGTGTGTGTGTGTGTGTGGATTCATGAGGGATGGCCCCATCCTCTTCCTCCGCTGCCTGTGATGCATGGTTAAGTAATGCCTCAGAAAAACTGATTCCTCTTGCTCTTTCAGAGAGAGAGAGAGAGAGAGAGAGTCGGAAGAAGGAGTCAAAAAAAGGAACAGCTGGCAGGCGGCAAAGAGGGAGATCCCTAGCCATGCCCCCGAGTCATCCAATTGGCCTTGTGATGGCCTGGGATTCAGACTCAGAGGCTGAACCTGAGGGATCCCAGCCTGCACAGGAGTCCCCGCCTCCAGAACCAGCTGAGCCAGGGCTGGGGCATGAGCCTGAAGGGTCCTCACCTGTGCTGGATCCTCAGGTGCAGGCACCAGCTGAGTCTGCTCTGGCTCCTGAGGTGATGGAGGACCCATTGCCTGCAGGTGCTCCACTCTCAGCCCCGTCAAGGGAAGCTGAGGTTGTCTCTGGGTCCGGTAACCCTCCAGCCTCTCCTGAGCTGCAGAGGCTCAGGGCAGAGAGGCGGAGGGAACTATGTTCCCGCAGGAGGAGTGTTTGCCTCCAGGCCAGGAGAGGTGAACCTCGGGGCAGATAAAAGCCAGCCAGCCCCAGTCCCAGGTTGTGGGAGCAACATTGTTGGTAGCCTGTTTCTGCCTGCACCCTGTCCTGCTCTTCTGCCAGAGTTCCTGACCTCACCCGACTACCTGTCTTGGACCCCACTTCAGCTTTGATGGACAGCCTCCATACCGCACCCTCGACCTCGGACTGGACTCAGACCTCACCGCACAGTTAACCCTCAGGACCAGCAAAGGCCGGCTAGGGGATGACGCGGCCAGGAATCCCCCCAATCGCGTGGGGCTGGCCTCCACCCACCGCGCATGTGGAGGGGCCTTGAAGCCCGCAACCCCACCTCCTCCTGAAGGCGGAAGTGGTTTTCTTGCTCTTTCACACACACACACAAAGAGTGTGTGTGTGAGAGAGAGACAGCTTACGTCTGCCTGCTCCTCCTTAGCTAGGTAAAGCACAGAGGGCATTCTCTGAACTCAGATATGGCACTGAAGCACAGAGATGCCTTTCTTATCAGGAAACCATCATGTAACCACACCTTCTCCAACAAGGTGCTCCCCTCTCAATGTTTCAAACTACAACTCCCATCATCCCCAAGTCAGCACGGCTGTGGGGGACCTACATTTTTGGAACGCTGGAAGCTTGAACTGCTATGGAGGTCCCCAGGGGTGCCAAATATAAGGGGCTCTGGGTGCCCAAGCACCCGCAACAATTTTGTTGTGGGTGCTCAACACTCACACCACATGGCACCCAACGCAACTTCCGGTGCCTTGCAAGGCGTTGGACAGCATCTCTGGGGCCTCACAAGGTCTCTCAAGGTCACGGAACCTGACTTCTGGTGGCACCGGGGGGGGCACGTGATGTCATGACGTCACAACATGACATCATGACATCATGTGCACTGGGCACCCATAACTTGGGGCCCAAGTTGTCTCCCCTATGAGCTCCTTTGCAACCAGCAATGAGGTCTGGGTAACCTTTTATGCACAGGTAAAGTTTTATTCTGTGAACCGCCCAGAGATCTTATGTTGAAGGATGGTATATAAATCTAATAGACAACAACAACAACAACAACAACAACAACAACAACAACAACAACAACAACAGTTATCTTCTTCATTGGGGTTGTTCCATGACAGAACGCCACAATTAAAAAATAATAATAACTACCACACCTCAGTTTTTCCTTAAAATTGGTGCACAGTACTGGATTATCTCACACGTCAAAGTCATTGGTGTGAATAAAAATGTCCTATTCCTTATAGTTTTCCTTATATGGTAGGGATGGAAATTAGGGAAATTATATACAAACATGATGCCTCACAGAATGGTGAAACAAAACAAAACTAAGCAAAACAAAATAAAACACTACAGTCAATACAACATTTAATTTTAGACACCTATGAGACTAAATACTACATGAAGCACATTTTACAAAATACTATTTTTTCTGGTTTTTCTAGCAACATATATACAGTTTCATCATATGTGAACTTCCTTGCAATGTCATTTTCTAGAGACAATATGCTTAAAGAATTTAAGCACTCTTCATCATGGTAGACTGAAATTTGTTCTTCATAAAGGATAGCTTTGAAAAATCAATTTCTGCTTCATAGCTCACGATAGGCAATGTCAAGTACAGCTTAAGTGCAGTAGTAATATTGGGGAACACTTCAATTAGGTTTTGGTCACAAATAAGCTGCAGAACCTCTGTGCATTGCATTTTAGATGGCGTGTTTTCTTCTGGGATTTCCCAAAGTGCAAATATTCTTTGAACTGATAACACTCATTTACTAATTTGAGGTCAATGTTGTCTTTGTGATACGATACGATACTAATCAGTTTAATACTGTCCTCATTAATTTCAGGATTGTTCACCAGTTCTGAGAGAAATTTGAACCTTTTCATAACCTGCTCATATGGGTCAAACCTCTTGCTCAGCTGGATTGTCAAGCAGTCATTGAGCTGATATAAATTTGTCAGCTCCTATCAAAGAAGCAATACCACTTGTTCCATCTGAAAAATTATTCATAACAATGTGTTTGGAAGCATCAGAATAACTTAGGGTGGTATCTTCACACTAACCTTTAGCTTCTGATTCGCAGTGTGCAATCCTATTGGCTGAATTTTCTCCAGGTTCTTTAACAAATGAAAGTAGATAGCAGGAGACAACCTTTAAATACCAGGCGGAGTTTCCTACTTTTTTTTGTCTTCAAATGCTCTAGCACTTCTTCCCAAACGACTAAAAATAAATAAATAGCATATTCCATCTTTTCCCAACTTGTGGTATAAACTCCTTGCATCTTGTTTACCTTCAGGCTTCTTTTCTGAGTCTTCAAAAATATTAGAGTTGTGTAACTAAAATTGGATCTACTAGAGCCAAAATTTTAAAACTTCTGGGATTAAGGGCCCTGAATTTTAAGTTTTGTTAGTTTCATAGTAGATCTGCCCCTAACTGGGGCTTATGACAATTATATTCCAAAACATCTAAGGGCAGCCAGGTTGACGAAAGTTGTCCTAACCTAACCTGTTGATGAAAACATAATCAGCTGCTTTTCCTGGAATATTAACCTGCCATCTGCTTAACAAAGGAAATGGCCTGCTAGCATCCCTGATGATATGTCAGTAGCTTTAATTGCAGAGCACCCGGTCAAAGCTGGCAAGTGTGGGGCATGTTCTCTGAAATGGCTAAACACAAGACTTTCAAAGTCTGGAGTTGCTTCTCCCTCACTCACAGCAGGATGGGGAGGCTGTGATTTGCAGTAGAGAAGCTTCAGTCCGGATGTGGGCACTTAACCTTTTATCCTGCTAAGCCCCCGCTAAGCTGTAGAGATGCAGGAGGAAACTGGTGCGTGAGGAAAGAGTTAAGCAACCGAAGGATCTCCGATGCAGATTGTATCCTTCCTTTTCACAGGAGAGGCAGCGGGCTTTGAAGAGGTGGGACAGGGCCAGAATGTCCAGTTCCCAGCTATGTTTGCTACTCATTCACAGTTTTAGTGGGGTTGTTGACACATCTTTCCTGAGGTCTTTCAATGGGAAATGTATTCTGGGCAGAGCTTTCTTATGCTGTCATGGCTTTTGGTCGGTTGGTTTTGCAAAGGTCTTGAATCACAGAACCGTAGAGTTGGAAGGGAACCTGAGGGTCATCTAGTCCAATCTCCTGAAATGCAGGAATCACAGCTAAAGAATCTCTAACAGGTGGTCACCCAACCTCTGCTTAAAAGCCTCCAGTGAAGGAAAGTTCACCACCTCCCAAAGCAGTCTGTTCCACTGCTGAACAGTTCCTACTCTCCTAAAATTTCTCCTAATGTTTAGCGATGTCGCAGAACCTGCCCCCCCTTCATTCAGTTTCTACAAACTTCACACACACTCTCACACACTACATATGCTACGCTTCTGTTATAAATTCATAGAAAATCAACCATACATCAAATCTGCACTGTTCCACTTTTATTTTACTCCATGGAAGGAAGGACTACAAAATGGGGAAGGTATGATACAGGACGGCCATAATCCCTTAACCATACCAGCACATACACAAGAGCCCTAACCAGTTGGCATGACAACCTTGATGGTCCCAGACAGAAGACCACCCAGGTCACAAAGGACTAGCATATGGGAGTGGATTCAACATGGACTGGAACAAAGGACAATGATCAGATCTTCCCTCTGGGGGCAGGAACCTGCCAACTCCCTTTTGTCCTCTGGAAATGACTCATGGGGAGGGGGGAAAGGAGGGACCAGCCAGGTGACAAGACACTCAGGTTACCTCCACAACACCTACCTCAACCCCTCCTTTTTGTGATGTAGTTGTGATGTAGTCTTAGGGGTGTATTTTGAGGAATTAGTAACTAATAAAAGTTGGGGTCTTCTTTTGTTCTGGGCTTCCATTTTGCTTCATCTTGTTGCGGGTGGGAGTCCTGTTGCGACAGTATCCATTAAAGGCCAAGCCTACAGGCTACTGTTTTGCTCCAAGTTATCCTGGTTGGTGTCTTTGTTTTTGTCCAAGGGAGCCCTCGGATTTTCCCGTTAACAGCCAGAATCTCATTCCTTGCGATTTGAATGCGTTGGTTCAGGTCCTACCCTCTGGAGCAGCAGGAAACAAGTTTGCTCCATCTTCCATGGGACAGCCCTTCAGATATTTGATATCTCCGAAATTTCATCTTGCGTCCAGATTTTTGCCTGGTGCTTTGCGCCTTGAACATCTGCCTGATTTCAGCATGCAGAGAGATCAGAAACCAAAGGTTTTCATGGCATGGAGATAAGCATTACTGCCTCCTCACATCTGCACATCAAAGTGCTTTCAAAGACACAGAAGAAGAAGAAGAAGAAGAAGAAGAAGAAGAAGAAGAAGAAGAAGAAGAAGAAGAGTAGTAGTAGTAGTAGTAGTAGTTTGGATTTGATATCCTATTTTATCACTACCCGAAGGAGTCTCAAAGCGGCTAACAGTCTCCTTTCCCTTCCTCCCCCACAACAAACACTCTGTGAGGTGAGTGGGGCTGAGAGACTTCAGAGAAGTGTGACTGGCCCAAGGTCACCCAGCAGCTGCAGGTGGAGGAGCGGGGAAGCAAACCCGGTTCACCAGATTACGAGACTACCGCTCTTAACCACTACACCACACTGGCAACTATCATCAAAACATTAACCTGACTTGCTTTCATTTTACATTGTAAACTACTTTAACCAAAACCTAACAAATTAATTAACTAAAAAGTGCAGCCTGACTGTAAAGTTGTCATTAAAGTATTTGAATTATTAACGAAAGAGATGACCCCAATTAACCAGCCAGCAGATGTTTAATTATTATTTTTATGACTAATTCTAAAGCGTACAGACACAGTCTCCTTCTTAGGCAATGCTTCCTTGCCAGTAAGGGAGGCAAAGGAGGACAGTTCTTAAGATGACAGTTGTCATTTTAAAACAAAGCAAGTATGCTTTTGTTCTTCAGAACATTTAGTTTTCTCCTTGATTTATTGATTTATTATTTTTATTTATTTATATTTTGCCTTTCCCCCTATGGGACGCAAAACGACTTACTGCTAAAAATAAGAATCATTAAAAACAGAGGAGAAAAACTATAATTAAAAAAAACCTGAACGTTGGTAGAATTTAAACTACAGATAAAATTAGCAAAATCCTCCATAAACACAATATCAAAACAGCCTTTTGCACCAACCAAAAAATAGCCAATATCCTCAGAAACCCCAAGGATAAAATCCAGTTGGAAAACCAAGGGATCTATGAAATACCCTGCAAAGTCTGCCCAGCCACGTACATTGGACAAACAAACAGACGAATAAATGCACGTATCGCAGAACACAAGAATGCCGTCAAAAAAGAAGAAAAAACTTCCTCTCTTTTCCAACACATGAAAGAAACAGGACACGAAATTAATTTTGCAGATTCCAAATTGCTCTTTAACACGGAACATCACCACAAGAGAATAATCATGGAAGCCATCGAGATAGAGAAACACCCTCACAACATGAACAAGCGTGACGACACATCCCGCTTGCCAGACATCTGGAAATTAGCCCTCTCCACAAAAACTGACACCAGATCCAGAGGCACACAGAACGCCAACACCAATCAACCACACCAGACCCAAACCCAGACCCTCTCCACAGATGAATTACTGACACCATCCAGTAGCCAATCCATGGTGGCACCTCCGGATGCTGCACCCCCCTGCAATCCCTACACAGATCTGGCTGACACAAGCCACAAAACCACAGCTCGCCCCTATACACGAAGCCAAGCCAAAGCACAACTAAGTGCAATACAGCCATCTTCTCAGGAAAACTCTTCACAAAGTTCAAGAGGTCAAGACACAAAGACTTTAGCAACTAATCCACACCTAATGACCCACCTAAGTGGTACTCAGGATATCACTCAAGAAATCACTCAAGGTATCTCTCAAGTAATTAAGGAACAAAAGAAGAAAAGGCACACTAGCCTGGGAACTTCCTCTCTGCCCAGAACATTGGAGGCTAGACACCACACCCCCTCTACAGTATTTATAGGAACTCAAACATTGAGATCCCGCTCTGTTCCAGTAACAAGAAGCCGAAAGCACCAGCCTGAAGATGACGAGTGAGACCTCGTCGAAACGTCGCCTAGACACCCCAACTTTTACACGGGAAGACACCCGAGGACACCAAAACCTGCAATTTAAACTATGCATATATATATATAATCTATTAAAACCATTACAAATAATTAACAATAAAAATAGCACAGCACCAGCCCTTTACTTGAAAGCAGTCGGTTATCAAAAAACCTGTTGGAACAAGAAAGTCTTCACCTGCTTGCATAAGTACGCAGAGTTCGTTAATTAATCTGGTCAATAACAGACATGATAGATATTCGTTGAAGGATGGTCTATGCTACAAATCAGTCCTAAATTGAAGGCCCATAGAGCTGTTTTAACTGGTCTCTCTTAATTTTTCTTATTAGTTTTTACTCATTCATTACTTATACTTAATCATGTATTCTATGTATATGTTTAAATCTATGTTTGGCTTTTGCTCCCATTTATTTAATAATTATCCGCTTAGATTCATAAAGGTAAAGGTAAAGGGACCCCTGATCATTAGGTCCAGTCGTGGCCGACTCTGGGGTTGCGGCACTCATCTGGCTTTACTGGCCGAGGGAGCTGGCATACAGCTTCCAGGTCATGTGGCCAGCATGACTAAGCCGCTTCTGGCGAACCAGAGCAGCACATGGAAACGCCGTTTACCTTCCTGCCAGAGCGGTATCTATTTATCTACTTGCACTTTGAAGTGCTTTCGAACTGCTAGGTGGGCAGGAGCAGGGACCGAGCAACGGGAGCTCACCCCGTTGCGGGGATTTGAACCGCCAACCTTCTGATTGGCAAGTCCTAGGCTCTGTGGTTTAACCCACAGCGCCACCCGCTTAGATTCATACTGTTATACTATTTATTTAGATGTTTTGCTTATGCTGGTCTGTGACCGTAATAAAGTAAATTCATTCAGTAACAGACAAGACATGCACTTTGCAGGAGGCCTGGCCTAAAACTGGTCTGGACACACAAACAGCTCAAGGTTGCCAAGAAGAGTGAACACATTTCCCCCCCCAAAAAAAAAAATAAATAAACCCACACAGTTCCTAAGGAAAATATACAGTGGGCTTTGCCTCGCATGAGCTCCTTCCAAATGAATTATCAGAGGGGAAGGGATGTTTATCAAGAGCCCGGTTCTGCAGCGCTGACGTGAAGCTAATGCAGCTGGAAGTACAAGTTTTCGTGGAGCATCTACACTCTGGAAACAAACTACTGGAAGGCACCCAAAGTTCACCCAGACCACACAGTGAGCCTCGTTTCACAGAAGAGAAGAAATTCCTCCATGGATGTAGCTGCCGCATGGGGACATGCATGCACGGCTCTTGCACGCTGATCGCTGAGCGAGATCGTCTACATGCACATGTGTGTAATTCAGTGCCAGCCAATGGTGATGCCCTCCAGAGTAGGGATGAATGGGTCTGCCACTTTCATCTTCTCACCTTCCCCATCTTAATTTCAGTTCTCCATGTTGCCGCAACAATTTGTATTTGCAACCTTGGAAATTCAACAGCATTAAACCCGAGGCATTTTTCTGGGGACTGTAGGGAAAGATCTGCCAAAAAAGTTGAAAAACATCTTCATGTATGCGACAACGGCCGCGAGAGTTCTGGTAGCACAAGGATGGAAGACTGAAGAAACCCCAACCAAATAATCATGGCAAGAAAAATTGACGGACTATGCAGAACTGGCAAAACTGACATATAAGCTACAGGACAAGGATAACTGTGACTTTAAGGATGAATGGGAACCCTTCACAAAGTATCTGAAGACGCAACAAAGCAAACTGGACTCCTTGGCAGGTTTTGAATAAACATTCACAAACTTTTTATTGATAATAATCAGGCTAAATAGTTGGAGGATCTATGCAACTTTGTAACATGCAAAAAACAGCATTCTTAGAGAAACCAAAGACTGGAACTGAGGGAAGTCGGGGGGTGGAGGGTGGGGTTTGTGTGGGAGTAGGGGAGGGAGGAAAAATGGGGGGAAAACAAGGATGATATGTTTTTGGATAATATGTCTTGTTATAATTTTGAATTTTGAAAAAAGGAAATTCAACAGCATTTTAGCGCAATTTTCTCCTCATACAGTCATACCTCATGTTACATTTACTTCAGGTTGAGCGTTTTCACGTTGCGTCCCATGGCAACTCGGAAGTACCAGAACAGGTTACTTCTGGGTTTCACTGCTCGTGCATGCGCAGACGCACAAAATGATGTCACACGCATGCGCAGAAGTGGCGAATTGCAACCAGCACATGCGCAGATGCGGGTTGTGTTCTTTTCAGGTTGCAAACGGGCCTCTGGAATGGATCCTGTTCACAACCAGAGGTACCACTGTATACTATTCTTGTATGCCGTTTTGGCTGGGAATGATGGGCACCAGGTTGGGCAAGGCTGCCCTCATCCTGTCACGGTTCGCTTCACCTCTGATGGCAGTGAGACCTGGAGAAGGGCCTCCAAGGTAGATTTGAAGCAATTGCCCTCACTTGCTCCCAGTGATGTCATCATGTCATATAGCCAAATCTGACTGGTTATTTGGAGCTGTGACTACTAAAATTCACTACACAATCCCTGATCAGGATCACCCACTTGTCTAACCAAAAAAAGGGGGGGCACTTCAGGTAGAAAGAATATTTAGCCACCACAGCAAAAAAAAAAAAAAAGAAGAAGAAGAATATGGGAGCCAAATTGGACTGGGGGAAAGGCACGCATTCACCCCATCTTCCAGTTTTCTCTGCCATGAATATTGCTAGAATTTCTTCTCTTCCCCACCAAAAAACAACAACCCCACAACCAAATCTGAGAATATTCAGTATAGTCTGGATAACTGAAATTCAGAAACTGGATTTCTGGTTGAAGAAGGTAAGGTGATTTTTTCCCTAGGATACTAAAATCTAGGACTCTTGATTGCAGTGTAAGGAAGGGGGAACCGAGAGCGACTCATGCGGTCGAGAACAAAAACGGCCCATAAACTGTAGAGTCCTCCTGTGAGATGATACTTTCAGAATGAAAATGAAGGTTTGACAAAATGGAGGTTGCTCCTCTTCACATTCCTCTAGGAGACACATGGCAGGAAGACCTTATAAAAGCAGACCCCCCCCCCCAATCAGGAGGACACCACAATTAATAAATCAACAACACCCTCTTAGCTTAATTCATAGTTCATGCAAGTAGGTTGCCCCCCCCCCCGGTGTCTTTTTGTGTGTGCGCTGTGTTTTTTCTTTTCTCTGAAAGACAAAGAGAACAAAAATTTAGTCATGGATTCCATTCTTTCTGCTTGCAATAAGGTTACATCGCACTGAGGTTTTTTCTGAGCTGCGTTTACCGTTCCGATTAATCTCTGCTGCTTATTTTGGGGGAGGTTTTACTTCCACCTTATGAGGAATAGAAATGGGGGTTTGAAGAGAGGGGGGGAGCTTCCCCCGCCCCATGGTTCCTCGAGGGGACGCATGTGACAGGAAGGCACTATAAAAGCGCCCCCCCTCCAATAACTAAGACATCATTAATAAATCAATGGCAGGGGAGATGGATCACTGAGCCGTTTGGGTCACACATGAAAGACGAACCCATCAAGCGCTCGCTCAGCGCATTAACACATAAGGCCCCTGGATCAGTCGGGCTAATGGACAGCATAATGAAGCCCCGAGACCGATTAAAGCATAAATCAATTTCTAAAATGGATTTGGTCCCCTCCCCCTTTGAAATGTCAGGAGCAAGACACACACGGTTCCTTTGCAAGCCTCTCTGGCAGCTGCTCCACATCAGAGCCGCTGATCTCTTCCTGCCATAAGCGGGAGGGTTTGTGTGTCGTAAAACACACACATGCAGGTAATCGATCGTTGCACCTGAAACAGCTACAGGCGCCAAACACTCCCTAATCAATACGATCAATTCCTGCCTGCCTGAGAGATGTGCACCAGCCAGCGGCCGAGCGGCCGGGAAGAGCTCAAAACGCGCCGTGTTCAATATCGGCACCGATCGTTCCAGTTGCGCCTTGTTACACAGCAGCAGGGTTGACTCCTCCATGCGGGCAAATAGGAAAACTTGGCTCAGAATCCCAATTGCTATTTCCTAAAAAGCCACTTCCGCCCTGCAGAGGAGGTGGGGGTTACGGGTGTCACGCCCCCTCGCCGCGTGATTGGGGGAATCCCCAGCCGTGTCACCCCCTGGCCAGCCAATCAGCTGGCTCTGGGGGTGTGGCCTGCCGTATTTAAGGAAGGCGCAGGAGGGGATCTCCCTCTTTTGCCGCCTACCAGCTGTTCCTGCTTTTCCCACCCTCCCGCCCTATAAGGTTTTTCTTCCTTGACCTTGCTATGGACCTTGGTTGGTCGCCGTTAAGGGGCCTGGTAGGAATTTTCCTACTTGGCAAATTGGCACCAGCCACTTGATTTTCACCTAGCGGGTAGCAAATCGTCACAACTTTCTGGGTATTGTTGGTTAGGCATTGGTATTGCTCTGTAGATGGAAGAGGGGAGGTTATGCCATCACCTGCCCTGCATATTGAAGGATAGTCTGGTAAAGGATTCTGAGGGGGCGTGGTCCTGTCCGAAGCCTAGGGAGGTGAGGGCCTAAGGCATGCCCCCGAGCAGTGACCCCAGGGGGGTTCCTAGCTGATGTGCATCAGCAGGACTCCCCCTGCTGGTGTTAACCCTTCCCAGACTTCAAGCAGACGGGCTGAAGCTGGATATAGTCGGTTAGGACCAATGCCTAAGCCAATACAGCTCATCACCTGTAACCAATAAAGCTGTGGCCTTATTTAGCCCATTAACCTTAATAATTGTGTCATGTGTCTTTATTTCCACTGGGGGAGGCGCGGGAACTCGCCACGCAACGTTTCTCAGCAGCCATAGGCCTCTCCGTAGCGCACGAGAAATGAAACTCTCAGGAGCCGAATGCACTTTCTTGGCATATCACGGGGGCAGTTTTCACAACCAGTGTGATGAACGTGGCAAACTCATGCTCCCAGATCAGGGCCAGATGCGGATAGCTGCACCCCGTCGCTTAAAATTCCCCACAATGCACTGGAGTAAGTTGGCGGGGAAATTAAAAGGGTGGCTCACGCCACCTCAAGACCCAAGACCCCGCTGAGACCATGGGACCCTGATAGTTACTATTGCTGTTGATGAACTGATCACCTTCTGTGATGGATAGATGGACTGTGGGCCAGCCTCCTGGTGACCCAGCAACCAATCAGAGATGGTTCGAACACCAGCCAATCAGGAGGAGCTGGCAATTCAAAAATTCAGAACTGGCAGTTAAGCTGCCAGTCAGGGATCAGGGAGGGTTTGGGAAAGACCCTACATAGGAATCTGGATAGAGAGGGACCTGTTTTGTTATTTTATTTATTTATATTTATTAAATTTCTATAGCATCTGCACCAAACCCTGAAGTGACTAAAAACGTCATAAAAAGGGGCAGAATGGGGAGGGGGCTGGACAGGGTGTTCGCAGGCTTTTTCAATGGTGTTTCAAATATACGTGATTTCACGGATGCGTGTGGTGCCCCAGAACGTAACCCCCATGTAAATACATAACACAATAAGAAACAAAACAATCAGAGAGCCAGTGTGGTGTAGTGGTTAAGAGCGGTGGACTCGTAATCTGGTGAACCGGGTTCGCGTCTCTGCTCCTCCACCTGCAGCTGCTGGGTGACCTTGGGCCAGTCACACTTCTTTGAAGTCTCTCAGCCCCACTCACCTCACAGAGTCTTTGTTGTGGGGGAGGAAGGGAAAGGAGAATGTTAGCCGCTTTGAGACTCCTTCGGGTAGTGATAAAGCGGGATATCAAATCCAAACTCTTCTTCTTCTTCTTCACACACAGAGAGATTTTTAAAAACCAAAGCTTGTTTAATTAGTCAAAGGCCTGGGAGAAGAGGAACATTTTCACCTGCCATCTAAAGATATGCAATGAAGGCGCCAGGCAAGCCTCTCTGGGGAGAGCATTGCACAAATGGGGAGCCACCACTGAAAAGTCCCTGTTCTCATGTTGCAGTGTTCTGGACCTCCCACGGAGCGGGGCACACAAGGAAGGGCTTTGTGAGAAATTAGGGGTTAGCTAGGCAGGGCAACCTGGTTAAATTTCCTGAGGGGCAAGAAAAAATCGCAGAAGAAGCTGCGAGAGTGTTGCTGATATAGTAATACTAATAACCGTTCTATTAGTATCCACAGACTAGGTTTCAAATTACAGTACTCAATAAGGTTTTAAAGCTCTGTGTAGAGAGCATTTGCCTGAAACTATTGTGCCTCACTTGAATAACTATCGAGCTTAAAAACCTCACTGAGTGTAAAGAAATAAAAAGTCTAGTTTTGTTCCAGATGTGCCTCCTCATTAAAATAAACCTCTGCTTGGGGGGAATAAGCAGCCAAAAAGCATCGTTCACAAAAGTAAAACACTTGGCTGTAGTATAATAAAGGAAAACACTACCACAGAAAACTGAAACAGGCCTCTCTAGTGTTGCTAACAGGGAGAACTGTTTTTTTTAAAACACCCAGAAAAACTGTCAAATTACCCAGTTCTCATTCTGGGGTGAGGGAGTCTGTCATGCCTTCCATATCTGCCTCAAAGCAATGTACAAAATATAATAAAAACAGCTTTAAAAAACGGGTTAAAAAAACAAACAAAAACAAACAAACAAACAGAGCACAACTTAAAAAAATAAATTAATTACCAAGTAGACACCCATGGTAAAAACTCATTCACCCACCAGTTGGAAAGGCTTGCTAGAACAAAAATATCTTTACAAATATCTTTGTTTCTGGAAATTAAAGATAGTGGGCACCAGTTTGGAAAGGGGTGATAAAAAATGGATCCAGCAAATAAATAAGATGGCGGCATTCTGTTCAGCAGCTTTTGAAAGGTTTGAAACAATTTTGGAAAGGTGCTTACAAGCATGCTGTTTAGGAGGGTCAGAAAACGAGAGAGATCCTGCTCCCTTTGGATTTCCTAGCCTGCAGGATCCTACAACCTTCCAGGTGCCACGCTCCATTTTGGGGGAAGCTGCCAATGTTTTCTAATACTGGAAATGGGATCTGCTGCCTGCCCCCCTCCCCTCTCTTGAAGACAGGCTGCTGCAGACATGCCTGTTTGGGCTGAGATTACCTGTTTGTGAGTTATATTAATCGCTGGAGCAAAAACTAATTATTTGGTTCGCTTGCGATGTCTTTCCCGTAGAGGCTAAGGCTTAGACAATTACTTCATGGAATCCAAGGGCCTTGAACTACAGGGGAGGGAGGGAGGGAGGGAGGGAGGAAAAGGGAAGTTGCTCTCTTGCAACATTGCTTCATGTTATTTTATACGTATATTTTTGCACACGCATCTATGAGCCACAATAGTATTTTCACTGTGCAGTGCTGGGGTGAACTATAGGCAACGGACTGCCATTTCCCCACAAATCCCCTACTAAACTCTGAGAGATAAATTCATCGACTCGTGTGACCAAATTCAAAGTGCTGGCTATGACCTTTAGAGCACTATTCGGCTTAGGAGCAGGGCTGCTAAAAGGCCCCCATTACTCACATAAGCCTGCTCGCTTTATTAGGATCACATATGGGGCTTCCCTTGTCAATTCCAAACCCCTGCTCAGTTGATACTAGGGATGTGTGAATCTGTCAATTTTGGTTTCTCATTTTCCCAGTCGTAAATTCATGTTTGCACATTCCTGCAGCAATTTGCAATTTTATTTTATTTTTTCAAAAGCAAAACCTCATGAAAATCAGGCAGCCTTTGAGAGCAAATGTCTCCTAATTACACACATCTTGGTACAGTTTTGATTGATACGCACATCTTTGCAAAACAATTTGCTATAATGTAATGCATGTTGCATGTCTTTTTCATGACCGTGCGGACCTTTGTGCAAACGTATGTGCCTTTATTGGTTGGAGAGAGGCATTGCAAAATTCAGAGAAAAATCACAAATTGAAATGTGGAGAACTGAACAGAAATGGAGAGAAACCAAAATTGGGACAGACTCATCCTAGTTGAGTGGTATCGAAATTTTAACAATTCAATGAACTATGCCAAGGATTGAACCCATAGTTTCTGCACGCTCTATAACTGAACTACTAGGAGACAAGTGATGCGTAAGCATGTCTCCCAGTAGCTCTATTTCATAGATACAGTGGTACCTCTGGTTATGTACTTAATTCGTTCTGGAGGTCTGTTCTTAACCTGAAGCACCACTTTAGCTAATGGGGCCTCCTGCTGCTGCTGCGCCACCGCTGCACGATTTCTGTTCTTATCCTGAAGCAAAGTTCTTAACCTGAAGCACTATTTCTCGGTTAGCGCAGTGTGTAACCTGAAGCGTATGTAACCCAAGGTACCACTGTACTTTTCTTTTTTTTTTAAGAAATCACAATTGTCTTGAAAAATTCTCACAGATTAACAACGTGGACCTAGGCAGGCAGGTATAAATTGCAGTGACCTCACCATGTCTCAGTAAGCACATTGGCAGGTAAAGCAAACCAATCGTTCTGGTGGTCACTGTTTAAGGTCACTTTAATTCAGGGATAGTAGCCCCTGCTTGGCTTGGGGAGAACAATTGATGGGTAGGGATGTAATTCCCCAAGCCAGCCTGTCAGAGCCTCTGTCAAGCGCTGGCCTTTCCTGCCCTCCCCTCCAAATCAGCACTCATCTCTGAACGGCAAGGCTTAAAACCAATCACTTTCCAACAACAGGAGATGCAGCTAATCAAACAGGGCAGGCGATGAAAGGAAGACGAAGGATGCTGACATAAATAAAAGTTTGAGGATAGAATCATAGAAGCATGGAACTGTAGAGCTGGAACGGACCCCAAGGGCTATAGTTCAACTCCCTGCAATGCAGGAATCTCAACTAAAGCATCCATGACAGATGGCCACCCAACTTCTGCTTAAAAACCTGCAAGGAAGGAGAGTCCACAACCTCCTGCGAGAGGCGGTTCCACTGTCAAACAGCTGTTACTGTCAGAAAGTTCTTCCTGATGTTTAGTCAGAATCTTCTTCCTTGTAGTTTGAAGTAGTTGGTTGAAGTCCTACCCTCCAGAGCAGGAGAAAACAAGCTTGCTCCAAGTTCCATGTGACGGTCCTTGAGATATTTGAAGATGGCTCTCATATCTCCTCTCAGCCTCCTCTTTTCCAGGCTAAACATACCCAGCTCCTTCAACCATTCCTCATAAGTCTTGGTTTCCAGACCACTGGTCATCTTGGTTGCCCTCCTCTGTACATGTCCAGCTTGTCAGCATCCTCTTCCTTGGCTATTTCCAAAGATTAGCAATAGGTAGACATGAAACCACCTTATCCTGGAGGTTAGACCATTTGTCTACCCGGACCAGTGCATATTTGTGTGTGTGTGTGTGTGTGTGTGTGTGAAACTACTTTTTAAAAAGAAAGAAAAAGAAAGAAAAGATAAAAGCCCAGGATTTACAGGATATTGGGGTTTGGTTTTTTTATTTCCTAAGTGACCCCAATTAATTAACAACCTGACAACAATTCCACTGCCATATGTAGCAGCACTTTGATGATAAGATCTACAACAGCTCAGGCTAGAAAGTCAATCGCTTATCAAATGTTCTAATCAACGTGAACATGCCGAGATCACTGGCAAGGTCACATCTACAGTGATTTTCATCTGTCCTCAGCTACTCCCTCAGTCGATACTCTGAACATGTTAATTAACACACACACACACACACCATTGTAACATATCCTACCTTTGGAACAACAGCCTGGATGGCTCAGTTGGTTAGAATTTGGTGCTGATAATACCAAGGTTGCAGGTTTTATCCCCGTATGGGACAGCTGAGTATTCCTGCATCGCATGGGGTTGGAGTAGATTATCCTCAAGCTCCCTTTGATGATTCTACGATGTTTCAAAACTTTCCTTCGAAACACAAACTTGATTGATGTTCTTTGTCCGTCACAGAAATGACCCAAGGTTTTTGTAACAGAAAAGCACATTCCTTGAATTAAATTGGCTGGAATCACTGCCACAAAGACACAGTTCTTCCCATAGGACTAAGGGCAGGGAAATATATTTGTGTCCTGCTCTTCCTCCAAAAGTACACAGGGCCATCTCGTTTTAGAGTCACAAATCAACCTGGCATAGCCAGTATGAACTGGGAGTCCATGCTGGAGGTGGCAACGGTCACTGGGTTAGATTGATAGCCTTGTCCCGTGGACAGATGCCCATGGGAAGCCCACAAACAGGACCAGAGAGCCATAGACCTCTCCCCACTTGCAGTTCCTAGCAAATGGCATTCAGGGGCATACAACCTCCAATAGCCATCATGACTAGTAGCCACTGATACCTACCAGGAACTGGCTGCCCACTGAGAAGTGGTGGCTTGATTCTGTGGAATGGGACCAGAAGCATTTTTGTTAGGTATTGCAGGAAAAGACCTGCCAAGGAAAATAAAGAACTTATTCATGTATGCGACAACGGCGGCAGCAAGAGTCTTAATAGCACAAGGATGGAAGAATGAGGAAATCCCGACAAAAGAACAGTGGCAAGAGAAATTGATGGATTATGCAGAACTGGCGAAATTGACGTACAAACTGCGAGACAAGGACAAGTGTGACTTTAAGGAAGAATGGGAACCTTTTACAAATTACTTATAAAATCAACAAAATGAACTGGACTCCTTGGCAGGTTTTGAATAAACATACACAAATTTATTGTTAATATAATAGACAGATAATTTAAGGATCTTTATAATTTTACAATGTGCAGAAAATAACATGTGTTGAAAAATCAGAGAGAGGAGGTGAGGGAAGTCTTGAGGAGAGGGAGGGAGGGTCTTTCTTGGGGAAGGGAGGGGGGAAATGGGGGGATGAAGGTGATGTGTTTTGATAATTTGTTATGTTGAAATTCTTAATAAAAATTATTTTTTTAAAAAAAAAAGATTCTGTGGAGTGGGCACCGGGAGAAGAGGGGTTGGAGACTTGACTTGGAAGAAGGAATCAGTGAACTGGGAGAACAGCTGAGAGAAGAGAATTAGAGGCAGAGGGAAGAATAGGTGCAGGAGGAGGGAGGGAGAGGTCAGGCTGGGGTAGAGTCAAGGGCTTCCACAGCTCCTCCTCCTGCCCCCATTGTCTCCCGGGACCAGGAGAGGACTGAAGAGAGAGGAGCAGAAGCAGGATGCATGGGGGCATAGTCTTTGCCTGCTTGTGCGCAGCTTTGGTGGGGGAGATACATAAGCCAAGTTTGGAGGAGGGGCCTCACTGTTGCAGCAATTGCTTCGTTGGGTGTACACCTGGGAGTAGCTGAGAGATGTGGATCTGATGGACATGCCTTTTGCTAACTTGCAAGTATACATTTGACAATAGTCAGTTCCTCATTCTGAACAGCGATTATAAAGAGAGTAAAACCATTCCAAGTGGAACCTAACTGTATAATTTCAGCAAAAGCGGTGGATCCCACAAAACAAAACACCTTAGCTGTCAAAGCCAAGGACAAAGAGGTGAATCTTCAGTGAAAGCTGTACAGAAGAAGAAGAAGAGTTTGGATTTGATATCCCGCCTTTCACTCCCTTTAAGGAGTCTCAAAGCGGCTAACATTCTCCTTTCCCTTCCTCCCCCACAACAAACACTCTGTGAGGTGAGTGGGGCTGAGAGACTTCAAAGAAGTGTGACTGGCCCAAGGTCACCCAGCAGCTGCATGTGGAGGAGCGGAGATGCGAACCCGGTTCACCAGATTACGAGCCTACCGCTCTGAACCACTACACCACACTGGCTCTCTTCGTACACCGAAGTTGCTAGATGCACCTCTGTGGGGAAGGAGCTCACACATGTGATGGTGACACAAGTAGGTGAGATCAGGAATGGAGAAACTGTGGCCCTCCAGATCTTGTTGGACACCAACTCCCATCAGCCTCGGCAAGCATGGCCAATGGTCAGAGATGATAGGGAATTGTGGGGTGGGAGCCACAGTTTCTCCCCACCCCCCTGGATTAGATAATCTTATGCTTCTAAACATAAGACATCACCTTGCCAACAAAGGTCCATATAGTTAAAGCCATGGTTTTCCCAGTAGTGAAGTATGGAAGTGAGAGCTGGACCATAAAGAAGGCTGATCGCCGAAGAATGGATGCTTTTGAATTGATGGTGCTGGAGGAGACTCTTGAGACTCCCATGGACTGCAAGAAGATCAAACCTCTCCATTCTGAAGGAAATCAGCCCTGAGTGCTCACTGGAAGGACAGATTCTGAAGCTGAGGCTCCAATACTTTGGCCACCTCATGAGAAGAGAAGACTCCCTGGAAAAGACCCTGATGTTGGGAAAGATGGAGAGCACAAGGAGAAGGGGACGACAGAGGACGGGATGGTTGGACAGTGTTCTCGAAGGTACCAACGAGTTTGACCAAACTGCAGGAGGCAGTGGAAGACAGGAGTGCCTGGTGTGCTCTGGTCCAGGGGGTCACGAAGAGTCGGACACGACTAAATGACTAAACAACAACATGCTTCTAAGGCCATACTCTGTCATGCCACATATTCTACATCTTTCAGGTGAGGGAAAGTACAAACAGTTCTCACATCTGCCGCACTTGAAAAGAACAATGTGTGCAACTTGGCCTCTGGTTGGATTAGCCCAAAGTAAACAACCTTTGTGATGTGGTCCAGAGAACACTAAAGGCTCATAAACTGCCTCTGCCTCACTGACGTCTGCAGAAGCGAACACACTGAAGCCCGGCTCCACCTTCTTCATTGGCTTCCAGATCACTGCCTAGAAGCTCCCAAATCACACAAATCTATCCCAAATGCCTCCGAGTCCATTTCGCATTCCTCTTGCCTTGGTTTTACTGCAGAAAATATTTATATCGGGCATAAAAAATAGTGAAGCGGTAGCGATAAGGGGGCGGGTGGGGGGGGGAGCTGCTATTAAACATAGAAGCACAGCATCCTTCAGTTTCCCGCATGAGTAATTTTATGTTTCATAAGCGGGTTCTCCTCCAAGGAGGAGGAGGAGGAGAAGAGGATGACAGAAACATGAGATTGCACCAGGCTACAGAAGAACTTCCTGGTAGACAGCGCTGGGTGCAAAAATAAGGGCTTGGTCCAAGCTACTGACAATTTTTCACAAAGCTTGTTTGTTTGTGTAATTAGCCAAAGGCCAGGAAGAATAATGTAATCATAGAGTTATCTTAAAACGTAGAGACATCACCTTGCCAACAAAGGTCCGTATAGTAAAATATATAGATTTCCCAGTAGTGATGCATGGAAGTGAGAGCTGGACCATAAAGGAGGCTGATCGCCGAAGAATGGATGCTTTTGAATTCTGGTGCTGGAGGAGACTCTTGAGAGTCCCATGGACTGCAAGAAGATCAAACCTCTCCATTCTGAAGGAAATCAGCCCTGAGTGCTCCCTGGAAGGACAGATCCTGAAGCTGAGGCTCCAAGACTTTGGCCACCTCATGAGAAGACCCCTGATGTTGGGAAAGACGGAGAGCACAAGGAGAAGGGGACGACAGAGGATGAGATGGTGGGAGAGTGTTCTCGAAGCTACCAGCATGAGTTTGACCAAACTGTGGGAGGCAGTGGAAGACAGGAGTGCCTGGCGTGCTCTGGTCCAGGGGGTCACGAAGAGTCGGACACGACTAAACGACTAAACAACAACAGCAATAGAGTTGTAGAGTTGGAAGGGACCCTGAGGGGCTTCTAGTCCAACCTCCTTCATTGCAAGCATCTCAAGGAAGAGAAATGCTTTTGTTTGGTGACTAAAGATATCAAGGTGCCAGGTCAGCATCCATGGGGAGGGCATCCCATAAATGGGGAGCCACTGCAGAAAAGGCCTGTTCTTGTGCCGGACCCTCTGGGCCCCTCGTGGAGGAGGTACATGAAGGGGAGCTTCTGGAGATGATTGCAGGGTCTGTATAGGTTCGTATTGCAGAACTACAATTCCCATCACCTACAGTAAGCATGGCCAATAGCCAAGAATGATGGGAGGTGTGTTTCAACAACCTCTGGAAGACCAAAGCTTCCACACACCTGTTCTACTTGGATACAGCTCAATACGAATACAGTGGTGCCTCGCAAGATGAAATTAATCCGTTCCGTGAGGCTCTTCATCTAGCGGTTTTTTCATCTTGCGAAGCAAGCCCATTGACAGCTTAGCGGATTAGCGCTATTAGCGGTTTAGCGGATCAGCTGATAAGCGGCTTAGCGGCTTAGGAAAAGGGGGGGAGGGGGAAAAACCCGCAGGAACTGACAAGACATTTTGTCTTGCGAAGCAAGCCCATAGGGAAATTTGTTTTGCGAAGCGCCTCCAAAACGGAAAACCCTTTTGTCTACGCATTCGTCTTGCGGGGCACCACTGTACGCTTAAGACTATCTTGCAAGTATTTTATCACTTACCTTTTTTGCAACGTTTTCCCAAGTAGGAGCTTAGTATGCCTTTGTCCTCCTACGACATCTCTTCCACTCAGCTGGGGTTCATGTCTCTTTTTGCTTCCAGTGCATTTAGAAACCCATTTGCCACTTCTATCATGGGACACCATTTGCAGCACTCCCTGTGTGGAGTGTGCATGTGTTGAAGTGCGAGAAATATGAAAGTTATTTTATATATTTTAAGAAGACTTGTGACATCAATGCATGTTGTTGTTGTTGTTGTTGTTGTTGTACATGTGGCTCTATCCACTGTTGTCCCTCCCCATCCCAAGGCAGCCAGATATATTTTCTGGGTGCATATCATATATGCACAGACACTGTGCAAGGCGAAGGACTCTTGCTGCTCATTTGGAGATTTCTGTGCTTTTGATTTATTGTGCCAATTGCTTCGGAGACATTGTCTCCTCTCTGGCCAGAGTGAATACTGACAGCTTAATTTATCACACATGTTGCTTGGCAGTCCAATGCTTTATATAAGCTGCTAAGCAAAGATATGGCCAGTTTAACAAACTGATTACTAATAAACCTTTCGCCTCATCCAGCACATTGATAACTAATTTTTCTTTGATAAGAACTGGAGACACAAAGTCAAGAATACTCCTAATTGAAGAGCTGCCCTAGGTTTTGTCTAAATGGAATTGGCCCTATAAGAGGATGTTGAAAACAGAATTGATCTATTATTGCTATTGGTGACTGCCATACATTGCAACAAAAGGGCAGAAATTGGGATCAGTCGAAGCTAAGTGTAAATTCTCTATTAGAAATTAATTAGCATGGTATATTTGGACTTTATCCAGGGAGATTTAGCTCAATGCATGGCTGGGTATTCAGTGCATTTAAAAACAGAACCAGCAAGAATGGCCAAATGTCAGAGATGAAAGGAGTTCAAGTCCAACAACATCTGGAAGGCAACAGGTGAGCCAACCTTGCTTTAAAATAAATAAATAGCTGCCGTTGAAGTATTGCAAGAAGATTGGATCAGGGAGGTTAAAGGGGCCACAGTAGACCTCACTGAATTCATCATCGCATCCTGCTCATCAGGAACTTATCCCCATGCTGTCAATATGTTTGCACGATGAGCCCTCCATGGATCTGACGGGCAAACTACCATAAAGGTAAAGGGGACCCCTGACCTTTAGGTCCAGTTGTGGACGACTCTGGGGTTGCGGTGCTCATCTTGCTTTATTGGCCAAGGGAGCCAGCGTACAGCTTCCAGGACATATGGCCAATATGACTAAGCCGCTTCTGGTGAACCAGAGCAGCGCACGGAAATGCCGTTTACCTTCCTGCCGGAGCGGTACCTAGTTATCTACTTGCACTTTGACGTGCTTTCGAACTGTTAGGTTGGCAGGAGCAGAGACCGAGCAACGGGAGCTCACCCTGTCAGGGGGATTTGAACCGCCGACCTTCTGATCGGCAAGCCCTAGGCTCTGTGGTTTAGACCACAATGCCACCCGGATCCCAGCAAGCTACCATACTATATTATTATTGCATTAAAAACAATTAAGAACCAACAAAAACCCTAAAAACACAGCTATACAATTAAAAGGCAGGACTAACAAATCCCGCCCCATTAAAAGAGGCCAAAATGTCACCCTTTGAACGAAAGGCCAAAAGGCTGGGGAAAGAGAAAAGTCTTTGACTGGTGCTTAAACATAAAGAGGGCGGTGGGCACATCTCACCCTTGAGATCACTAGCCAATCCCACCACGGGAAGTTACAAAATTACTAAATCAACAGGTAACATGCATGCAAACATGGGTTTTATCACACATTTCTGGATAGAATCTACCAGTTTTTTTGGGCTAGTGATTCTCCTCCCCCCCCCCCCAATACCCCACCTTTTTGAAAATATTATGCCACTTGGGTACCAAAATGTCTTGGGCAACCCTGATGGAAGATGCAGCCCAAGGGCCCTGGGCCCAGTCAAAATATTTGCATAAGTTTTTGAATTTTTTTGAGGCAGGGGTTGGATGGCTGCACCTGCTCTGTGTAGGGTTTGGGGGTGGATAGATGGATAGGGAAAGGACAGCTCTTCACATGGCTAGAAAAGCTTCAAGGAAAAGCACATGTGAGTAGATCTGCGTGTGCTTGTAGCATGCAAAAGAAGGACAGCGAGCATTTTCTCAAGATGAACGTAGCTCCACTTTTCACATTTACCCAGTTTTTTTAAAAGCACTCCAATGATTTCTTTGGGGGCTTCCAATAAAGACCTAATACTATTTCTGCAGCGGGGTCCCTGACTCCAGGGTACTAGAACCACCCAATAAGCATGGAAGGGCAGTTTTTTTAGCCACTGTGCATCCCAAAGCTAAGCATTTAGGAACACTGAAAACAGAATGTGCTTCAGTTCCAAGAGAACAGTGTGCAAGTTCTGTTATATCCCATGGAACTTAGAGGAAAACACTCTTGAAGTGACTCCGAAAGAATATATTGCAGCACTCCACGTACATGCACAGAAAAAGAGTAGATCTAGCAAAAAGGCAACGAACAGAGATCCACATCCATCATTGCAGCGCATCCCTAATTATTATCTAATTATAGTATTAGCGTATAATATTAGCAGGGCTGTGGCTATTATTGAGGGACCCTGCACTCCTGAATTTGCACATTATCAGGATTATCAAAAAGGATAGGGCTGACCGCAGCTCAGAAGCTCCTTGCCACCCAAATTCACGCCAAGTACGCTGACTTAGTCATTTCTCAAATGCCAGTGCTGTGGAGGTGGTGTTCCTTGAACACCAGGCTCTGAAAGCTCAGTTATTTTAGGATAAAGCTTTGTTGTCTCATTGTCGGGATGAGGCAGCCAGCCACCCCTAGCTTCCCAGACAAGTCATACACTGCCTAAAGCCTGAGAGATGCTGCAAGCCATATGGTCCTTGGGAAAGCTCATGGCTGTTGGAACCGGGTTAACTCCTTCCATGCAGAGACCTTGCCCTTCACGGTCCAGTGATAACCTGGCAATCTTTGTGTGACCAGCTGGTGCAAGGCTGTGTGGCAGGTGTCTGCACCACAGGTGATAATTGAGAGCCAATATATATGCATATGTACAAGAGGCCTGACATGTAACATGGCAAAGCACATTCCCTGAAAATCAAAGCAGCAGAAGCTTTGGGGTCTACAAGCAGCTCTTTAGCGCATGCCCATTAACATGTAGATAATGAACATAATCTTCAAGAGGCTTCTTTTTAGCCTATATTTAATGACAAGGGTCTACCAAACCTCATGAATCACTACTCAGCCCTGTCCCGTCAGATACTGAGAACACCCGCCTTCCACCTGGCCCTTATATCCAGAAAGCAAAACAAGTGAGCATTATTTTAAGGCTTCCATATACTGTAAATTCCACCCTGCTCTAAGATATTGAAAACAGATAATGCAACAACAGCACAACACATGCACCTTAAGATTCTAGTCTGTTTTATCTCCATCCCTTTCTGTATAATAAGGCTGGAGTTAGCCTTAAAAAAGTAGAAAAGTAAAAACTGCTCAAGTAGGTAGCTGTGTTGGTCTGACGCAGTCGAAATAAATTTTAAAAATTGTCCAGTAGCACCTTAGAGACCAACTAAGTTTGTTCTAAAGACAGGAGTGCCTGGAGTGCTCTGGTCCATGGGGTCACAAAGTCGGATACGAATAAACAACAACAAAGTTTGTTCTGGGTATAAGCTTTTGTGTGCCAGCATTTCTTCAGATACACTGTGTATCTGAAGAAGTGTGCATGCACACAAAAGCTTATACCCAGAACAAACTTAGCTGGTCTGCAAGGTGCTACTGGACAATTATTTATTTATTTTATTTATTCCCCAAGCTCAGTTGGTTAGAGCATGGTGCTGATTAACACCAAGGTTGCAGGTTCGATCCCCGTATGGGACAGCTGCATAGTCCTGCATAGCAGGGGATTGGCCTAGATGAACCTTAGGGTCCCTTCTGACTCTACAATTCTGTGATATAAAATCACACAATACCTACCTGGATACTAAACCAGAGGCCTGCATGCAAAGCTGGTGCTCTGGCCCATCACTCTCCCTTCCTTAAAATGCACCAATTCCCCATGTTTCATTTCAGCTGGGGCTGAGCATTAAAGGGTTAAGCTGGGGATAGACTCCAACATGTGGAGGGCCACATTAGCCTCCATTAGCCCTGCTCCATGAGCCATATTGGCTGGGGCTGATGGAAGCTGGGAGTCCAAGAACATCAAAAGAGCATGCGTCAGGTTCTCCATAGACCAAACGTTCATCATTTCACTACACCTGTACCTTCCCTTTGCTAACCTGGCCCACTGACGTCCACTGCTCCACTCATTGTGTTAGGGCTTCAGGATCTCCACCCCACAGGCACCCCTACACAGCCTTTTAAACTGCACCCTCACCCCAGCTTCCCCACCCAGAAGGGTGCTTTGTTTTTGCTACCGCTTTGCTTGCTGTTCTCACAGGGCTGTAGAAATTAAAGCAACGAAGCGAGCCAGTATAATAATTTCTCCCCGTGTTCCCGTTTGATCTCTTTGGGGTATTATTGAGCATTTTACATAATAATCCTATTAATAGAAGTGATAGGCAGCTTAACGCAGTGTGAGGTCACCCACACTAGAAGAGTGAGACTGGTATTAGTTAATCACCAGAAGAGAGAAAATGAGGACTTTGATCAGAGAAAGAGATTTGCCACACTCTAAAAGCTCCTACCTGATCAAGCCAGGAATATTTCATAGGGGGGGGGAGCCAAGAGAAACAGAATATAGGCTATTGTGAGAGATTCAGAGCAAGTTGCCGTTGTAACAGTGATGGCAGCCAAGGCAGATTGATTCTGTGTGTGAAGTTGACAGAGCAGTCAAGTGTTGGAACTTCAAAGGTCCTTTTCATAAGCATTGGATATGAGGCAGACTTCAGAATCTTTGTATTTTCCACCCCTATATTTTTTTAAACCCACAAAGTTTCTAGTCCTTGGGGTTTTTTATACCAACTTGGTGGGGAGGGGGGAGGGAATAGACTGCAAGTCTTGAAAACTGAGAAGCTCAGAAACTGAATACCTGCCAGAGTTGGCTCAGTTGGCTAGACCAAGGAGCTGATTAACTCCAAGGTTGCAGATTTGATCCCCACATTGGCCAGCTGCATATTCCTGCATCGTAGGGGGTTGGACTAGATGATCCTCGGGGTCCCTTTCAAATCTATGATTCTATGATAAGCCAGAAGAGGATGTAGCTGCAGTGATCATAAAGCTGTGTGTTTCATTCACATCTCATAACTGGGCTTCTTAGAACAGAATGTGAACATTCAAGTTTTGCTAAAATTGGCAAATGCCACTGATATGGTATCTAAGAACCTGTCAGAGGCCTCGTGCCTTATTTCCCAAAGCCCAGTGTCTCACTTACATGGCTTTGTAAAGGCAGCATGAGGGCTGGGGGTGGGGAGTCAATTTTGGTCTTGCTTCTCCCTTGCAACTAGGTAGTGTGCGGCTCACAGATCCCGTGTCAAAGTACTCTTACAGCTCACTTGGTATGAAAAGCTGGGACACCCTGTCCTAGAGGATCTGCCCACCCTCCATCCCTTTCTACTTGTATGTGTTAAGTTCTTGAAATAAAAAGAAAAGCTCTGAGCTGAGAATTGGTGGAAGCTGTGTCCAAGCTGCTGTGCTAAGTTTTCAGGAAGAATTGTCAGAAAACTGGATTTCCTAAAGCCTTGGATTCCTCTCCTGCTGAATCTTTCTCCTTCCACATTTTCCATTCCTCATCATCCAGCCATCCCCTTTCAATCTGAAGATGTACCAATATATATTGCCAATGGCCTGGTTCACACATTATGCTAAGCCATGGTTTGACCATGAGTTGCCCCACAGACGATAAAAACAAACCATGGCTTTTTTCTGCATTGTTTAGCTTGTTTTCTAACTGCTCTTACCTACTGCCTTTGTAGCTTGGTAAGCATTAGGGGTGCAAAAAAAACACACACTTAAGGAAGGATGCTGTTGTTCACACACAATACCAGCCGTACTTAAAGCAAACAAAGTTTTGTAAAACAAGATACCATGGTTTCAGACAATGTTATACAGATCAATAGCTAAGTGGCTGGGCAGGGTTTAATAAAGTATGGCTTAATGTTGTTTTTTAACTAGGCCAACAGAGGCAGCCCAAGGATGGCATATATTCTGGGAACTCATCTGAAATAAGGCTTCCTCTTTTGCACAAGAAGAAAGTTAACAATGCAGAGTGTCACAACACCTAATTCCCATGAGACTGGATTTGTCCAAATTATGCCACACAGACTTCAGTTTTACATTAAACTTTCCGGACAACTCTATTCCTCATTTGACCAAGATTTGACTGCTAGTATTTCTGGGTGTTTGTAAATGTGTGCACTTGTAGGGGTAATTGCTACCCAACTGACACCCAGCTAGGAAAAGACCCACCTGATCAGCCCCTCCCGCCAGGTTACCACAGCAGGACTTAGCACTTAGCCACAGGGAGTTGAACTGCAGCCAAGTGGTTCCCAAATGGATGAGGCAGTTAGAGACAGACCGCATTAGCCTTCTTGCTCCTTTGCTTGCTTCCAACGCTCAATTTTCACCATATTAACCATAGTCTAGAGTAGCTTTCATTTTTGTTTTCCTTTGAAATCTTATGCCAAAATACCTAAATTTGTGTCATTCAAATATCGTTCCCAGCATTTTAAATGAATTAGGGTCCACTAAAGAGGTCTGTCCATCCATGATCTAGTAAGAGGGAGTTCTCACTTGCTCTTTCACTCTCACACAAATATTTATTCAACTGGTCACACAATGTGGCGCTGCCTTTAAGCATTATTCACAAAGCAAACACTGAATTCCTCTGACAGCTCTGAAGAGTGAAAAAGAATCAAAAGGAGTCAGGTGGTAATACTCGAATACCTTTTATTCCCCCCCCTCCTGTAAAATGGCTTGTACTTCCAAAACGTACAACAGTTAAATTGTGTTAATATCCATTCACATTGATGTATATAAAAGGCCAGCTTTCACAAACATAACTCAGAACGTTCAACAGCTGGTAACACTTTTGAAGTAAACATTGCCATTACCCCCATTCCCAGTGGGCTCATGGGAATGAGATGCAGTTCTGAAATTTGGGCTTGGGTTTTTGTTTTGTTTTTAAGAAATGTATTTAGAGCATAGCAAAAATATACTTTTACTTGTTGGATCATGCTACAATTTTATCCAGGTGCCGAGTTCACAAGGAGAATGTCAAAAAGTCATGTGTGCCTTGAAATGCGTTTGCAGAGGGCTTGCTGCTGAAATCTCGCTCAGATACATGGCAAACTACCATAGGAGTCTCAGGAAAATCCATAGCTCACTGGCAAAGGCATGGGCTTTGCAGGCAAACAGACTCAGATTCCGTCCCTGGCACCATTGTTGAAAGAACCTTGAAGATCAGGCTGGGCAGGGGGCATCAGAGGGGAGAGCCACTGCTTGTTCAAAACAGTACTCAGCAGGTATCTGGAAACGTACGTCAGAGCCTGTGTGCTATGGTCTGAAACAAGACTGAAATGGTATTGCCATTGTTGGGGAAGAGATGTGGCAAAATAAAATAAAATAAATGCTTTTCACGACTTCTGGGAGACCATCTCACCCCTCAGTCACCTCCTGTTTATGGCTCAGAGCAGATCAAGTACTTTGATCGCTTTTCTTTCTCTGAAATAGGCTTTTCTGACAAAGTTAAACACCACCACCATTCCGGTCAAGAAACAGCACAGGTTGGCTAGGTTAAAATCCCAAATCACTCAGATTCCACAACTACCCACTGCCCTGCTTTGCTCTTCCTTCCAGATTGCCCTTCAAACAATTATCACGTGCATTTTCGGTGCCAGCAAGATCAACAGCTTTCAAAAACTAGAAAGTGCTCTAAACAACACAAAGTCTTGGGGTAAATTAAATACCAGTTAATTTATCGCGGCATAAGCTTTCATGGGCTCATCAAGCCTGACAAAGTGTGTTTGAGTCTCTGAAAGCTGATGCCGCAATAAATTTGATATTCTTTAATGTGCCCCAAGACTCCTTGCTTGCTTTGCTGCAAAGCAACCACCTCTCTCAAAACAATGAATGCTCTTTTTCCCCCCCCAAGCAAGCTTCTCAGTGAAGCCAAGGAGAAATTTGCATAATTGACTTGGGATCGATAGGAATTTTTGTTTTTTGTTTTGCTTATTTTAAAGGGAAATGGTTTGCTGATCTCTGCAGGGGAAAGTTACACCTCAAGAACAATTTAGGACTGTTCACTAAATTTTTAAGGGACCAAAGTTGCTGCTGGGCTCAAATTATTTTCCAGAGTCGTTTGGATCATGGGGTTGATATGACTGGTTAAGGCACGCCCATTTAAAATCAAATTTGGGGCAAAAAGGAGCACAGCGGCTAGAGGAGTAAGTTATTATGGATTTTCTAAATTAGGCTATTCTCTAAAAACAGGTGTACCAAAAAGGGTTATCCAGAACTGGAGAGCCAACTTCCATGGAACATGTAGGCATCATAAATCAATCTTAGGCAGTTCAAAATGAACTTCCTCTCTACAGACATTAACTGTTCCTGTACTTTCTACCTAGAAATAGTGAGAAAGACATACAAGCATCAGCAGGGAAAGACGTTTAGAGCCAGAAGGTGGAGTTTAGCCAAAGCTTGTTTGGAAACAGCTAAACCAGAACAGTTCAGTGGGGAAAAAAGTTCTTATTGTTTTGATGCTTTCAGAGACAGATGCACACAACATAGGTAAAACTATCGTTTACTAAACCAATCAATGTCTTACAACATGGAGGTATGAAAGCTTTCAATGGCAAAAAATTGTGAAGTCTACCTATGCCCTACACGCCAGCCATATCACTCACTCGTGTTAGCCGCAATGAGACTTCGTTCAACAAAATCTGGATTGATTCAGAAAGAACTCAACTCCTCTGACTTCAGTCTTTCTCGTGCTAATCAGCATTGGAGCATGGGTCCGGATTCAATGTGCTCTCAAACACTGACAATCATGGCAGCACAACAGCGATCTTGTACACTAGTTTTGCCATTCACGGTAAAGTCTGGGATAATCTAAACTTCAACTAGGAAGTATAGGAACTGCGAGAAGAGCAAAAAGCAATGCAATTTGGACAACTCTTTGGATATACAGAACACCAGAAAACTTTATGGAAATGAGCATGCCAGAATAGTCAGTGCTTCAGAGCTACTGAACACAGCCTGAGCATTATGGAAACCTGGGAAATCTTCCAACTGTTCCAACATCATTCTCTTTCTCACAAAAATGCAATGAAAACAGGGGTGAATCCAACACTTTTGACATTAATGTTACAGTAAATCAGTTCCTCTTGTTTCTCGAAGCACCCACTAGATGCACCTGTCACCGTGCGGAACCTAGGTCACAAAAAAGGATTCAGAATCACAGGTTGGACTGTCCAATGGATCCTTCTTCAAAGAGTCTGGAAAAGCTTCAATGTAATCCACAACTGAAGTGGGAACAATCTCTAGGTATACATTCACACATGGAAGGAAACCTAATTGTGGGAATATTCTACACCTGAGCAGGGCCTGAGTCATCGCTACTGTGTTTGTCTGCCCTTGGAGTTGGCAAGCAAGGCAGATTTCAAAACTCTGATTTTATGATATTTTGCCAGTCGGCAAAAGGCCTCTTGATAACAGAGCCTGGAGAGCAGCAGACAGAAGAAAGGAGGGGTCTGAGGCACCTATAATAAAAGATCAGGATGGGGTTACAAACCGTGACACAAAAACAGGGTTATCGTCAGAATTTGAGCTACACATTTGTCTTGAGGAATATCAAAGGTGAGGAGCACTCATTTTAAAAAGGCACTAGGACAAAGTGTTTATAAAACAATTGGCCCTATTTCCCAACCTACTGAGTGGGGCAGGCAAGCTACGGAGTATGGCATTTGACAGAAAATGCAGCAGAGTGAGTGAAACCTTTCCAAACAAAAGAAATTGGTGCATCAACTTAAAATGCTGAACTTTTTTATACAGCAAAATTGTATTAAACAGCAGCAGATAAAAACAACATGCCCCATCACCCAGTGGGCAATGAACATCTGAAAATGTTTAAAAGGTTAACTATAAAACAATATTACATCCAAAATATGAACAGGCCAGTTCAAGTATATACACAATATATTAAAATCATATAAATTATATATTTATACAAAGGGCACACACATAGCAAGGGGTTGCTGTGAATTTAACAAAATGGAGAGCCAAACTGCAAGAATCACTTCAGACGTGCAATTAATTTTTCCCTGTGGGTTCTTTTTTCATGTCAACATTGAAGAACTAATACCTCTGATACCACAAGTACGGTGGTGGGGGGGGGGGATGGAGAAGCATAAAAATACCCCAAGCAGATGAAAATGCGAATATGGTAAGGGCATTATAGTACATGAAATCCCAGTCAGTTCACAATGAGCACTGAGTTGCCTCCTTTACCACAACTCCACCCACCCACTTCAAACCAGGAA
Organism: Podarcis gaigeae; assembly: GCF_964106915.1. Taxonomy (NCBI): domain Eukaryota; kingdom Metazoa; phylum Chordata; class Lepidosauria; order Squamata; family Lacertidae; genus Podarcis; species Podarcis gaigeae. The sequence continues at coordinate 7,240,668 of NC_139678.1, forward strand.
TTTCAAACCACATAGGGGATGAATTAATTCTGGGTATTTAATAGTAACATTTGGTGTTTCTCTGAATCTCAAAATAGAGAAAAGGGGGATGGGGAGGACAGATGGCAAACTGAAAAGATAATAACCTGTGTTAAACTACTGCAGGATGTTTGCACATTGGACAGCATCATAGAAGGAAGCTCAGCAAAACAGCTTATTTTTAATTACTGATTTCAAAATAGCTACCAAATATTTAACCATCTGTAGGAGGATTCTTGGTGACTCGCATGTTTAAGACTCAAAGAGTGTCCCAAACCAGCCATCACATCTTGGCCAGCGTGTCTTACGTTTTGCAAGAGAGCAGACCGAAACCTTCTTGCTGATGTAGCAAAGCAGCCACTTAAATAACTAGATTTATAACAAGTCAGTTTGCTCAAAGGGGCCAAGACATGCAAGGGGAAAACGCTATCAAGTGGCAATAAAGCCAAAAAGGCAGAATTAGAAACGGACAGAAAACTGTGAACATGGCGAATGTAACTGCATATATGTAAAAAGTAACACAAATTGCATCAGATGCAAAGCTGAAAAGGGGTGATATCATATTGTGCCTTACCATCCCTGGGTTTTCATGAAAGCTGTTTTCATGTTATCACAAATCCCTGTGTTCCCACATTGGTGAAGGAGCCAGTTTTCATTGGCTTCAACCCCTGGTGCTGCAGCAACACCAGAAAATGATGGAGCCATGTAGGCAAGGCCAGCCTTGGTGGGAAGGGCATGCACAACACGGCACAGCCATATAACAAAGTCATTCAAACACACAGTTAAGGGCACAGGATGAAGTCATGGGAAAGTGGCTCTTGCAACACTATGACAACATATGAAGGGGCCCAAGGTTGGTCACAAATTAGCTTAATGTTGGTGCGAAATCTATGAAACACATGGCAGGATGGTAGTACAGTGGCTGTCAGAGAGTTGTGCTGCCTCAGGAAAGTCAGAAGAAAACTAATCTTTTTGTACATAAAAAAAGTGACCTAACACATCTGTTGGACCAGATAACCCGTATCTTAAATCTTCCCACATTATGTTTCACGCGTAATGCTGAATACAGGAAGAACATGCAAGGGTAACTTCTGTGTCAAAAAGACATTAATATGCGAAGTGACAGCGATCTCCAAATTTCAAGTAATTTTGAGTATTTTTTCTTTCTTTTTGGACAGCTGCATTACACCACACTGCAGAATTCCATAATATTTTTGTGCTATTGTTTATGAAGCCAACCTTTCGTGTTCACGGCTTGTTTAATGCATGTATCTAGTGAACATTCACCCAGGTTTGCTCACACATTCAGTACATCCTCTTTGAGAATGAACTATTCAAGTTAATTATATTGCAAATTAAAAAGACAGAGAGAGAGAGAGAGAGAGAGAGAGAGAGAGAGAGAGAGAGAAGGACAGACAAATTACATTCTGTATGCTCCTTTTAGCTTGAAAAAATATGTGTCTTAAAGGCTTGTCAAAGTTTAGAAGAAAAGCATTTCTGTTAAAAAATCCAAGATTAAAAAATCATTAAGACATTGGTATCTTTTTTTTCTGCTTCTGATCAAGGGTACTAAGAAAAAAATATTACAAATATACTACAATTTTACCAAGAAGATGTCATCATGAACATGCTTCTGTTGAGCATGCAATGCCACTGATATCTGTTTGGTTCCAGGTATCAGTGTATCACCACACTCCACATTACTCCCAGCTGGTTTCTCCCCCCCCCAACCCCGAAAAGCCCTCATTAATAACAATCCTATAAAAAGGTAAAATCTAGAGTTAGTGGCAAATTCTTTATCTTCACAGTAAATTGTTAACCATGTGAGCTTTATCGTGGTCATCTGTAAAATGGTGTCGTCAGTCAATTGGACCCTGAAAAATAAGTTTGACACAGTTCTGATCTCCGGACAGCTGGGTAGCGCAGAAAGGGCAGGCAGCATGGAACGCATGAGTACCATGTGGCAGTGGGATCTGGGACCAGTATTTGGCAGATTTCTCCGAGCACACATGCCCACAAGGGGTGAAAGCATACGTTGGAGGACCAGCATCAACATAAAAGCCTGCCTCGCACCCGAGCCAGAGAGGCACATAGGGACCAACGGTTCTGCACATAGGACACTCACGCTCGTTAGCTTCTGTGTCGCTACGGTGCCCCCAGTTGTGATAGCCATGGACGTGGCCACAGCTGAGGTAAGCCCAGGGCTGTTTCTCTTCCACCACTTCCTTGCGGTTGATGCTGGGAAACGCCAGCGTGTTCAGCCCCACGGGGCACTGGGGTCTCGCTGCATTGATCTCTTGCCGTAGAGCCTCTATGTGTTTCTGAGTCGGTGTATGAAATAAACCATCTGCTGTTCTCCACAGGAGTGTGGCTCCACACAGATCAATGAGAGAACCATCTTGCAGGACGTTGGTTTCATTTTCTACCTAAAAGGGCAGACGGAGATGGAGAACGGTTTGGCAGCTAATTCATTCTGAAGCGAAGTGACCCCACCCCACGCAATGCATTTTCCACACACACCCCTTTTCTGTCAGCCTCTTGTACATCCAATGTAGCGTTCAAGTTCCTTCTGTTCTCCTACATGGATTTTATGTAGAAATGTTGATGCAATAGCCCCTCCTCTACATCAAGCTGCTACAGATTAAACAAAAAAGCAAATCCAAATTCCTTTCTGTCCTGGTATCTCCATTTCCTCCTCAACTGTTGTTGTCTTGCTTACCGCTAAATTAGGCAAAAGTAATGGAACTTACAATGCAGATGTCACTCAATGTGTCATGTAAACTGATGTAACTGCATAAACAAGAGTAATATCTTTTGACAGATCCTGCAGGATAGCCATGATACTATGTTGTTGTGGCAAGGGTCTTGTGGCCTCTTATTAGTCTAAAAACATTCACTGTAACAAAGCCCACTTTGTCAGAGGCATGACATGGCAAGTTGGCAAGAGTATAGTGGTACCTCAGGTTAAGAATTTAATTTGTTCTGGAGGTCTGTTCTTAACCTGAAACTGTTCTTAACCTGAAGTACCACTTTAGCTAATGGGGCCTCCTGCTGCTGCCGCGCCACTGCCATGCGATTTCTGTTCTCATCCTGAAGCAAAGTTCTTAACCCGAGGTACTATTTCTGGGTTAGCAGAGTCTGTAACCTGAAGCGTCTGTAACCTGAAGCATCTGTAACCTGAGGTATCACTATATATGCATGCACAGTGAGTCTGGCCACAATTGCACACAACTGTGGCCAAAAAGTGCAAGAGATCATCAACAGGCATGTCTTCACACATTCAGAAGAAGAAGAGGAGTTTGGATTTGATATCCCGCTTTATCACTACCCGAAGGAGTCTCAAAGTGGCTAACATTCTCCTTTCCCTTCCTTCCCCACAACAAACACTCTGTGAGGTGAGTGAGGCTGAGAGACTTCAGAGAAGTGTGACTGGCCCAAGGTCACCCAGCAGCTGCATGTGGAGGAGCGGGGAAGCGAAACTGGTTCACCAGATTACGAGTCCACCGCTCTTAACCACTACACCACACTGGCTCAGCTTATTAGGAGACGAGGCCAGAATTACTTCAAGATTGCCACACGCATTGTGTTCAAAACTAAAACTCTTCTGAAACTTTTGTTCTTTTGGCACACAATTCATCAGCAACAAGTTTGGATTTAAATGAAGCAGAAAGGTCATACTGCAGACTCTCACAGTCATGGTCAGAACCATCCATCACAGAAACTGCAGGCTGAGAAGAATGCAAAGCAGCATTTTCTGCCTAGCATTCAGGAGACATTCCATTTTTGGAGCAAGATGGATTTTTCCCTCCCTTATAAGGCCAGAGGATAGGACAAAACATTAAGCCACCATTCAAGTTAACCAGCGACATACCACAAGGCAACCACTGTGAGCCCAGTAAGGGACAATTCCCAGTGGTATGGAAAGACTTGGCTACCATCATGCACACTTTGGTAACATCAAGATGAGATTACTACAACATGCTCTATTGGGGCTGCCACTGAGGCTACAAGTAGTGCAAAACATCAAGAGTGAGGGCACCCAACAGAATTATTACCCCAACTTCAGTGGCTTATTAGCTAAGGTAAAGGTAAAGGTACCCCTGCCCGTATGGGCCAGTCATGACCGACTCTGGGGTTGCGCGCCCATCTCGCTTAAGAGGCCAGGGGCCAGCGCTGTCCGGAGACACTTCCGGGTCACGTGGCCAGTGTGACAAAGCTGCTCTGGCGAGCCAGCACCTGCGCAGCACACGGAAACGCCGTTTACCTTCCCGTTATAAAGCTTATTAGCTACTTTTACGCTTTATTGAAAATGGCAGCATTGAGCTTTAGGCCTAGGATCAGTATATTTTTACTGTAGTTTTACAGTTTGTTAGAAGCTGGCCAGAGTGGCTGGAGCAACCCAGATGGGCAACATATAAATAATAATTATTCAATTATTATATCTTAAGGGCTGTTATCTCAATAATTAACTGTGCTACCACACTTTCAAGGATTGCCAGCCAGGTCTTCCCGGCCCATTTCTCCTGGTGCTAAGACCCTTTTATTTAGGAGATCTTTAGGACTAGAGGATTAGAGTTTTGTTTACTGTAATGTTTCTGTTGCTTTATTCCTTATACTATCTAGGTTGCATTTTTAATTATGGTTTCTTTTCATATGGAAGCCAATTTGAGTAATATGGAGAAATATGCCTAGAAAGTTTTGAAATAAAGCTATCATGAACTTCCCAACTTACTAGTTTGCCTCTTTGCTGAGCAGATCTTGTTTCACGCAGAGTATACACATCACCACAAACTGAAATTTCCCGCCAGACTCCCGGTTTTGATTCTTCAGTGAACCCTCCTTTTGGATGCATGACTAGAACGCCATTGGTTGTTAATCCATCCATGTGCCCATCGGGATTTTTCCATTTTGCTGCTTTTTCCTATACAGAAGGCCACAGGAAGAAATAAAAGATAAATAAATTACTCAGCCTTTCAAAACTTGTAACGGTATTCAAGATTGCAACCACAAGTAAGCTTCCCAAAGAAAAATAGCTATAATAAAGGAAGGGTTGCTTCGAATTCTAAACTCAACATTTAGCACAGAACAGCAAAGTAAACATCTGCACACAATTACAACTATTACTAATAGTTTGGCTAATAAAACAGCTTGCCTCTATATCAGAAGGGACAGAAAGAAAATCACATTAGTGTTTAAACTCCTAAACAGCCTAGCCCCAACTATCTGAAAAACTGCCTCCTTCCCTACCCTCAATCTGTCTTCCATGTTCCAAGCCATGGATCTCTTCACAAGTGTACACATCATTTACATATATTGCTACTCTTCCTCCCTTCCTGTTTGATCTATTCCATTTGAGCAGGTTGTACCTTTCAATTTCTACATTCCATTCATGAGTCTCACCCCAACAGCCTATATTTGCCATCCTATATTAAGAGCTCAAGTTCTTCTTGCTTGTTTCTCATACTCTGTGCATTTGTGTAGAGACAACTGAAACCATGAAACACACTGCTGCTGCCTCTATAACACTCAATAAGGAGTCACCTGCCACCACCACCACATGACTCCTCCTTCCCTGGGAATTGTTCTGTATGCTGTACCTTCTGCTGCCACCTTGATGTTTCTGAGGTCTGCAACCACTGTTCTTGCTTCTCTGGCCAAGAATCAGTGTCTGAGGTGAGAGCATAGAATCAACTTTGTAGCTCCAGAGACACAGCATGGCTCCTGATAGTCCTACTTTTTGTGTCATGTTGCTCCAGAGTATTGTCTCCTGAATTGGGCAATCTTCCTCCTCCCTAGGGGTACTCTGCCTACATCTCTGTTCCAGAACAGTCCACTCTAGTCTAGCAAGAATGTCCTCATGTTACCCGGTGGCTTGAAGTGTGGACAGGTGGGCCTCAAGTTACTGGACCTCCTCTTTCAGCGTGGTAACCAAGCTTACAGATAGCAGTTCCAATACCTCTCAAGCATATGGAAGGATGGGCCTTTCTGCAATTCCACTAGCATCCCATCACCTCCTCTATCGTCAATTTTGCCCAACTGGGCACTTGATTCCACATTGCAATGTGGGTGAGATTAATCCATCCTACTTCCAGATTTACTATGGTAACATTAGCTCATGATGCAGCACATAGTCTTGCATGGAGAAGATCCCAAATTGATATTCTGGAATATCCAGTTAAAAAGATCAAGTAGCAAGTGATAGGAAAGATTTTGGACTGAGACACTGCAGAGCTGCTGCCACCCAAGAGTAGACTATGCTGGGCTAGATGGAAAATAATCTGACAGTTTCCTATGTACTATGTGTTAATATTAAGAAAAAATAATCTGCAGTTGAATGCCAGCAAACAGAGGCATGACAGAGAGGCTTGCAGAGAAGCTACATGTACTTACCCCAAGGAATATGTTTTTAGAAGAGTCAAATCCTGCTGCAAAGATTCTGGCTGTGTATGGTGTGTTCCTATCACAGACAATGCGGCATGCAAACCTGGAGATGGTGCTTTGGGTGATCTGAGTTTCATCACCATTTTGACTGCCAGAAATTGTATCTGTTACAACAAAATCTATGGGGCTCTCTGTCGATCTGCCAACCTGAAGACATTGAAAACATATTTTAGAGAAATACCTTAGATGATATGGTTACATTATACATTACGTGTAGAAAGGTTGTTTGCTAAAACACAATAAACTGACTGACTCTTTGGAGAACTATGCAATGTGAGAGCATGTGAAACCTTAAATAAGAAAAATCTATGGGTAACTTGTACATCTAGGTAGATTCAAGTATTATCCAGAAATCAATAAACGTAAGTAGGCATCTTGCTCTCATTCTAAAACTGTTTTAGTTACATGGGGTACCTTCAAAATTTGAATGACTTGTAATAAAAGCAAGCCCCTCAGAAGATCCCCCTGCTCCCCACAAAAATGTACAAAAGCTTTTGTCTGTTTTTAGATTTAAAAGATCCACTCTACAAACCAATGTTAAGTAATCCTGAATTACTTTTTAGACACCCTAGTATACAAATTTAACACAATGGCTTCAATTAATGAGTTCCATTAGCAGAAGGCCTTCTCAGTGGGACTTTCTCCCTCCTCTCCTCGCATGGTTCCCACCAAAATAGTTCCTGGTCTTTTGGGGGGAGAACGCCCAGAACAGCATGGTGCATTGGTGGATGGTGGCGGGGGGGGGGGTCACTCTATTTGACAAGCTGAAATTGCTTGCCATGGTAGAACAATCCCTTAGCACAAGAATGAATTTCTCCTAACGTCTCTTAAAAGGTAAAGGTAAAGGACCCCTGACAGTTAAGTCCAGTCGCGAACGACTCTGGCGCTCATCTCACTTTACTGGCCGAGGGAGCCAACGTTTGTCCACAGACAGTTTTTCTGGTTTGTGTGGCCAGCATGACTAAGCCGCTTCTGGCGAAACCAGAGCAGCGCACGGAAACGCCATTTACCTTCCCACTGGAGCGGTACCTATTTATCTACTTGCACTTTGATGTGCTTTCGAACTGCTAGGTTAGCAGGAGCTGGGACCAAGCAACGGGAGCTCACCCCGTCGCAGGGATTTGAACCACTGACCTTCTGATTGGTAAGCCCTAGGCTCAGTGGTTTAGACCACAGCGCCTTTCACTAAATGCTAAGGAGGAAATCATTTCACCCAGAGAGGGAGCTATATTGCAGCATGCATACGTGTTCATGGCTCCACCTTTCTATTAAATATTTTAGGAGCACAGAATGTAAGAAGGTGACTTCTACTGAGTCAGAACATTGCTCAATCTTGCTCAGTACTGTCTACACTAACTGGAAGTTGGTCTCCAGGGTTTCGGGCTGGAGTCCCTTCCAGCCCTGGAGTTACTAGGAATTGAATTTGGGACCTTCTACACAAAGGGCAGATGCTCTATCGCTGAGCTATAATCCTCACCAAATTTTCTGCTTCATTGGTATTACTTGACTACTTTTGGCATCAAGATGTCAACGGCTGCACTTGAATGTTTCACTTATTAAAAGAAGAGGTATTAGTGGTGTGTTATGGCATAAAAACTATTACAGATTGCTCAGCTGCAGAAACACTGTGATGGGTGAAAATGAACGTGGCAAGCCCTGAATTTCTGTTACCGCTTTAACTGCAGTAAAAGTAATATATATTTGTCTTGCTCTTGAAGAGACTAATGTTGCTTCTTGGAGCTATGCCATAAACCAGAATTAGGAACTTCCTAGACAACAGCAAGGAAATCAACAGATTTTAAGTTGGGTCTCTGTGCATCTAAGAATTGGAAAGAAACATGCGGCAAATTAAATATCATATTAAATATCTGAATCGCTTGGATTCTTTCTTCCAAAAAAGAGAATTCTATTTAAAGCTGTCTTCTAATGTCTGAAATTGACTACCAAGGTACAGGGTTGTGCTGTTTTGCTGTATCATTTGAGTTTATGAAACATTCTAACTGCAAAATTCTGCCGGATTTATTATTTGCTAGAAATATTTGCTGTGGAAGACAGGGTAGCGAAGATAAGCCTTCTTGCTTTATTCTACTAAAATGCTAATCAAGCACCTCTGTAGAAAAGATGAAAATATAGTACAGGTGACTTTCAATTTACACTGGGATTATGGTCCAGAAATAGCGCATAAAGCCAAAATCGTGTATTGTCAAAACACATCGGGTTCAATGGTGGGTGGGATTGCCAAAGTTTTTATTCCCGGGTGCCTGTCCCTTTCCACCCTCTTTTTCTTTTAAAAAAATGCTTGCGGGATTCGGGGGGAAACTGGCTGGCGGCTGTGAGAACAGGGTAGGACTATATGGGCCACTGGCAGATCCAGCAAGATCTACTTATGTTCTTAGTTCAACAGTTAAGGAATTACCAGCCCCTCTATGTCTAAAGGCCAACTGTAATAGTCCAACATTTGTAAGATAAATCGCCTAGAAAGCTTCACATATTGTCTGCTATTCGAACTAGCATAACACAACCACTTCACTCCTTGAAGATATTAGATAACTTTGGTTCAAGTGGGGTAATCAAAGCAAGACCACAGGGTGATCGAGTAAAGGGAGCCAATGTGGAATATTGTATATGGTGAGTCTTTTAAAAAATGCCCCGTGGAACATGTGTACTCTGTATCCACAGGGCCTCTTTTAAAGGACTCACCCTGTATTTCTCCCTGCCCCAAAACAAATCGAACCCAGCTGAAAATCCTACAGTTTATGAATCAATGAACTGTCAGCTCATTTTAGACATATTTATCCCAAACATGAGCCTTGCATTTTCAGTACAAATTGGCATTCTCAGAAAGCCCAGATATGTATAAAGGTAAAGGTAAAGGACCCCAGACAGTTAAGTCCAGTCGCGAACGACTCTGGGGTGGTGGCGCTCATCTTGCTTTACTGGCCGAGGGAGCCGATGTTTGTCCAGTTAGTTTTTCATGTGGCCAGCATGACTAAGCTGCTTCTGGCGAAACCAGAGCAGTGCACGGAAACACCGTTTACCTTTCCGCTGGAACGGTACCTATTTATCTACTTGCACTGGTGTGCTTTCAAACTGTTAGGTTGGCAGGAGCTGGGACCAAGCAACGGGAGCTCACCCCATCGCGGGGATTCGAACCGCCAACCTTCTGATCGGCAAACCCTAGGCTCTGTGGTTTACACCACAGTACCACCCACGTCCCCTTAGATATGTATAGGATCGCATATTACTAATAAATAAATTAATAAAATTTGTATACTGCCCTTTATCCATAGATAGATCTCAGGATGAGTCACAGCATAGAAATACAATATTGTGTGGCATAAGATAGTACTGTATACATCATGACTGTGAATGGACCAAGGAGACCTAATCCCCTAACACTAGTGAATCTAAAGAGAAATGGACCCACATGGTTGAAGAATAGGACAACACTGGGAGCTCCATGTAATATACTGAGTTTTCCAAAAGACAGGCAGGTTTTTATATTAACAAACAATTTTCTAGTACGCACTGTGCTTTGAAAGCACAAGAGATCTCTCATCGCTGTGAAGCACATACGGATGTGGCAGAAAGTATTTTAACTGAAACAATGCGTTTAAGTAATGGCTTTGTTTGTGCTCCTGGAAGAAAACCAAGAACCTATTTTTGAGCATCTGTAACTCAGTATATTTACTGCTGAATGAATATGTCATTGGAAAGACCTAGAGAGCATCACTAAATGAAAATATAAATAATGCAGCCACCACCAGTTCCCACTGGGAGTGCTTTCAAAAGAGCAAGAGTGGGACACAGTCCAGGCTCAAGATTATTATTGAAAGGCCTGTAGAATGCCTTTACACTTTTGCCAATAACAAAAGCCAGTAGTGAATTTTGAAAGGATGACACACTGAGCAAAAAAAGAGCTGTGACAGTTCAGAGTAAGATAGTGGGAAGGCTTTTCAGTGTCAGAAAAACAAGTATGCAAGTAGTTAGTGTGCAGTCACATATGACAACAAAGCACATACTTTGCTGCATGTACGTGTACCAAAGCTTCCCAGTGTGCACTTCTAAAACCAATGTGCAACCTGCAGGTAAGGCCCTTCCTTCAGAGAGAGCAACATCTGAGAATAAACCCTGTACTCCAGGACACCATTTCTGTAAGCCATTTCAGGACATCGTCACACAGGAAATACGCTATAAAAGCCCACAAGCAGCTGTTTTTAGGTCATGCAAATGCACTTACCTGAAACATATCTGTATCTTTGTCGTGTGTATATTCCACTACCACCGTCTGGCTTCTTGACAACGTGTAGGATATACTGTGCTGCCCTTTACAACTGATGGCCTGTGGAATAAGACAGTTCCTGCTTTATTTAAGTAACGTCTGAGTCAGGGAAAAGCACATCACTTCAACATTTGTAAATGCTGTTACAGCCATTACCGAGTTTCTCCCTATCCTGGCTAATTCAATTTGTTTATGCGGTTTGCAGCAAGTGTGGCTCAGCCGCAACTCTGGATCACAACAAAGAGCATTGCTAAGGGAGTTCCCATGCAAGGTGCGACCCTCCCCCCCCCCACGAGCAAAGCTCTTGTTTATGAACAGAAAATTACGAAGATCTGTCCTTTAAAAAACAAACCAAGATAGAATCAAGACAAATGAATCTTGAATGCAACCATGCAAGTTTTACTTTTCACACTTTCTCTCTTTTAGGCACACAATTTTTTCAAATGACCCACTTCCATAATCAAAAAAGAAAAACAGCCTGTTTTCTTTCCCATGTCTACCAAATCTAACCCAGATGCCTCGAAGGAGCAGTGACGTTCAAAGACAGGTACTGTATCTTTTCCAGGCCTATTCTGCTTCTAGAGAGTCCTTAACTAGAGATATCAGGGACCAAACCAAAAAGCATCCATGTACTGAGCGACAGGTGAAATCAGATTTGTAAAATTTGCCAAAGACTGGTCAGATATTTTAAAAGCATTTTTAGAACAAAAAGGTATTTTCATCAACTTGCTTGATAGCTGAGCTAATCACAAATGAAATTAACTTTTAAAAAAATTATAAACAAATAACTTGGGATAGCAGTCAGCTATGTTTTATTCAGAGTAAACTTATTGAAATCAATGTTCATTAAGTTCAATTGGTCTACTATGAGTAAAACTTAACTGACTACCACCCATAGCTTTTAACTATGTTCTGGGAGGAATTCAATGTGATTGTTCAGCCAGGGGAGGCATTATGGCTTACCAGACAGAACTATTTCACCTTTTTCCTCCCGCATGCTGTTGCAGGGATTTTTCCAACTTCCCCACACCCACAGTGGGAGGGGGGAGCCCCATTGCACAAGAGGAAATCTTCTCATAGGACTTTCACTGATGGAACCCATTAGTTGAATCCCACCCTTTTCTCCTTTGGCTTTTATCCAGAAATACCAGGGTCATGAAATTAAAGCAACAGTGCCTATGAAAAGCAGAAATGATTTTTGAAAGCAATTTTACTAAGGCAGCTTCTCTGAAGCACAGTTAAATAAAAAGCAGTCAGGTGGCATTCACTGACCAGTCTCTGACACTGAGCTAAGGACCCTCCCATAATAAAGGGGAAAGATGAAGCCACAGTGGTGACAGATATGCTTCAAAAGCTGGAACTTTCCATAAAAGAGAATAGAGTCTGGCAGCCAGTTCACTAGAGATAAATGACCCTAAATTCTGTTCTGTCTCTGCCTGTTTAGATATTTGATTAGAAGTGGAAGAAAGTTGAAAGAATATCAGCCAACACTCAGGGCTTCTCAGCTACTGGATGATAAAGGCCATTTCACTGATTTTTATTTGTTTGGGTGCACACCTAAGATGCATTAAGCATACATCTAACAATGTCAAGTACAACTGCAAAAAACCCCAAATAGTTAAGAGAAACAGACACTTCATACAAAGCACAACAGTCAGAAAACCACAACGGTCTTCTTGTTGAGCACGTACATTGTGACAAACCAATTCTGTTGCTGAGTAATATTCTAAATGGCCCCAAGTGGCTACGCAAACAACGAAAGGATTGTTTAGGACTGGAGTTCACACAAGGAACTGTGAAATATTCAAAGACATAGGAGCCAACTCCTAGGCTCTGAGGTCTCTTCAGCCCCCCACCCCCATATTTGAGGTGGACGGGGCCCCCCCAAAGTTAATGGACACTGCCATTCAATTGGTATATGTTTGCTGCATCTTCTGATGGGTTTTGCAGGGCAGGGCTTACCTGCCCCCCCCCCATATTTTATTCAAGTTGGTATCCTTGCTCAATGAAAAGTCTTAACGTAACATTCTGAGATGCTCCAAGATAGTACCAGAAGCTCCTCTTTCAGGGGTTTCAGAATGTTACTGAATTTGTGTGTGGTACTGAGTAAAAAATGCATCAAAAGTAAAGAACGGTGAGTACATCTGAACCTGCCTTAGCTTTAAGTTCAATTTTATTTTTATTTTTTTTAAGGGGTTCTCTCCTCCCTAAGACTGTGCCCTTTTGATTTCTGCTGCAGTAATAAATTGGGAACAATAAAGGGTTACCATCTGTACAGGTCAGAAACAGACTTCACTTTGATGAAGGCTTTACAGATGACTTGGCTTGATAAAGGGTGCAAGGGACTGGGAGACTAGTTAAAAGACCTTTGTGTCTACAGAAGCTACTAGCCCACATGGAAGGGCAAACTGCAACGAGACACCTGCTTATAATTAGAAAAGGGGTCAATGCAGCTTTACCAGGCATAGTAGCCTGATTTACATATTCAAGGACTCAAGTGGCTTGTTAGGAGTGAATGGCCAAAGTGCCGTAACAAACTCTGGATCCTAGGCTGAACACGCTTAAGAATAAGGGCAGCACAGTAGAAAACGAGCAACCCAGTGCTATACACAACTGGAAAACAAAATAAGACGCTAAGTGAGAGTCTGGCACAAAATGCTGCTTCGGTGAAAAAAATCCATTTTTATTTTTCTAATGCTCCCATCCCATTTAAACTGAGAATTTGGAATCATTAATATGAATGACAATTGTTCAAGCAAATTTGACTCCTTTTCCTCTAGGGAACTAATTGGGGCAGGATATTCCTAATAAGTTATTTTTAGCTCTGCTGCCTAGGGTAGCAGAGTGGAATTCTGTCCTCATTAGCTTGTGAAAGGCCATGGCAGACTTCCACACAAATCCAACTGGTGCAGGAGCTGACATTTAAGACCTGGTGAAAACTTCTCATTTATTCTAAATATCCTCTAGCACATCGCTAATGTTCAAACTCCACTTCTTAAATGAATATTTGGTTCTTGTTAAAATAACCACTTGCAGATTTACTTTTGTTATTTTCCTAAACCCTTTATATGTCCGTTGGTTCTCTAGACCAGGGGTCTGCAACCCGCGGCTCTGGAGCCGCATGTGGCTCTTTTACACCTTTGCCGCGGCTCCGGGGCGGATACTAGCGAGGGGAGGAGGCACATTGTGCTCCCCGACACTCCCCACTGTGGCGGGCGCTGTACTGGCTGTGACGTTGCATGGGGGCGGTGCGTGCGTTAGTTATGCACCGTCCCGACGTCACCTTCCCGCCCGCCCGCTGTCAGATCGCGGCTCCAGAGATATATTTGCTTTAAATGTCGCAATGGTTTTGCGGCTCCCAGTTTTTTTTCTTCGGAAACGGTTCCAAGTGGCTCTTTTTGTCTTAAAGGTTGCAGACCCCTGCTCTAGACCAACTGTATAGATTTATTGTTAACTATTACTAACAGATGTTGTTCAGCCAGTCATTTTGCTTAACAGATAAGAAAGCTGTGGTATTTGGAATCATTAAAACTGAATTATGAGCAGACCTGTAGAACAACTTGAACAAAAAATTGTTGATTTTTGTAACAAAATACAGGACTAATGTAATTAAGAGTATATGGTACCCCATCATGCAGAAAGAAAACTGCTCAATGTTCAACCAAAAAAAGCCAATTAAGTTCACCAAGAATTTTGATACATTATGCATTTATGGCTACAAGATTCCTAGTTATCAAAAATCAAGGTCTATGCCATTTTTCTTAGGACTTGTCTTCACTGAGGAGCCACTTCGACCAATGGGGTGGGCACATGCCTGTGTTAGAAACTGGGAATAGAAATGGCTCCTGGAACCTAGGTTATGGAAGCAAAAACAGAATAGCTAGTTACCATTCCCCACCCCCAACCCCGTTCAGCAGCACTTTCTATTTATTCTTTCGAAATGCATGAACTAATTCACTATTCACATCAGTGACACATGGTTAATATCATATTTTCAATAGCAATTCTTAATTGGACACCACAGACATAAAAGGGGCTCAGCCCCTGCAATGGCAGCCAAAACCCTAAGTCATGAGAATAATGAATATTTTCAAATGCCAGCATATGTGTGTGTAGGACGCGTTATGTAAAGTATTGTGCTGGATTTAAACTTAGTTTAAACAGTACTACTTTTATAACAACAGCAGCCCTTTCACCCTAGCCTTAGTCATGCACATGCAGCTTTAGTCACTGAGGTCCCCAATCCATGCACGTTTTACTTGGGAGTCTCCAGTGCCACTGCAGAAGCCTTCCCACTGTTATTGGAGAGGTCCCAGCATCAGCAAGATGCTGCTCCTTTAATCTGGTGGTAGCAGGTGGGGTGCATAGCTGTCAACTTACAGATTTAAAAATAAGGGACCAGCAGCCTCGAAAATAAGGGATCAGCAGCCAAAATAAGGGATTTTAGTCAACCAGCAGCCAAACGAAGCCTCAAGCGGTGGTTCCCACAGCGCAGCAACCCGGCAAAGGGGATGCAGCAAGGAAAACCACCGTCACCTCTCCGCTGGGAAGCGCTGAGCAAAGGTGAGTCCCCAGGCAACACGGCCGATTTGATCGGCACAAGGCATGCAAGCTCCACCCGCCAGTCGTTCTTAGACTCCTTATTGGGTGAGCAACGCAGCCAAGCAACACAGTTGGAGCCTCCCTCCTCCCTGGCCGGCAGGGAGGGAGGGAGAGGAGCTGCTTCCTTTGAAACCCGGGAAATTTAAGGGACATCATCAATAAGGGACAGCAGCGGGACATGGAGCTGGGATAAGGGAGTTTCCCGCCAAATAAGGGATGCTTGACAGCTATGGTGGGGTGCCCATGAGGTGCCACTCCATTGGGGTTCCACCACCTAAGTGTGCAGTGTGCCTTATGGTTGGGCTGGCCCTGGCATTATCAAGTCTAGTCCCCTTGCTAAACAGCAGTCATTGGAAATGGGAGGGCGGTGAAATGGACAGACGAGGGATGTCACCATCTATCTTTGGACTGCCACCACTTTATATGTAGAGAAGACTGCTACTTTGTTAAACACACACCAGATGAAAATTAATTGGCCAGAATTACTGCTTCTATGTTGTAAGACAACAGTAAATCTGGGAAGTGAAATTGATCTGTATTGCCAATAAAGCCATTAAGTGTAATTTTCTGGTAACCTTTAGCAAAAGAGAACATTGCCATGGAAACCTCATGAGCTTTGAGTGCCGAGAAGGAAGCCCATCTGAAGCAGAATATTAGAAACCATTTTTAAAAGAATTCCTACATGCTTTTAACCACACACCTGGCCATCTTCAGTGTTTTTTCTTGCAAGATAAGGTCTTTTAAAAAATAACTCAGCTAAGCATGTGCATTTTGGAAGCGCTTAAAACACTTTGAATCCCACTGAGAATTTAATGCTGCAGAACATAAAGGTGAAAAATATTTTTAAAAGTAGGACTAAGTCAAAACTACTCATTATTTTAAAAAAACATTTTGGCAGTGCCTTCACCCCCACCCCACAAAATCTCCCTCCCTTGAGAGTTTTTCTGCACTTCTGGTGAAAATGTCCATATACAGTACATTTAAATTGCTCTCACCTGCTCACAACAACACAGCCAAATTTGTTTAGTTATGTGGTGTCTATGAATTTGTGGTTGAAAATGGGAGAGAGCACATTCATTGCAGTGATATTCATATTAATTCTAAATTGCATTTTTATTTTCAATTGAGAAAAAAAGAGTTTGAGAGCACACTTTAGGGTGTGCTCAATTTCTACATATAGGAAGTTTTATTTTTATGTACAATTTTCCACCCAGTCTGAACTGTACTTGTCCCCAACCTCCCAACATTGCTGAGGTACACCATGCAGTTATTCTGAACAGGTAAAGTGGCTATCCCCTTTGGAATGGCTGCACAGAAAACTTCAAAGGAACTAATTTATAAAATTTATACTTTACTTGCACATAAATGTCTGACTTAAATCCAGAGAAGATTGATCAATTATTCCAATAACAATTGCTCCCCAACCAATTCATTGCACCATCGGGCAGAGACAAATAGTGAAAAATGAATTGCAGTCACCACAAGGTACATAGCAAATGTTGTCTGTTGAGTCCTCTCACCACAACACATGGTTTCGTGCAAAACTGAGAGAGTCAATTTTGGATAGGTGTCAAAGCCAGTTGAACCAGCATAGTGCAACTATCAATATTCGCTTCCTTTAACTCACTGAAAAAGACTCTCATAGCTGGTAATAATCAAGACCAAACATGTCAGATTAGATTTCATATTATTGAGCCCAAATAGCTATAATGCCAAATCCTTCATTAGAACTATGAATATACATACATTCCACTGTAAACTGGGATCAGAGCAGGAAAAATAAAGTGATGGTTTGTAAGTTCTGTAATACTGCTTTCAAGAAGTTCAGAGTTTGAGTGGGTAAACAGCAGGCACTCTCACTGGTATAGCACGCTAATGAGATAAGACCCATCAAACAACTCCATTATTTTCGGACACTACAAACTCAATCTGACGCAAATCTATTTTGTATTGACAGCCAAAGATACTCTCGATAGGCACTCTGAGACCTTTAAACAGCTTCCCAATCTCTCTCGTGAGAAATGAGCAGAGACAAGAATTTAACCCTTGCCAAAATGCTATCGATTACGCACACAACTGGCATCCCTTAATGCTATGCAATAGCAAAACACAAACGGGGGGGGGGGGGAGAGACAGCTGGTTGAAGGCTGCTTTTTCATGAAAAGAAGAAGAAAAACAATGGGGAAAGATATCTTCCTTTTGATTGCCAAGCACTGCAATTTAGCACAAAACAGCCATAAACTATATTACTATCAGGGGCTTGAAACAGCAGCCGCAGGGACCTATCACAGGTATTAAGATCCAGCTCCTACCCCTGCTTCCAGGAAACATCACTCTGTATCTCAACAGGGTCATTCATTCACAGAGGCAGCTTGAGTGTTCTCATACTGTATATGCCAGCCCTCCCCAATCTGGTGCCCTTCAGATGTCTGGAATACATCATCCCATCAAGAAGGCTGCTATACAACCCACTGAACATCTTGAGCTCAGTGTTTCCTTTCTCAAATATTTATGACTATCTGTCAGCCAACCAGAACATTTACTTTCTGTCCCACGGAAAATAGCGCCATAGGGAACATCCACACCACACATTTAACACACAGTTTCCATCAAAGAATCCTGAAAAATTTAGTTTACCCCTCACAGAGCTACAATTTCCAGCACCCTAAACAACCTTCAATTCTCAAGATTCTTTGGGGAAAACCAAGCGATTTAAATGTATGGTGAGGATGTGACCTATATCCCCAGTAGCACCTAGTTCTTTCTTTTGGAAAGCCTTGTGTACTTATATCTTCAACTCTTGTTCACGAGATTCAAATGTAATTATAGAGGGTCAAACAGAAGTCCATTAATTTTGCAGATGTTCTCAACTCTCTCTTCAGATGACATGTGAGCACAAGTTTTGAATTACCACCTTAGGTTGTGTAATCATGCTTTAATGGTGAAAGTAATTAATTTCTATGTGGTTTTGTCTAGGAAGTATCTAAAATACAAATAGGAAAACATTTAAATCAGCAGTCTTCCAGTCTTTCAGACTCGGGATCCCCCCCCCCCCCATCATGACCTACTCTGGTCCTTCTCCCCCATCCTACTTGTCCTCGTATTAAGCAATATAAACAAAAAGGAGAATGGCACTGGGGTGTCAATTCTCTGCCACAGTTCTACCAGCTGAAGACCAATTAAGTGGTCTTGATAGAAAATTAGTCCACCCTGCTTCCTATAGCTTTACGTATTTGCTCTCAGGCACAAACATCCAAAATGCAACAGAAACTCTAGCACTCAACTAGGCTGTCTGCTAATACATTAGTACAGTGGTACCTCAGGTTAAGTACTTAATTCGTTCCGGAGGTCTGTTCTTAACCTGAAACTGTTCTTAACCTGAAGCACCACTTTAGCTAATGGAGCCTCCTGCTGCCTGCTGTTCTTAACCTGAAGCACTATTTCTGGGTTAGCTGAGTGTGTAACCTGAAGCATATGTAACCCGAGGTACCACTGTAAAGAGCTCAGAAGGGGAAACCTTTCCTTAAATTCACTCTGCAGCAGGTCTTGGGCAGCCTCATCATCTTTTTTAAAGGAAAACAAAAACAACAACCAAAACCCTCAAAATTATGTCATCTTATAACATAAAGTTAGCACTACTAACATCTCTCTATAGTCCTTGCTTTGGGTAACCCAACACACTCCTAACATTTTTGGGGCTATGCATAATAATGTAAGCCTTACTCTTTGCCCTTGGTACAATTCACCATTATCTGTTACTAAATGATTTTGGCTGTGCCTGCGCAATACAACCAAAACTTATTTAATATTATTGTACTAAATAATTTTATAAACAGAACAATTTAGCCATAATGATATAGAGTTAAAATCTTTATGGCGTACAGATAAAAGGTCTTCTAAGTTGAAGTAAAACGACGTAGTATGAAAAGACATGCTGGTGTGGGACAAACAAATGCCTTTGAAAAAGTCTCTAAATGTCACTGATGCTGAAAGAAAGCCCTCGGTTCTGCTGCTCAAAAATAGACCGAAAACTCATTTGTGCTTATGTCAAAGTGACTTGCCCATAAATCATCATGCTCGGAATAGGTTTTCAAAGCCACTTAATGTTCTTGAAGTTAAGTCTTACGTTGTGCTATCCCCAGGCTTTGTTAACTCTGCAATATCGGCTGATATAATATACCTATTTTGAAATGTCTGGTTACATTGAACAACAAGTAAAGTAATGCATAATGAACATTAAATATACTGCCTAGCCATAATTCACCACTGAAGTGCCTGTTCATGAGATTTCAAAGACATTTGGTTGGCCACTTTTAGGAAACAGAATGTTGAGCAAGGTAGACCTTGAACAGATGCAGCAAGGAAATTCTTGAGTTCTGAGCGAAAATGTCATTCTGCTGGCACAACTGGATGTAGTCTTCCTCTTATCTACCCTGCGTGCACCCAAAGTCTCAGGAGAGCCTACCCCCAATCCTCTGGAGTAAATTTTGAAGGTGTACAAGGGAATGAAAGAAAGGAGAGAAGTCTTGTTGCACAAGTAGATGTCTGTCACTTGAGTGAAACAGCAGAACAGGATACAACTCCTACTACTCTAGGGTTGCGCGCTCATCTCGCTTTATTGGCGGAGGGAGCCGGTGTACAGCTTCCGGGTCATGTGGCCAGCATGACTAAGCCGCTTCTGGCAAACCAGAGCAGCGCATGGAAACACCGTTTACCTTCCCACTGGAGTGGTACCTACTGATCTACTTGCACTTTGATGTGCTTTCAAACTGCTAGGTTGGCAGGAGCTGGGACCAAGCAACAGGAGCTCACCCCATTGTGGGGATTCAAACCTTCTGATCGGCAAGCCCTAGGCTCTGTGGTTTAACCCACAGCGCTAAGGGGTAAATTTGTCTTTCATGGATAATAGCCATTTTATATACCTACAGTTAATTAATTTCCCCAATCCTTTTTAAAAACCAAGTGAGTTGGCAGGCACTCAGAAACTTTTTGTCCGCTCTACGTCTTTTGAGAGGAAACATTTCCTCCAGCATAATGTCACAGCTTCTTTCAAACATAGGATAACCATCTTATTCTTCTGAAAACAGTTAAAGCCCAACATCAATAAAGCAAGACAAATTCCAATTGTTAACAAAGGGGACATTCATGAGGTTTAGCTAGTGTGCACATCTATAAAATCTGAGGCACAGTACATCTGAAATCTTGAGAACAAGGGTAGTTTCTGACAAATTTGAAAGAAAATACATTCAACCTATATGTAACTTTTCTTACAACATATAGTCTTCCCCCATAATTTGGACTTCCTTGATTTGTCAGTCTGAGATAACAGAAGTAAACACTGTTACTATGAACGTGACAAAAATTGTAGAGGTGTCGAAGACATAGGTAAGAAACCTATGCAGTTGGCAACCAAAACAAGCAGGATTAATTAACAGTGCTTCAGAGCTGTTTCAACACTCCAGTCAAGTACATGGACTAAAAGAGCTGGTACTACTAGGCAAGTAATTTGCCCAGTATATACCAATGAATGAGTATTAGAATGAATCAGTAGAAGAGCTGTCTGGCTGTTTTGTGGGGATTTCGTAGGATTATGCATTAAATATGATATCTCAATTCTAGTTAAGAATTTGATCTCAACCACAGTAAGCAAATTCTCAAGAAAAATTACTATGGCTGAAGCTTCCAGAACTTTGCAGCAGCTGTTTACACTATTACCCATGTCACTGAGTTAATTATGCTCTCATTACAATATAGCACAGCAAGATGTCTCTTGAATATAGCATCTACACAGGTGCTTAGCCTTGCTCATGAGTAAGCCATAAGTATTTTATTTACCTTTGTGTAACCACACAAAAAATCAGAGCCATGTTCAAAAAGAAAAACTGAATTTCTCATCTCAAAGTTATAGAGATATCTGGAAACAGCCTGTTTATAAAGGGAGTACAAGGCAAACCCAGTTTAATAGAAGCATCTCAGATATCCTTTAACACTAATAATTTCCAAGTTTTAATTCTCACTAGGTAGCTTAATACACATGTTCTTCTACACACATAACTCCAGATTGCCTTTAGTTCATAATAACAGATAATGGATGCCCTGTGCTTCTAAAATAACTGTTCATTTAGCACAAGTTGTACTTAATCTTGTTTCAATGAAGCTATTTGTACAACACCAAAACTGCATCCTGTGAGTTGTTTATCTGAACTGATGGTGGCCAGAAGAGATATATTGGGAGTTGTGGCAGGAAACTCAATGAAAATGCCAACCCAGTGCGCAGCAGCTGTGATAAAAGGCAAACTCCATGTCACGGATCACACTTGGAATACTGTGTACTGTTTGGGTCATCACAGCTTGAGGAGGTTATTACTGAGTCCACAAAGGGCAACAAAACAAAGGGCTGAAGCATTTCTCATATTAAGAACATTTGGAGCTTTTTCATTTATGGAAAAGGTGAGTGGAGGTGGGGGACAGGATAGAGGTGTATTCAACTATGCATAGGGAGGGGGGTGTGGATAGAGAAAATTTCCTCGCTCTTACATAATACTAGAACCAGGGGTCATCCAATGAAACCGAATGCTGGAAGACTCACAACAGACAAAAGAAGGTACTTCTTCACACACGACTTGGATGGCTTTTAAAGGTAATTGGACAATGACACAGAAGGCTATCAACAGCTGCTAACTTTGATGACTATATACTTCATCTGGTATCAGAGACAGCATGCCTCCAAATACCAGCTGCTAGGAATCACTAGTGGGAGGGAGTTTTTGTACTCAGGTCCTGTTTATGGATTTTCCATACACATCTGGTTGGCCACCACAAGAACAGAATGAAGAACTAAGTGTGCCTTCAGTTCGATCTAGCAAGGCATTTCTTATTCTCATAGCTCACTACCACCATTTGCTAAACATGTCTGATGAGTGTATTCTATGGACGTCCAACTCCCCAAAGACTGCAATCTACTCCTGGGGGAAAAAACTGGCAGTGAACTACTCATGGGGGGGGGGTGGAGTTCAGAGTTGTTGAGCTTTTTTAGGGGGGGCAGGTCAAAGTTGTTGAACTATTTTTAAAAAGTGAATATGCAGAATTTAAAAAAAAACAACAACGACACTCATCCGGAAATCAACCTGCCGATCGCGGTCGACCTGTTAGACACCCCTGGTGTATTCCAATAACTGTTTGTAGGCTGGTTCTTTATGGCTGAAGTCTCCCCTTTTTAAAATAGAAAAGAAGGACATACGTAAATCATCAACAAGAAGAAAACGAAATGTAAACATGATTATTTGCCACTTCACAAGCAGGTTGCCAACTGCAACCCACACATACTGTGCTTTCCAGGAGGTTTTCTGAAGGTTAGGAGAGGAGGCAGCGGCACTGGCATGACTTTGCATAACAAAGCCCTTCAGGAGAAAGAGACAAATTAAAGCATTAAGAGCTTCTTCATTTATTTTCTACCAGTATATAGCCAACTGGGTCTTTGCCTGAAATAAGCTTTACACAGCACACACTGATTCCTGTCAGTTTACTGAGATGAGCAGAGAAAAGAAGGTGCAAAAAGGTCTATGTCCAAGACGGGAGATCATGCCTCCACCCTCTCCTGACCTAGAAAAGGTGTATCAGTGTCAGCAGACATGCAAACTGATCTGAGGATGGAAAGAGGCACAAATACTGCACATCTAGAGAAGAGGAGAAGCTGGCCAAAATCATTGCTCCACAGCCAGAGAGATTCCTCCACTTGCTCACTCAGCTAATTTTCAAACAGTCCCATCAATTCACTGAAGTATTGTGGCTCCTCAGTCTCTGAGGAACACCAAATGTTCCAGAAGTAGTTCAAGGATGACCAAGAAACAGAAGGGCCACACAACCTTCCCTTGACCTCTTCCTCTCCACCTCCACCAGATTATTCTCCTTTTTACTGTCTAGCTATCCCCCCTCCCCTCAATTTATTCCCTTATGACCACCCCACGCATTCTTTCTAAAGGGGCAGTGTTCTTTGTTTGGATCCTGTCTCTCTGCAGGAAACCATTCTGCTCTCTCCTCCTTCCTTCATCCCTATGTTCAAATGCAATGGCCCCTTCTTTTCTTGTCTCCCCAAATTTTGTAGGATAATTCCCCTTTTCTTTCAAATCTAAACCTCCCCCACCCCGTCCCTTTTATGATGGCAGCCTATTTCCCCCCTTTTGGATTTTCCTGCACCCTAAAAACTTGGCCAGCTTTGTGAGTGGAGAGATTCTTGATAAGCTGCTGCTTCTGTAATCAAATTTAAAATAACTGTTTAGTGGTGTCAAGAATAGCTAAGCTACAAGAGTGCTTATTTTTTATTCTAGTTATCTGGTACCAGCATTCAGAACCTGGTAGTTTTCTTCATGAACCGAGCCCCAAAGATGTTTTATATCTCTAGTGTATAGAGTAAAAATAGAAGAAAAAAACCAACCCCAGATCAAAAAGCAATTCAGTAAAAGATAGTTACAGCCTAGGCTGAAGACATTTTATAGTACAGTAAGACTGCAAATGTAAATAATGGTTTGGATTCTTCCCTTTGTTCACCGCCTGCCCCCCCAACCCCAAAGAGTGGATTTATTTTATTTGTAGCAATGTGTATCAGTAAAGGGAGCTCTCTGCCATTTATCATACAGATGACTTATCTGGCTGGAAGCTAGAATTAGAAGAAAAATATGACAGAAAAAAATGATAGTTTTGAGCAATGGCAGCTATAAAGCACAGCATGCATCCTACACTCTTCTCCTTAAGTGAAGCAACATCAAAATCTAAATAATCTCAGCAAAGATAGCAGACTGGGAGGTCGGATGCTTCAATATAGTCACCTGAATTAAGTTTTTATATAGACCTTCAGCCTACTAGTTCTTTCAAAAATATTCTACTTACACATATTGATACCCTATACCGAGTCAAGCTAGCCTATCATTGTCCTGTTAGCTCAGTACTGCTGACACTGACTAGCAGCTATGTCTCCAGAGTCTCAGGTAGTAGATAACTGTTGATGCCAGACTGAACCGGGGAATTTGTGAAGTAACATCATGAGCCAGTGTTAAGAAACTCTGATATATACAGTTAGTTAATTGACAAATGGCACCTTAAACCTAGGTTGCGGTTGCCACAACGGTATGTCTAGGTGCCAGTTCCACCTCACTCGGGCTTATCAACATCATCATCAACATCTGCATTTCTATACCTTGGTACCTCGGGTTAAGAACTTAATTCGTTCTGGAGGTCTGTTCTTAACCTGAAGCTAATGGGGCCTCCTGCTGCCGCTGCGCCCCAGGAGCTTGATTTCTGTTCTCATCCTAAAGCAAAGTTCTTAACCCGAGATAATATTTCTGGGTTAGCGGAGTCTGTAACCTGAAGCGTCTGTAACCCAAGGTACCACTGTACTGCTTTGGATTTTAAAGCAGTTGACAACACATTAAAACATCAAATAAAACAATCCAGAAGAAAACAAATTCAAGCTTCCAGGAAAAGATTTCCAATTCTTCTTGAAGTGACATTTTGCTTTCCCCCATACTTGTTCACCTGCTAGGAAGCCAGTGGGTTAGACTCAAGAGTGTCAGATTAGGAACTGGGAGATCAGGGTTCAAATCCCCCCTCGGTCAACTGGGTGACCTTAGAGTCACTAGCAGTCTCCTAACCTACCTCACAGGGTCGTTAGAGGGATTAACTGAGAGGCAGGGGTGAACCATGTGCTCCTTGAAGAAAACGGTGGGAGATAAATGCAATAAATAAGCTCTTCTGCTTGATGGAGACATCAGTCGCTTGGTATCCAGAGGTCTCCACATGGTCACAAATGGACCTGCGCCTGGTGCCCGGCTAATTTTTAACACTGCCCTGAGCTGGCAAATTAATAACAGCAGGGCGAGGGGAACCAAATCCAGAAGACATTCACCCAGGAGTTCTTAAAGAATTAAAGAAGAGGAAGAAATTGCTGGTCTTCTAATAAAATAAGCTCTATATCCAAGGACTGGCCAGTGGCTAAATTAACACTGACTTTTAAAAGGGATCAAGGAAACTGGTGGAAACATTATTAAAGATAGAATAAGTCTTGCTAGAGCAGAACCAGCATGGATTCTGCAAGGGTTATTCCAGTCTCACTAACCTATCTGCCCAAGGCCAAAGTTCTTATGATGCCATCTCAGTTTCATATATGAAGAGGCCAACTCAAGAGTGCCATAAATCTGGCACCAAGCAATTCCAAACTATGATCCAGTTGCACAAACACTAGTTCTGTGGGGTGCTTTGGTTCTTCTATAACAGACTTCCTCAACCTCGGCCCTCCAGATGTTTTGAAACTACAATTCCCATCATCCGATTGGTTCCCAAACTACCGAGGTACCACTGTATTCTGTTGTTGTTGTTTAGTCATGTCCGACGCTTCGTGACCCCCTGGACCAGAGCATGCCAGGCACTCCTGTCTTCCACTGCCTCCTGCAGTTTGGTCAAATTCATGCTGGTAGCTTCGAGAACACTATCCAACCATCTTGTCCTCTGTCATCCCCTTCTCCTTGTGCCCTCCATCTTTCCCAACATCAGGGTCTTTTCCAGGGAGTCTTCTCTTCTCATGAGGTGGCCAAAGTATTGGAGCCTCAGCTTCACAATCTGTCCTTCCAGTGAGCACTCAGGGCTGATTTCCTTCAGAATGGATAGGTTTGATCTTCTTGCAAGCCATGGGACTCTCAAGAGTCTCCTCCAGCACCAGAATTCAAAAGCATCAATTCTTCGGTGATCAGCCTTCTTTACGGTCCAGCTCTCACTTCCATACATCACTACTGGGAAAACCAAAGCTTTTACTATATGGACCTTTGTTGGCACTGCTGTATTCTAGGAGACCTCAAACAATTAAAATGTCTAGTTCTGTTCAATTAACCAGAAAGTGGTTTTTAATGCAATGGTGCAAGCTGTTGCCTGGGCCTTCCTGGCTTCTAGTTCCTATCATATTCTGCTCAGAACTTTCCACTGTTGACTCCCAATCAACCCAATCCTCCATGAGAAACCATTG
Source organism: Podarcis gaigeae (assembly GCF_964106915.1). Classification (NCBI taxonomy): domain Eukaryota; kingdom Metazoa; phylum Chordata; class Lepidosauria; order Squamata; family Lacertidae; genus Podarcis; species Podarcis gaigeae. The sequence continues at coordinate 7,267,022 of NC_139678.1, forward strand.
GTGTTACATGTTACATGCCTTTTTACTCAAGCTATTTTCTCATGCTTAGTTGTGATCTTTTAGAGAAAGAGACAGCCTTCTGGTTTCTGTTAACCAAAGGGGTACAAGAAGCCAGAAAGAAATAATAAATAAAATTATTAAGCGCCCAAGTATTATTCCCTCTCTACATCCAGAAATCTGCATGACCACAAGAAGGCTGCAGACCATGGAATGTGAAATCCATTGGAGAGCGGCCATTTGCCTTTCACAATGCCAACAGAGTTGAAATCAAAGCCCATTTCAAATGTTCATTATTATATTTCTTTATAAATCACTTCCCATGAAGCATCTCAAAGAGATTTCACAATATAGCATAAAACAATTTTGCCTATAATAATTAATACGGGGGGCAGCATTATAGCAGGTTCCATCACTCCACATACATGTGTTCAGAGTAAGGTCAAAGAATACCCTATGCATACAAGTATAATTACACAGAATATTTTCTGCACAGTTAGAAACCCTCTTTGAGAACAATCGTATGTGTGTGGGTTTTACAAAAAATATATATATATAAAATACGTAGAGATTAGAAGCAGAACTTGCCACTTAGATACAGCACACCCACATAGTGCAATAACTGCATACACTATGGATATCGGGAAAGGATAAACACACATGTATTTTAGCTCACATGACTGCAGAGGAAACTTCCATGACGAGCAGTTTTTACTCATACCTGGAGATGACCCACCAACTGATAATCCCACTTTTCTTCACTTGACACAAACTATAGGTTCTGGTCCAGAGAAAGAGAGTTTCAAGCACAGACTGTTTTAGATATATTTTTATTACATTATTTATTTATTTATATATATTATTACTATTATTATTATTATTAGATCAACATGTTAAAGTTGCAGAAGTCCACCTACAAACACTGCAGCATTTTTCTCAGCAAAGAGAAATTTGGATCTTTCTCTATAACTTCTAGTCCCGAGGTGTGGGGTGGGAATCTCCGTTCTGATCATAAAGGGGGAGTAAAGAAGAAGTCACCCTTTCTTGTATACTGGCTTATTAGAAAGAATCCTGCTCCTTAAGGCCTGTAATTCTTTGAGGACAAAATGAGTGGCTACCTACTATGTACTAAGGAAACATCTAGTTTGGCTCTTAACCTCTCCAAGTTCAAGAGCTGTTTAATACACATGTAAGAGGCCAAAGATTATGACATTTTACCAACAGGTTAGCTTTCAATCAGGAAAGTTCAGGAAGATGAAGAAACTGAGAATATAGATGACCTCCAAACACACTTTGATCAAGTGAAGCACAGTGAAGAAGGGGGGAGGGGTCAGAAAAGCCTTAAGTGTCATTTCCAGCTGTTTTATTTAAGACAAGAGGAAGGCCAATAGTGCCTCACTATAGAATGCCTAAATGGAAATACATAATAAAAAACTGCACATATAAAAACTTCAAGGCACTGTGAATGCTAAGAGAAGGGAAACAATTACATGAGAATGGTGTTGAATGTAATTTTCATCGAGACATCTCAGTAATGAGTTCCACCACTGACTTCCAACTGGATGATAAATGCACCCTTTGTAGGATAAGGCAAGGCCTGAGAATCCAAAAATGTGGTTGGAATTTCAAGTACAGTGGGACCTTGGTTCTTGAACTTAATCCGTTCCCGGAGTCCTTTCGACTCCCGGAACTGTTCAAAAACCAAGGCACAGCTTCTGATTGGTTGCAGGAGCTTCCTGCACTCAATCAGAAACCACATTGGACGTTAGGCTTCCGAAAAACGTTCGCAAACCGGAACACTTACTTCCAAGTTTGCAGCAATCAGGAGCTGATTGTTTGACAACTAAGTCGTTTGGGAACCAAGGTACCACTGTATCCACCACCACCTCTGCGAGCAACCCAAGAACGTGGATCTAAAGCCTGTTTCTCCTGAGCTGAGAAGCCCCATGCAAAATCCACCTGAGAACTGAAACACACCAGCACTGGCCCGTATCTGGCAGAACAGCAATGCGGGAAAAGCTACTGAGAACACCTTTTTAAAAAAGGTAAAGAGACCCCTGACCATTAGGTCCAGTTGTGGCCGACTCTGGGGTTGTGGCACTCATCTCGCTTTATTGGCCGAGGGAGCCGGCGTACAGCTTCTGGGTCATGTGGCCAGCATGACTAAGCCACTTCTGGCAAACCAGAGCAATGCACGGAAACACCTTTTACCTTCCTGCCAGAGTGGTACCTATTTATCTACTTGCACTTTGACGTGCTTTCGAACTGCTAGGTGGGCAGGAGCAGGGACCGAGCAACAGGAGCTCACCCCGTCACGGGGATTCGAACCACTGACCTTCTGATCAGCAAGCCCTAGGCTCTGTGGTTTAACCCACAGTGCCACCCGCGTCCCAAGAACACCTTTACCTGGTATTTTACTGGTTTTAATATTAAGAAGCATGCTTCATGTACTGTTCGAATAAATGTGCAGCTGTTACTTAATTATTGCAAGAAAAAAGGACATTCTCCCTGAAGGATGATGTTCCTATGGCAGCAGTATCACATTTGGCCAGCATTTAAACACAACAATATCTTGTCACTGGGAAAAAATGCAATCTTCACCAGCAAATAATGGGAAATACGGAGCAAAGTGTATTTTAAGGACTTTGGAAGCTAAACATTGCCCTCCTCACACTGCCTCTCAAGAGGGACACTTGAAAAAAATCTGTTTTTCTTCTCTCCCACGCCCCTTCAATTTATCTACTCATTTTTAGTTTCTTTCATAAACAGGAAGGAAATATAACCAGAAAAATTGGTACTGAAAGGTCCCGATTTCAGTTTAACTTAATTAAGCAATGCCAAAGATTATTTGTTTTGATTTTGGCTCATTAATAGTTTTCCTACAGGAGCACTCTGTAAATGAAAAGGGGATGGAGGGCCCTGGTTCCAACCCCGATCAAACAGACTAGCCTACTAGTGTCAGGTGTGAGCCAGCAATAAATCACATAAAGTAAGTGAAATTAATTCTCTATTAGAAGAAACAGGCTCTGCTCAGGAGTGCCAGGCCTAATGAGAACAGCAAGTCTTCTTTGGTAGCTCTTGCTCCTAGGAGGCAGTTGTGGAGACAGGAGGTCCCCGCCTTCCCACAGCAGCCTAAGTCTCCTCCTCTCCTGGAACTTTCCCAAGCCACCTGAGACTATGCCAGTGTGCCTGCCTTTGCTCCTATCACTTCATACCTCTCCTGGTCTTGGGAGACTAGGGGGAGGGGAGCTTAGAAGGCAAGACACCTCTGCTTCTTCACCAGTCTGACTCATCTCTGCCTCTTGGCCTCCCTCCTCTCCTGCTTTAGCTTCTGCGTCCAATTCTGGACTTCTCTCTGCCAGATTCTCCTTGCTCATTAAACCTTATTACCTCTTCGGCTTCTGACATCTCCTCTTCCCAAGTCTTCTCCCTCTGATCACTCATCATTGTCCCACCACCAATCCCCAGGCTCTAAGCCTTCTTCCCTTGGGAGTTCACCAGCTGGTGCCTCCCATCGTTCCTTTGTGTCCTGTCCATGGCAACTCGTAATTTCTACTGCCACACATGCTGCTCCTTCCACATCACTCTTTGGGAAGATCTTCCTAGAGTTTGATGTTGCTAATTGCAATCAATACCTCCAAAATGTACAACCTGTGTGCTTTTACTCACGGAGGCCACAGCCTCTACAAATTTGTTCTTCAGGATTTGGAAAAGAGTGAAGACTGAAAGAGCTCCTGCATACTTACAGTAAGAGCCAATTTTGATGGCTGTTTCTTTCTTCCCCCACCCAACCTTGTGCACATAACCTCTCCTTTCTATTCTTAAGGACTTGAGTGATAACAGTTTATGGAAGGGGCCATGGGCCAGTAGTAGAGCACCTGCTCTGTGTGAAGTCCCACCTCTGCCTAAGAATATGGAAAGGTGCTGCCAGTCAGAGTAGGCAATACAAGAAAAGGCTAGGAGGACAAATAGGCTGACCTGGTATTAGGAATGTAAATCTATTTCCAGTCCATGTTACTTTTGCATGTGTTCCTCAATATTCCCATTTTCATACTAACTGTGTGTGGGTTTTTTAAATCCACATGAACATTTGCATTGTATTTGAATACTAATCTTAAAATGTATTTTTCTCACAACATACATGTCTAAACATATTCTCTCTCCATTTATTCATTTTAAGTGTATTTGATACTTTTTAAAAAGCCAAGAATTCCTTTGAAACATTCAGGAAGTGAAAAAGCTGGTAAATAACTAAGTTCCAATGTGTACTTTAGTCCAGGCGCAGATCAGGTCAATTTGTCTCAGAATTCACAAAACTTAACTGTTCAAGCACCCCTATCTGATATAAAGCAATTTCCTATGAGAGTTCTTGATGTTCGCTTTTATACTTGGAAACGTTCGTCATTTTGATAGATGGGCCACATACAATTTACCTGTGCACAAAGACACATGCAGACATACCACACTCCATGGAATCATGGAATGTCCAGTTACCTGGGAGCGAAGCAGATTTTGTTTTCACCAAAGGGACATCACTAAATGAAACACAAGTGAATCACAACTAAGTGGGCAACCATGAAAACCTGTTGGGGTGGGGACTAAACAGCTTCCTGCCCCTATTAACCCAGTCAATCAGATTTAGGCTGCCCCATGTTGCCTTCAGTTTCTTGGTCATGCTAGAGTACAGTAAGATATTGGAAACCAGCAGAAATAACTTACTTAGCCCTCTAAATACAGATCAAAGGAAACTATTGTGATGCCCCAAGCGGCTCACATAAGTAAGAAACCGACGGCAGCTTGTCATCTCAACCCAAGAAAAACACTGCTGACAGTGATTGATGATATGATAGAAGAGTGAAAAGTCAGAGAGATCTATCTTGCACCTTACTGCCTTGGTGTCTCTCTTTGCCTCAGCCACATCTGTTTTCTGAAATGTATATTCAACACAAAATTGTGAGCTCATTTCTAATGGCTAGGGCTTGTTTTCTCCTTTTTAAAAGTTCAAGGCCTCCTGCTGGTCTAGCTGCTATTAAGTAAAGCCTATTTTCTTCTGATTTCATGGTCTGACACGACAGACACCCTCCACCCCCCATTTACATGTATTTCAATAACTGCAGATATTCCTGGATGACACTGATTATCTAAATCCACTACAATCTGGGTTCAGACCCAGCTTCAGAACTTACTCAGCCTTGGTCGCCCTGATGGATTACCTTTATCGTGAGAGGGGCAGAGGGAGTGCAACCCTGTTACTTCCACTCAATCTCTCAGTGGATTTTGATACCATGGTCTCTCTCCTCATGGACTCAGTAGGATGGGTATCAGAGGCACAGTATTATGGTGGTTCTGTTCATATCTTCAGGGCTGTATCCAGATAGGAGGACTGGGTGAGTGCTCCTCGGTCCCCTCTGGTGTTCCTCAGAGAACTATCCTCCTCTCAGTGCTATTTAACATCTATATGAAGACACTGGGAGAAGTCATTAGGAGTTTTGGAGCAAGATGTCACCAGTACACTGATGGCACGCATCTCCACTTCTCCATAACAACTGAATCAGGAGAAGGTGTGAAAGCTCTGGATCAGTGTATGAATGCAGTAATGGGCCAGATGAGGGCCAATAAACTGTGCTTAAATCCTGGGAAGATGAAGCCTCTTTGAGTGGCTAGCTCCCATGTTTAGAAGACAGGCAAGTTGCCTGTTCTGAATGGGGTTGCACTTCCTCTGAAGGAGCAAGCACCACCTTTGTCTGGTTCACCAGCTATGGCCATTCCTGGACAGGGATAGCTTGACCACTGTAGCCTTTGTCTTGGTAACCTTTAGGCTGGATCACTGCAATGTTCTCCATATGGGGCTGTCCTTGTGTCTGGTTCTGAAGCTCCAGCGGGTGCAGAATGCAAAAACTGGTGGAAGCATATAGCCCCACCATATCTACACTCTCATGAGTACGGAAAGCAGAACAAATGCAATAATTCAAAATATAAATCCGACAGGTTCTTTCTATCTAGATTTTGTTTATATTCCGTGCTTCCTCAAAACTTAAAAACGTAGCACATACAGTGTTCTGAGGCAGTCTCCCATCCAGACTTTGACTAGACTCAGACCTGTTTAGCTTCATATCAAGACGGCCGCATTACGTGCTTTTAGAATGAGTCCTACCCGTCTGGAAGGAAGATCCCATTTTCAGTTAGGTCAATTTCAATATCTGAGCCAACACATCACATTTCATGCTTTGTAAGTTCAACTATCCACAAGACATTATCAAAACAGCCCTTGCTGTTTACATTCCTAAACATTCACCACAGTTGATGGGTGACATGATCGAAAAGATAATACAGGGTAAAACATGGTCAAAGGCCTGGAAACGATGCCTTATGAGGAACGGCTAAGGGAGCTGGGCATGTTTAGCCTGGAGAAGAGGAGGTTAAGGGGTGATATGATAGCCATGTTCAAATATATAAAAGGATGTCACATAGAGGAGGGAGAAAGGTTGTTTTCTGCTGCTCCAGAGAAGCGGACACGGAGCAATGGATCCAAACTACAAGAAAGAAGATTCCACCTAAACATTAGGAAAAACTTCCTGACAGTAAGAGCTGTTTGACAGTGGAATTTGCTGCCAAGGAGTGTGGTGGAGTCTCCTTCTTTGGAGGTCTTTAAGCAGAGGCTTGACAACCATATGTCAGGAGTGCTCTGATGGTGTTTCCTGCTTGGCAGGGGGTTGGACTCGATGGCCCTTGTGGTCTCTTCCAACTCTATGATTCTAGGAGTGCACATGAGCCTTTATCTTTCACTCACCGCTGTGCACTAACCTAAGCACTGGGTTACACTACACTGACTTCTGACAAGCAACTACCAACACCAGGTAACAATATATGTTTACTCCAAATCCAGGCATGTGTTTTTGCGCACAGATGCACACACACACACACACACACACACACACACACATTTTAGAACCTACAAAGAAAAGTGCAGACTTATTTGCTTCTGTGCATCTACCACATGCATGGAGAACTGCACCGGCCAGCACCACTCCCAACAGTCCCTAATGTCTGCACATTGAACAGAATGACAAAAAGGATAGAAATTTGATAATTAATTAATACAGAACACTGTGTATGTAGGTTCTGCTTTCTGATGTTCAACTGGAAGAGAGTTCCACAAAACTGGGTCCACAGTACTGAATGCATGGCTACTTGTAGTTACAAGCTGTGCATCTGAGTCCTGGGGGAGCACTAACAGTGACTCCCCCAGATACCTCTATACTGGAGCAGAGATATAAGTTATCAGGTGGTCCCTGAGGTATCCTGAACCCAAGTTGCTAGGGCCTTGTAAATTAATACAAGAACCATCTTGACCAGTTGCATATGAGCAGCTGGTGCAAGATTTTGAGTGCCTGGGTTATGTGCTGGTGATAGTCTGTCTTCATCAACAGTTCAGCTGCAACAATTTGCACCAGCTAGAGCCTCTGGATCAAGCCCAAGGGTAGCACCACACAGAGCACATTGCAATAATCAGGTCTTGCGGTTTCAGGTCATTAAGGACAGAATAAACAGAAAAATGCAATTTTTGTTTTGGCAAACAACTCAAAAATACATGCCGGACATTAAGAAAGAAACATGACACAGAGGCCAGAATGCATTAATATTCTGTAAAGTGAGAATTGCATTTAGTCTCTTGCAGATGCTAAAGGTCAATGCTGAAAGAGCTAGAGCAGAACCGAAAGTTTTAATGTTAGCCTGGAAATTATTTCTAAGAACAAAGCATGTTTCTTGTTCTTTTGTATTTGAGTTTGGAAATCATATGACTATGGAACATGCAAAAATAATTCCTGGCCCTCTTGATTTAGTTTCAGGCTCCATAAGCTCCAAGAAAAGCTATCTGAAAAAAATCTTTCAATTTATTTTATTATTTATTTTTTTAAATTCAAATCTGCTTTTGCACTTTGGAAACAGCAATAGCTGTAACCCATTTCATCACTGTTCTCTGGGCAGACATCCAGAAACCATACCTTACACAGCGATTTAAAAAGCACAAAAGCTCTTTCATAAGGGTTCAAAGAAAGTGCAAGAGAATTATGTTGAACCTGGCATCAATTTCCACTGAAATGCAAAATAATAAAGGATTTTAATTACCATATCTCACTTAACTTTTATTGTCTTTGTACTCACAAAAGCCAGTATTCTGCATATTAAATTCAAGGTGCATGATATGTAATCAGGATGAAGCTGTTTTTAGGTAACAAGGTGCCTCTGGCACTCTCAACAGGCTTTTGGCAAAGTGATTAGCTATTGTGAAATCCAGATGTTAGAAAATATGGTATTGGATGCAATTTCCCCTTTCTGTTACCCTCATGAAAACTGAGAGTGCAAACAAGCAAGGCTTGTGCACAGAAATGTTAATTTTCCTCTGATCTTAATTCCTCATTTTGACAATACACATGTACAAAAGAGTAGAATTTGTTGTATCTGATTCCCAAGAGAATAACCCTACAACATGGAACTGTGGATATGAAAAAAAAATCACCCCAAGTAGTTATACATGAAGAATGCTGTGTTCTCAGAGAGCTGTGCACTCCACCTAAAAGCGTGCAGCAAAGAACTCAAGTAATAAATAGTAGTGCAGCAGCAGCATCTATCCAAATCACCTGATAACATCAGAAACATTTAACGTATTGGTCTGAATATAAGCCGCAACCGAATATAAGCCGCACCTTTAAAATTGAGGGGGGGGGAGACAATACCAAAATATAAGCACTCACACCCGTTCCGTTTTACCGTATGACTGTTTCAGCAGCGATGTCGTAAAAGCCAATTTTTGTAAGGTCACGAATTTAAGCCGCACTTTAGCTTTTCACAGTAGGAATTGGGGGGGGGGGGGAGAGTATATGACTATGCCAGCACAGAACTTCTTTATATACAACTCCCATTTCCTGAGAAATTACTGGATCCTCAAATGTGCTCTTCAGGAGTCAAGTTGTAGTCGGTGCCTGTTCACTATTAATACTCTACCTGCTCTACCCCCCCCCCCAAAAAAAATACACCCACTCACTCTGAACAGTACTTGCACTTGAAACTGGAAATCCACAATAAGCTTATTGCCATTTGCTTCATATGTACACATCCCAAAGGATTTCTAGTTCTCTTAACCAGTTCTTTAATTTTTTTGTGGTATTTGTGGTACTTTCCATTCTTTCTCCTTTGGTTCCTCCACTCCCTTTCCGGGTCTGTTCAGACAATATTCCATTACTTGAACTCCTAAGCAGACTGCAAGATGGTCTTGGACTTACATAATAATAATAATTTATTATTTATTATTTATACCCCGCCCATCTGGCTGGGTTTCCCCAGCCACTCTGGGCAGCTTCCAACAAAACACTAAAATACAATAACCTCTTAAATATTAAAAGCTTCCCTAAACAGGGCTGCCTTCAGATGTCTTCTAAAAGTTTGATAGTTATTTTTCTCTTTGACATAATAATAATTTATGATTATTATGCATCAATCTAGCAAATTCTGTTAACAGAATGTCAGAAAGAACCCAGAGTCCAATGAGGATGAGATTTCCTGGTGTAATTGTCCCTATATAAGCATGGGGAAGCTAGGAAGTGAAAGGTGTAGAGTCGTCCAGGGGTGTGGGGAGAAGAGAACCAACTGGATTTCAAACAGGCACCACATTTTGGGCTCTCATTCATGCACAATGGATTTTCTCCTTCCTTGCTGTCCTTCTGCCAGCAGGAGAAGACTTTCTTGTTCCAACACTGTTTGGGGAAGAGACTGCTTTTCATGAAAAGGCTGGTTCCATGCTGTTTTTATTGTAATTATTTGTATGAGATATAGATAGATGATAGATATAGATAATTCTATTAATGTTTAATTGTTTTTAAATTATTCTCCTTCTGCATGTTTTTAGCTGTAAGTTGCTCTGAGTCAGGGAAAACGGCAGAGTATTATTATTATTAATAATAATAATAATAATAATAATAATAATAATAGCCTTTTATCTGTGAGAGTAGGTTTTCTGGTGCATTCGCCTTATATCAGAACTGCTAAAAAATATATCATTTCCCATAACATCACAAAGATTTATTCTTTATAAAGAACATTCCATCAATTCTGGAAATCTATATATTCTTCTATCTGAATTCACAAATGTACATACAGTGTAAGGGACGCAGGTGGCGCTGTGGGTTAAAGCCTCAGCGCCTAGGACTTGCCGATCGAAAGGTTGGCGGTTCGAATCCCTGCGGCGGGGTGCGCTCCCGCTGCTCGGTCCCAGCGCCTGCCAACCTAGCAGTTCGAAAGCACCTCCGGGTGCAAGTAGATAAATAGGGACCGCTTACCAGCGGGAAGGTAAACGGCGTTTCCGTGTGTGGCTCTGGCTCGCCAGAGCAGCGATGTCACGCTGGCCACGTGACCCGGAAGTGTCTCCGGACAGCGCTGGCCCCTGGCCTCTTGAGTGAGATGGGCGCACAACCCCAGAGTCTGTCAAGACTGGCCCGTACGGGCAGGGGTACCTTTACCTTTACCTTTACCTTTACCTTTACATACAGTTTACATATCACAGATTTCAGACCATCAACATTCTCTTTCTTTCCAGGATGCAGATATTGGTTCCTCTACAGAGTGAATATCATACAGAACCACTGTGTGTGTTCCATAAATAGTTTGCTATTATTTGGCTGTTTGGAGGTCTTGTTTTATTGAAAAGCAAACTAAATTAACATCTTACATTAGGAATGGCCAGGTTCAGCAAGTACGCATGGGGAAAGAGGAGGTATGCTTTAGATTCAAGCTGCTCGGCCATATTGTGAATTTCCTCACACCAGTCAGCTATAATGCAGTCTGCACTAGGGGAAACCCAGAAACTCTCCAGTCTTTCCTCAACTGTGACATCATTACGGAAGTATTGGCAACATCCCATGGAGAAAGATTCTGCTCATGGCATCATCCATGCCTTAACAAAATTACCAGATAAGGTTTCTGAAGATGAAGGCGAACATTACAAAGTTCCTTTTTGTTAAGCAAGTAGGTATTAAGAAAAGCAGGATATGAATGCAAGAATAAACCAACAACAACAGTTAGTCATCTGTTAAACCCCTACAGCAGAGGAACTGAGGATTCCCCTATTTCAGCTCATCCTTTCAACAGAAGAGCAGTGTCTTTCAGGGACTGCAGAATACCATGCCAGATCATGTTTAGACAGCTATTTTTTTTCTTGAGCCTTTCAGTTTTAATCTAAACTCCTCCCAATGGCATTACACAGACAGACAGCAGGACTCTAAACTCCTCTGCACATTCTAAGAAGGAGTCCACCTTTCCTGTCTGCTCTTAGTAAGATGAGAAATAAAAAATACTTGCAAACATGTTTAGATCCAGCATTTGAGAAAAACATTCGAAATTTATGAAGTACAGCTGGCTGTTGCATGGACTCGTAACATTCCAATAGCTATTATTAAATGTGCCATCACGGTATAAGAGTGAATAGATTAATTTGAGTACTCAGTTTCACATCCATATTGTTCCTTAATTTAGACTATCTTTATGTGTCCTTAAATCTGTGGTGATCCTCTCTTAATGCAATATAGTTGCCTAGCAGATGGATTGAGAGTATTTCAGATTTGGGGATACTATAATCAAATTCTGTGTGTCTGGGCAACAAGGTATGTTGGATTTTTCCAGTCCACTATCCACTGTCATTCAGACACAACCAAACACAATCAGCTTTTCAAGTCCCTGTCCACATGGCTTTTGCCTTGGGTATCAGAGACTTGGGCAGGATTTTAAAGAGAAAACATAAAACTCAACTACACTGATGAACTCGTCTTGCAAAAAGATATATCAGAAAGAAAAAAAAGCTATTCCTTAGTTTACAGTAGTGATATATTAGCTAAGTAGCGCATGACAGGGAAGAGAAATATAAACTGTATAACTAAGTAAGTTCTATATCTTGTCAAACAAAAAAATTAACCATGAATTGAGTTTTCAGAAAGAGGAGTGGGGTCTGGCTTTGGTTAACGATTTGCTATGAGAGAATGCAGAACACTATTCTTGATGGAACCGAAAAATTCTTCTCAATGAACAAATGTATTCCAACTGCAAAAGATGATACATATGTAGAAAGGCAAGCAAATGGCAAGGCAGAAAAACATAGGAGGGGGGAATACACCTAACCAGCCCCATCAGCGGAAGGCCTGTACAAGGACTTCTGCTTATTCAACAGGGCTCCCTTCTCCATAAAGAGAGAGAGAGAGAGAGAGAGAGAGAGAGAGGGAGAGAGAGATCTCCAAAAAGCATGCAGTGGGAGGAGAAGGGAATCATTCCATGGCAGACGAAAGTGATTGACTATATGGAATTGGCTGAGATGACTGGCAGAATCCGGGACCAAGGGGAAGAGTCGGTGGAAGAAGATTGGAAAAAATTTAAAGTATATCTTCAAAAATATTGTAAAATTAAGGAATGTTAAGAAGATGTTGGAAAAAGAAAGTTAGGTGGTTTTGGTAGAAATGATATAATGGATTAAGTAAAATGAGTTGATGAAATTGACGAAAGAGAGGACGTTAAAATTTAATATATTAAATTAAATTACTTAAATGAAAATTAGGTTGGAAGGATGTACTGAAACAATGATTTGAACTAGAATACCAAATTGGGAGGTGTGAGGAGGTCAAGGAAAGAAGTAAAGAAAAAAAGTCATATAAAGGTTTAATATTGTGGGGTTTTTTTAAGAGAATGTATCTTTATTCTTTCTTGTTTATCTGTTGTTGTATTTTTTTTCTTCTTTGTATTTGGTATTGTTCTTGCTTTTTTTTGTAACTTTTAAAATCTGGAATAAATATTATATTAAAAGAGAGAGAGAGAGAGAGAAGGGAATCATTCCATTGGGCAAACTGCAGTGCTCTCAAATGATTGGAAGATTGAATTCCACCCCTAATCACCAATACTCTGCAAGATCAGCATCCTTTTGCAAATTCAGAGACTTACCTTAGATGCTTGAGGTGTCGAAATCACATGAACTGTGCTGGGTTTGACGCCGTTTGCTTTGGGTCTCTTATAGAGAGCAAACCTGCTTTTCCTACGCCCCCTATCACCATTAGGGAGGGAGCCATTGTACCTAGGAAGACAAATGCAAAAGTTATTTGAGAGACTGTTTTATGTGTAGTGGAAAAGGAAGCTGAAAATCATAAAGAGGGCAGTGAGAGATGCATGGTCTAAGTCAGGCTTCCTCAACCTCGGCCCTCCAGATGTTTTAAGACTACAAGTCCCATCATCCCTGACCACTGGTCCTGCTAGATGGGGATCATGGGAGTTGTAGGCCAAAAACATCTGGAGGACCAAGGCTGAGGAAGCCTGGTCTAAGTAATAGATTCCTAAAGTGTGGACTGTGGACCATCAGTGGTATGCATGCAAACTTCATTCAGATGGCTCATGGTATGTTTGTGGGTTTGTGGCTAGGTGATGAGAGATGACATATCCAGAGTATTAACTATTTATACAGATTCTAAATTGTATTTTTGTTGCTCCTTTTATTGTATTACAATCTGAATTCTATAAATTTGAAATGGTAGTACATGAGAAATAAAACAAGTAATAAAAATGCAATTAAAAATTATACAGGATCCAGCAAAGTGCATTACATTTGCTACAGCAGGCAGAAAAATCATTACGTGGTCCACCAAAAGCCTCAGCAATGTTCAATGGCCCATGAAGAACAAGCCTGGGAACTGCTGGTCTGCTTCTATGGAAATGGAAGTACTCCTTCCATTTTCAAGCAATTTGTTAAGCTGGCTGGCATTCATGATCATACAGACTACTGTTCACTAAGCTTGTTGCTATTCTAAGTACAAGATTTGGCTTAATTCAAGTACTGTGTCTAGTTAAAACAGAGCAGAAGTTGCAGGAGACAGCTAATGCTTGCCAACAAAAGGCTTCAAAATTGTCCAGCCAGCCATACCGATATGAAAGCTCATGACATGCTGATTTAGCCATACCTGTTTAGCTAATCGAAAGCTCATCATGGAATAATGTTTCCAAAATCTCCCACAGGCACTCATCTGTCTGACACCAGCTCAGATATAGCCCAAGAGTAACCCAATTTCCAGGGAAATATGACTTGGCTGCTTTGTGCTGAGAACACGCTATAAATTACTTAGAACCAACACTTTGCAGTGGAGTTTTTAAAACCACACATTCCCTTAGTTCTCGAATAGCATTCAGTTTTTATTATGGATTTTAAGCACAGGAGCTGCTTTCAATAAGCACAAAACCTTGTTCTTCTTCTTATAATTATAATTATTATTTGAATTTATATACCGCCCTATACCCGGAGGTCTCAGGGCAGTTCACAGAACAAAATCAAAATATAAAACCACAAAATATATAATCTAAATAAAAACAACCCAGTAACCCCAATAAGATCATTTCCATTAGTGGCAGCTGCATTCAAGTCCCCTGTAACAACAAAGTGTAACCTTAGCTATGTAATGATAGAATCCTAGCATTCAGTCCCGAAAGGAGTAAGTACCAGTGGAAATTCTACATTCATATTTATACACACACCATATCCCAGTAGCAAAACACAAATTGAGCCACTCATTGGAATAAATGGGGCTGCTGAAGCTGGCACATATTACCCACATGGAAACCATCCTGCCCATCAACAGTCTGCTAGTTTAGCCCTGTCTATTATTATATTCGCACAATTTCATCACTCTTTACTATAGGAAGAGTGTAGACAATTATGTCGCTTTCACTCCCCTTCACTCATCCTACAACACAGTTCTTACAAAAAAACAAAAACCCTGTCAAAACACAATGATGCTAAATGTAAACACTATTTATGAATTAGCCCTTGCTGTGTCATATTAAAATAAAAAGTAACCCCAAATTTATCCTCAAGTCATCGCCTTGCACACAAACGAACTGTGTTTACACACAGTAAGATGTTCAATGCTTCTCCTTTTCGTCTTTCACTTTGCAGCAGTTATTCAGGGAATGTAGATAAAAAGCTCCACTGCATCAGGCAGAAAAATTATTAAGAGAAACAAGATGATGCATTTAGCACTTAAAAGACCTTCACAGTATTCCCATAAAAGAAGCAAGTTAAACTGAATGGAGTGCTGAAGAACACAACCTAAGAACGTAAGACGAGCCTGTTAGATCAGGCCAATGACACATCTACAAGCAGGACAAAAGCACTCTGCCGACTTGTGATTCCCAGCAACTGGTATTAAGAGGCATGCTGCCTCTGACCATGAGAGTAAAGATAAAGGGTAAAGGGACCCCTGACCATTAGGTCCAGTCGTGACCGACTCTGGAGTTGTGGCGCTCATCTTGCTTTATTGGCCGAGGGAGCCGGCATACAGCTTCCGGGTCATGTGGCCAGCATGACTAAGCCACTTCTGGTGAACCAGAGCAGCGCACGGAAATGCCGTTTACCTTCCCGCCAGAGTGGTACCTATTTATCTACTTGCACTTTGACGTGCTTTTGAACTGCTAGGTTGGCAGGAGCAGGGACCGAGCAACGGGAGCTCACCCCGTCGCAGGGATTTGAACCACCGACCTTCTGATTGGCTAGTCCTAGGCTCTGTGGTTTAACCCACAGCGCCACCCAAGTCCCTGACCATGAGGGTACAACACTGCTAAAATGGCTAGTAGTTACTGAAAGCCTTGTGCGCTGTGATTTTGTCTAAACCTCTTTTAAAGTCACCCGGGCTGGTAGTCATTAAGGCCTCCTGTGGGAGGGAGTTCCGTTGTCCATAGTTCATGTGCTGCATGAAGAAGTACCGTATTTTTTCGTGTATAAGACTAGGTTCCCCCCCTAAAAAGAATGTCAAAAATTGGGGGGGGGGTGTCTTATAGTCCGGGCCACCTCCCCCCATTTTCTTAAATCTGAGTCCCCCAAAATAGGGGGTGTCTTATACATGGGGGCGTCTTATACATGGAAAAATACGGTACTTCATTTTATCTATCTTGAATCCTCCAACATTCGAACAACTGATTCACAGCCATATTTCATTGCTGCAAATTCCCACTTTATCCATTTCTTAGTGTGTGTGTGTATCCTGCTTTATCATAAAAGTCAAAGTGGCTAACAAAGCATTTGTTTTTAATCATCAGATAGACCAAGAGACACACAGTGGAAGAATGTAAAATAAATAGTTCTTCAAAGAGGAACTCTTTCCCCACCAAAGGCGTAGTAACTGTAGCCAACTGGACGATGACCAAAGGGTGACTAATACTAAAACATGGACAAGTACAGAGAAATGTAAGTGGAAATATACAAAGAAAGAATGAAAATGTTGTCCCTTGAGGTAATTATCAGACAGAAGTTTCCTACAAGGATTCTGCAGTGACAGTCAAAACAAAATTGGATGGTGGGCCGATGGGGGCACATAGCCCAGGCTGAGAATGTTCCCAAATAAGGAACTACGTAGGCACAGAATCAATATGTATGACCACACCAAAACCATGAGGTACAACAGAGAATAACCCATACCACAGAGCAGCAAAACAGATTTGACACTAATACCTTCTTAAATAGCCATGGTTCTGACTGTGACGTTCAGACTTAAGGCTAGACTGCTTTTTCAATGTGGATGTGCTCTTTCCCAAGAGATTCTTCCCACACCGCTCTGGTAATATGTGGATGGGGTCAACTGAATCATCACTTCCCATTCAAATATTGATGGACTGGGAGAAGACAATATTCAGGGTAGAAGAGAACTATAGGACTGGTCCTAGTCATGTATATCCAAGATATACAAGTCACCACAGAAGCATGAGAAAAAAGGCAACAAGATATGGGCTCAAACGATGAAAGTTTTCCACTTGCTTTCCACATACAGTGGTACCCCAGGTTAAGTACTTAATTCGTTCCAGAAGTCTGTTCTTAACCTGAAACTGTTGTTAACCTGAAGCACCACTTTAGCCAATGGGGCCTCCTGCTGCCGCTGCACCGCCAGAGTACGATTTCTATTCTTATCCTGAAGCAAAGTTCTTAACCTGAAGCACTACTTGAGCCAATGGGGCCTCCTGCTGCCGCCGTGCCGCGGGAGCACAATTTCTGTTCTTAACCTGAAACTGTTCTTAACCTGAAGCACCACTTTAGCCAGTGGGGCCTCCTGCTGCCGCTGCGCCGCCAGAGTACGATTTCTATTCTTATCCTGAAGCGAAGTTCTTAACCTGAAGCAGTATTTCTGGGTTAGTGGAGTCCGTAACCTGAAGCGTATGTAACCTGAGGTACCACTGCACTTTGATGTTGGCCTAGCTCTGATCCCCTAAAACAATAGAGGACTCAGAATTATACTTAGGCAAAGCAAGTTCCATCTCCTTGGCCCCAATTCGCTTGCCTCAGAAGGAAGGAAGGACTGCTTACATTATCAGCTGAGTGATATCCTGCAACTTAAGACAATCTATATATAAAAGATTGGTTGTTCTAACTTTTCTGCAGAACGGGTATAGCAAAAAGGTAGGCTTAAAATGTTAGTTATGGGATCTTTTGTGTATTTCACTTACATCTGTATTTACCTACAGTGTGGGGCTGAATTCAGAGTTTACAGAATGTTGTCCTAATAAGTAAGTGGAATGTTCACAAGCTTCAGTTTTGGGTTGAGTTGAAATATCAGATTGACTTCTCTTTTTTTGCAAGCTGAAACCTGCCTGCATATTTTGCAGGGGCTGCTGGTTTGTTGTTGTGGGGTTTTGTTTTTTTTGTAGACTTCCCGTCTATAACTACTTTAATCAAAAATTATTCAAATGATTTCATATGATTTTTCACAACTCAAGGCATTATCTAACTACTTGATGCCTGGAGTTGTTGTTTCATACCTTTCTGGTTTTGAATGTGAAATGTCGTCAGCAATGGCATTACTTGCAAAGTGGTTTTTGATAGCTCAGTTAAGTGATATTTTATTTAGAATACTAATCTGCTTTGCAGCCTCGAGAGGCACTCTCATAGCAGTTTACGAAATGTTCTCAAAGTAAAATCATGCTAAAATCTAGCACAGTGGAGATGGGAAAACTGCGACCCTCTGGATGTTGTTAGACCAAGCGACATCGTATCCAGCCTAATGGTCAGGGCTAATGGAATAAAAGTTCAGCAACATCTGGAGGGCCACAGGTTCCTCCATTTTGTAGTGTAGTAACAGAAATTACAAGGTTTCCCTATAGGATTAAGATTATTCATGCAGCATTTCCTGCCATCATTGTCCTTTCCTGGTCATACATGTATGATTCTGCCTACAGATTCCAATCAGCGAAATAATGATTGGGAAAAGGAGGTTTTTCACCTGTATGTGATGTTCTTTAAAGTGTCATCTGTGCAGTCACATAGATAGGGATGCTGATCATATGCTGACTGTCATTTGCAACCTACCTAGCACTCAGGCTTCTTCCCTCAAGAGGAAATTTTTCCTCTTCAAGGGGTAGGAAAAACATATTTCTGCTGCATTCCTTCATGACGACCACAGGAATACCCCTTGTAAACATGGGAGGTGCTAGCAACAGAGATGGAGAGTGGGTTTGTGAGTACAACAAAGACTCCTCAGAGGACATCTGTTAAAGACAAGCAAACTGCATTTTCTTCATCAACATCTTTCTGAGAGGCAACATAATACAGGATGGCAACCCTGCAGCGGAAGCCTTAAACAGGAGTTTGGCTCTATTGCTGAGTTTGGCTCTATCACTGACTATACCTGCTGCTTTCATGTCCAAAGTGTAGCATTTTACAAGGGGTGGCAGGATGGATCAGGTAGCTTAGTTGCATAGTTGTGGAATAAATATGCCATTGCAAGTAAGGGAAAAGAGAGGAAGCCCTGCCTCTAAATAACCTTTGACAATACAGTGGTACCTCTGGTTGCGAATGGGATCCGTTCCGGAGGCCCGTTCGCAACATGAAACGCCCGCAACCTGAAGCGCCATATCTGCGCAGGTGCACGGTATGATTTGGTGCTTGTGCGCATGCACGAAGTGTGGTTTAGCGCTACTGCGCATGCGCGAGCAGCAAAACTCGGAAGTAAGCCTTTTCGGTACTTCCAGGTCGCCGCGGGACGCAACCTGAAAAACGTAACATGAAGCAAACGTAACATGAGGTATGACTGTATATGAGAGATTCTCCTAATACCAGAGGTAATATTTCTGGGTTAGCGGAGTCTGTAACCTGAAGCGTATGTAACCTGAAGCGTATGTAACCCGAGGTACCACTGTACCAGACTTTTAAAAGACATCTGAAGGCAGCCCTGTTTAGGGAAGCTTTTAATGTTTAACATACTATTGTATTTTAATATTTTGTTGGAAACCGCCCAGCGTGGCTGGGGAAACCCAGCCAGATGGGCAGGGTATAAATTATTATTATTATTATTATTATTATTATTATTATTATACAATAGAATCAAGAGCTCATTACCAACTTCTGGCTGGTGCATAAACTATAACCATTACTGGGCAGCGACAGACTTCTCATGGTCATTCATATATTGGTATCCTCATGATCAGAGAACTGTAATGATCTGTATGTGGCAGTACCCTTGCACCTGGTTTAGGAGCTGCAGCAAGTCGAAAATGCAGCTGCTAGAGAAACATAGTTTTACACATTTTACACTGGTGTTGAAAGACAGGCACTGGCTGCATATTAGCTAACAAGTTCAAGGTTTTGTGACTGACAGGATACTCAGGAGCACAAGAAGCTAACTTATAGTAAGTTAGACCACTGGGTATATCTAGCTTAGTATTGTCTACACTGACCAGCAGCAGCTCTCCAGGGTTTCAGGCAGAGGCTGTCTCCCAGTTCTACCTGGAGATGCTGGGCAATGAACCAGGGGCCTTCTGCAGGCAAAGCAGATGTTCTGCCAATGAGCTGTGTCTAAGAAATAAATTCGTTTCAGAAATTAACACAGCAGGGTTCTAAAAGCATTTCCATAGTCTGAAGAGGGACTATGAATGCACACATCTCTAAGATAAGGCAGATAAATACTGTAGGAAAACACCCTTCTCCGTCACTCTATGCACTGTAGAGAAAAAGAGCAGGGAAGAGGGGATTTAAAACCATTTAACTGAACTACTTTGGCAAGGAAGCTGTAATCTGAAGAGCTGGTGCTTCCCATCGTGGTTAATTATAAAAGGAAAAGAGACTGTGCAAAAGGCAACTGATAACTGTGGTAAACAATGGAGGCTATTTGTGGAATAAAAAGTAAAAGTCTTGACCACTCCACATCAAGGAACTCCAGAGTCTCAGCAACATCCTTCATAAGCATTCACATTTTAAAAACAAAATGATCTGGAACACAGGCTTTGGAGTCAAGGCAGTGCATCACTGGCCCATGCAACTGCAGGCATACACACAAGTGTGGGAAACAGATCTCCAATAAAACTCAAGCTCCCTTCACCCCCCCTTCACACGTGGGTGCTGCTCACCCGGTGGCCTGAACTGTGCCATTGCATTTTTCAGCATTTATAGTGGAAGTACATTGTTGTTGTTGTTTAGTCGTTTAGTCGTGCCCGACTCTTCGTGACCCCCTGGACCAGAGCACGCCAGGCACGCCTGTCTTCCACTGCCTCCCGCAGTTTGGTCAA
Organism: Podarcis gaigeae; assembly: GCF_964106915.1. Taxonomy (NCBI): domain Eukaryota; kingdom Metazoa; phylum Chordata; class Lepidosauria; order Squamata; family Lacertidae; genus Podarcis; species Podarcis gaigeae. The sequence goes on from NC_139678.1 coordinate 7,287,584, forward strand.
ACTCATGCTGGTAGCTTCGAGAACACTGTCCAACCATTTCATCCCCTGTCGTCCCCTTCTCCTTGTGCCCTCCATCTTTCCCAACATCAGGGTCTTTTCCAGGGAGTCTTCTCTTCTCATGAGGGGGCCATAGTATTTGAGCCTCAGCTTCAGGTTCTGTCCTTCCAGTGATCACTCAGGGTTGATTTCCTTCAGAATGGAGAGGTTTGATCTTCTTGCAGTCCATGGGACTCTCAAGAGTCTCCTCCAGCACCATAATTCAAAAGCATCAATTCTTCAGCGATCAGCCTTCTTTATGGTCCAGCTCTCACTTCCATACATCACTACTGGGAAAACCATAGCTTTTACTATATGGACCTTTGTTGGCAAGGTGATGTCTCTACTTTTTAAGATGCTGTCTAGGTTTGTCAGTGGAAGTACATACAGAAGACCTAAGTACAAGAAGCTGTCCTAGTATCTTCACAGAACTCTGAACTTCACTCACTTCTGCATAGTGACAGCACTGCCCTGTCACTATTTCATCACTTAACTCAGAAAGTGCACCCAGTCCAGACAGGGCAACTGGCACGTGCATCAGATTCTTCCCATGAAAATCAAGCAGCCACCAGAAAGAACCATGCTCACAAATGGTAACATTCTATGTTTAATTCAAACCCTGGTGTTATGGACTGGGTGGGGGGGAATGGGAGGGTTTGAGTATAATAAGCAAACAAATTCTCAGCAGCTTTTAATACCATTGACCATGATATTATTCAGCCTGCTCTAGTTGGGGTCACATGCCCTATGACAGAGAGGGTCTGTAGTTTAGGGTTCCTCCTGGATCCATAATAATAATAATAATAATAATAATAATAATAATAATAATAATTTATTTATACCCTGCCCATCTGGCTGGGTTTCCCCAGCCACTCTGGGCGGCTTCCAACAAAAGATTAAAATACATGAATCCACTGCTTTTACCTGAGGCACAGATAGCCTGGGGGACACAAAATACATTCCATCAGTTTAGGCTGATGACCCAACTACAACACTATCTGGGTAAGGATTTCTGACAGCAGTAATCTGTGTTATGGTAACGTAATGACTGGATTACTGCAGGGTGCTTTACGTGAGGCTGCCTTTGAAGACTGTCCAGAAACTGCAGCTAGTACAGAATGCAACCCCCCAACTGCCAAGTCTCTAGGCAAGCCAAATATAGCACTGACCCTGCCACAGCTGCACTGGATGCATGCCTATTTTCAAGTCCAGTCCAAAGTGATGGTTTTGACCTATAAAACCTTGTAAAGCTCAGTATTCCAAAATGCATCTCCTGATATGAACCTACAAAGGCCCTTTAGTCTTCAGCCGAGGGAAGTGTGGAAGATGGCAAAAGAGAGAGAGGGCCTTTTCAGTTGTAGCTCCCCTCTTGTGCACCATAATTAACATCCTTCAGGTATCAGGTAAAATACAGTGGTACCTTGTGTTATGTACTTAATCCATTCTGAAACTGCTCGTAACATGAGGCGTGCTTTCTCTAATGGCGCCTCCCTCTGCTGCCGCGCCGCCGGAGTGCAACTTCCGCTAGCATCCCGGGGCAAAGGTCGTAACAAGGGGCATCTATATGGTATTGTATTGTTCTTTTTCGTTGTTTTACATTCCTCTAATTGTGCAAGTTCCCTGGAAAAGTCCCTGATGTTGGGAAAGATGGAGGGCACAAGAAGGGGACGACAGAGGACGAGATGGTTGGATAGTGTTTTCGAAGCTACCAGCATGAGTTTGGCCAATCTGCGGGAGGCAGTGGAAGACAGAAGTGCCTGTCGTGCTCTGGTCCATGGGGTCACGAAGAGTCGGACACGACTAAATGACTAAACAACAACAACAATTGTGCAAGTGACTTGGAGAGTCTGTATGCAGTAAGCGACTTCTAAATTGAATAAATAAACTACTTTGTAAACTGCTTTGAGGGTTGTTGTTGTTTACAATCAAGCAGTGCATAACTTCTGTGAAATAAATAAATGCCAACAACGGCAAACAACAACTTAGTAAATAGAAGGCAGCTCCATTCAGAGGAATTATTGAACCAACAAGCAAGCTAATGTCCTGCCTTAATTTGGAATCATTACACAATGGTGGTCCCTTTGATGAGGATGATCACCATTCCTACTAAACCACGACTGCCCATGATGGTGTTTATCTAGTTTATGCTGTTTTTAATAATAATTTTAATAATAATAATAACAATAACAAAAAGATAGGAGAGGGGTTGGAACTTGAACCCACCTTTCCTAGTTGCTGAGGCACAATTCAAGCTGTGGTTTTAACTTGAAGGCCTAAGAAACTTGAAGCCTGAACAGTCAGTCATCTGTTCCTTCATCATTATCTCTGCTTAGGGAAATCCAACACCACAAGGGCGGGCGAGCAAGTTGGTAAACATCAGAGTCCAGGCATGTGAAGGTTACAGGTATAAACCGTGGAAAAAGACGCCCGGCTTCTAGTGTCTTGTCACCCGCAGGTCTCTTTGCTCCGAGTCAGACACAGATCTTTCACTGCCTCATATTACGTTTTCCCATAGCTTCAAATACGGGGTATCATTCACTAGACTATACTGAGTCTTCAGAAGGTAAGATGAGAAACAGTCCTGATTATAATCTCTCACTTTATGAGTGCAACATACAAATGGTGCATACCAAAAAAAGGAGCACTCAAGGCTCCCTGCCCCAACTCTAAGCTGTTCCCCCCCCCAATGCTTAGTTGAACTTCAACCTTAGCCTGATTGGTACCTTCTGGGCAATACAGTATCTCTAGGTATGCATTTAACTGCCAGGAATGTTTACATCATGATTTGCATTTGCACTTCCTCCTCCACCACCAATATTTACTGTGTTTACATCTTAGAGAGATTGGGAAACAATGAAAAGATCTCCATAATAAAAGCATGTGGAAATAAAAAGGCTGCATGAAGTGTCTTTAAACTCAGTGCCTGCTCCCAAGGAAGCCATTGGTTTCCCTATCTGACTGCTCTGCTGTAGCCACGAACTAATCTTGAGCACTCAGGAGGCTACATTTTAGGCAACTCGTTGAAAACAAAAACCTTGAAGCCTGACAGTATGATATGGTTGGAAACACCAGCCCACCTTGCTCAGTTTTATCTGATGCCATTCTCAAGCTAACGGTTTCCATTAATTACAATATTATATCTCAGTCGGGAAGTAAAGGTAACATGCACAGCTGAACCCTTATTAGCAGGAACTGTAGATTAGGGAAGGATAGGTTTCCCACCCTGTTTTATTTCTAAGTATTAATTCTAATTAATGCAGTATTAATTGTAAGAGCAATTAAGTAAATGAAGTATTTGTGCAACTGTAAATAGAAGCAGCAACTTCATTTTGCATACCAGATGGAATATACACAACAGATAATCACCAATCACTGATGCTATATAACCAACATGCAGGTACATATTTCCTTAACTCAAGAGAATGAAGATAAATACTCTGCTTTACCCAAGACCAAGGCTGTCCCTTAGAGTTAAATGAGTGGCATCAGTGGCCATGGCTGGTGTCCCCGCTGCCTCCCACATAGCAAGCAATAATCACAACCTCTTCCCTTCCAAAGCAAGCCAGAGGGAGGTGGCAAAGGCTGCATATGTGACAGGTATGCAACAACCCCTACCTACTCTAGCCGCCGACTCCTTGGGAACTTCACCTGAGGAATATTTTTAATTTCAGCACAATTTTAGCTTTGTTTTAAATGCAATTTAATTGTGCACATTGCTTAGAGAGCTCTTCAATTAAGCGTTTTATAAAACTTTCTCCATAAATAATTTCCTAGGTTGTTTAAGTTTTTGAATTTTTAAAAAGGACCGACATGTCCATTATTCACAAATACTATCAGTCACAGGAGCTACATCAGAAGTATCCTACATAAGAAACAACTGCAAGGATTTAGAATGTGAATGATTTTGTCGTTGCAGAAAAGGTATGTGAACAATTCCTCAGAACTGCAAAACCATTTTAGTTCAAGTTCTTGGTCAAGAAAAAACAATAGCCCGAATGCACTGAGATTTATTCAAATATAAGTTGACTGGCGAGCTGGGTTCTCAAGGATATTCCTGTACTAATCACAGGATTCTTATTCTGATGGAGGGATAAAAATAAAGTTCCATACAGACAAACCTGCAAAAAGAAGCGGGGGGGGGGGGGGTCCTGTCTGCTCCAAGGTTATCTCTCCTTCCTATCACTGCCCCTTTTCAATAATATAATATAATATAATATAATATAATATAATATAATATAATATAATATAATATAATACTGATTGCTGCTACTGCTTCACAACTCTTCTCGTGCTGCAGAGAGGGCTGTCTACTTTGTCTCCCACTGTGAACAAAGCATTTTTATCCAGTCAAATTTTAGGGGGAGCTTTATTCATTTAAATCAGCATTTTGAAATCTCAAGGACGGGATGAGGAAATGTGAGAGGGAATAGATGGCTTCCTAACTGCTTATTGTGATGGCCAATCTGCACTGTGCAGTCTCTTCAGCCCCAAACAGGAAGAACAGTTTCCCACTCCAGCTATATCTGACAAAAAACTGTAGGTCAGTCCAAAATGCAGGAAGTGTTTCCACAGCAAGCTCGCCATTGAAAGAATATCTGGGTGTATCCTGAAGGACATATAATACATAATGAAACACAACTTTTAAAAAGTAGAAGAAAGTTTTTAAAATTAGAAAATTAAGTGTAAGTTACCGTATTTTTTGCTCTATAAGACTCACTTTTTCCTTCCTAAAAAGTAAGGGGAAATGTGTGTGCATCTTATGGAGCGAGTGCAGGCTGTGCAGCTATCCCAGAAGCCAGAACAGCAAGAGGGATCATTGCTTTCACTGCGCAGCGATCCCTCTTGCTGTTCTGGCTTCTGGGATTCAGAATATTTTTGTCTTGTTTTCTCCTCCAAAAGCTAGGTGCGTCTTATGGTCTGGTGCATCTTATAGAGCAGGGGTCTGCAACCTTTAAGACAAAAAGAGCCACTTGGACCCAAGGAAAAAAACTGGGAGCCGCAAAACCATTGCAACATTTAAAACAGTGGGGAGTGTCAGGGCACACAATGCGCCTCTTCCCCTCGCTAGTATCTGCCCCGGAGCCAAGGCAAAGGTGTAAAAGAGCCACATGCGGCTCCGGAGCCGCGGGTTGCAGACCCCTGTTATAGAGCGAAAATACAGTAATTTACATATTCAGAAGGTTCCAGGAAGGTACTTTCAGGAGTGCAGAAAGAGGACAATCTTCTTGAGTAAAAAGTAATTTAGTTTAATGAGCAAAAGCTATTACTTGTTGTAAATAAAATACAGTCACACTTGGGGGGGGGGGGGTATTCAGGATGGAAAAACTGAATATTCCAGTAACACACCAGAGCTAAAATAGCTTCAGAAAAGTTGGGTGATTCTTTACTATGGTAAACAATATTTCAAGTTCAACTGGGCGCTATTAACGCGAGCTACCCATGTTGGTTCTTTGCATTAAAAATGAAAACCATACAATGTGTCCAATGGAAAGATAAATCATCTAGGTTTTTCATCTAGCATAGAGAAGAGAGGACAAACACGTCTGCGAAGCTCTCCACTCCAAGTCACTTAAAACAGGCAGTCTCAGAACACCTTGCTCATTTCCCCAGGAAATGAACAACTCACCCACCCAACACAACTCTCTTAAGGCCACCTGCCACTTCTCAACACAGACTTGCAAAACATTTGATGTTTTCTAAAGGGCACCCATGACAACATGTGAAGGTAGGTTCAACAAGTCCTAGGCCTAGCTAGATGGCATTTAGGATGCCTTAATCTGCCTCACTACATCTCCTCTCCTGATAAGCCTTTTGTAAACCAGACTAAGTTCCAAACTATTCTATCACTGGGAATCACAGTCCAGGTTCTGACCCATAATTTTTGTTGCAGAGGGGAGCTCGGTTTATGCATGCAGAAGGTCCTAGGTTCAAACCTCAATATCACCAATTAAAAAGCATCAGTTAACAAACCATCTAATCCAATAGAAGGTAGTTTCCTATGGCACTGACCACAATATTATCAAGCTCTATGTGACACACCTGGAATTTTGCCACTGTCATCTCCTAGCCATCTGTAGTTGCTCCATATCTATTACATGATCAACCATTTCTACCTTCCCCAACTCTAGACCGACGCACTGATTTCCTCAGCCAATCTCCACAAAGGCACTTCATGTATTTACCCCTCACTAGGCCAATGAACTCCACCCCATCTGTTTCAGTAGCTCAGAAAGGCACATGAAAGAGCAAGTAGCAAGCATTCTGAGCACCAGGAAGCCTCAATAGCCATAGCCAGACGCAAGGTGCTAAAGACAGTCAACCTGAAATCAGCCTGCAATCCATGTTCTGCCCACCCACATTTTGAATGAGTTGTTCCTCAATGTAAGCAGTTTTCCTCCCACAAGCCTTTCTGGGGCTTTGAAAAACAAGCACGATTACATATTCATTGTGTTTAATGAACAAGCCTGGAGGCCCTTTTTCTTCTGTATTCAAGAACAAGGTTCCTTCAACTGCCTTTCCGCCACCTCCCTCTTAGCAGTACTGTAAAACTGGTGCACTTTCTGGTGCTACAAGCACCACATCATCTGTGTAATCCCAAAAGGCCTCCACAAATTTGATCACCGAGAGCAATAGCCTCTGGCCAGGATGCCGAGCAAATTCCTTGCCCTCAATTCCCCATGAAATGAAGAGAATATGGGCAGGGGAATCTCATGCCACACTGAGCATGCAGAAAATGCAGAAGATTATGTCAGCTCAAAACTTCAGCATATTGTGAAAGGTGGGCAAGGGATCTCCCCAGCTTTGGAAAAGCAGAAGCGGCAAAACAGAAATAATAGATTGCCAAGAATATCCAAGAGAGTTTGTGGTTGCCAGCTCCCTATGCTTTTAAAAGACAAAAATTCAGCTGGTGAAACTTTTTCCATATTGTATCTCCAGAAATCTTCAGCTGTTGTATTTCGCCTTTTCAAAAAGAATAGAAGTCTGTCTGGAATAGAAGCTTCTCATCCCTATTTAGGGTGCTTTCAAGTTGCTTTCAACAATACGGCTCTCATTCCTGAGGGTATCCGAAAAGATGACTGTGCACCGCAGAAGCATTAATGGACTAGGACACAGCCATTCTTTGCTCCAAGAAATATTGCATCACACACTCTTACAGATTAGAAAGCAGTGATAACTTTTCTTATGAGAGGGCTTGCAAAAAAAATAAATCCCCTTTGAACTTTGAGAAGAAAAAAATCCACAGCTACTGGGTTCAAAAAATTTCCATCACATGATATGCTTCTTAGACTTAACAGTAATCTCTTAGACCAACTATGCCCAAAGGTTTACTAAGTCCACAAACACAATTTTGCCTTTGTTTTGGGCTTTGCTGGTAGTTTCAAACTCTGCCCTTGGAAATAAACCCTCTCTCACCCTCTGTATGGCATGTGACAAAAAAAAGATGCAACACATGTTCCATGTTTCTGTGTAAGCACAAAATGGTGACTACAGAACTGGTAGAAATGTAAAGTATTTAATATCTCAGCTTTCTTTTTTAAGAAGTATTTTAGCCCTTATGATTACAAATATATGTTTAAAACTTGTGCAGGCAAAATGACTATGACCGCAAAAAACAACAACACACCTATGAAAACACCACTATTAAAGAGACACACAAAAATAAGAGACCCTGAAAATAAATATAATGCAAAGCAAAACTAGGCCCCTAAAACCTCCATCTATATGTTACACGAAAGATCCAGAATTTGATCTAGCAACTTCTTTTTAGTGAAATGCAGTAATGGGGTTGCCAATTTGATTAGACATAGTGCTGGGTGAAAGGTGTTCAATACTTCCCCTTCCTAACATAGTTTTCAGAGTCAAAGGTCACACACCTCAGCTAATGTTCTGCCCAGAGGCCCAAGGACAAGCATCCACATAGCCACTCTCTGTGAAGAAGGACACCTGACACCACACAGATCCCTATATTTGAGACCTCATTTCATTAGTTTTTAAACTGGTGAGAAACAGCAGGAGCCCCCTCAAAGCAAGGAGAGAGAGAGACTCCTGCTGTTTCTTAATGTCAACCAAACACAACAAGTGCCTAGTAAGCTAAGCCAACATTTGTGGACATCTTTAAAAAGATAACAGTATTTACCCCCCCCCCCCAAAGCAAATGACAGCATGCGGATGATTTTGATTGGGGTCAAAAAATGAGCAGAAAGGGGTGGAAAAGCCCTCTTCCAGCACCCTAGTTCTTACCAAACATGGGTTTTTTTATTTTAAAAACAAGCATCAGATAATCAGCATGGTTGTTTTGTGTATTATTCTTTATTTCTTATTTAGTTTTTATCTTACTGAAAAAGGAATCGGTCTCAAGTACTCTGAAAGGGTTCAGGACAACCCAGTCAGATGGGTGGCATAAATAATAAAACACTGGCCCAGGGCTTGCATGGCTTCTCTCAGTTCAGATATTCCAGAGAAATAGAGCTCAGTATCATCAGCACTCTAGTGACACATCTCCCTGAATCTCATAATGGCCACTCCCACCAATTTCATGTAGATTGGCACCACCATAAAACCATGGCTAGGCTATGTTCAGGTGAAGAATAAATGGAAGTAGGGTGTAGCAAAAAAAGGCCACCCACTGAAGCATTAATACACACAACAAACACCCTAAACAAACAAAGAAACAGAACATGTTAATGGGCTTTCACACTAGCAGCTTCTGAAGATGTAAAAAAACCCATTATGCTTGGCTGTTAAATAAAGTATGGGCTGGCATTTAGATGATTATGAGATCCTTTGGACAGTGGAAAAACTTCCAAGCACCAGAAGCACTCAATTCCACAATAAACTCATGTCTGGAAGTTTCCTAAGCAAGCAGGTCTTTCCCTGCCTTCCTGCTAAAGCAGAAAGCTGGGCAGGGCTGCCACCTCAGCCTTGCCAGAAGACAAAGCCAACCATGGGAGCTACTGCTGGAGGGTTAGAGAAGGCGAGAGTCCTGCCAAATGATCGAGACACCTGCTGTATTTCCAGCAGCTGCACGCTGGGACTTGGCACCACTGTATCAATCTGTACACCTGCCTTTAAAAGTTCTTTCCCACTAAAAAGGGCCCATAATCCTTAAGGCGGAGGAAAGACAGAGGAAATGTAGAGGCATGCAGGCAGGCAGACAGACAGACACAGTCCTAGGTTTTCCTCTCAGAAGCAAAAAAGAAAAAAGATGACACCAAAACAGAAAAAAATAGAAAAAACAACTAAGGTACACTGAATATTATTTATTTAGCCCATATGCATGGCTTTAATCACCTTCCCCTACAGAATCTAGAGTTCACACCCTGAGGATTGAAATATTCTAAGCCAGAGGTGCGAGAATCTGACCTGTCCCACCCAACACGGGTCATTTTGACAGGCCGCCCACCTGTCAATCATGTAGTGTCACAATCTATTAGGTGACGCCAGAATACATATTTTTTTCAGATGCAGGCACAGCTCAAACCACACCTTTGCATAACATGCTTGAATTTGAGCTGGTGATAAAAAGGAATATTTGTGCTTACAGCAAGCCCCACTGTGGGAAGCGATCAGCTTCCCTATGGAGTTCCTGAGCAGGACTCCTGTAGCACAGCAAATCCCTCCAGAGCTTACTGCAAGTCTCACTGGCACTGACAGCAATCTTCACTTGCCAAGGAACAATCAAGAGCACATTCTGAGAGTCCCAATTGTTATCTTGCAATCATCCCCAAACCCGGCATTACATGTGACAGGCATGGAGCAGGCAGCGAGGTTTGGAGACAACAATTCCTCTTCAGTTCTTTGTGAATTAGGAGGACATAAGGCCCCCATCCACAGGGACACTGGGGCAGGGCATATGCACCCCCTACACAATTTGAGTCCTCATTTTTCTCTTGACACGAGAAGAGAGCTAAAGATATTGGGCATTATTATATATCAGTAGACATGAAATGTCCTGAAGTGATCCTGGAAAACCTACTAAGTTATATTAGCAACATACCAACTCAGTAATTTTTAGGTCTGCTGAAAAACTTTCCTCTTACAGTACATTTTGGAAGCCTCAAATCCTTTCAGAACTTGAAACTCAGGTTATGCTCTTTTTGGCTTGAGGCAGAGCAGGGAGAAAGTGTGACATTCTACTCCAGTTATTGCATTAGTAATTCAATACAGACAACAGGCCAGAAACCTAATGTGGTTACGGCTCATGAGTTCCCAAACCTAGGGGAAAATAGGTAGCAGAGAACAGAAGACCCACTCTATCTTGTCTCACTCTATCCACCTTGCACATCTTTCCCATCCCTCTCACATGTACACACCCCGCCATAGGAAACCACATACACAATGGCAGAAGGGAAGATAAAGGGGGTTGGGGGTAGAGGAAAGGCCTGCCTACCTGCAAGGAAGGAATGTCAACTTTTTTCTAAATTAAGCTGAATTAAGATGAAAGCTAACAAAACTTTTTTTTCCTCTTAAGGGGCTCACTATGGCAAGGTAAGTGAAGAAAAACCAACTACATGGTTTTAAAAACAGCTGAGAAACTTTCCACTATGTATATGAATTGCAAAATTTATACTCATAGTTTGCTGTTATCAAAAGTCACTAGTTGACTAGCATTATCAGAAAGGTTTACAGTGCATATTTTACTACCATATTTAATTTTACTTAAGCAGCAGCTAAGTTTGACTTTTCTTGGTAAGTGACTACAATTTGTTTATTTAACAAAATTTGTATACTGCTTAACTGTAATGAAAACCTCTAAGCAGTTTACATAGAACATAAAACGTGCATTAGAAATGTCAGGAAAACCAATGTTAAAAGCAAGTAATAAAAAGCATAATGATTAAGATATAGTGCTAAAAGTATAACCTAAAATTACAGATTAAAACACACATCAGTTCCACACATCTGGAGTACAATGAGGCGTATACTAAATGCACAAATCAGGTAGAACAACTACTCATATGCAATGCTGCCCAAGGCAGCTACTACAGTAGTAATGTCTAACTCAGTTACTGCATAAACCAAGAGAGCAGTAGAAATGTATTATGTAGTTCTATCAGAGATAAGGCAGAGAAATCATTCAGGTCCTTTGAGCATCTCAACAAGTTAGGAAAGAGCTCACCAATATGCCTTGAAGGTATATGCCTTGGAGGTATATACTTATCTGTGTGGTGTAGTATATAATACAGTTGTACCTTGGTTCTCAAACAGAATGCATTCCGGGAGTTCGCCAGATGTTCGGCTTCTGAAAATCGTTCAAAAACCGGAACACTCACTTCCGGGTTTCGATCGTTCAGGAGCCAATTTGTTTGGGAGCCAAGGCATTGAGATCCAAGGCACAACTGTATCCCCATTTGTACTGAAGAATAATGGAAAACTCACTTTGAAGTTTGAAGCCAAGAACAAACCCTGGCTACAGCTTGTCATTACTTTGATGCAACCCAGAGTATGGAACACATACAATGCTAAGAACAAACCATGGCTTAGTGAAGCAGCAGGAGGACTGAGGGAGGAGTAAAGTGGCTGTGACTTTCTTACTGTTCACTTGCTCCTTCATAGAATCATAGAGTTGGAAGAGACCACAAGGGCCAATGAGTCCAACCCCCTGCCATGCTAAATCATAGTTTAGCTTAGCATTGTGTGCAACCAGGCCATTGCTATATGTAATAAAATTAAACTTAAAGAGGAGAAGTCCACAAATATCTAACTGTAACAGATTTGCAAGGAACTTTTCAACGGGCTGGGCCGACTGCAAATTTCAGTGAAGCCTCCGGGACTCCTCCTATCCAAAATACAGCCTCAGGGCTACAACTTGTAGAAGACTGTTCAAGCCAAGTGTGTGTGAAAACAATGCTGTCATTTTCTGCCCAGAGGCAATGTTCAGTTTAAATCCATTCTCAGATCTCTTCAAAAATTCTAAATCACAGTTCAAGAGGAGTGAACTGCTAGAATAATGTTTAAATTTAAAAGGCTCTGTTTCATTTAATATTTATTTTCCCTAGTGCAGCCAGATCAGGGTAAAAGTCTGGCAATTTAAGTTCAGATAAGCTACAGCAAGGGAAGTAAGGGCAAAGACACGTGCAGAACAATCCTATGTTCTTCTGTGGTGCAATGGGTCAGTGTGTCTGGCTCTTAACCAGAAGATTGGTGGTTCAAGCCCACCCAGGGATGGCTGTGGGCAGGATTCCTGCACTGCAGGGTTTTGGACTAGATGATCCTCGGGTCCCTTCTAGCTCTACAATTCTATGGTTCTATGTATGTTTACTCTGAAGTACGGTAAATTCTGTTTTTGAAATAAAATTAATTTTCCAGGTAAGTTTACAAAGGTATAGTCTGCATTTAGCCAGGAGCAAGTCCTAGTGAGTTCAATGTAATCCTCTACATGTCCACTGAGAAGAAAATCTGGGATCATGCCCAGAATGATTCTTACTGATTACCATTAAAAAAAAAAATCAAATCTGTGGTATTGCATTATGGACCCCCCTTTTCCCTTCTAGGACACAGGACTGGTAAAAAGGGCAAGTCATTGACAGATTCATATATGGGCCCAAGAAAGAAAATAAGAACCAGACCATGCTTGGGAAAAAACCTAAATCATTTTTGTCTGCTCAGGGTCAGTTCTCACTTTTTTAAAAAAAGATAAATTCTTACAAGGCGCATTATGATCTAAAAGCAATTTATTGTGTCATGCCAGAAGTATAATACACACATACATTTATTACATCTGTCTCTGAGCAAAAAGAAACCTTGTGAGCAAAAAGTCCTGCCATACACATAGATTCTTTTCTTGGAATCAGCTGGAGGTCTTGCAATTCCCATCTATCTTCAGACTGATTGATGTACATGTACCCTATTTCTTAAACTAAATAACTTGAGAAGCAAATCCTGAGCAGGGAGAAGAGGAGCTCTTTCAAAACATCCAAGTAGACTGAATATTTTGTCACTGCAGATGGGGGAGGGGGACAGGAAGTGCGGTTAGTCAGCATATCTGAAGTATCTGCATTCTTTACTAAGACCTTAAGTGTAAAGGTCTTGGAAGCCACAACCAAATAGTACTTTCCTGCAGCATACCAGCTTTCTGGTTTTGGCATACAAACTATAGGGGGTATTTTTAGGAGGGGGAGGGCACAGGTGGTAGATAAAACCAAAGAGGAGACTGATTCAATGGCCTCTGTTCTCTTTCCAGATCAATTAATCAGACTCGCAGAAGCAAAGAGGATGTCTCAATGTTGGGGGAGGGGGGTGAAAAGAGAGAACAGTTAGCTATTACTATAAGGAAGGACATTACCAGCATATACGCTCACCAAAAAATAGCACTCCCACTGACCATCGTACTGTCAAGTCAACCAGTCAAGGTTTCATCACATGGCTGCCTTGTATGAATACATGCAAATGTACTGAATAGGTAACAACACTGCACAAATAAAATAAGAACACCTGTGTTTTTAATGAGTTTCATCAAAGATGCAAGTAGTACGATAAATGCTAGGGAGAAAACAATGGACCAAACAAAGAAATAAACTAAAAACGAAACACAGACAACTCAGTTGGATAATACACGTGTTTGACCTGCAGGAAAACAGAGCTTTGCCTCTGTTAGTGACCTATCCAGTCAGTAAAAATGCACCGTGTAACAGTTCAATAAAACACTAATTTCTATCAACACCTACTGCTCCCAAGCATCTTCATGAACGTACTCACACAAACCCAATCCATCAATACAGACTTATTCATTTATATTCATTCACTATATAGATTTTCGTTTCCTTCGGAAAACTTCATACAGAACAGAAAAGAAACCATAAATAGCAAAAGTAGACCACGATCCACTAGAAATAAGAATTCCAAAATCCAGAGCTGGGCAAAGCTTTTATGGGTCTACCTTCATATGTTATAGCGTCTCAGCTCCAGGCTGAGAAGAATAATTAAGAATATTTCTTACCCCTGAAGACCTATTTATTTATTTATTTGCATCTTTGTTACATTTGTATCCTGCCTATCAACCAAAAGGTGTTCAAGGTAGTTAAAACATCAGCAATAACAAGAACACAAGTTAAAGAACAATTTCAACACAGCAGTCCAGAAGGAAGTGAGCAAATGGAAAACAAAAGGTTAGGTGTTAGCAGCAACATAGAATTATCTTTCGGCATCCTGACTGGTGCTGGTGTTAGGGATTGGGTCCAGGTATGGCAAGCATGACTGGCAGACTGTGCAGTAATGTGCAGTGGCACTGGACTCTAGTGGGCATGTTGTAGTTCTTGCATTATGATGTTTAACTTTGTAATTTTAGGCGGAGGAGTGGGCAAGATGGTCTGGCTGAGCACAGGATACCAAATAGCTGGTACCTCTGGTTACGCACGCTTCTGTTTACACACGCTTTGGGTTATGAGCTCCACTAACCCGGAAGTAGTTGCTCCTGGTGGAAGTCGCACACCGGAGGCGCACTTTCACTAATGGCACCTCAGGATAAGAACCGTTTCAACTTAAGAACGGACCTCCGGAACGAATTAAGTTCATAACCAGAGGTACCACTGTACTAATGTAACCAGGGGCACAACAATTCCCATTTTAGCTGGACTGTAGCTCTAGAAGGCAGATTCTAAATCCCTTGAAATACATGTGCGCTGCATCGCAGTATTACACCTGAGGAACAAAGTCAATCCTAAGGAGCAGCTTTTCAAGTGCCCATTTAATATACTGTATCTTGCATAAAAATTGATTCTTTGAAGAGGACAGGATGCAGAGGGCTAGGGCAGTTTGAAAGTGTGTTTGTCACCTACTGTAAATATTTCAGTACAGTGGTGCCTCGCAAGACGAAATTAATTCGTTCCGCGAGTTTATTCGTCTTGCGAAGCACGGACTTTGGAAAAGCTTCAAAAATCACCAAAGCCTTCAAAAACCTCAAAAAAGGCTACCACACCGCGTGCTATGAGTTGCTCCTCAAAGTGAATGCACGGTTTTAAGAAAAAGGAAAGAAACTCTCAAGACAAAGGAAACAAACTTGCAAGACGTTTTCGTCTTGTGAAGAAAGCCCATAGGGAAATCCGTCTTGCGAAGCAACTCAAAAAACGAAAAACCCTTTCGTTTTGCGAGGCATTCGTCTTGCGAGGTACCACTGTATCCTCAAAGTATAAGAACTCTTTCAGAGCAATAGACCACCAGCAGTAGCTTTAGCTCTCCCCCTCCCTTTTTCTTTTTCTAAAAGCAAAGCAGCTAAAGATATGCAGTCTATTTTAAACATTTATATATACTATAGAGGCAAACTATTGGTTGCCACTTACTTATTTTACTGCCTTTACATACTGCCTTTCTGCTGAGGAACCCAAGGTGGTTTACAATTAAAACGTTAAACAAACAAATGGTACAAAACATTTTGAGGCTGACTTCAGGAGCTGATGTCCAGGTCTGAGCTTCTTTTCTGCCTTCCCTTATGGCAGAGAAACCTGGGCTTCCATGCTTCTGTTACTTATACAGTGGTACCTCGGATTACATACGCTTCAAGTTACATACGCTTCAGGTTACAGGCGCTGCTACCCCAGAAATAGTGCTTCAGGTTAAGAACTTTGCTTCAGGATGAGAACAGAAATTGTGCAGCAGCGGCACGGCAACAGCGGGAGGCCCCATTAGCTAAAGTGGTGCTTCAGGTTAAGAACAGTTTCAGGTTAAGAACGGACCTCCGGAATGAATTAAGTACGTAATCAGAGGTACCACTGTACATCCTACTGACTTTAAACCAGTGATTACTATATGAGGACAGAGATTGTTTTGCATCAGCAACATCATGCCAGAAGTAAAAGTAAGCATGCACACTCAAACAGCATGCTTAAACTCACCACCCATTTTGATTCTTGCATCCTGTGCTTTTCCATCCTTCTCAAGGATAAGCAAGGGGAAATAGATCCACATTTAAAGGCAAACCTACCTAATTCACACATTCTGAAACCATACAGAAACTGAAACAGTCATCCTTTGAAATTTCCACTCCTTCGCCAAATCTCGCAATGCAGTTCTCCAACCAAATAATGCATACAAAAATATAGTGAGGTAAAGTGTGCATAAAAATGCATATAATTATTTTAATAATAAATTTTTAAAATGGCACTGTATTGGGAGGGCAATTGCTTTGCAAACATGTGTATATTATGACAAATTTCCATTAAAAAGCTGGTGAAATTTCATGCCTTTGTTTTTTAAGCAAACTGATGTGAACATGGTGTGTATAACTGAACTTAAGATTGGGGAAATGAGAAACAGATTCAGCCATCCTTAATACTAAAATAAAGTATTCAACTGACACTGTGTGCTTTGTCGGAAGCATTTTAAAAGTCTTAGTACCTTGCAAAAGACTTTTGAGTAACCTTAACAGTTATGGAACAAAAAAATTCCTCCTGTGGTTAAGAAACAGGAAACACAGAGTAGGAAAAAAATCAACAGTTCAGTGCTATGCCTAGGGATTGATACTGGTGCCTATGCCTATTCACCCAAAGTTATATACTGGTATGTTTTAGAAATGTGCATGAACACACATACATGGATGAAGACTTGCTGACTAGCTAAGTCTCTTGCACTTCCTAGGTTTCATATCTGAGGCAGGCTGCTCTGCTTCCCAATTAGTGGACCAATGTATTATATATATTATCAGGAATAGGCAACTCTGCTGGATATTCTTACAAATCACAAAGATGGTCCTTCTCAACTAGTTGTTTTACTGGTCTGGCTTAATTTACAGGAGCATGCATTTTCTTCATCACAGTATCAGCCACATAAAAGTATACTGTACAAGAAAGCCTTTCCCACACATTTACTACCAAATTACTTATATTTACAAAGAATCAAGCTAGGCTACTGGGGAAAGGTCATTAAAATGCATTTAAAGCAGCAATAACATGCTATTTTTGGCAAGTGTGCACAGTTCTTCCAGCACAATTAATTTTTCCCAAGTTTACATTTGTACAGAGAACTATCCCTATACAGACATGTCTGAATGTGAAGCGGTCACTGAAGGGTAGAGATAACTCAATCAGACAGAAGGTCCGAAATTATTTCCTTTAGTATTACTACTCACTCACTTCAGTCTTCTTATATTTTTAAAGTTACATCCAGCACAACCCGTCTTTGCTATTTAAGGGAAATTAGCTAGTTTTATTTGTTTCTTTTTTGAATTATGGTGCTGGAGGAGACTCTTGACAGTCCCATGGACTGCAAGAAGATCAAACCTCTCCATTCTGAAGGAAATCAGCCCTGAGTGCTCACTGGAAGGACAGATTGTGAAGCTGAGGCTCCAGTACTTTGGCCACTTCATGAGAAGAGAAGACTCCCTGGAGAAGACCCTGATGTTGGGAAAGATGGAGGGCACAAGGAGAAGGGGGCGACAGAGGACGAGATGGTTGGATAGTGTTTTCGAGGTTACCAGCATGAGTCTGACCAAACTCCAGGAGGCAGTGGAGGACAGGAGTGCCTGGCGTTCTCTGGTCCATGGGGTCACGAAGAGTCCGACACGACTAAACAACAACAAACATTTGTTTCTTTGCTTGTTTGTTTATTATTAAACAGATCACTTTACTATATCTACAGTTCAGCAATTGTCACAACAAGATGCACTGTTATGATTACATTAACACCTCTAAACCACAACCCATTCAAGTTATTTCTAATCCTCCAAGGATGTGATTATCTCATTCAAAACCTTGTTACCTGGAGTTCTTCATTTTAAGGCACTGGTAATAGCATAAGATTACACAAAGATTACTTATTCTGTATTTTTTTAAAAGAATGCTGAACAGATGTTCAAGCTGTTCTGTGATTATTTCCTACTAATGATCCAATTCTGGGGGAAAAATAGCAAAATGCTATTTGTAGCACTGTACTGAATGATTAAGCATCTTGAAAAAAGAAGAGAGGAAGATGTTTTGAGTAAAACAACAACTTAAAATCTCCTCTTCTTTTTCCAAAATAGACTACTATAAATTGGTTCAGGCTCAAGCAGAAAACCTCACCCTCAATCTGCTCAACTGATTTTTATTGTCCAGATATTCTAGCCCTAATGGCACTTTGTGTTTCAAAACGTGGTTTGCGACAATCCAGCCAGGAGAGGATTAGATGTATCACTGGCATAGCTGAAGAACTATTTCAGTAAAAAGCATAAATCTTCTTTAATATCAGTGTTATTAATATTGGTGGCTGGTACTTTTATAAAATAATTAAAATTGTGTATCAGTTACGTAGATATAGTTTAAAATATCAAATGCTTCACAACACACAGCTGGGGGAGGTGGGCTTTCTGGGGGGGGGGGGCACACAACACAAACCCCTAAATCTAACACTGAGGACTACTGAGAAAGGGGACACACATTGCCTTTATTATTTCACAATGCAGTAAAATACAGCTACAGGATACATTTGTTCATAGAAAGCAATCAGTGACAATATCCCTTAACAAATGTTTTGAAACTAAACCAAAGTTCAAATTGCAACCAAAGTGTCCTGCACCTCTGTACTTTCAATTACTATTAAAAACCACAACAGCTAATTCCATTCCATTCCAGCTGTGACCAAGCAAGCAGCTGCAGCACAAAATGAATCTGTCCTACCTAATTAAATTAAAAATTTGGCATTAAATGGGAGTTCCAGAAATGACACAACCTGAACAGCACAGCTGAGGTTCCCCCTCTGCTTTCAGCATGCCACCACTCCAAGTAAACCACTCTCTGCTGTTAGCAACTTAACATGGATTTTTCCACCTGAAACTGCTGAGATAAACAGCTTTGCCACATCGCAAGCCTTTCAAGTATTTGAAGTCGTGTTACATTTTCACAGCGATTGCTAAAATAAACCATTCCTTAGTAACCAGATTTTGACAGATTCCTTGTGCTGCCAAACACAGAATAGTGTTAAGAAACTCACACTGCAGGCTACAAAGGTTTACCAAGAACAGAAGGCTAAAGTAAGAGCAGTTTTCTGCTGCTGGCTTTGTTTCAAGCCCACTGATCCCGTATCCTTTCGGATATGTCCAAAAACAGCTAATGCTTACTGGAGTGTACTCCAGAGCCTTATTTCCTAGGCGGGGTGGGTTTTCCATGCAGAGGACTATGTCTCACAGAGTGTTTCATGCTTTGTTTATTCGATCAAACAAGTTCACTTGCCCGCTGTACATCATATGCATGCTCAGCTATCGAGATTAAACACACTTGCAGGGCTCGCTGGGGCTCAGCGAACATGGGCTTAGATGCCTTACGTTCAGCATCAGTTTCTGTGGCACTCAGCAGCGAGGCTCCAAGCTAGAACAGCAGGGCTGAAGCATAACACCAAGCGGATTACACAAATAACCCCCTCCCCATGAACTGGCAGTGAAGGAGGAGTGTTGTCCATCTCTTATATATCCCTCCTCCCCCCCCCATCTGCCATCCACTATGCATCAGCAACACCACATAGCATCTGGGGAAACAAAACAATGTCTATCACAGTAAATAATACACTGCCAGGAGTCAGGAAGTGGATGGCACGAAGCCTTTAATTACAAAGAGCATCATAAAGGCAGGGAGTAGCCATCTGCAGACTAGGATCTGTGCAGAGATGGATAATCTCCTTTTGCACATTCCTCTGTATGTGATGAACTTAGAAAAAGAGAGTCTGTCACCACCTCTGCTGCTGTCATATTGCATACTTGGGAACGTTGCAAGTTTTCTTTGAGATCCGTCCAAGCTGGAAGCAGCTCCTGTATCTTACGACACTGATAGCTTTCTCCCTTGCCCTGAAACAGTGGCATGCCTGAGAGGGCTAAGCACACAGCCCTCAGCTCTACTGCTCCCATGTAACAAGCCAAGCTATTATGCCTGGCAATCCTGCAGGCTCAGCCAAGATAGGAGGGGGAATTCAGTCCTAGATACATATTAGGCCAGAGGCAAACACAAGCTCCAAGGGAACTGACTAAGCTGTGGGTCAAGGATTAACCAAAGCACATGTCCTCCTGACAAGCTGTGACTAACGTCTGCAGAAAGCAAGCCCCCCCCCCCAATTGTAGGGCCACACCACCAGTCCCTAACCCCAACACACACACAAAAGCCATGCTTATTGGCCAAAGTTTAAGAAGTCCGTTGAATCCCCTCCTCAATTCACCCTGGGGGTGTTTTCTTCCTGAACAGTGCACCCTCCCACATCCTTACATCCCAGGAGAAAATGAGGAGCAGGCAGCTGGAGGATCAGCCCCCCTGTTAATGAATGGGGGCTCCTCTTCTAAAGCCAAACATGAACGAATCAACTTTAGGATCTGTCTCTATCTGTTAACTTCAAGCACAAAGCATACAGGGCCCCAGGCGTGCTAGCACCTGCCTGCCCCTCCCTCTGCACCCTTTCCACCCCTCCCACATGCAAACTACTCCTACCCCTCAAGCACACTCACTAATCCTCCTGCCTCCCCCCTCTGCTTACTTCTCACACAGACTAGACCCCCCCCCCCTTTAGCTTCTTTCCCTTTGCAGGGGGTCTTCCTCCAGCCACCAAACTCCTCTTTACCTCCTCCCTGCCAGCTGACACACAAGACTCCTCTCCCCACAACGAACACACACACACACACACACACACACTCTCCTGGCAGATGTCTTTCCACCCCACCAACAGCCCCCAGAGGCTTTCCTGCTTCCAAAAATTAATGGGGGGGGGGGAGAAAGATGTAATTTTCCAAGGGAAAGCAACCTCACCCCCACCCTCACCCCAAGAGCTAAACACAATCTTTTCCAACCATCCTTTCCCAAGATCCATTTGTATCTCAAAGCAAACAAACAGTCGTAGTAACAGATCTATTACTACTATTTTATGCCATAGATGGGTGGGAAAGAACACAGGAGATTAACACATATCCTCCCTTGCACGCCCCATGACTTTAGGTGTCTCTCTCATGGGGCACGTCTGGGTCTCACTCCAGAGTCCCTTCCTAGGGGGAACCCTTCTTCTCTTCCCTCCCCCCCCCCGCACGTTCCTCACCTCCACCCCTCCCTTAATTGGGGAGAAAGGGATCCCCAATAAGACCCCCCCTCACCCGCCTAATATATTACTGACTTCTCTACACAAATGCACAAGGGTCCTGGCACCCCTGGTGGGCACTCTCTCTGAACAATCCCCCCCCCAAAAAAAAACACTGTGGGGGTGCCAGCAGCCCTTGCCCAACAGACCGCCCCCCCAGTTTTCTCCACGACAAACAAGACCCCCCCCCAAGTATCTCTCCACTTTATCAACACACCCAGGCCAACTCCAAGGGCTCCCCCCCCCAAAAAAAAAAACAGGGTCAGGAAGGCACCAAGGGACACCCCACTCCCAGCACCATGTCTCTCCCCCCCCCCCGTTTCTCAACACACCCTTCAAAAAAGAGGGGAGAGACCCCAATCTCTGAACAAAACCCCACCAACACAACAGAACACCACACTTTCACACGTTGTGAATTCACAAGAGGGGGATCCCTCAACAAGGCCGATCAATCACAACAGGAACCCCCATAGTAAATAAGTCACCCACCCCTCAAAAAAGACCCTCGAATTTAACCCCCCGTTTCTATCATACACACACACACACACACACACAATGGGGGTCCCCCCCCACAAACAAGCCTCTCTCTTAAAAAAAACACCACACAACACCACCAGGCAGGATTCCTCAGGAAACACGCACACACACACGTGAATGCGCGTTCACACGACACACACACACAATAGAGGGGGGCCCCACAAACAAACAAGGGTCCGCACACACACACACCCATCGCAACGGCACCACCGGCGGGATTCCTCGCGAAACACGCGCACACACGTGAACGCGCGTCCACACGAGACACACACAGACACAGAGGTGCGCGCGCGCGCGTCGACTCACCCGAGCACCACGAGCTCCCCATATTTGACGGGCTCCTTGTTGGGCGCGCAGTGCTCCTCCTGGCTGGGAGAAAACATGGGGCCGCCGCCGCCGCCTCCGCTATAATCCCATGCGGGGCAACAACAACAACCACAACAACCACAACAACAAAACCTGACGGGGGGCGGGTAAAACGAAGAATAATAATTTATTCTTGTTATTTATCTATATAAAAAAGAAGTCCGTCCGGCGTCTCTTTCTTCCCCTCCGCTTCTCGGCCCTCTCTCTTTCTCTCTTTCTTCCCTCAGTCAGTCGCTCGGTCGGTCGAAATCGTCCCCCGTTTCCCCCACTCTTCGCGCGCCCGCCCGCCGCGGACTCCTCGCTCTTCCCTCCTCAGCGAGCGCCCAGCGACAACAGCCCCCAAGTGCCAGAGGGGGAGGTCGGGAGAGACCAAGTCAGTAAGCGCCGCCTCCGAAGAGGGGGATGGGGAGGAGGCGTGGAATGGCCCCGCCCCCTCGGCTCTCCTTCGACATCCCCCCTCCGTCCCCGGCACAAAAGCCGCGATGGTATCGTCCGCTCTGTTATGTAAACAGAGGAGTAAAGGGGAAGGGAGGGGGAGGCGCTTAAAGGGCCCGCCGCCTCTTAAAGGCAATGCCGCCTTTCATAAACCATAGGGATAGGGTTGGGAGTGGGCGAGGAGGAGGAGCGCCCCCTATGGGCGACGTTGGAAACTGCGTGAAATTATTATTATTATTATTATTATTATTATTATTATTATTATTATTATCATCATCATCATCATCATCATCTATATTATCTATTATTAACTATCCTCCACCTGACGCAAGGCGGTTTGTAGGCAAGAATAGGGACAGCTAAAAACACAGCTGTGGAAATAGCCATCAAAACATAATTAGAAATTTATAGAATTAAAACTAGATACAGATATATATCTATATATGCAGGTGGCGCTGTGGGTTAAACCTCATAGCAAAGGACTTGCCGATCAGAAGGTCGGCGGTTCGAATCCCCGCAACGGGGTGAGCTCCTGTTGCTCGGTCCCAGCTCCTGCCAACCTAGCAGTTCAAAAGCACATCAAAGTGCAAGTAGATAAATAGGTACTGCTCTGGCGGGAAGGTAAACGACGACGTTTCCGTGCGCTGCTCTGTTTCACCAGAAGCGGCTTGGTTATGCTGGCCACATGACCCGAAGCTGTATGCCCTCGGCCAATAAAGCGAGATGAGCACCGCAACCCCAGAGTCGGTCACGACTGGACCTAATGGTCAGGGCCACCTTCAGTTGTCTTTTAAAAGTAAAATAGCTGTTTACACATTCTCCCATTGACTCTGGTTTGGAAAGCAGTGTCCACATTTAATTTTATTTGTTTTATTTTTTAAATTTATATACCAACCTTTATCCAAGGAGCACATGGCCAATTTCCAACTCTGTGATTCTGTGTTTCTCCCCAAACCAGCTTGGCTCCAAACTGAGAAAAGGAACAACCTAGCTGTGTTTTTTAAGTTGGTAATGTGTACACAGAAGAAAAGTTTTGGGCACCTGTTTAGAATAGCAGTAGTGTTTGGCTATCAGCATAAACCCCACCACCAGAGACTGCTTTCTGACCTACAGCGGATACAGGATTTAAGCAAACTTTCCTCCACCGCCACCACTCTTCTGTTCAGGATGTCAGCCGCCAAGCCTGTTTTTCAATAGAGTATACAGAAAAATCAAGGGAAAGAAATATCCAGCTGCGTGTAACCTGGAGTCTGCCCTAAGAAGGGCATCAAAGGCAGAGAAGAAGTGCCGGTTTAAATCCAGTGTGGCTTGTTTGGGGGATCAAGAAGTTCGGTGTGCAGCTGAGGTAAGTGACTTTTCTTCTCTAGGCTTTAATTTATCAGCTATTGGAAACGACAGTTTTAAATTCTCTGGTCTCAACCGCTTCCATTCTGTTTCATCTTCTGAGACGAAAATAAATTGTCTTAACTGCTGGATTCTTTGTTCTTCAGGGAGTTTTATTTATTTTTTTAGAAAAACACACACACTTTTTAAATGAACAATTTAAAGTGAAAATGTTTAAAGTCCATGTTCCCTCTTTGGAGTCATTTATATGCTGTTTTATCTTTCCAGCCTTAACAAGTATCCTGAGCTTTACAGCTCTTTCTCTTTAGGGAGCTGAGCAGGGTTATTATATCATTCTTTTCTCTCTTTTTTATGTAAAGGAACATTTTTCTCCATCCTTCTCTCTCATTTTTTGGTTTAGACTTGTGGATAAAAGCAGTTGATCAAATTATTAATGTCTGTTGGGCTACGTGACAGACAAGTAGATATCCCAAGCCGAGTTTATTTTCCTGCCTTGAGCGTCTGGGATGGGAACATTTGGCTTGTATGACTTATTTATGGGATACCTGATCCCTGGTTAGCTTTCAAATCAGGGTGGTTACATTCAGCCCTTGCTCCCTGCTACACTTAGGAATCATAGAATTGTAAAGTTGGATGGAACCCAAGAGTGATCTAGTCCAACCACCTGCAATGCAGGAATTGCAACTAAAGCATCCATGACAGATGTCCATCCAACCTCTGCTTCAGAACCTCCAAGGATGGAGAGTCCACTGTTAGAATATTCCATTCCACCTTAAGAATAGATGTGTGGATTGTTGTATGTCACATGTCTGTTTACACTCCAGTACTGCTTGCTGGGAACGTCTGTTTTGTGTATGTTGTTGTTGTTGTTTAGTCGTTTAGTCGTGTCCGACTCTTCGTGACCCCATGGACCAGAGAACGCCAGGCACCTCTGTCCTCCACTGCCTCCCGCAGTTTGGCAAACTCATGCTGGTAACCTCAAAAACACTATCCAACCATCTCGTCCTCTGTCACCCCCTTCTCCTTGTGCCCTCCATCTTTCCCAACATCAGGGTCTTCTCCAGGGAGTCTTCTCTTCTGATAAGGTGGCCAAAGTGCTGGAGCCTCAGCTTCACAATCTGTCCTTCCAGTGAGCACTCAGGGTTGATTTCCTTCAGTATGGAGAGGTTTGATCTTCTTGCAGTCCATGGGACTCTCAAGAGTCTCCTCCAGCACCATAATTCAAAAGCATCAATTCTTTGGCGATCAGCCTTCTTTATGGTCCAGCTCTCACTTCCATACATCACTACTGGGAAAACCATAGCTTTAACTATACGAACCTTTGTTGGCAAGGTGATGTCTCTACTTCTCAAGATGCTGTCTAGGCCTGTCATCGCCTTTCTCCCAAGGAGCAGGTGTCTTTTAATTTCGTGACTGCTGTCACCATCTGCAGTGATCATTGAGCCCAAGAAAGTAAAATCTCTCACTGCCTCCATTTCTTCTCCTTCTGTTTGCCAGGAGGTGATGGGACCAGTGGCCATGATCTTCGTTTTTTTGATGTTGAGCTTCAGACCATACCGTTTTGTGTATAGCTATTGCTTATGCTTGTTGTCTTTTTCCATGGGGTTTTCTTGGCGGGGATACTGGAGTGGCTTGCTGGTTCCTGCTCCAGGTGGATCACGTTTGGTCAAAACTCTCCACTATGACCTGTCCATCTTGGGTGACCCTGCACGGCATAGCTCTCTGAGTTATTCAAGCCCCTTCGCCATGGCAATCCAGTGATCCATGAAGGAGAAGGGGAAGAAATGGAGACAGTGAAAGATTTTACTTTCTTGGGCTCCATGATCACTGCGGGTGGTGACAGCAGCCACGAAATTAAAAGACACCTGCTTCTTGGGAGAAAAGCAATGACAAACCGAGACAACATCTTAAAAAGCAGAGACATCACCTTGCCAACAAAGGTCTGTATAGTTCAAGCTATGGTTTTCCCAGTAGTGATGTATGGAAGTGAGAGCTGGACCATCAAGGAGGCTGATCGCCGAAGAATTGATGCTTTTGAATTATGGTGCTGGAGGAGACTCTTGAGAGTCCCATGGACTGCAAGAAGATCAAACCTCTCCATTCTGAAGGAAATCAGCCCTGAGTGCTCACTGGAAGGACAGATTGTGAAGCTGAGGCTCCAAGACTTTGGCCACCTCATGAGAAGAGAAGACTCCCTGGAAAAGACCCTGATGTTGGGAAAGATTGACGGCACAGCTGGGGCAGATGAAGGCATCTGGTGCTGCTGCTGCTGCTGCACCATGGCGTTTCTTCTCTGTGTGCTCCTCCCAGCGGTAATCCTTCCTCTGGTCACTCCTGTGGATGCACAACCTGTCTGTCTCCAGGCTCTGCTGTCGTCTGCAAGGGATTCCCACAGGGCAGGGTTGGCTTTGCCAGCCTTCATACGTCACGTTCGCAGACACCTTTGTTTGAATAAATGCACAGTTCATGGTTACTATTCTGAATATTCTCTCCCTTTCTAATTTTTCCACTTGATTTTGGTCCTCCACATTTCCACATCAGTTTGCTGCAACAAGAAGTCCTTGTGAAAATTCCCCATCGTTTCAGTGCAAATTCCTCCTAATACAGCACACATTTGTATGCAATTTCCACTAATGTACACATTTTTGCAGCACAGCTTCCCCCTAATATAATGCATTTTGCTGTATTGTTTTCACTAATAGATGCACACTTAACCCTGATGCATAAGCATGTATGTACATATTACTTGGCTGGAGGGGAGGGGTTTTAGCTCCTTCTGGGATAGTTTGTCCACCTTTCATAGAATCGTAGAATTTTAGTCCCCACCCTGCACTCAGCTCTCACCTGTGGCTCCTAGAAGATGCCAGCATGCCACAGCGGCCACACCCTGGGAAATGGCTTTGACTGGCCAGCAAAACCAGGTGAGGGTAGCCGATGGCTTTCAAACCCTCTGTGAGTTATGGACTTTCAGGCTGGTGCAAAGGCTTCAGGAACCCGAAGGACTAGCCTGCTTGACTGAGGGGTTTTCGCTTTCCTTGACTGAAATGATCTCCAGCTATTCATTTCCCTGGTGCAGACCTGCCCCTGTCATTTCCAGAGATAAGGAAATGTGGGGGAAAGCAGCTAATCTTAAAAACACTGAGGGTTTTTCTGGCGTCTTCCGAGGGAGAAGGGAGAAAGATGAGATTTTATTAAAAACCAGGAGCTGAATTATTACAGATTTATCTTCTTTATTAGGCCTGGTTAGCGTTGAAGAAAGCTGTGCCTGTAACTCGCTGTCAGAGAAAGCAAACACGTTTTGGCAAGCAACGTGAGAAATCAAAGCAGCCGGCTGGCCTTCATTGAGCATCCCCACATTTTACTCCAAACGCAAACACCTCTTCTGCCTCCTCTAAATCAGTCTCACTTTCCATGTCCCACAGGCTGTCCCTAGAGCAAGAAGTGGGGAACCTCAGCCCCCAGGGGCTCCTACACGGCCCTCCACGTGCCTCAGCCTGGCCCCCAGGACACTATACAGCCCATGCCCCCTCTTCCAAGGTCACACTCTTCACCAGCCCCACTTTGCACCCTCTTGTCTGGGTGGGGTGTGTAGACTAGGCAAAAGTGGGCGGAGAAACATTGCATCGCAGGGGGTTGGACTAGATGACCTTGGGGTTCCTTGCAACTACAATTCTATGATTCTGTGATATGTGGCTATAATAATAATAACAACAACAACAACAACAACAACAACAACAATAACAATAATAATAATAAATTTTATTTATACCCCGCCCTCCCTCAGGGCGGCTGACACCCGATATAAAAACAATTGATTGAAATACAACTTAAAAACAAGATTAAAATACATTAAAATGCAGCCTCATTTCAGTAGAAACTCAAATCAAAAACTTTTTGGGGGATGAAAACGTCAAATCTTCACCAAGGCCAACTATCCAGACTAGTCCTACATGGGCCAGAAAAAAGCCAGGGAAGTCCGCAAATAGGAGTTCCATCACAGAAGGAGAAGGGAAAAAGGAAAGAGGGGAGGGGATCAAGTTGATTCCAAGCCAAAGGCAAAGCGGAACAACTCTGTCTTACAGGCCCTGCGGAAAGAAATCACATCCTGCAGGGCCCTGGTTTCATGAGACAGAGCGTTCCATCAGGCCGGGGCCAGTGTTGAGAAGGCCCTGCCTCTGGTTGAGGCTAATCTGACTTCCTTAGGGCCCGGAACCTCTACGGTGTTGCTATTTATGGACCTTAAGGTCCTCCATGGGACATACTGGGAGAGGTGGTCCCGTAGGTAT
Source organism: Podarcis gaigeae (assembly GCF_964106915.1). Classification (NCBI taxonomy): domain Eukaryota; kingdom Metazoa; phylum Chordata; class Lepidosauria; order Squamata; family Lacertidae; genus Podarcis; species Podarcis gaigeae. The sequence continues at coordinate 7,315,603 of NC_139678.1, forward strand.
GAGGGTCCTAGGCCTTGAGGGGCATTAATACAGAAGCAGGAGCCTTAGCTCAGGGGCAGAAAGAATGCTTGCCATGCAGGTTACAGGTTCAATCCCTAGTATCCCCAGATAGCGCTGGGAAAGATTCCTGCCTTAACCTCCCAAGAGCTACTGCTGGCCTGTGTCAACTGTGCTGAGCTGGATGGCATACCCTCCAACTGGGATGCACGAAAAACCAGGACCCGCGTCTTCCGTGGCAGGGCTCCCATGTGAGCCACGTGACCCATGCAAGATCGCGGCCCCAAAAAACATACTTTTGGATGGCTGGGCTCTCTGACGCGAGCACAGCACCCAAAACCACACATTTTGAAGATAATCTTTATTGATTTTATGATTACATACTATACATATACACATTACTTTACATTTACTCCTAAGAGTTGACTTCCCTCCTTCCTTCTTCTGCCTTTTTCTGTCTCTAAGTTTTTCGCATTGTCTTTATCGATTTTGTATATTGTTGTTCTTCTTTCAACTTTATCCATACAGTGTCTATATACAAATAAACCTTTCTGTATATACACTTCTTGTTGTTTTTCTATATTCATTTACAGATACAATTAGTTACCTTGATTGTATTTTACATTTTAATTCATATTGTCGTTAACATCCAATAAAGTTTCTTTTGATTTCCCATTATGAGGTTTATTTCCATTCTACTGATTTCACCTTATCCTATGTATAACATAAATTTTTCCCATTCTTTTTGAAACGTTTTATCACCCTGTTGTCGAATTTTCCCCATCAATTTGGCTATTTCCGCATATTCCATGACCTTGTGCTGCCACTCATCTACTGTTGGCAATTGTTGTTGTTTCCCACACCGGAGCCGTTTTGGGGCACCTCGTGAGATCGTAGCTCCAGAAGAAGCACCTTTTCAGGATGAGGTCACAGCGCCCCAAATGGTCACCGTGCTCTCGTGTGGAGAAACGGGGTGACCCGATTTTACCAAGACAGTTGAGGTGTATGAGATGCACCAATTGTCTGATTTGGTATTAGGCAACTTCCTATGTTCCTACAGTCCATGGACTTGTTCCAGCCAGCCAGCCAGAAACACCAAAGGAGAGTGGAGAACAAGGTTGATGAGGGCAAGTCCTGAGGTCCAGAGAGGGAGAGACCTGGATACCTTGATCCACAGTGTGGTGTAGTGGTTAGGAGTGGTGGACTCGTAATCTGGTGAACCGGGTTCGCGTCTCTGCTCCTCCACATGCAGCTGCTGGGTGACCTTGGGCCAGTCACACTTCTCTGAAGTCTCTCAGCCCCACTCACCTCACAGAGTGTTTGTTGTGGGGGAGGAAGGGAAAGGAGAATGTTAGCCGCTTTGAGACTCCTTAGGGGAGTGATAAAGCGGGATATCAAATCCAAACTCTTCTAATTCTTCTTCTTCTGCAGTCAAGTATTCTCGGTCTCCATTGTAGCTCCATCCTCCCATGTTGGCTGTTGGGCTCTCCTGGGCAGGAAGAGCTATAAACAGCTTCCTGTGTGGATGGGGACTCTTCCTGGGCAGCAACAGTTGTCCTCCCTTTGGTGCGTTTCTGCTCTTTGGTGCTATTACTTGGCCCTAGCTTCACTCTAGTAGCTGCCTATGGCTCAGCCCTAACACCCGGGGCGAGCCCTGCTACACACACAAATTTACACTTGCTACGCTTGCTGCAACTATCCTGATTTACTGGACAGAAATCTTCTTCTGCAGTACGTGCTGCTGCTAAATCATTGTCCCAATTTTATTCATATTCTGCTTTTGTGGGCACTTGCAGATGACCTACTTACTGAGCCTTCGTCCTGATTTGCTTGCACAAGACTTACACAGGGGTTAGACTATGCCTGGTGTTTAATTGAGCATTTGCCCTTATTTGTTTGAGGGGCAGTTATACGACTATGGGGATTCATCTTGAGTTGCTCATGGGGTTGTTGATGATTCATTCATCCCGTACTCTCCAGTGCGTTTTCCCCATCACTTTCCTAACCACAAAAAGTCCATTGCATTTTAAGTGGATTTGTTGCATTGGGGCAGCAGAGCACTTTAATTCATGTTGTTTGAGCAAATAAAATTTCTGATACTGTGCTGGTCCCAAGGGTTAACCATGCGGCGAGGTCCGAGTCCAGTCTGAGGTCGAGCGTGCGGTATGGAGGCTGTCCGTCAAGGCTGAAGCTGGGTCCAAGGCAGGGAGTCAGGTGAGGTCAGGAACTCTGGCAGACGATGAGGACAGGGTGCAGGCAGGAACAGGCTACCAACAATGTTGCTTCCGCAACCTGGGACTGGGGCTGGCTGGCTTTTATCTGCCCCGAGGCATAGGCCCACAGGGGACTTGCCTCTCCTGGCCTGGAGGCGAGCACTCCTCCTGCGGGAACTTAGTTCCCTCCACCTCTCTGCCCTGAGCCTCTGCAGCTCAGGAGAGGCTGGAGGGTCACCGGACCCAGAGGCAACCTCAGCTTCCCTTGACGGGGCTGAGAGTGGAGCACCTGCAGGCAATGGGTTCTCCATCCCCTCAGGAGCCAGAGCAGACTCAGCTGGTGCCTGCACCTGAGGATCCAGCACAGGTGAAGACCCTTCAGGCTCAGGCCCCAGCCCCGGCTCAGCTGGTTCTGGAGGCAGGGACTCCTGTGCAGGCTGGGATTCCTCAGGTTCAGCCTCCGAGTTCGAATCCCAGGCCATCACAGACACATTCAGGTGAACTGAATGACTGGAGAGTCCTTCTTTAAATTGGGTGGATTGCTGGAGTTTCCATCCTCAGGATTTCAATTCTCTTCTTCTCCCTTGATTTTCTAGAGATGGAATCTAGTTTTTGGGTGCCTCCCATACTAAGGAACCAAGTAGCCATTTAACACATTCCAGCTGGGGAGATTCCCTTAGAACTGCTAAAACCGGTAACATATTTTAGGACAATCCCAGTTTTCTGGTGTACATTATTGAACGAAATAACACTCTTTAATTTAAATCAGATATCCAGATGTGCTGTTGCTATGGGGGGGTTGATACAATTGAATGAGGGTGTCCCTGTTTTCCAGCTGTGAAATATTAGAGAGTATGCGAGTAATCACAAAGGGACATGTCTGGTCGAGTCAGAACAGTGACATTGATGTGGTGGCCTCAGAACCAAGGTTATTGCAAAGGGGCGTCTTTTTGTTGTTGCTGTTCTTGGAAACTCGTGTTGCAAAATACAAGCCTGTTGTTAGAAGCCAACACATCTGGAAACCACCCTTTTGGATCAGAGCTGGCTTGGCTAAAAAAAGAAGAGTTAAAGGCTTGTATTCTTCTCATTACTTGCAGAATCTACCTCAGAGATAACCCCAGGAGCCCAGGCATCCAGCACTGGGTTAATGTGGTTTTTTGTTTTCGAAAAGCTTTTGTCTGTTGTTTTGACAGTGACTTATGTGGAACTGTCTCTGCTACGGAGCTGGGGCAGCGAAGAGGGTGAGGCGGAATAATAGCCTCTTCATCTTTAAATTACATTTTCTCTACTTCAGAGCAGAGGGGCGGGGGGGGGGTGAGGGAGGAGAAGGCAGAGAGACAAGAGGCAGCCTCGCATCCAGAAAATAGAAATAAGCAATGGAAGGAGCGGCTGGAGAGGCACCAGACATTTGTTTGTTTTAGGGATAATGTTAAGGATAACCAAGTACAGTATTGCATTAATTCGATTGATTATTGATCGATCTTAACAGTTTACATATCACTTAAGGTTGACACTGAAGTGATCAGGCAGCGATATAAGGAGCCATGCTTGTACATTAAGGTACCCTGGACCCAAGTTGTTAGGGGCCCTGTAAATTAATACACTTTGAACTTGGCCCAGTAACAGACGGGCATCCTATGCAAGCTCTTAAGCCCATAAGTTGCTGGAGCAGAGGTACTTTGCCCCCACCAACAGTCTAGCTGCAGCATTTTACACCAGCTGGTGCTTCTGGACCTGGTCCAAGGGCATTAATAATATGAATAATCAAGTGCTTTTTTAAAAAAACGAGCTAGTCTACAAAGAGAACAGAACAAGGCCTTGTCTACAGCCTTATAATCTAGGGCACGAATGGGTAGATGTCAGACTTGTGGGCTATGTTTGGGGGGAGGGTGGTCTATAACACCAAGGTCCATCAAGAAAACAGTAGATGGGGGGGGGGCAGCGGCAAATACGCAGGAACAGAGGTTTTCTGAGCACATGCACAATCCAGGGAATTTTTTTCCATTGCAATCAAACCTTGGTTCCTGAACGGCTCCGTTTTCGAACGTTTTGGCTCCCGAATGCCGAAAACCCGGAAGTAAATGCCAAACATCTGACGCAGCTTCCGCTTGAGTGCAGGAAGCTCTTGCAACCACTCAGAAGCTGTGCCTCGGTTGTCAAACATTTCGGAAGTCGAATGAGCTTTTGGAAAAGATTATGTTCGACAACCAAGGTTTGACTGTACCAGAACTGAGTGCTTGCCCCTTTTGCAAAAATAAATAAATAAATAAATAAATAAATAAATAAATCCACTCTTGATTTCTTCTAGAACTTCCTTTATTTCAGCAGCCCGACTTAGAAGGAGATGGAAACTCCAAAAGGCATTTTGTTGTTGCCATTGCTGAATAAACGGAGAGTGTCTGAGAGCTACCCAATCTGCAGGAATGGAAAAGAGAGCATTAAGAGTTTGTGTGGAATTACATTCCAAGCTGCGCTTTGATCTTGCTCTGATTCAGCCTTTGCAAGGCAAAGGGGCAGGCTGACTTCTTTGTTTGCATACCTGTGGTCCACCAGAGCGCTGTAAATTTGCAAAATAGGAGTGCGTGCTCAGGACCTCTTAATGGCTGAAGCACAAGTGCTTGGACGCATCAGGCCAAGGCAAAGTTCATCTCGCCCAGCAAGAATTGCAACAGCTGGAAAACACAAAGTGGACAACTAGAAATTGGCTAGGGGTCCACCCACCACCCAACCATGACCTCCCTTCTATCTAGCCCTTGTTCCAGAGTTTGCTGTAAGCAGAGCCAAGTGAAGGCTTAACAGGCCAGTTCTCTGAATGGCATCTGTGCACTACAATGAACCCTGACAATGCTGAATTTAGGGCGGTATGGGCAGTTCTCCTGCACAGGGCACCAAAGTGAAGGGGTGTATCATGATACCTACATTTATACAGGTACTTACTGAGAAGATCCATAAAAAGCAACTGTACTGTTATGTACTGAGTTGAATAGGATCCAAAATGCAGCAGTCTGATTGGTCCTAGAACAATAGGATCCAAAATGCAGCAGTCTGATTGTTCCTAGAACAATAGGATTCAGAATGCAGCAGTCTGATTGGTGCTAGAACAATAGGATTCAGAATGCAGCAGTCTGATTGGTCCACAGGAGCCACCCAATCCAGCTCCAGGTGGAAGTGAATCCACAACCTGATTGGCCTACAGGAGAATCCCGGAATTAACCAATCATGTGGGGCCCATTGTGTAAATAATGTATATAATGCAGATATTGTGGGGGAACTTCCATTCCTCCTCACCACTATGAGCTGAAGAGAGCCAATATGGTGTAGTGGTTAAGAGCGGTAGTCTCGTAATATGGGGAACCGGGTTCGTGTCTCTACTCCTCCACATGCAGCTGCTGGGTGACCTTGGGCCAGTCACACTTCTTTGAAGTCTCTCAGCCCCACTCACCCCACAGAGTGTTTGTTGTGGGGGAGGAAGGGAAAGGAGAATGTTAGCCGCTTTGAGACTCCTTAAAGGGAGTGAAAGGCAGGATATCAAATCCAAACTCTTCTTCTTCTTCTTCTTCTTCTTCTTCTTCTTCTTCTTCTTCTTCTTCATAAAGAGCATGAAATCCACTCTCGACTCCAAGTATATTTCATGTACCAAATGGAATTATGAGATATCTGCATTTGCCAAATTTTGTCCTTGCTCAGAGCTCCATATTACCAGCCTGCCCCCGATCCCAGATTCTCGAACAACAGGCAGTGATGGTCACTAACGTGGATGGCTTTAAAACAGAGGCAAATTCATGGAGGAGAGGGCTATTAAAGGCTTCTAGCCATGATGGCTATACTCTGCCAGCGGTGAAATTTGGGGCTTGCAAATTTCAGCATCAACACTAAAATTCGGTGCCCCCTTTCCCAAGCAGTCTCTTCTTATGGTCTTAACGCACAGGCAGACATAGGGAGCTGCCTTATTCAGAGTCAGGCCAATGGCCCATCTAGCTCAGCATTGCCTAGAACAGCACTTCTCAAACTTATTTTGCCCTGCAGACCACTTAAGAATTGCTGATAGCTTTTGGTGGACCGTTTAATGAATTTTCCTTCCTGTTGTGGAAACAGTTAGATTTGCTATGCTAGCGGCTGCATGATGTGAAATTCTGTTTCTATAGCTTCTTTTATTTCTCATGTTGTGTTGCAAGAAATAAAAGAAGCAACAGAACACTTAATGTGGACATTAGAACGTAAGACGAGAGTCAGTTACATCATGGGAACTGCAGGAGAGAAACTGTGAGCAACAGAAGAGTGTTTCTAGGACTCAGGTAAAACTGTGACGCTCCCTAGTTATTTTTGCTATCGCATGCTGCCTGTTGTTTAAGTAATCTTTTGTTTCTAGCATTGAAAAGTGGGGTTTGTGTTCTTACATTTACTATTGTTTTGCTGAAGGACAGATCGTGAAGCTGAGGCTCCAAGACTTTGCCCACCTCATGAGAAGAGAAGACTCCCTGGAAAAGACCCTGATGTTGGGAAAGATGGAGGGCACAAGGAGAAGGGGACGACAGAGGACGAGATGGTGGGACAGTGTTCTCGAAGCTACCAGCATGAGTTTGACCAAACTGCGGGAGGCAGTGGAAGACAGGAGGGCCTGGTGTGCTCTGGTCCAGTAGGTCACGAAGAGTCGGACACGACTAAATGACTAAACAACAACAATTGTTTTGCTATGTTATTATGAAATTGTGACTATATTCTTGCTTTGCTATGTGATTATGAAATTGTGGTGGATGTCAGACTCTGTGGATGTCAGGTCTGCTTGAGGTGAAAACTCTCTCGTTCCTCTGGCTAGTCAGGCAGGTTGGAAACAGAAAGTCCCAATCTGTGTCTCTCATGCGTTGTGGGTCAACTTGTCCTCCCAGCGTGGCCTCCCGCAAGGAGGAACATTAACCATGATTTCCAGCAGTTGCAGAAAATTCCTCCTTGTAACTGAAGCAACAAATGCAGCAGTTGCTTAGGAGTGTTCTCACAGCTGCAGTCAATTATCGGCAAGAACTTTAAATATCTCGTGGTTTGTGCTTTTGGGATTACTCATGCCGACTTCCTAAAGTGGTGAAGGAGGCTTTTTGTTGAAGTTTTCCTCCGTACTGACATTTACAAATAGCTCTGGCAAAAGTGCCTCTCTTTTTCCGCCCCGCCTCCCCCTTTTTCTGTTTTGCCATTGGCATCGTTGCAGTGGTTACAAAAAAATGGAAAAATAAAAATCTGGCTTCTTGTTTTGACAGAGCAAAGAAGGGCTATGTTTAGGGTTCCCATCTCATGACCCAGCCACCGTCCATGTGCTCATCGATACTGATGCTCATCATTGCTGGTGAGAAAGCCTCTGATGGTGATTGGCTGAGCTGCCCTTATGTCACAGAGTGACAGGGCAGCTGCCATTGGCCGAACTGCTTCAATGCTGTGAAGGGAAGGGCCAAAGGTCAATGGCAGGGGTCGAGAAGGGAAATGGAGAGAGAACAGGCAGAGTGAAGAGATCCCTTGGCCTGGAGGTGGAGAGTTGCATCATTATTTAAAGATTGTAAGCTCTTCGGGGCAGGGGTCTATCATCTTGAACTCCATAATCCATTGTAATAGCACTATGTAAGTGAAAGCCTGCAGGCGTGCCATCCAAACCTATTTCAAAATGGCCCATCAACTAGCACTAAGGCTGCGTTCAACAGGTAGTCCTAGAGAGGTCATTTAGGATGGTGTCCGTTCCTCCTGAGCAAAATTCGTGGCTTCTTCCCATACAAAGATTCAACCGGAGCACAGGGAACCTGCTTTTGGGACCTGCTTTCTAGTTTGTCCTCCTGTCTTGATTGATCTTTGACCCAGTCAATGGAGGATGGTCCCCTAGAGTGCAAAGGGCATTGTCCCACAAGCTTCAACCCGCCCTCACCTACTTGCCTTCTTCCAAATGGTCCAGGGAGTGGCATTGCCTGTCAGTCTCCTCCTCCTCCTCCAACACAACGTTGCTTTCTGAAACTTAGCAGGAATCAGGGTGGTTCAAAACTGAGGTGCTCCAGGGAGCTCCCTCGGGGTGCTGGGCTCTCAGCCCAATAACCTCTTACCAAAACACTTACCCAAGAGAGTGAGACTCAAGGAGCAGCATGGTCTTGACGAGCCAAGGACATGCACAAGGAATTAATCCAGCTCTGCAAACCTAAGGTTAGGAAACAGCCCAGGGACAATTATTGCAGGGAGCTCACCAGTAAGGGGGAAACGGGGGAAAAGGAGCCAGAGACATGTATGCCCCACAGAGGACCTTAAGGTCCATAAATAGCAACACCCTAGAGGTCCCGGGCCCTAAGGAAGTTAGATTGGCTTCAACCAGAGCCAGGGCCTTTTCAACACTGGCCCCGGCCTGGTGAAACGCTCTGCCTCATAAGACCAGGGCCCTGCAGGATGTGATTTCTTTCTGCAGGGCCTGTAAGACAGAGTTGTTCCGCCTGGCCTTTGGCTTGGAATCAACTTGATCCTCTCCCCCTCTTTCCTTCTTCCTTTCTCTTTCTGTGATGGAACTCCTACTTGGGGACTTCCCTGGCTTTTTTCTGGCCCACGTAGGACCAGTCTGGATGGTTGGCCTTGGTGAAGATTTGACATTTTCATCCCCCAAAAAGTTTTTGATTTGCGTTTCCACTGAAATGAGGCTGTATTTTAATGCTGTGATGTTGTATTTTAATCTTGTTTTTAAGTTGTATTTCAATCAATTGTTTTTATATTGGGTGTTAGCCACCCTGAGCCCGGTCTTGGCTGGGGAGGGCGGGGTATAAATAAAATCATCATCATTATTATTTTGTTTCTATCAGCTAGAAGGCTCAACAGGGAGACCTTACATACTAGTTCACACCCTAACCCAGCCGATGGTAGTCAAGGAGTTTCAGGGACTTCTTTACTCATGAGTAGACCCCATACTCACAAGCCACACAATTACTCTGGGTCTGTAGATGCACACTGTCACTGCTCTTTGGCCTGGAGCTTTTGATGCTGGCTTGGGTGGCTGCTCTTCCTCATCTGACAAGGACAGCGAACTTTGGGCTGCATGAACCAGATCTTACATTGGAAGCTGCCAAGTCAGAGCCATTGGTCCATCTATCTCAGTAGTGTCTCCACTGGCTGGCAGTAGCACTCCCGGGTTTCAGGCAGGAGACTCTGTCATCTGCCTACCTGGGTTTGAACCTGAGACCTTCTGCCGCTGAGCCAGCCAATCAGCACTCTGCATAGCCAGACTCCTTCTGCAGATTGGAAGAACCTGCTTTTCCCAAGCAGGATGCAAGGCGGTGGTTTGCACATCTGTCCGGAAAAGGGCGAGGAGGGATTCCTGGTGTTCTCGCACTCTCAATCTACATGCAAGTTCAAAGCCTTCAGTTGGCAGTGCTCCTAATTTGCCTTGGCCGAGCCTTGAATTTAAAAACCAGAAGCACCCAGCGAGAGCCCCGCAGTGTCAGAATTTCCTCCCCTGCTCCTCGATCGAGCTGCTGAGTTTGGCCAAAAGCACACCTTTCTGCAAGTGAATTAAATCTTGATTTGAAGAATGCAAGCCACGGCGAAGTCCGAGTCTCCTTGGGTGGACTCTTTCCGGTGATTAATTACTCGCACAGGGACGCAAGCTTTCCTTTCTTTCTCATTTGAATTTAACCTGTTGCATTCACTTCCTTTGCTGGGAGAGACGAGAAAGACGCAAACTGTCCTATAGCGGTGATAGGCACCCAGATCTGAACCCTGTTTAGGGATAAACCACAAAAAACAACCCCACAGATTCCACTGAATGTGTTTTGCCCTGTGCATCAGACAGAATTTGCCGCTAACGAAGACATTTTTCATTGTGCGTTCATGATTGTTTTTGCCTATCATGGTTATCAGGGCAGTAATACGTGATCCTGTTTTCAGTAGGGATAGCACCTGCAAAGGTTTTTGGGGCAGAAAGATTGCTTCGTCTCCAATCAGGGCTTATCCTATAACTTCCTGCCCAAATACAGTAATTTTTATACCACAAATGTTCCGGATTAATAATAATAATAATAATAATAATAAATTTTATTTATATCCCGCCCTCCCCAGCCAAAGCCAGGCTCAGAGCGGCTAACATCAAATGTATAAACACATTAACATAAAATCAGGCAATCAATTAAAATACATCCTCAAATCAGATCAGGATCAGAATAGCTTCTGTCCTGACGTTGTTGCCTCCCCAGATGTCAATAATGGAATAACACCAGGGGAAGCACTGCCAGTGTGCTGTGGTGGTTAGAGTGTCAGGCTAGGATCTAGGAGGTAAAGGTAAAAGGTAAAGGTACCCCTGCCCATACGGGCCAGTCTTGACAGACTCTGGGGTTGTGCGCCCATCTCACTCAAGAGGCCAGGGGCCAGCGCTGTCCGGAGACACTTCCGGGTCACGTGGCCAGCGTGACAAAGCTGCATCTGGCGAGCCAGAGCCGCACACGGAAACGCCGTTTACCTTCCCGCTGGTAAGCGGTCCCTATTTATCTACTTGCACCCGGAGGTGCTTTCGAACTGCTAGGTTGGCAGGCGCTGGGACCGAGCAGCGGGAGCGCACCCCGCCGCAGGGATTCGAACCGCCGACCTTTCGATCGGCAAGTCCTAGGCGCTGAGGCTTTAACCCACAGCGCCACCTGCGTCCCAGGATCTAGGAGACCAGATCTCAAATCCCTGAAGCTCACTGGGTATCACAGAGTGTGCTGGTGAGTAGTCACTCAATTCACAGTTGACGTTAACTCTTTATGAGCAAAGACTTGGCTGAGCGTCAGGCATAATTAGCAACAGCAGCTCATTCTCGGTAGTCTTGCTGCATGAAATCAGTTGCCGAGACTGGAAGTTCCTTCGTCCTCAGAGCTGTCTAAGTCCCCGAGCAATCAGAGACTGCGTCTGTGTGCAGTCTGTAACTGCTCTGCCCATTTCAGCCCTCTTCTGATTCTGGTAGACCGGGGGAAGGAGAGCTTGTCTCACCAGGAGGGGGAGATCTCTTTGCTTCTTCACCAGCCCAACTCATCTCTGCCTCCTGGCCTCCCTCCTCCCCTGCTTCAGCTTCTGCCTCTGATTTTGGACTTTCTGCCACTGATTCTCCCTGCTCCCTAAGCCCTGTTACTCCTTCCAATGCCTCCTCCTCCCAGTCTTTAGGGAAGTTTTTGATGTGTGACAATGTACTGTATTTTTTGCTCTATAAGACTCACTTTTTCCCTCTTAAAAAAGTAAGGGGGAATGTGTGTGCGTCTTATGGAGCGAATGCAGGCTGCACAGCTATCCCAGAAGCCAGAACAGCAAGAGGGATTGCTGCTTTCACTGCACAGCGATCTCTCTTGCTGTTCTGGCTTCTGAGATTCAGAATATTTTTTTTCTTGTTTTCCTCCTCCAAAAACTAGGTGCATCAGGTGTTTTTAATCTTCATTGGAAGCCGCCCAGAGTGGCTGGGGAGACCCAGCCAGATGGCCTGGATACAAATAAATTATTATTATTATTATTATTAGTAGTAGTAGTAGTAGTAGTAGTAGTAGTATCATCATCATCATCATCCCTCTGACCACTCAACCTTGTCCCACCACCACTCCCTGGGTGCTGCGCCTTCTTTTCTTCTCTTAGGAATTCCCCAGCTGGTTCCTCTCACCATTCCTCTTTGTCCAACCAGTCCATGACACTGGGTGACTTTGCACCATTGACTGTCTCTCAGCCTAGCCTACCTCACAGGGTTGTTGTGAGGATAAAATGGGTAGAGAGAGAACCGTGGATATGCTACCTTGAGCTCCTCAGAGGGAAATGGTGGGATGCAAATGCAATGAAGAAATGATAACAAAGCCCAATGCCGTGCGCACAGTCCAGCATAAATCCACTACAAAGGCATAAATTACATATTGCGGAATGCAACCACCCAAAAACACCCCACCCTTCTGAAGGAGCCTGAAGGCGATGCACTTCTCACTAGCTGCACTGAACATGCTACAGTGACTTCCGTCCTGTTCCCCTTCAATCCGCAGTTGTGATCCAAAAGCCCTTGCAGCTCTCCCTTCCCGGGCCTCTGGCTAACACTCACTGCTTATAAATCCTGAAATGTTAAAAATGTGCAGCCAATCAATCATTTTCGGAATTCCAGTCCACCGAGAGAAGACTGAGAGCAACCAAAGCAACCCGCCACTTTTACCACGGGGAACAAGTCCCCAATTATGCAAAGGTCACTGCCTACAGATGGAACTGGAGGAGGTTTTTATTTTTCCTCCCCTTTATCATATCTGCATTTTAATTTTTATTTTTGGCTGGCCTCCCTGTGTGTTCTCCTACCCAAAATACAGAATGTGTATACGTAATGGGAGGGATTTGCCTTATGAGGTACAGTTGATGGAATTGGGGATGCTTAGCATAGGAGCCAATTTCTGGGGGTCGAGTTCCCTTTGCCGCTACCCCCCAATAAATAATATTTGAGGGGGCTGCCCCCCCAAACTGATGGGCATTGCAACTCAAATGGCATGTGTGCACCGCATCCTGGGATTCAGGGTAGGACTTACTTGGGCCCCCCAATATTTTATTCAAGTTGGCACCCCGATGTTTAGTCTGGAGATCTGGAGATGATATAGGTTTGAGTCCTCCCCTCCAGAGCAGGAGAAAACAAGCTTGCTTCCTCTTCCATGTGACAGCTCTTGAGATATTTGAAGATGGCTTTCATATCTCCTCTTAGTCTCCTCTTTTCCAGGCTAAACATCCCCAGCTCCCTCAAGTGTTCTTCGTACGGCTTGGTTTCCAGACCCTTGATCATCTTGGTTGCCCCTCTAGCTTGTCAACATCCTTCTTAAATTGTGGCACTCAGAACTGGACACAGTATTCCAGGTGTGGCCAGACCAAGGCAGAATGGAGTGGGGCTATTACTTCCCTTGATATGGATAATATTCTTCTAGCAAATGCTAGAATAAAGGTAAAGGGACCCCTGACCATTAGGTCCAGTCGTGACCAACTCTGGGGTTGCGGCGCTCATCTCGCTTTATTGACCGAGGGAGCTGACATACAGCTTCCGGGTCATGTGGCCAGCATGACAAAGCCGCTTCTGGCGAACCAGAGCAGCGCACGGAAACGCCGTTTACCTTCCCGCTGGAGCGGTACCTATTTATCTACTTGCACTTTGGTGTGCTTTTGAACTGCTAGGTTGGCAGGAGCAGGGACCGAGCAACGGGAGCTCACCCCATTGCGGGGATTCGAACCGCCGACCTTCTGATCGGCAAGTCCTAGGCTCTGTGGTTTAGACCACATGTCCCTAATGCTAGAATAGCATTAGCCTTTTTTGCTGCTGAGTCACACTGTGGACTCATGTTCAGCTTGTGGTCCACCAAGACCCCTAGATCCTTTTCACATGTACTGCTAGTAAACCAAGTGTCCCCTGGCTTATATTTGTGCTCCTGTTTCTTCCTGTGCAGGAAGATGTGGGGACATGAATTGTTCCACATCTACCAAAGGGTTGACTCGAGCCTGCCACTTTAGGCAGACGTCCCGAGTTCTGTGCTGCCCCCAAAGTTTGCAGCATCTCCAGCCAGCCTGCAGCATCTTCCTTCGCAGCCTTATCTGCAGCGTCAGATAAGCACATCTGCCGGATCCAATAAGCATCGCCACTTCCTAGCAGCAGCAGCCACCGGTCTCCAGCCTGCTTGCTCCCCCATTGTTTGTGCTGATGGACGGATCAATAGGCACTTGGTGGTGCCAAAGGGGGTGGGTTGCCTTTTGGGCTTCCCCCACCCCCGTGCCCTTCGCCCACAGAGCATGGCTGGCACCGTCAGGCTGCAGAGACAAAGCCTCTCCTTTTCCCTCTCTCTCCTTCTGCTTCTTGAAATGCACCACTGTTAACAAGGAACACTTTGAGCACAGAGGTGGGAAGCACAAAAGCGATGGCTGTGCTGGACTCAGAGACGATGAACCCAGATTTGTTCCAGCCTTGCCACCCCCTTTCCTTGCCCCACACTGCATGAATTTGGTTCTACACTGACCGTTTCTACCTTGGTTGCCTTCTAGCATGGGATCGTCTTTTTAATAAATAAAAAAATAACCAACATTATTTGTCTAACACCCCAATCTATGAGTAATAATAATAATAATAATAATAATAATATTTTATTTATATCCCACCCTCCCCAGCCAAAGCCAGGCTCAGAGTGGCTAACAACAGTAAAATAATACAACATTCTAAAATCATTTCAGTATAAAATCAGTTCAAATCAAATTAATGGCAACCATTGGGCCAGAGCTCCGCGAAGACTGCCGAAGGAGGGAGTCAGGCTGCGCCCTGGCCAAAGGCCTGGTGGAACAGCTCTGTCTTGCAGGCCCTGTGGAAAGATGTCAAGTCCTGCAGGGCCCTGGTCTCTTCTGACAGTGTTCCACCAGATTAGGTCCACAGCCGAAAAAGCCCAGGCTCTGGTTGAGGCCAGCCTAAACTCCCTGTGGCCTGGGATCTCCAAGATGTTTTTGTTTGAAGACCGTAAGGTCCTCCGTGGGACATACCAGGAGAGGCAGTCCCATAGGTACAAGGGTCCTAGGCCGTATAGGGCTTTAAAGGTCAAAACCAGCACCTTAAACCTGATCCTGTACACCACCGGGAGCCAGTACAGCTGGTAAAGCACTGCATGAATGTGATCCCGTCGCAAGGACCCTGTAAGGAGTCTCGCTGTGGCATTCTGCACCCGCTGGAGTTTCTAGGTCAGTCTCAAGGGCATCCCCACGTAGAGTGAGTTACAATAATCCAGTCTGGGAGACTCTGGGCGTTCCAAGTCCTTCTCCAGGGTCTGGGTTTCTTTGGATGAAGGTCAGCAGAAACTGTGATTTCTTTAGAATATATCAGGGGCAGACTTTGGTCTTTCAAATTTCAGCAGTGCCCTGTGCAAGGCCAAAATTCAAGAGCGGTGGGAGGCACCATCCGGGGACCCCAAGGGCGCAGCCACCGGGGTGCCTCCAAGATTGAAGGGGCCCAGCACACACATGTGATATAAAACATGTGACGCGTGATATCACACGTGTTTCCCGGTGCAACCTTCTGCTAGCTGTGGGTAGTCCCAGTGGGGCCCGTTGCAGCCGTGGGAAAGCCCAGTGGGACCCACTGCAGCCCGAGAAATATTGAAAGGGCCTGGCCCCCTCTTTGAAAACTGTTTGGGGACCCTCGGCCCCCCTAGATGGTGTCCCTGCCCCAAGGGAACTCCCAGAGGAAGAAGGTTCAGAGCCAGGGGACTAGGGGTGGGACACTGAGAATGGGCCAGAGGTAGAAGACTGGCAGGAAAGTCTGGGTGGTGGGCCCGGCCTGCTCCCGCCTCAGGGCTTCACCCCCAAATTTTCTTATATGTCTACAGACCAGGCCTGTGCCACCATCTTGAAAGTCCTCCAGCGATAGATCTGTGGCTTTGCACATGGAAAACCAGCACGCAGAACGGAAGGAAACCACCAACATACTCAATCTTCACATTCCATCCTGAAACCAGGAGGGCGGCCATGAAAATAAATGGCTCTAATCCCCCCGGGTGTGTGGTTTTTGTTTTTTTTTAGTTCATCCCAGGAATCTTTTTTCTCTTGCCCTGTCGTCAAAGCCCATGTGGTTTCCCTTGACATCTGAGCGGCTGCGAGGCAGCCAGGCATGATGGCCAAGAGAAGAAAGATTACTCGGTGCAACCTCCAGGGAGACCTCCTGGCCAGGGCTAATAGCGGATGCCGCAGCCCGGCCTAAACTCCAGCTAACTGCTCTTGGAACAGTTGTGATTTATCTATGGGCTGCAGCAGTGCTATTTTGGGGGGGGGTGTGCCGAAACTCCCTGCCTCAGTCGCCAACTGGGAAGCTGCTGCCGCTGCCATCTTGGAACCAAAATCGCGTGGTGAGATGCCAGACTACACCATCTTGTAAGGAGCTGTGCCTCTTATTCAAAGGGAGAACGATGTGTTCCACCTTGAGCTCCTTGGAGAAAAAGGTGGGGGATATAAATGCAATTAATAAGTTGTTTATATACCAATCTTCTTCTTTGGCGATCACTCGTAGCCGAGTAAGATTGTCTTCCAAAGACACGGTTTTAACAATGAGTCCGTAAGTGACTGTTGAGGCCAATTCTAGATCCACACGTCCTTCCACAGTGGGGACATTGGTTCCCGGGCAGGAGTTGATCATGGTGTGGATTTGCCAAGCATGCCTTCCTCTTAGCACGTTTCTCCCTTGCATCCTGAGTTCAAGCGTCTTCAAAGCCCATGACACCTTTGGTCAAGGCTGTTCTCCAACTGGAGTGCTTTTTTTAAATATACAGTGGTACCTCGGGTTACAGACTCTTCAGGTTACAGACGCTTCAGGTTACAGATGCTTCAGGTTACACACTCTGCTAACCCAGAAATAGTACCTCGGTTTAAGAACTTTACTTCAGGATGAGAACAGAAATTGCACGGCAGTGGTGCGGCAGCAGCAGGAGGCCCCATTAGCTAAAGTGGTGCTTCAGGTTAAGAACAGTTTCAGGTTAAGAACGGACCTCCGGAACGAATTAAGTACTTAACCCGAGGTAAAGTAAAGGTAAAGGTAAAGGTACCCCTGCCCGTACGGGCCAGTCTTGCCAGACTCTGGGGTTGTGCGCCCATCTTACTTAAGAGGCCAGGGGCCAGCGCTGTCCAGAGACACTTCCGGGTCACGTGGCCAGCGTGACATCGCTGCTCTGGCGAGCCAGAACTGCACACGGAAACACCGTTTACCTTCCCGCTGGTAAGCGGTCCCTATTTATCTACTTGCACCCGGAGGTGCTTTCGAACTGCTAGGTTGGCAGGCGCTGGGACTGAGCAGCGGGAGCGCACCCCACCGCAGGGATTCGAACCGCCGACCTTTCGATCGGCAAGTCCTAGGCGCTGAGGCTTTAACCCACAGCGCCACCTGCGTCCCTTTTTAACCCGAGGTACCACTGTATATATACCAATAGTCACACCTAGAACTTGGCCCCATAGGAAATCAGCAGCCAGTACAGACCTCTGAGCAAAGGTGTTACCTGCTGACAAGCAATATGATTAAGCAGTATATAAACCTTGTTGAAGGAATTAATAAAGAAATAAAAGCTGCACAGGAGTTCCTGGTTGTGGGAGGCTTCCAACCCCATTCAACTGAATGTAGTTAAAGTCCTCCTTTGGACTTTCCTAATCAGAAGGCAAACCCCAGGAGATGGGCCGGGAGTCACAGACCCTTGCAGCCCCCCACACAGTTCACCTGACCCCCAAATATGGCTTTTATTTCCTAAAATGCTTCTGTTGTTTATTTTTTTTGCCACAAGTGGATTTAAGGCCAAGGCATTCCTGGCTGCCAAGGAAACTCTAGAGGAACTCTGTCATGAACTATTACTAGGGAGCTTCGCACTGCTGCTTCCCAGCAAACCACCAAAGCCACAAAGTTGTGTTTAATTTGCTACCGGAGGGTTGAAGGAGGCATCGCTGCTCCATTATTGCCGAAGTGAGATTTCTGCACCATGTCTTGGAAACCAGCCATTGCTCAGCTCCAGGAGGAGGGAAGAGGGGACGAGATATCAAGTTCTCTGCAACAGAGGTCACAGGCATTGCTAAAGACAGCAAAGAAGGAATTGAAATGAAGGTGTGTGCACACACCCCCTGCAGAAACGGAACTTCTCATTTCCCTGGAAATGATGTCTGGGTTCACAGGAATGAAATTTGCGGACTCTTCAGTCACTGTTTAACGAGCATCCGTCCCAATCTGTTTGTAGGGAGGCTAGACAACATAGTGTCGAGCTCATGTTATCACTTCCCAGTGCAAGTTCCTGTCACTTTCCTTACTGCAAAAAGTTTGGGGTTTCTTGGAAGAGAGCATGGACTCTGCCTTAATTGCGCATTCTGAATTTTCAAGTGTGCAATCGAATTCCACCTGAAAATAGCAACAAAGTGGTTCCGACTTTCTCCATATTCTGCAAGCGTCTCATAGATCAGTTGGTAGTGTGTGAGACTCTTAATCTCATGGTCGATGTTGGTCAAAAGATTCCTGCATTGCAAGAGGTTGGATTAGATCACTCTTGTGATCCCTTCCAGCTCTACATTCTACGATTCTGTTTCATAATAATAATAATAATAATAATAATAATAATAATAATAATAATTTATTATTTATACCCCGCCCATCTGGCTGAGTTTCCCCAGCCACTCTGGGCGGCTCCCAATCAGTGTTAAAAACAGTACAGCATTACATATTAAAAACTTCCCTGAACAGGGCTGCCTTAAGATGTCTTCTGAATGTCAGGTAATTCTTTATCTCTTTGACATCTGATGGGAGGGCGTTCCACAGGGCGGGCGCCACTACCGAGAAGGCCCTCTGTCTGGTTCCCTGTAGCCTCACTTCTCGCAATGAGGGAACCGCCAGAAGGCCCTCGGCGCTGGATCTCAGTGTCCGGGCTGAACGATGGGGGTGGAGACGCTCCTTCAGATATACTGGACCGAGGCCGTTTAGGGCTTTAAAGGTCAGCACCACCACTTTGAATCGTGCTCAGAAACGTACTGGGAGCCAGTGCAGATCTCTCAGAACCGGTGTTATGTGGTCCCGGCGGCCACTCCCAGTCACCAGTCTAGCTGCCGCATTCTGGATTAATTGCAGTTTCCGGGTCACCTTCAAAGGTAGCCCCACGTAGAGCGTGTTGCAGTAGTCCAACGTGAGATAACCAGAGCATGCACCACTCTGGCAAGACAGTCCGCGGGGAGGTAGGGTCTTAGCCTGCGTACCAGGTGGAGCTGGTAGACAGCTGCCCTGGACACAGAGTTAACCTGTGCCTCCATGGACAGCTGTGAGTCCAAAATGACTCCCAGGCTGCGCACCTGGTCCTTCAGGGGCACAGTTACCCCATTCAGGACCAGGGAATCCTCCACACCTGCCTGCCTCCTTTCCCCCAAAAACAGTACTTCTGTCTTGTCAGGATTCAACCTCAATCTGTTAGCCGCCATCCAACCTCCAACCGCCTCCAGGCACTCACACAGGACCTTCACCGCCTTCACTGGTTCTGATTTAAAGGAGAGGTAGAGCTGGGTGTCATCTGCATACTGATGAACACCCAGTCCAAACCCCCTGATGATCTCTCCCAGCGGCTTCATATAGATATTAAAAAGCATGGGGGAGAGGACAGAACCCTGAGGCACCCCACAAGTGAGAGCCCAGGGGTCTGAACACTCACCCCCCACCACCACTTTCTGGACTCGGCCCAGGAGGAAGGAGCGGAACCACTGTATGACAGTGCCCCCAGCTCCCAGCCCCTCTAGACGGTCCAGAAGGATGTTATGGTCGATGGTGTCAAAGGCCGCTGAGAGATCCAGCAGAACTAGGAAACAGCTCTCACCTTTGTCCCTAGCCCGCCGGAGATCATCAACCAGCGCGACCAGACTTCTTCCTGGCAACTTGGTGTCCCTTTTCTGCTTTTGCCGGGGAATTTGAGGTGCCTTCTTTAAAAATTGAGAGTCTTGCAGTGAATTTAAGTAAAGGAAAGCATTATTATTATTATTATTATTATTATTATTAAAATTAAAAATAATATTGTATACTACCCTGTAACTACAGCTTTCAGGGCATTTCACAACACAACATAAAAACACAATATACATAATAAAAACAAGAACGACCCAATAATCTCCCCCCCCAACACATTTTAAAAGGGAATAGGATATCAATCAGCCAAAGACCTGGTTAGAGATATGTAAAAATACATAAAGAAAGCAAAAGAAAGCAGAGGGAAATATCAACAATATGACAATACAATGTAATTAAGGTTACAAAACTATGTAGTAGATATGTAAATAGATGAGCTTCTCATTTCCCTCTAGTATACATCAGTTCACATGTCACTATTGTTTCAGTAAATACGTTCCAAATATCATTATATCCGTCCATGCGCAATCTTCGTCTGAAAGATGCGCTTGAGACCTTGCTCAACCCCCTCCCCCACCCATTCTTCCTAGAATTAAAATCTCTGAGCCAAAGGGGGTAGATGCATCTCATATCCAGGGTGAAGAACATAAGAAGAGCGCTGCTGAGACACCACCCTGTTCCCACAGAGGCCAACTAGATGTCTCCAAGAAGCCCCCAAGAAGGGCAAGATAGATAAAACTTTATTTGCATTAGCCAATGGTCATAGCAACAGGCTGATTCAGGACTTTAAATTGTTCTCTTATATCAAACTTCCAAGAAGGGCAATAGTCAGTCAGTCAGTCGGTTTTATTGCACATAGCCAAAGGCTGCCACAATGTACACAGAATCATTCAACAATTAAAAGAAAAAATACTGAATTGATACAAAAAACCTAAAACATTTATATTAACAAGACATTACCTACTCTAAACAGAGCTGTAAAAGTGACTTAATATACAAATTGAGACATTAAACAATAAAATTTATAAGCTAAAATTATCATATGGCCACTAATATATTAAAAAATAATGTTAATTAATACAATGTGCAATTATATTCGGAGTTTGGTGAGAAAGATAAAATATAGCTTAATGTAGATAGGGTGAAATAAATTCATCTCCTTTACAGTTGGTGGCTATCCTGGCTATATAATTTGTTCTAATTTTCCTAGCGGCAGTTGCAAAGAGTGCTACATACTTTATCTGTGTCTGCGAGGGGATATAAAATCATGTCAGAGGGGTTCTGGCCAGGGGACCTTGTCATAGGTACTAAAAATCTTTCTCTTGCTTTATTATATAAGAAGAAGGGCAATAAGGCCAGAGACTTCTCCCACTGTTAGTCCCCAACATTCAATGGTCTACTTCCTCTCAGCCTGGAGCTTCCATACAGCCATTGCGACAAACAGCCATGGATAGTTTTATCTCATCCAGCCTTCCTCAAACTTGAATCCTCCCAATGTTGTTGGACTACAACTCCCGTCATCCTTAGCTACCACTTCCAGTGGTCAGGGATGATGGGAGTTGTAGCCCAACAACATCCTGGAACCCAAGTTTGAGGAAGGCCGGTCTGATTGTTTATTTATTTGATATTTATGCCATTTAAGCAATACAAAGTGTGGCATGAAGATCTAAACAGCAGACTGAATCCGAAGTAGCAAGTCGTGACTTGTTCCATCAGCGTAAGGATTTCTGTTTGTGTGACAGAACTTTCCCACCCTCTTCTCTCCCCCACATTCCCCCAAAATCTGTTGTAAGGGTTCTCCCAGCCTTCTGGAGCAGATTTGGGGAGGGCGGGTGGCGTATGTCAGGGGAGAATAGGAAGGAGTTCAGTAGCACAAGTGGAAATCCTTGCATTGATGGGACGTGTTTGCTGGATACCACCCAGCAGAAGGAGAGGGAGAAAACTTTCAAAGTTCATAAAATACAAAGATATGCATTTGCAATGCAGTTACTTAATACAGTGGTACCTCGGGTTAAGTACTTAATTCGTTCTGGAGGTCCGTTCTTAACCTGAAACTGTTCTTAACCTGAAGCACTACTTTAGCTAATGGGGCCTCCTGCTGCCGCCGCGCCGCCAGAGCACGATTTCTGTTCTCATCCTGAAGCAAAGTTCTTAACCTGAAGCACTATTTCTGGGTTAGCAGAGTCTGTAACCTGAAGCGTATGTAACCTGAAGCGTATGTAACCCGAGGTACCACTGTATAAGGTGGGTAATCTAACTGGTTGACTACTTCCTGATTCTTCTTTTTAAAAACTCACACTATTGTTTACCCAGAACAGTTAACATTATTTACCGTCATGGGTACATGTTTTTATTCCCTGTCCTGGGACTTCCAGCTCTCTTTTTACAGATTGCATTACCAGATTCTTCTGGCCGATAACTTCTCTAAACTTCGCTCCTTAATTAATTTAGCAACATTTAGACGTTTTTACTTCTTTCTTGCGAGTTCTATTTTACTAGGTTTTCGGTTATTTCCCCATGACTTAGCATCTAATATTCCAGCCTGCCTTGCAATATATATAACACTTGGTTTGAATGGCATCTTCTTGCATAACCTTCTGCATAGTTTAGTGAGTGCAGAAGATGGTCCAGTAGAATCTGGTGTCCAAAGATTTCATTACACATAGTAATAACCACCTGCCCAAAGACTTTCACTTTATTGGTGATGGACTACATGGAACTGGCGGAAATGACTGGCAGAATCCGAGACCAGGGAGAAGAGCCGGTGGAAGAAGATTGGAAGAAATTTAAAATTTATTTACAGAAACATTGTAAAATTAAGGAATGTTAGAAGGATGTTGGAATGAAGTTATGTGGTTTTAGCAGAAATGTTATAAAAGATTAAGAAAAAATAGATTGTTAATTGGTGAGAATGTAAAGTTACATTATATTAAGATAAATTATTAGGATAAAAACAAAGATGGAAATGATTTGCTGAAATAGCTAATTGAACTAGAATACAAAAAAGGGAGGTGTGAGGAGGTCAAGGAAACAAGCAAATGAAAGATAAGTTATGGAAAGATTGATTTGTTTTTTCCCCTCTTAATTGTTTTTATTTTTCTGTATTTTTGCTCTTTTTTTCCTTTCTTTTTTTCAATTTTGTAATCTTTCAAAACCTTAATAAATATTATTATAAAAAAAGACTTTCACTTTATTGCATCTCCAGCAAAGGTGGATCTGCTCCACGGTGCCAACACTTACTGCCACCTCTTCTTCCAACTTTAAAAGACTTCTAAAGAGTCCAGTGACACTGATGTGTCATTTTAAAACAGTTTTCTTTATAACTGCTCGAAACCAGAAACGTAGAACCTCTGTTAAATAAAAAGCTCCAAATTTGTGCCGTTATATTGCAATATTCTTCGCCATCCCCTATCACATATTGCCTTGCGGATTTTTTATTTTTACATCAGATAACATTTTACATAACCTTGAGAACATTTTTGGTTCGTTCTCTGTTAACAGTTTCCCAAATTCAACTTGTTCTCTATGTTATCATTTGCCTTTGGTCTAATCTATTTAAACAGGCCTTTTATTTGTATAACCTTGAGGGGGGAGGAATGACATTGCACTTTCTGCATTACTTTTTCATAGGCTTGAACTTGTGCCCAATCTTGATAAATCTCCAATCATTTCTTCTCCAGATCACAAATGTGCCCAATTTTCCTGGATTAAATTTCCAACCATCCATTCCTGATGCGATTGGTAATATTTGTTGTTGTTTAGTCATTTAGTCGTGTCCGACTCTTCGTGATCCCATGGACCAGAGCACACCAGGCACTCCTGTCTTCCACTGCCTCCCGCAGTTTGGTCAGACTCATGTTGGTCTCTTCGAGAACACTGTCCCACCATCTCGTCCTCTGTCATCCCCTTCTCCATCTTTCCCAACATCAGGGTCTTTTCCAGGGAGTCTTCTCTTCTCATGAGGTGGCCAAAGTCTTGGAGTCTCAGCTTCAGGATCTGTCCTTCCAGTGAGCACTCAGGACTGATTTCTTTCAGAATGGAGAGGTTTGATTGATTGGTAATATACGTGGAGCTAACTTAGATTTATAGATCTGTTGCACACCCTTTTGGGCAGGGAGGTGCATGGAAGGAGGGGAGAGAAACCCTGTTGTGAATTCATTGTGTGGGCTTTGTTTTATTGCACCCCATTAATCAATGAATCTGACCATTACAACACTCAGTATGCATTCAGATAAATTACAGTTCTTGGGGGAGAGAGACTTTCAAATAACAGCAGTGCTTCTGAAGGCCTCTTTTTAAAATAGTGTGTTCTGGGAGAGACATTCAATTCCATATTGCTTTTAAAAGCAAACCTACCTAATTCACACATTCTGAAACAATATGCACAGCCATCCTTAGAAATCTGCAGTTCTCCAATTTTTTTTCAGTGCAGTTCCCCAGCCAAGTGATGTGTAAAAGGAAAAAAAGTGTCGGCTGGGATAAAGTCTGCAGAAAAAGCATAACTAAATTGAAAATGGGATGCAAAAATGTGGTCCCTTCAGGGAAATTGCTTTGCAAAAATGTGTCTATTAGGCAAACTCATACAAAAATAATAAGGAGAAATTTGCACTGGAATGCTGACGAATTTGCATGAAGACTTTTTTTAAAAAAATGCGAACTGCTGTGGAAATGTGAAGAGCGGGATTTAAGGATGGGAGAAAGGAGAAACGGTAGAAATACTGAAATTTACAGATCAGCTCATCCCTAAGGACAACCTCTAGTTAAATGCTTGCAAAGTGTATTCTCTGATTAATCTGGGCAAAGTAACAATTGGAGGTGTCGCGACGGGAGCATCCTGCCTCCACTCCAGGCAAGTTGAAAAACCTCAAAGCTTTCCGTTCCCTTCTAAATGGATAGCAAAGGTCATTCCCCCTTGGTTTGATAAATGACACAGTCGTCTCGGCATTTGTCTTCCACCTGCCAGCGGTGTGTTTCCACTCAAGTTCCTGTTAATGAGTCACCCCCTCCTACCCCATAAACAAAGCGCTCTGGAGAAAAGCTCGCTTGGTATCTCCCAGAGATGCTCACTTGACACGCACACCAGGAAGAGAGAAGGCAAAGCGGAGCTCCCAGTCTTGGCTCAGCAAGGTGCCAGCAGCAATGAGGTTCAGGTGCATTACGAAGTTGGCAGCAAAAACAAATCCCAGCCTAATAGCACCACCACAACAACCTCCATGCCCAATCCCTGCCAAGAAAAGCGTCCCAGCACCTATAATGACAAGGTCCCCTGGCCAGAACCCCCCTGACATGATTTTATATCTCAGATAAGTATGTGACCTGGCATGCAGCACTCTTTGCAACTGCCGCTAGGAAAATTAGAGGAAATTATATAGCCGAGATAGCCCCCAACTGTAAAGGAGATGAATTTATTTGACCCTATCTACATCAAGCTATATTCTGTCTTTGTGACCAAACTCCAAATATAATTGCACATTGTATTAATTAACATTATTTTTTAATATATTAGTGGCCATGTTGCAATTTTAGCCTATAAATTTTATTGTTTAATGTCTTAACCTGTATATTAAGGTACTTTTATAGCTCTGTTTAGAGTAGGTAATGTTTTGATAATATAAATGTTTTAAGTTTTTTGTATTAACCCAGCATATTTTCTTTTAATTGTTGAATGATTCTGTGTACATTGTGGCAGCCTTTGGCTACGTGCAATAAAACTGGCTGACTGACTGACTGAGTCCCAGCTAAAGAGTCCTCTCCATTTGGATGAGCAACAGTTTATGTGGGTTTTTGCAACTGCAAAGTGCACATCGATAAACAATCCAAGGACAAGTTGCATCCTTTTTGTGTGCTTGAGAGAGAAATATACGGTATGTCTGTAGCACAACTCAAGGCACACTGGCTTACCTGGGAGCCAGCTGCATTGCACTGCATGCAAGTTGTACAATCTAGGCACGGGTAAAAACTCACTGGCTGGGGCTGGAGAACCCAGGCAGAAGGGTGGGTTATAAATTATTATTATTATTATTATTATTATTATTATTATTATTATTATTATCGGGGTTTGTTGTGCTGGTTTTCTTGGTGACAACAGAGACACACAGAGCTGGGCCTAGTCATGATGGTTATACTCTGCCTCCACATTCAAATTACAGATAGGTAGCCGTGTTGGTCTGCCATAGTCAAAACAAAAAGGAATTTTTTTATTATTATTTTTTGTTTCCACGTTCAAAGGCACCAGGCTTCTGAACAGAGGTGGCTTTGGGGGAGCGCAATCAGTTTGGTCTTGGGAGAAAAGCAATGACAAACCTAGACAGCATCTTAAAAAGCAGAGACATCACCTTGCCAACAAAGGTCCGTATAGTTAAAACTATGGTTTTCCCAGCAGTGATGTATGGAAGTGAGAGCTGGACCATAAAGAAGGCTGATCGCCGAAGAATGGATGCTTTTGAATTCTGGTGCTGGAGGAGACTCTTGAGAGTCCCATGGACTGCAAGAAGATCAAACCTCTCCATTCTGAAGGAAATCAGCCCTGAGTGCTCACTGGAAGGACAGATCCTGAAGCTGAGGCTCCAAGACTTTGGCCACCTCATGAGAAGAGAAGACTCCCTGGAAAAGACCCTGATGTTGGGAAAGATGGAGGGCACAAGGAGAAGGGGCCGACAGAGGACGAGATGGTTGGACAGTTTTCTCGAAGCTACCAGCATGAGTTTGACCAAACTGCAGGAGGCAGTGGAAGACAGGAGTGCCTGGCGTGCTCTGCTCCATGGGGTCACGAAGAGTCGGACACGACTAAAGGACTAAACAACACCAATGTGTTTGGTTACACTGGGTGCAGAGCCTTGGGGCGCTGCAAAGGGTGCCCCTGTAGAATGGAAGGTGAGAGGCAGGGCTGCTGTATTTTGGTATCACACAGGGAGCTGCTGAAATCCCCAAGGTCCACTACTGTTCTGAACACCAGGGTTTGCAGTACCGAAGTGAGCTTCCCAGAGCGCAAGCAAGCCTGGGCAGTGTGTCTGGAGGTCCTGAGCTGCCCAGACGACAAGACCACCTTCTCGGTCTTGCTGATGTGGACCAAAGAAAGCAGAGCAATGTGTTTGGCACCAGCTTGGCTGCAGGAGTTGCCAGAAGGAGACGCACAAGGCGCCATCCAACCATCTTAGTGTGGGAATGTTCTGGGGTGCAGGAGAGAATATATTGACTAATTATATCCTTATCCAACTTGTGCTAACAAGTTCCCAAAATATCAGCAGAGTTTATAGACATTCCCCTTTATGTTCGCAACAGTGACGTCTGCACAGGTTCGCTAGAACCTCTATAATAATTACTCTGGTAATTTCCCCTTTTGTTCCCTCTTAAAATACAAGACACGACACAGTCTTCATAAAAGTATAAAAGAGTTTACTCACGTTCTGTTCACAATATGATCCCAGAAGGCAGACAGCTTAAAAAGGTGACATACATTCAGAATCTATCTTGTAGCTAGATAGTCCTTATCTCCTCTCTTGGCTGGGAGCCAAGAGAGCATCCTTAGATGTTTCCTCATGGAAGGAAGATGGCAGAGAGAGGATATGGCTGCCTGCCCTGTGCTTTTATCATTTACCTGCACAGGTGAGGCCACACCCACCTCTGGTCACATGTGGAGGAAGTCCATCCCAGGAAGTTTACCTGCTTGCTGGACTGACATCCCTCCCCATGTTCTAACATGTGCATTCTAGGAATGTTGTCACTGACTGCTCCTGTGTTTACATCCCACACTTAGGGACTTCATTCTGGATTTGTGTAGGGTTTACTGTTTAGCCTTTTCTTCTCCCAAATATGTCCTGCAATGCAGCAGGTACAAACGGATTGCTCCTCAGGGCTTCTTCTGAACACCAGTTGCTGGGGGTCAGAAGTGAGGAGGCACCTGCTTGGCCACTGTGAGGACAGGGTGCTGAGCTAGATGGACCACTGGCCTGATCCAGAAGGGCTGTTCTCATGTGCTTATGTAGGTCCTTCTGCATGCTAGACAGATGCTCTACCAGCCTATGGCCCTTACTCAGACATGCAGGGGATTTGATCTGCGATCTTCTGCATGCAAAACCGATACTCTCTCACAGAGCTACAGCAATTCCCCTGCGGCTGTTTGGCTCTTATAGACCGTTGATAGACCCACCCACCATGCATTTGTCTGAGCCCACTTTCAACCCATTTTTTAACCCATCACATCACCACATGGCAGTGAATTACGCAAGCCATCCATTCTGTGAAGGGTTTTCCTTGGTTATCTGAGATCTACTGCCAGTCAACTTTATTGAGTGACCCTGAACTGTAGAATTTACAGGACAGGGAGGGGGGGCACCTATCCTGCTGCTTTCTCTATGCCATATATGATTTTGTCAATCTGTGTAAAACCTTCATGTGATTGTTTTCATGTGCCTTTGGGTATTTTTTTTAAAAAGTGATGTACATGCAGCCATTGTGAAACTTCCACCTCTGCACCATTTATTTCGGTGGTCATAGAATCATAGAATTGCAGAGCCAGTGTTTGTCCACAGACAGATTTCCGGGTCATGTGGCCAGCAGGACTAAACTGCTTCTGGCGCAACGGGACACTGTGATGGAAACCAGAGTGCACGGAAACGCCGTTTACCTTCCCACTGGAGCGGTACCTATTTATCTACTTGCACTGGTGTGCTTACGAACTGCTAGGTAGGCAGGAGCTGGGACAGAGCAATGGGAGCTCATTCAATCACGGGGATTCGAATCACTGACCTTCTGATTGGCAAGCCCAAGGGGCTCAGTGGTTTACACCACAGTGCCACCCACGTCCCTTAGAATCATAGAAGTTTAGAGTTGGAAGGGGCTGCGAGGGTCATCTAGTCCAACCGCCCTGCAATGCAGGAATCTCACCTAAAGCATCCCTGACAGATGGCCATCCAACCTCTGCTTAGAAACCTCCAAAGAAGGGGAGTTCAACACCTCTTGAGGGAGTTTGCTCCACTGATGTTTAGTTGGAATCTCCTTTCTTGTAATTTGAAGCCATTGGTTCGGGTTCATGGCTATATTCTGTTTCTAAACATGCTGCTGCTGTCTGCCCTGGGGATGTGGCGGGCATGTATATTTCATGCGCTTGCTCAAGAGCGTGGCTGAACTCCCAGCTCCCATCACCTCTACCATTGGCCATGCTTTCTAGGGCAGATGGGAGTTACAGTTCAGCAACATCTGCAGGGATCAGTAGTCACCCTTTCCTTTGCCATCTCATAAAGACTCCATCCTGAACAGTGGCGTAGCTGCAAAGATAGTGCAGGATAGTGCGCACCCCGGCAGTGGCGTAGCGTGGGTTGTCAGCACCCGGGGCAAGGCAAGTAATTTGCGCCCCCTAACCCGTGGATTTGCGCCCCCTAACCCTAACCCCCAGATGTTGCGCCCGGTGCGACCGCCCCCCTGCACCCCCCACGCTACGCCTCTGCTTCCTAGCCAGTCCTGCCTCAATGTGAACTCGCAACCCCTAGAGACCAGTGGCGTAGCGTGGGTTGTCAGCACCCGGGGCAAGGCAAGTAATTTGCGCCCCCTAACCCGTGGATTTGCGCCCCCTAACCCTAACCCCCAGATGTTGCGCCCGGTGCGACCGCCCCCCTGCACCCCCCACGCTACGCCTCTGCTTCCTAGCCAGTCCTGCCTCAATGTGAACTCGCAACCCCTAGAGACCAGTGGCGTAGCGTGGGTTGTCAGCACCCGGGGCAAGGCAAGTAATTTGCGCCCCCTAACCCGTGGATTTGCACCCCCTAACCCTAACCCCCAGATGTTGCGCCCGGTGCGGCCGGCCCCCCCTGCACCCCCCACGCTACGCCACTGATCCTGAAGGTATAGGGCCAAGAAGCCATGAGACTGGACTACCTGTCTTGGCCACAGCAAATACAGAACACTTCAGTTTCCTTCTGTTTTAACAGGAATGGGGACCCTGTGATCCTACAGATGTGGTTGGACTCCAATGCCCATCAGCCCCAGCCAATGGTAAGAGAACATAGGAGCTGGAGAGTCATAGGTTCCCCGTTCCTGTACAGCCATACCTTGGTTCTCAAAAACCTTGTGACTCGAACGTTTTGGCTCCCGAATGCCGCAAACCTGGAAGTGATTGGTCCGGTTGGCGGCCTTTTTTTGGGGGAAGCCGGGCATCCAACGCGGCTTCTGATTGAGTGCAGGAAGCTCCTACAGCCAATCGGAAGCTGTGCCTTGGTTTTTGAACATTTTCGGAAGTCGAACGGACCTCCGGAACAGATTCTGTTTGAGAACCAAGGTACAACTGTATTAGAGTGGCTGGGGAAACCCAGCTGGGAGGACGGGGGGGGGCATAATTATTATTATTATGAGTCGTAGTAACGTGGCATCACCTTTCCCAGGGATTCATCAGCATTTAAGTGCAAATTTCTCCCAATATGCACAGGTCGGTATACAATTTTGCAAAGTATACACATTTTTACAAAGCAATTTTGCCTAAGGGGAGACACATGTGTGTTATTTCCCCAGATAACCACGTTTTTTAAAATGCACTCTTTACCCTAGCATATGCACTGCTATACATGTTATTTGCTGGAGAAGTGAACTGCAAAATCCAAAGAATTTCAAGGGATGGCTACATTTCGACTTGTTTCTTGTTTCGCCAAATGAGGATGAGATTGGTTCACATTCCTCCCCTTGCTCTGCTTGCAAGAATTTACCTCTGCAATGTGGAGTTGGTCTGGCACAGCAAGCCACAAACCCATATCAGGTTCCTCTTAAAAACATTACATCTATCTGTGACCGCAGAGGGTTAAATACAAAGCCCACTTGGCTCCCCTCTGACATGTCGGTGTGATAGCGAAGGTGGGATAGCAAAGCCCTTCTTCCAAGAGGGACTTTCTCCAGCAGTAGACAAAGCGCAACCTTTTCAGGGGTCCCTCTGTGCTGATAAAGCTCCTTTAACTCCAGAGCCCAGGATCTGCATGTGCAGAGGGGGCAGGGGGGCGGGGGGGGGGAGAGCACAAGGGCATATTTTGTCCTCGCCAGCAGGGACAAGAATGGGTCATGTCTCTTGCCCATGCCCTGGCATATCACATTGCCGCCTGCTGTCTCCCACAACCAAACTCCATTAGCAAGGAAAGGGGAGACTGTGAGCAGCTTCTGTGGCTGTTGTTGCATGCCCCTTGCATGCGAAGACAGGCTCTGGCAGAAGAGACCCAAGAGGGGGTCCAAAAGTCAAGAAGGTGGTTTCTGCATGTGCTGTAGAGGGAAGCAAGGGGCAGATGGGGCTCGTCCACTTGGGATGGTGGCCCATCTAGGAGAAACCCCATATTTTATTCTTTTGCTAGTTACGCTGTTTCAAATGTGCCTTTTATATTTGACTTCACTTAGTAATGCCTTCTTCTGAAATGTTTAGGATAATTTTTTTTGTTAATGTTGCTCTGCTAAATGTGCATTCTGCAGTTGACCTCTGTACTGTTTTGTTTTGTTTTTAAATGTTTAGGATAGTGCCTCCCTCAGTTTGGTCAAACTCATGTTGGTAGCTTCGAGAACACTGTCCCACCATCTCGTCCTCCGTCGTCCCCTTCTCCTTGTGCCCTCCATCTTTTCCCACATCAGGGTCTTTTCCAGGGAGTCTTCTCTTCTCATGAGGTGGCCAAAGTCTTGGAGCCTCAGCTTCAGGATCTGTCCTTCCAGTGAGCACTCAGGGCTGATTTCCTTCAGAATGGATAGGTTTGATCTTCTTGCAGTCCATGGGATTCTCAAGAGTCTCCCCCAGCACCATAATTCAAAAGCATCAATTCTTAGGTGATCATTTTAGTTTCCTGTTACTTACATTTGAATGAATGTTAATTGTCTTTAAATATATACTTTATATTTTACTTTCTTCAGTAATGTTTTATTCTGGATTGTTCTATTTGATTTTTTAATGTAGGTTGCAAACTGCTTTGAGACCCCCCCCCCCAATAATAATATGATAATCATAATAACATTGCCATTTGAACCAATAGAACACTAAGGAGACAAAGTTAGCTGGTGAAATATACTCGGAGTCCTGTAGTGATTTCATGCTCTTTATTGCAGCTTGTAAAACAGTGGTTTAATTGCCCCCCCCCAAAAAAAAACCTCAGGCTTTTATATACATTATTTACACGATGAGTCCCGTCCGATTGGCTGATTCTGCTTCCCTCCTGGAGCCTGATTGGTCTTTTCCTGCAGGCCAATCAGTTGTTGCATTCTAGGATCCTACCAGCCTAATAGGCTGATTAACTTCCTCCTGGAGCCTGATTGGTCTTCTTCTGCAAGCCAATCAGTTGTTGCATTCTAGGATCCTACTTGCCTATTGTTCTAGGATCCAAGCTTAGTACATAACACTGCCTAGATGGCCCTTCGTCCATCTAGCTTAGTATTGTTTGCACTGACCGGCAGCAGCTCTATGGGGATGGGGGGGGGGGCTGAATGCAAATCGCCACTGAGCTATGCCCCCACACCAATGGGATCTTGGGTATTAATATTATAGAATAGAATAGACAGCTGTCCCATACAGGGATCCAACCTGCAACCTTGGCGTTATCAGACCATGCTCTACCTAACTGAGCTATCTTCAAAAAGAGCACTTAATAAAGAGCTGTAGGCTACCGCCCTCAGTTCTCCAGTACTGTTCATCACTAGAGAGCAGCCGCCAAACTGACCACTACTTCACAGGGATCCCGAAAGCCCTTTTGCGCTCTTTGAGGCTCATTTTTTTTTTTTGTGGGTCATGGATTGCCAGGTCCATGTGGATGATTAGCCGGCAACTGAAATTGTGCTGGTGCTCTCTAGCCCACAGATGAGCTGAGATTATACGAGGGGGGGCGGGGAGGGGCACCTCGTAATCAGATGTGGTGAAGAGGTGTGTGAGACGACTCAGCACTAATTCTTAGCTAGCGACGCAGCATTAATTTGAAACCTATTAACATACAAATAAGGATTTATAGGCATCTTAATGGGGCTGAATACATTACTGGGATTTGGGCAACGTGGGCTGACTTTTGCTGGAACGCAATTTTTAGCTAGGTTTCCCCATCCCCCACGCCAGTTTAAACATCCACATTCGAATATTTATTAAGATTTTCAATAATAATACAATGAAAAAGAAAAAGAAAAAATACCAAAAATACAAAAATAAAAATAATTAAAAACACACAGAGTTTCCATTACTTATTTTCCTTTAACTTATTTCCCGGACCTCCTCATACCTCCCTTTTTTGTATTCCAATTCAGATTGTTAGTTCAGCAAATCCTTACCATTAAATTTTTACCTATTTCTAAACCTTTTTTTCATATTCTCTTAAGCATTACACCTGGAAGCCACTTAATTTCTGTCCAACATCATTCTAACATTCATTAATTTTACAATATTTCTGTAAATAGTCTTTAAATTTCTTCCAATCTTCTTCCGCTGACTCTTCTCCCTGGTCTCGGATTCTGCCAGTCATTTCCGCCAATCCCATATAGTCCATCACCTTCATCTGCCATTCTTCCAGAATGGGTAGGTCTTGTGTCTTCCAGTACTTTGCAATAAGTATTCTTGCTGCTGTTGTGGCATACATAAAGAAAGTTCTATCCTTCTTTGGTTCTATCCATCTTAATAAATATTCTATAAAAAAATAAAATAAACATCCACATTCGATGCCACCACCTTTGAAAAGAAACTCTCCCATTTCCCTTGAAATTTAAACAGAAAATCTGCTTTCGCAAGGAATGCAACCAGATGGATTTGATGTGGATTGTGGCGGCTCCATTATCTCTCAAGGGATTCTGTAGAACTGCCCACCAGCCAAAGTGAAGAACCATCCTCAGCCAATGGGAGATTTTGGATCTGGTTTGAGAGTACCAGTCTGTCAGGTGGAGTATGTGCTTTATCTGACTGCAGCCCTTGCCTCTTTGGTGCCTCCTTTGGTGAAAAACCCTGATATATCCTGTAACTGGAACCCTAACCCCTAGAATCATAGAATCATAGAGTTGGAAGAGACCACAAGGGCCATCGAGTCCAACCCCCTGCCAAGCAGGAACACCATCAGAGCACTCCTGACATATGGTTGCCAAGCCTCTGCTTAAAGACCTCCAAAGAAGGAGACTCCACCACACTCCTTGGCAGCAAATTCCACTGTCAAACAGCTTTTACTGTCAGGAAGTTCTTCCTAATGTTTAGGTGGAATCTTCTTTCTTGTAGTTTGGATCCATTGCTCCGTGTCCGCTTCTCTGGAGCAGCAGAAAACAACCTTTCTCTCTCCTCTATGTGACATCCTTTTATATATTTGAACATGGCTATCATATCACCCCTTAACCTCCTCTTCTCCAGGCTAAACATGCCCAGCTCCCTTAGCCATTTCTCATAAGGCATCGTTTCCAGGCCCTGACAGCATCCTCTGCGGCACAAAAGCCACCCTCCTTCTAAATCACATTTGGAGAGCAGGTATATGTTTTCCAGTACTTTGTCCTGGGGTTTAAACTGAATTAATCCTGCAATTGTATTCCAGTCTGGAGTAGATTGCATTTCAGTGCCTTCCTTTTTCAAACATCCCAGCATGGAGTTGGTCTCCCTCTCCCTCCCTCTCTCTCTCTCTCTCTCCCCTCCCTCTTTCCCTTTGCATCACGTTGATTAAAAATACACTCCAAGCCGCTGGTAAATAACTGGGTTATTTGGGACATCTCTGTTTATCTTTGCTTTTAAATAGGCTGCATTGACATCAAGCGCATGGACGGCGCTGCAGCCTCCTCGGCTAAAATTACAGCTTGCCAACTCCACAGAGCGGAGGCCCGCGGAAGTCTCCGGAACAGGCCCTCCACCGTGTCTAACATCTAATTAGTGACTTTGGGCCTGTTCCAAAAGGGCTGCAGGGCCAGAACATTTTTGGAGAGGACAGACGCAACAACGTCCTTTCCAAATCCAGAAGAGATCCGTAAAGGAAGAGGCTTCTAAAGGGTCTGCAGTTTGATAGTGTTTGGCTTTCCTTCTCAAAGTGTATAGAAAAGGAGAAGAATCTGATTGACTGACTCCCCTCCCTCTCCCATTCTGGAACACAAAGAATACAGATGGAGAAATGCAGTACTGCAGAACAGGGATGCATACCCTCCAACATTTCTCTGTTGAAAATAAGGACATCCTATTCAATGATGATGATATTTGTACCCCATCTATCTGACTGGGTTTCCCCAGTCACTCTGGGCAGCTTCCAACATATATAAAAACATAATAAAACTTTAAGCATTCAGCAAACTTCCCTATACAAGGCTGCCTTCAGGTGTCTTCTACAAGTTACCGTATTTTTCGCTCTATAGGACGCACTTTTTCCCTTCCAAAAATGAAGGGGAAATGTGTGCATGTCCTATGGAGTGACTGCAGGCTTTCACTGAAGCCTGGAGAGCGAGAGGGGTCTGTGCGCACCGACCCCTCTCGCTCTCCAGGCTTCAGGAAGCTATCCCCAAGTCTTCGGAGCGCGGCGGGAGTGCCCGGTGGGAGTTCCTGCCCGGTGGGAGTTCCCGCCGGGCTCCCAAGGCTTGTGGATAGCAGCCTGCATCTCAAAGCTCGGGGAGCGCTGCACGGCGCTCCCCGGGCTTCGGGCAGCTCTCCACAAGCCTTGGGAGCCCGGCGGTAACTCCCACCGGGCTCAGAAGGCTTGTGGATAGCAGCAAGCTCCGGGAGCGAAGGCTAAAGAGGAAGCCAAGACAGCCAGCGGGATGGATCCCGCTGGCTGTCTTGGCTTCTTTGCTCTTTGGGGTTGGGGGGGGAAGTAAAATTTTATTTTCTTTATTTCCCCCCAAAAAAACTAGGTGCGCCCTATGGGCCGGTGCGCCCTATAGAGTGAAAAATACAGTATATTGTTACTCATTTCCTTGGCTCTGTTGTCACATAACTCCATCCCCTCCAAGATTTATCTGATGAAATTAGGGACGTCCTAAGGAAAAGTGGGACATCCCAGGATCAGATCAGAAAGAGGGACGGCTTCTGTAAATCTGGGAATGTCCCTGGAAAATGGGGACACTTGGAGGGTCTGTATTAGGATTGCCCTGATGGTTTCTTGCGCTCCCTTACAATGCTGGCTTGCGTGGACTCTGGCGGGGCTCTCCCTTGGCTGTCAGCACCCTAGTCTGAGCCGTCTTTCCCATACGGTGTAGTGGTGCGTTGCGCCAGGGCGCCAGCCTCTAAGGGGTGCCCCAGTGAGTGGGGGAGCTGTGCGGCTTTGCCGGCGGCCTCCCCTTTCCCTGCATGCCCGCCAGCTGCTCCCCGTCAAACATATGGCTGGCGGGCGCGCAGCTTGCCTGGCAAGCCTCCGCAGGAGGAGGGCAATCCCTGCAGAGGCTTAGGATGGAAGCTGCGCCCCGCCAACCATATGACGGGTGAGCAACTTCTCTCCCAAGCCTCTGCAGGTATTGCTCTCCCACGGCAGCATGGGGGAGAGTTGTGCGCACACACACCCAATGGCGGACAGTGTGCAGCTTCGCGCACACACTATCCGTGGCAATTTGGTGGCGCTGAGTGGATATTTGCACCCAGGTGCCACATCTGCTAAAGACGGCCCTGACCCTAGCATCTCTTGGGAGAAGCACCCCTGGGCTGCAATGCTGAGCCACACAAGGGAGGCTACCTTTGACCTGGGCACAGAGCGTAAGTGAGCGAGCAGCAAAGCGTTATCAGAACAGGTTTGCAGGGCCTGGAGCCGCCTTGAAGGAAAACAGGCGATGCTACGTGACACCCAAGAGCAGCGAGGGTGAGTCGTGCTTGTTGCTGAGTCACCAGCAACTCCAGATTCTTTTAAATGCCAATGTTGAGATTGCATTCCCCAAACAGGAAACCGCCTGGGAAAATGAGGAGGGGGTAGAGAAAAGAACTTGCCTGCTGCCACATCTCTGAAACCGGACCTGTTTATTTTGCAGCCCTCTCTCTCCCCCTCCCTAGGCAGTTCTGAACAGAACAGCGTCCCTTTGTATTGCTACCTAGAAATGTAATCACCTGTTTATGTCTACATCCTTTCCTGAAACGGCATCAAAATACTGCTGGTGGAAACAGCCTTTAAATAGCCCCCCATCTGCCCGAATCGGGGAGGTGTTTGGTTTTCTGACTTTGCTCCCCCCACACACACACACTTAGTGGCAGCTTCTCCTTAAGTTGTTTTGTGTTTAGAGCAGGGTATTTTAAAAGCGGAGCATGCTGTTCCCATCAGTGAATTAGATCTTTCTTTGAAGCTCCTGAAATCACTGCTTCTTCCCATCACCAACCTGTACGCTAAAGGACTCGCAGAGCAAAATCTGGACTGTAACCAACGAGGCTGGAAGGACCTCAGAGCTGGTCTGGGACCACCTGGTTGAAATCCATGCTTTGTAAGACTATAGCAAGAGCCCTGCTGGATCAGGCCAAAGGCCCAACCAGTCTGGCACCTCACAGTGGGAAGCCAGGGGCCCATGGAAAGCCCTTAAGTAGAATCAGAGCACAACAACACTCTCAGAGTGCGACAGTGGAGGGAGAACACAGGCCTTGCTAGCTAATGGCCACTGGTCGTCTTATCATCCATGAACTTGTCCGGTCCTTTTAAAGCCTTTTCTAATGTAGAAATTAACAAGTAGGGGATGTACTTCAGTGGTGTAGTGGGAAGTTTTGAAGTGCAGGAACTCATACCTCAACAGAATTCTAGTGGCTAGATCAGTGTTTCCCAAACTTGGGTCCCCAGCTGGTTTTGTACTACAACTCCCATCATCCCTAGCTAGCAGGACCAGTGGTCAAGGCTGATGGGAATTGAAGTCCAAAAACAGCAGGAGACCAAAGTTTGGGAAACACTGGTCTAGATCAAGGGAAGTAATGGACCCACTCTACAGTGGTACCTCGGGTTACAGATGCTTCAGGTTACAGACTCCGCTAACCCAGAAATAGTACCTCGGGTTAAGAACTTTGCCTCAGGATGAGAACAGAAATCGCGCAGTGGCAGTGTGGCGGTGGCAGGAGGCCACATTAGCTAAAGTGGTACCTCAGGGTAAGAACAGTTTCAGGTTAAGAACAGACCTCCAGAACGAATTAAATTCTTAACCCGAGGCACCACTGTATTTTGCTTTGGTCAGACCACACCTGGAATACTGTGTCCAGTTCTGGGCACCACAATTTAAGAGGGATATTGACAATCTGGAATGTGTGCAGAGGAAGGAGACCAAGATGATCAAGGGGCTGGAAGCGAAGCCTTATTCTGAACAGTTGAAGGAGCTGGATATAGCCTGGAAAAGAGGAGACCGAGAGGAGATATGATAGCCATCTTCAAATATTTCAAGAGCTGTCATATGGAAGATGCAGTGAGCTTGCTTTCTCCTGCTCCAGAGGGTAGGACCTGAACCAATGGAGTCAAGTTACAGGAAAGTGTGCTGGACCTGGGGGTAACCCTTGAAATGCAATCCAGGACCGGTCCAGAATCCAGAGGTTCCACTAGGAGTCAGTCTGACAGGGCCAAGGCAGACTACGAGGCAGGAAACCAGGCAGGTACAGGATCTCAGGCAGGATCTGGCATATAGCAATGTTGCTCCTGCAACCTGGGACAGGGTCTCTCAGCCTTTTATCTTTGTCGGGGTAACGGCCGGTCCTGATCCTCCGACAACTCACCTCCCTGTTTTGCCCAAAGGCGAGCACTCCTCCTGCGAGTACTCAGGTCCCTCCTTCTCTCAGACCTCAGTCTCTGCAGCTCAGGAGATGTCGGTGGGTTACTAGACCCAGAGGCCGCCTCAGCCTCCCCTGACCCAGCTGGTAGTGGAGCAGCTGTAAGTGGTGGCCCAGCTGAAGACAACGAGGTCATCCCTGCATCTGGAGCCAGGGCAGGCTCAGGCCCCTGATTCGGCCCAGCTGGTGCTTGTTGCAGGGGAACCTGTGCAGACTGGGACTCTTCAGGATCAAGCCCCGGACTTGCTTCAGATGATGCCTGATGCAAAGGATCTGGTGTAGACTGAGACTCCTCTGGTTCTGAGTCCGAGCCCGAGGCCCAGGCCATCACAGGTAGGACATGAACCAATGGAGTCAAGTTACGGGAAAGGAGATTCCAACTAAACATCAGGAATAACTTTGAACTGTTCAACAGAGGAGCAGACTTCCTTGGAAAGTGGTGGACGCTCCTACCTTGGAGGTTTTTAAGCAGAGATTGGATGGCCCTCTGTCACAGATGTTGGAGCCGGAACAGATGAAGGCATCCAGTTGTATTGCTCCCGATGCACCATGGCGTTCCTTCTCTCTGTGCTCCTCCCAGCGGTCCTTCCTCCTCTGCTCACTGCTACGAATGCACAACTTGACTGTCCATCTCCAGACACTGCAGTCGTCTGCAAGGCATTCCCACCCAGCAGGCTGGATGTTGCCAGGCTTCATTTTTTTTTTTTAAAAAAAAAAATATTTATTAAGGTTTTAAAGATTACAAAAGGATTACCATATTAAACAAAAACAAAACAATACATCACAATAAAGAAAAAAGAAAAAAAGAAAGAAAAAGAAAAAGT
The DNA here is from genome assembly GCF_964106915.1 of Podarcis gaigeae. NCBI lineage: Eukaryota > Metazoa > Chordata > Lepidosauria > Squamata > Lacertidae > Podarcis > Podarcis gaigeae. The sequence goes on from NC_139678.1 coordinate 7,354,639, forward strand.
GAAAAGAATAATCAGAAAAATAAAATCCATTAAAAAAAACAAAACACATCGAATCTTCCCATAACTTATCTTTCATTTGCTTGTTTCATTGACCTCCTCACACCTCCCTTTTTTGTATTCTAGTTCAGTTAACTATTTCAGCAAATCCTTTCCATCTTTTCCAATTTTTGTCCTGCAATTTATCTTAATATAATGTAACTTTACTTTCCCTACTTTCACCAATTAACAGTCTGTTTTTTTCCTAAACCTTTAAAACATTTCTGCTAAAACCACATAACTTCATTCCAACAACCTTCTAGCATTCATTAATTTTACAATGTTTCTGTAGATAGTCTTTAAATTTCTTCCAATCTTCCTCCACCGACTCTTCTCCCTGGTCTCGGATTCTGCCAGTCATTTCTGCCAGTTCCATGTAGTCCATCACCTTCATCTGCCATTCTTCCTAGGTGGGTAGATCTTGTGTCTTCCAATACTTTGCAATAAGTATTCTTGCTGCTGTTGTAGCATGCATAAAGAATGTTCTGTCCTTCTTTGGCACCAATTGGCCGACCATGCCCAGGAGAAAGGCCTCTGGTTTCTTCAGGAAGGTACACTTAAGTACCTTTTTCTTTTCATTATAGATCATCTCCCAGAAGGTCTTAATCCTTGGGCAAGTCCACCAAAGGTGAAAGAATGTATCTTCAGTCTCTTTACATTTCCAACATTTATTATCGGGATGTTGCCAGCCTTCATGTCCCGTTTGCAGACACCTTAACACACCCTATTATTATATTATAATCCATCCAATAAATACTCTGAGCAATGGCAAAAGCCTGTTTCAGCACCAGGCCTTTTTCAAGTCCATGTAAAAATAGTGCCTTAATTCCTCAGGAGATGAGAAGTGCCTCTTTCTGCCAGATTCCTGCTTGAGCAATTACCAAAGACGAACCCTCCCTCTCGTTTAGTGATGAGCATAATTCCTGGAGTTTGGAGGCTTGACCTGCCTGTTGGGAGAAATGTGCCAAATCTGAAAGAGACTGTGGACATCTTGAGAGTATGGGGTCAAAAAACACAGGTGATATCCTCACATTCATTCAGCCCTACATTGTGCCATTGTAATACACAGTTTATCGTATTTATTGGAAAGGGGGGGACACCAAAGTGCTTATTTGCTTCCTGTGCTGTTTGGGAGAAAAGGGACATAGCTCAATCGCAGAGCATCTGCTTTGAGTGAAGAAGGTTCCAGCTTCAATCTCTGGTGTCCCCAGATAAGGCTGGGAGGGACACCCTGCCCCAAATCCTGGAGGGCTGCTGGAAGTCAGGATATAAGCAATACTGAGCTCTATGGGCCTGTGGTCTGACCCAACACCAAACAGCTTCCTCTGATTCTGCAAACGATGTTTCTGACTCTGACAGCAGCCGCTGCCTTCCGTTTGATCCAGATGAAAAGCAAAAGCGAAGTTTTGATCCGTTTTTGTGGATGCTTCCTTAAGGGGATAACGCAACAAAGTTGTTTGCTTCTGTCGAACAACTGAAACAGAGAAGGAAACTGTGTTCCCCACACACAGATGGGAAAACATATCTTTGTCCTGAAAGCAAAGCTCAGCAGAGCAGAAACAGTTCTGGGTTTGTGTTCAAACACCCACACACATCTTATTGGGATTCAATGGCAGAATGAATGCATAGACCACGCATTGGGGGGTGTTATATGGAGGGGGGTAGAATCCAGTCAGATTCTACCTGAACTATTATGAATTTGTGCTTGGGAGATTGTAGGAGGTTCACGTTTTTATGGCGGAGAATTTTTATTTATTAAGAGTGGTATTCATTTCATTGCATTTATATACCACCATGATCACATACCTACGGGACTGCCTCTCCTAGTATGCCCCACGGAGGACCTTAAGGTCCACAAATGACAACATTTTTGAGGTCCCAAGTCACAAGGTTGGTCTCAACTAGGGCCAGGGCCTTTTCAGTACTGCCCCAACTTGGTGGAATGCTCTGTCACAAGAGACTAGGGCCCTGCGGGACTTGACGTCTTTCCGCAGGGCCTGCAAGACAGAGCTGTTCTGCCTGACCTTTGGTTTGGGCACAGTCTGACCATTATGTTTCCCTCCCCTTATGGTTTTGACTTTTAAAATGAGGCTGCATTTTAAATTTAACCTGTATTTTAAATTGTCTTTTTCTTTTCCTTTTTCTTCTTTCTTTTTTCTTATTATGTTTTTACTGAAATTTTATTGGTGTTAGCCGCCCTGAGCCCAGCTCTGGCTAGGAAGGGTGGGGTATAAATAAATTTATCATCATCATCATCATCTTGCAAGGATTTCAAGGTGGTGCTCATGGTCTTCCTCCTCCCCATTTCCTCCTCACAACAACCCTGTGAGGTAGGTTAAGCTGAGAGATAGTGACTGCCTCCAAGGTCACCCAGTAAGCTTAAATTTCTTGTGCTAATGCAAGGATTAGATTCGGCACAGCCAGATTTTTCCCCTTCTCTTCTCCTTGCACACATCCCATGCCATCCTCAAATATACCCAGAACAGATTGGGGGGGGGGGTAGGGGAAATGTGTTCCATTGCACTAGCAGGAATCTGTGCAATGTGAAATGTTCACCTTTGCACTACGTCGAATGCAATGATTTTACCTTCACCACAACCCTGTGAGGTAGACTAGGCTGAAACAGCGTGATGGCTCAGAGGCTATCCAGTGATGGCTGAGCACGGATTTAAACCTGTACCATCCCATTCTATATCCATCACAACACGCTGACGCTTGAAATCATTGTCCAAGGTGCTTGCGCCCTTTCTCTCTCTTTTGTCCCACTATAATATCTGAGCAACAGATTAATCAGAAATGAGATGAGAAGAAGTGGCATAGACAGAAGTCTGGATCAAGGAGCAAGGGCAAAGGGGTGCACCAGGTAGCTGGGGGGGGCAGCAAAATTGCAACCTCCCCTGATGACCACACGGCGTGGCAGAGAGGGGAAAGATCCACTGCAGCTGCAGCACACAGATAGTGACTCCTGAATTTTATGATTACTCACCACTTCTAATTAGCAAAACCTGAGCAGAACATAAGGAGTCATCTCCAGCCCGGTTGAGTTATATAAATCAGAACCTCTCTCCTACGTGTTGGAGAGGCTCTAAGGAAAAAGGCACCTTATATCATTTGCAGTGGACTTTTCCTACTGGTCATTCCTATTTATGTGCATAAGACAATTTGTCCAGCAACCCTTAGCTCCCCACCCTCTGCTTGCTCTCATATCCATCTTTAGGGAAAGGGCTTGTTGTTGTCGTTGTTGTTTAGTCCGACTCTTCGTGACCCCATGGACCAGAGCACGCCAGGCTCTCCAGTCTTCCACTGCCTCCTGCAATTTGGTCAAACTCATGTTCGGAGCTTTGAGAACACTGTCCAACCATCTCGTCTTCTATCGTACCTTTCTCCTTGTGCCCTCCATCTTTCCCAACATCAGGGTCTTTTCCAGGGAGTCTTCTCTTCTCATGAGGTGGCCAAAGTCTTGGAGCCTCAGCTTCAGGATCTGTCCTTCCAGTGAGCACTCAGGGCTGATTTCCTTCAGAATGGAGAGGTTGGATCTTCTTGCGGTCCATGGGACTCTAAGAGTCTTGTCCAGCACCATAATTCAAAAGCATCAATTCTTCTGCGATCAGCCTTCTTTATGGTCCAGCTCTCACTTCCATATATCACTACTGTGAAAACCATAGCTTTAACAGGGAAAGGGTTATGTGGTCGTTATGGTGAGGAGTGGAAGGGACCCCAAGGTATCATCTAATCCAACCCCCCTGCAAGGCAGGAATCTCAGCTAAAGCATTCCTGGCAGATGGCCATCCAACTTCTGCTTGAAAACCTCCAAGGAAGAGGAGTCCACGGTCTCCCGAGGGAGATGTAGCACCCTGTCCTCACAGGGCAGTTGATCCAACTTCATGGCTTCATGCTACTCATGATGGCGAGCTGGAACCCACACATTTGGGGGTCACGTACCTCTCTGAATGCCAGCCGCTGAGGAACAACAGCAAAAGAGGGGGCTCTTGCCTTCATGCCCTGCCTGTGGCGTTTCGTGGGCATCTGATGGGCTACTGCGGGAAGCAGCTTGCTGGACCAAATGGGCTTTTTTGATGTGCTTCTCCCTTCTCCCTACCTTGTCTTAGTCTGTGCTGCCAAGCAATCTTCTCCCAAGCTGGGCTCTCCACTTTTTCAAAGTGCTGCCAACTCTTAGGAGTCATCAGAAACAAACAACCTCTTGCTTCCAAAGGTAAACGACTGCTTTAATGAGCAAACAGCACTAAGTGTGTGCAATTGATGGCGAAGGTGTTGGCTCAGCAATTTGAAGGACGTAACCTTCTCCTGTTCTGTCACCCTTGAGGTGCCTCTGCCAAGCTGTCTGAGGAAAGATCTGGGTGGCAGTCACTGCCCTGTTCTCCCAGCCTGGGTTTCATCACCAGCTATGCACATCCTCCTTTCTGGCAGAGTATCACTTGGCCATCTTGTGCTCAGATAATGAAGGCCGGCCCTAACATTAGGCAAAGTGCCAACGTCACCAAAGGAAGCTGCTCTGGGGAGTCCAGAAAGGGCAGGGAATTGCTCATCAAGTTATTATCAAGATATTTTTTTACCTCCATGGAGCAGGAGAGATGCCTGTGGGAACGCCAACCTCAAGTGTCAAAATAATCTGGCAGGCTTTCTATCAAGGGTTTTGTTTTTCCACTCTTCAAGTCATAATACAGTCAAACCTTGGTTGTCGAACGCAATCCGTTCAGGAAGACCATTCAATTTCTGAAACATTCGACAACCAAAAACTGAAAGCAGAAGCCTCAATACAATAGAGAAACTCAAAACGGAAGCCATGTAGTACGTTTGACTTCCGAAAATCGTTCAAAAACCGGAACAGTTAATTTGGTGTTCAGGAGCCGAAACTTTCCAAAATGGAGGCGTTTGGGAACTGAGGTATAACTGGGGTCTCAGGGCTGTTCACAGAATAAAATCAAGATATAAAACCACAAAATACATAATAAAAATAAAAACAACAACCCTAATTTTATTATTTATACCCTGCCCATCTGGCTGGGTTTCCCTAGCCACTCTGAGCAACTTACAGCATATATCTTTACATATAATCTCCAGATTCCAAATTTTGTTATACATTTCTCTTATATACTGCATTCTAATAAATATTCCACCTTTCTATTTCATATTTTTCATTTTTCCATTCTTAAGTTCCGTTTCCCATATTTCAACAACCATTTGCATTCCAGTGCAAATACACACATATGTGTATGTATGCATTTAGGTGATTTCCCCTTATATAAATGCATTTCTGACTGTTATTTGGGGTGGGGGAGGGATGTGTGTTTTTGTAAACACTGCTTGGTTGGAGAGCTGCATCGCAAAATTCAGAGACCTGTGAATTTCTTAGGATGGCTATGTTTTCGGCCGACACATTGTTTTGAAAAGAGTTTTGTAGGTTGACCTTTAAATGCAAATCACATTACACTGTACTCCCCCATCCCTAGTGGGGGTGCACTTTCTTCTCTGCCTCAGACAACGTCTTGAGGTGGTTTTGTTTTCAGATGACAGTCCTTATGCATCATGCCTCTATTGATCCAAACCTTGGCAAGATATAGTTTCCACTCCAAAGGATTCTATCAATTTCTGCATGTTTTCCCCCCATGTCAAACCAAGTCCTCCCCTTTAAGTATCTGTGCAGAAATCTCCACCCAGCCGCTGAATCCCAGAGATTTTGGAAAGGATATATCGCTCATTGTTGCCCTTGTTTGAATCTTCAATAAGCAAACAGGAGCTTTGTTGATTCAGACATTACATATAAGCTCAGGCTAGTAAATAATTCAGGGCTCGCCTTTTTGTCGGCTCCTTCAGAAAAATCAATTGGGGGGTTTCTAAAAATATATAATCGTCGCAAGCTAATTGATCTACTAATGCCCATTGTTTGCTTTTCTACTTTCAACAAATGCACAGCAAATTGCTTGTGAAATGATGTTTGCCAAGGGAGTCCTGCGACAGAGTCAGACGGCTCTCTGCTCAATCATCCACTGAGAACGACATGGAACAAAATGGATTCAGGCCCAATTTAAAGGTGCAGACAAGGCTGTGGGGGCCACAGAAAAACCCATCAGCTCTTCGCCTCTGTGGGGCGGTGCTGGTGTGTAGAGGTTTAGTTTCCATGTAAGCACATTCAAATAGGAGAAGGAAAACTCTGATCCCAGATCTTCGCTGCCTTACTTCTGCTGTTCATTCATGTCAGGGACCGTGCTGAGAGGACTGCACTGAAGAGGAATGGTGGGAGCCCCCCCCCCCCGGCTCCTGCTCCTGAATCTTCCCAGGAGCAGGAGAATAGTATAGATTTGGAAGAGTGGTTTGCAGAGGGGCATAGTTCAGAAGGCAGAAGCTGGGGAATTCTAGATGGGGAACAGCTAGAAGAAGAAACAGTGGAAGAGAGAGGGTTAACAGATTCATAGTCTTTGGACAGCATTCCTCCAGTGCCCTCCCCAAGGTCGAGAAGAGCTCAGAAAGTCTCAGAACAGAAAGCACAGAGGGTTCAAGCTCAAGACGTAGGAGTGACGTAGAGTAATAGGGATGGAGGGGGTGTAAGCCTTAGTTGGGAGCACCGCCATTCCAAGTAGACGGGTTCTTAGTCTCTCACTGTGATTATTAAAGAATCTAACTGGTATGATGTTCCTTTCATTTGATCTCTTCTTATTTACTGCCACAGGGGAGGAAACCAATTCTCCGAAGTCTGAACCATGTGAACTGGAATACAAAAAAGGGAGGTGTGAGGAGGTCTGGGAAATAAGTAAAAAATCTAAGATATGAAAAGATTGATTTGTTTTTAACTGTTTTCTATTTATATTTCTCTGTATTTTGCATTTTTTTTCTATGTATTTTTGTACTTTTTGTATTTTTTCTTTTTCTTCTTCTTTATTCTGTAACTTTTTTTCTTTTTGTAAAACTTTAATAAATATCTTTTATAATAAAAAAAAATTCTCCGAAGTCTGACATTCATTAGAAAGGCTTTGGGAGTAAAATCCAAGGAAAAGTCTGTACCAGTTGCCTTGCAGGATATCTTTGGGAGAAGAAAAAACCAAGGAGTCAACCCTACACAAATCCATAGTGGAGTCTGTAAGACAATGGGATGGCGCCTTGTATGTCTCCTTCCGACAACTCCTGCAGCCAAGCTGGTGCCAAACATCTTGCTCTGCTTTCCTTTGGACCCCCATCAGGGAGGCTGAAAGGTGGGGGTCTTGTTGTCTGGGCAGCCCAGGACCTCCATACAGACTGCCCACGCTTGCAGCCTGGAGGGGTCACTTCTGTGCTACTAGCGCAGCAAAAACAACACAGCATGCAGCAGTTACGAGTTACTGGTTTCTGCAGCCACAGCAGGCGCTGTGATTCTCCAGCACTTTGGCTTCACCCCCAGAGGCACACTCCATTGTCCCTCGAGATAGACAGACACCGACAAGAGGATTCAAGTATTCCTGCAGCGGCACAGAACTTCTACTGGGCAGCCAGTTATGCATCACCCCCCCCCCAAAAAAAAAGAGAAAAGAAGGATACAGGGTGTGTAGAGGCGATTATTGCAGTTTAACTAGAAATGCAATACACAGCAGCCTGGTCAGGAGGAAAGTGTGCAGTCCATGTGTTCAATGATGGGCCAGCCTGAGATCCTGCATGTGTTGCGGGGCTTGAACTCCCATCAGCACCAGTCAGCATGCCCAATGATCAAGGATAATGGGAGTTGTAGTCCAGCTACATATGGAGTGGAGGATGCCATGGGTTCCCCATCCCTGCTGTACGTAGGTCCCAGTCAATAGCAATTCACAACAGAAAGTCATTAGCCACCAGTTGGAAATGCAGAAGAAAAGGGTTGGCCTGGAATCTCACCAGAGCCTCAGATAATGTCATGGGTTGGTTGAGTGCAGAGGAATCAGCTGAGGAACCCTCAAAGGAAGAAAGCTCAGAGCCCAGGGATTGGTGCCGGGATGACTAGAAGAAGAAGAAGAAGAAGAGTTTAGACTTGATACCCCGCCTTTCACTCCCCTTAAGGAGTCTCAAAGCGGCCAACAATCTCCTTTCCCTTCCTCCCCCACAACAAACACTGTGAGGTAAGTGAGGCTGAGAGACTTCAGAGAAGTGTGACTGGCCCAAGGTCACCCAGCAGCTGCAGGTGGAGGAGCGGGGAAGCGAACCCGGTTCACCAGATTACGAGTCTACCGCTCTTAACCACTACACCACACTGGCTCTCAGAGTGGTCAGAGAGAGCAGAGGGAGAAGACGAGGAGGAGGAGGTGTCGGAAGCTGAAGAGGTAAGAGGGCTTAGTGAGCTGGAAGAGTCTGTGGCAGAGAACAGTTCAGAAACAGAGGCAGAAGCTGAAGCAGGAGAGGAATAATAATTATTATTATTATTATTATTATTATTATTATTATTATTATTTATTTCTACCCCGCCCATCTGGCTGAGTTTCCCCAGCCACTCAGGGCAGCTTCCAATCAAGTGTTAAAAACAATACAGCATTAAATATTAAAAACGTCCCTAAACAGGGCTGCCTTCAGATGTCTTTTAAAGAGAAGATAGCTGCTTATTTCCTTCACATCTGAAGGGAGGGCGTTCCACAGGGCGGGCGCCACTACCGAGAAGGCCCTCTGTGTGCTTCCCTGTAACCTCACTTCTCTCAATGAGGGAACCGCCAGAAGGCCCTTGGCGCTGGATCTCAGTGTCCGGGCAAAACGATGGGGGTGGAGACGCTCCTTCAGGTATACAGGACCGAGGCCGTTTAGGGCTTTAAAGGTCAGCACCAACACTTTGAAATGTGCTCGGAAATATACTGGGAGCCAATGCAGCTCTTTCAGGACCGGTGTTATGTGGTCCCGGTGGCCGCTCCCAGTCACCAGTCTAGCTGCCGCATTCTGGATTAATTGTAGTTTCCAGGTCACCTTCAAAGGTAGCCCCATGTAGAGCGCATTGCAGTAGTCCAAGTGGGAGATAACTAGAGCATGCACCACTCTGGCAAGACAGTCCGCAGGCAGTAGGGTCTCAGCTTGCGTACCAGGAAGAAGGAAGGAGGCCAAGAGGCAGAGATGAGTCTGGTGAAGAAGCAAAGCTGTCTCCCCCTCCTGCTGTGACAAGCTCCCCTTATCTGCCAGAACTAGGAGAGGCATGAAAAGGGTGGAGGAAAGGTTGGTTTCACGCAGGCACAGTCTCCAGTTGCTTGGAAAAAGCCCTGGAGAGGAGGGAACTGTGTGGAGGGGAAAGGCACTTAGTTTTGGCAATTGATCCATGGGGTGAGACCTACCGGAGATCAGCTGCTGTGCTCATGAGGCCTGACACTGCTGCCAAGTCTGTGCAGATCATGTTCTTGCTAATAAAGAGTTAACTCCAGCTTGCACAGTGTGATTTACTGCTGGCTCGCTCCTGACCGGTAACAAACTTGACCTCATAGGTAGCTCTTGGCGGTGGAACACTGCCCCACCACCTTCACTCTGCCCTCAGCCAGTCCCCACTGACAGCCCCCTTGGTCCCAGTGTTGCCCTTGCAGAACTCAGCGGGGAGGAGGGGGGCAAAACCGGAACAAATTGGCTCTGCCTGTTATTTAACTCTCTGCCTTCTGCCCTTCAAGCCTTGATTGGCAACGGCCCTGGTGGGGCTGCTCGACTCACAGATAGACGATCTTGGATGGCTCTGCTAGCATTAATCCAGCAAAACCCTGCATGATGCTCTGTGATGTGCGCTCTGCAGAGTGCAGGAGCTGCGGTGCCAAAGACGTCTCGTAAATACCTGTTTAGCCTCGGTCTGTTAGTTCATTCTTACTAACTGGGGCATCTGCTTCACGCTCCACGACTCGCTGTCGCTTCTGCAAAGCTACCATATGCCTGCACAGATGAGGGCTGAGAGAGAGAGAGAGAGAGAGGGAAAACTCCCTCTTAACTCCGAGGAAGAGCACTTGGTAAATATTTAGAGACTGATTTACAGATCACTGGATGATGCTGACAAGAGGAGCGTGCGGAACAAGTGCCTCTCTCCCTGCTCCGTAGGAAGGGCCAGATGGTGCCCAAAAATGCAGATGGAAAGGAGAGTAGCTCAACTCCTATACGGTTCACTCAGATCTAACGCAGATTTAAGCATCACTCATTGAACTATGCACATGTCGGTCACATCCACACAATGCATTTCAAGCACGTTTTAAGCACACAGTTTCTCCCAGAGAATCCTGGGGTCTGTAGTTTACCCACCAGTTACATTTCCCAGCACCCTTAACAAACTACAGTCATGTGCTTTAAATGAACATTAAATCCATGTAACCACCGCCTGACCTATAATGGCCCACATTACTATTACCATTCCTGTTTAAATTTGTATACAGTGGTACCTCGGGTTACATACGCTTCAGGTTACATATGCTTCAGGTTACAGACTCCACTAACCCAGAAATAGTACCTCGGGTTAAGAACTTTGCTTCAGGATGAGAACAGAAATCGGGCTCCGGCGGCGCGGTGGCAGTGGGAAGCCCCATTAGCTAAAGTGGTGCTTCAGGTTAAGAACAGTTTCAGGTTAAGAACGGACCTCCGCAACGAATTAAGTACTTAACCTGAGGTACCACTGTACTGCCCTATACCTGTAGATCTCAGGGCAGTTCACAACTAACAACAACAACACCCCAACCATCTGGCTGGGTTGCCCCCGCCACTCTGGGTGGCTTCCAACACATAAAAATATTTTTTTAAAAAATCAAACATTAATAGTTACAATCAGACCCAATATAAAAAGTCACAATAAAACAAACAATTTATATCAAATAAAGCAATATTCAATAATCCATTAGAATCCTATAAAAAATCACAATATAAAAAACAGAGAGTACATAATAAAAGCAAAAGCAAAGACAACCCAGTAATCCCTGCTTCCACATTTTGAAAGGGCAGCGGGTGTCAATCAGCCAAAGGCCGGGTTGAAGAGGGGCCTTTTTGCCTTGCCTGCTGTTTCTGACAAGGAAATGCAAATGACTCTTTTGGCAAACCAGCAGCCTGGGATGGGATGGGGTGGGGAAGCCCAGACCTAGAGAGCAAATCTGATGCTGCAGTGGGGGCTGGGATAGCTCAATCGGTAGAGCGTGAGACTCTTAATCTCAAGGTCGTGGGTTCGAGCCCCAAGTTGGGCAAAAGATTCCTGCATTGCAGGGGGTTGGACTAGATGACCCTCGTGGTCCCTTCCAACGGTACAATTCATTGAGTTTACCTGTCCCTCTGTCTTCAGGCCCCACCCCTCACCGGCTCTGCTCCACCCCCTCCTCAAGTGCCTTGGATCAGCTGAACTGTGTCCTTCAACTAGGACAGTGGAAGATTGTGATTGTGGGGCGGGGTACATATGGGTTGTTGTTGTTGTTTTTAAAGTAATTTTTATTTTGCTTTAAACAAATTTAAACAAATACAGATAAATATAAACAACCAAAATTACAAAAGAAAAACCCTTCATAATAATAATAATGGGAAAGGCTAAAAGAACTACAAAAAATATCAAAGTACATGGCATAGAACATAAGCCATTACGGGAAAGAGAGAAGGAAAAGGAAAGGAGAAGGAAGGAAAAAAGGGGAGGAGAAGGAAGGGAAAAAGAAGAGGAGAAGGAAGGGAAAATGAGCCAAAACTTACGCTTCCGTCAAGGTCACAACAGATCATTATTCTTATCAAAGAATTGATCAAAAATCCAAAAAGTCATGAAATATTGCAAAAAATAAAGATATTGCAATCCCGTATCTCTAGCATATTAAATAAGGAAGTAATAATAATAATAATAATAATAATAATAATAATAATAATAATAATTTTTTATTTATACCCCGCCCTCCCCAGCCAAGGCCGGGCTCAGAGCGGCTTACAAGCAATAATAAAAACAAGATGAATGATTACAACTTAAAAACAAAAATAAAATACAACATTAAAATAATGGAACATTAAAATATTAAAATGTAGCCTCATCGCAGGAGGAGAAGGAAAAGAAAGGGGGAAAAAAGAGAGAGAGGGAGGGAATCAAATTGGCTCCAAGCCAAAGGCCAGGCGGAACAACTCTGTCTTACAGGCCCTGCGGAAAGAAATCAGATCCTGCAGGGCCCTGGTCTCATGAGGCAGAGCGTTCCACCAGGCCGGGGCCAGAGTTGAAAAGGCCCTGGCTCTGGTTGAAGCCAATCTAACTTCCTTAGGGCCTGGGACCACTAGGGTGTTGTTATTTATGGACCTTGAGGCTCTCCGTGGGGCATACCAGGAGAGGCGGTCCCGTAGGTACGAGGGGGTCAAAAGCAGCACCTTAAATCTGACCCTGTACTCCACCGGGAGCCAGTGCAGCTGGAAAAGCACTGGGTGAATATGCTCCCATGGCAGAGACCCTGTGAGGAGCCTCGCTGCAGCATTCTGTACCCGCTGGAGTTTCTGGGACAGCTTCAAGGGCAGCCCCGCATAGAGCAAATTACAGTAGTCAAGCCTGGAGATGACCGTCGAAAATAAAATTAAACAGGAAAAACAAAAGTATTTTGAGTCCGCCAATAAGCCTGGTAAGATGTTAGCATGGATGATAAAGGAAAAACTGATAAAGGTTGTGGGGTTTTTTACCACATCACTGATGCTACAAAGAGCTCAAAAAAGTACCAGATCTTTCAACTTCCTGCAAAATTCAGCATGAAGACCGAATGCCCTGCTATTATCACCACGGAACATTAGTGATTATCTATGAATCGCCAGCAAAGATGGGATTCTACCGTTATCATCGCATCCTGCGAGTGCGGCCCATTCATGACACATCTCCCTCCCTAGCACTCCATGAAAAGACGACGACTCTGTCATTAAGAAAACAACGCTGAGAAGAAGTGGGGAAGGCCACGCGGGAGAGCTCTTTCGAGTAAATTATGTTCCCTGTGAAAAGCAACAGCAGCTCTCCCTGTCAATCTAGCATTCATTCACAAATCCATTTGTTTGCTCAATCATTCCTTTATTCTGGTGCATGCGCACATGCACAGAGGCGCATGCACACACTGCCCCCATGGCAGACCCAAATGCCACTCCATGCTCTGCCAGGCTGCCCACTCTGCTTGGTATAAGATGATTACCGAGGGGCTCATGGGAAATTGCAGACAAACACAACTAGCAAGCATAGGGCTAGCTAGTGCATGAAGGGGTTAAGACAATAGAGCTGTGTTTCCTAGACTCAGTTAAGTCACACACCCTCCTCTCCCCTGTGAGGTAGGAAGTGAAGCACACGTTGGAACCTATCTTTTTGTGTTTTCTACTCAGGAGTATTCTGCCTGTGTTCTCCTTGCTGCTGTTTGGATAAATGCATGAATCTGACCTTTGGAACATTTTGTAAGTAAAGCATTTTAAACTTACTTAACGGTGCCTGGTTTGTTCATTGCAAGAGGGGTAAAAAACTGGGAGTGCTATATGCAACTAAACAGGATATGAAAAGGGTTTAATGGCCTAGGTTCCCACACTATACTGCTGCCTGACTTTGTGAGTTTAAACTCTGCTGCTGGGGGCTCTCTCTCGCTGGACAGTGTGCAAAGCCTCACATTTTGAATCTAGGCACTCAGTTGATTCCCATATCAGGGCTGGCACAATACATTTTGGCACCTGAGATGGACCCCAGAATCCCCCCTCCCTGCCAAAGAAGGGGTGAGGGAAGATCTATATCAGGAACGGGTGTGTGTGTGTGTGAAAGATTGACATTGGCATCTGCTACCTGGTAGATCCTGCCGCTTGAGGCGGGCACCATTCTTGGCCCCCGTGCTGGGCCACATGGCAAGTGATTGTGGACTCTGCACACATTCACACAAGTTTTCGGCAGCCTCTGCACAACTTCGCCCCCCTCAAAATGCTATCTCATATTCCACCATGCTCCCATTTAGTCAGGATTTACTGTTACTGGAAGGAGTTCAGCATCGTGCTATAGGGATCACAGCACGATGCGCTGCGTGAAAAATGTACCTTTGGTCCTTCCTGAATTATCTAACATTCGGCTTCATTGAATGGCCCTGGGTTCTAGCATGGTCAGAGAAGGAAGGGAAAACCTGTTTCACATTCTCCAAATTTCTTCCACATTTTCGGGGTACCTACAGAGATTCAAGGTGGCCAAGATCATCTGAGAGGGTCCTGGAGAAGCAAGAGACTGATATCTCTCTCTCTCTCTCTCTCTCTCTCTCTCTCTCTCTCTCTCTCTCTCTCTCATTTTATTTGTGCAAACATCTCCACCCCCTCCCTCCGGTTGCTTGTATGCCACAGTTTGTGGGAAGCTGATTTTTGTCTTCGCAAGGACTTTCTGACAAGGAATACTGTGCAGAGTCCCCCAGAGTCCTTCACTCGCCTTTCTTTCTTCTTTGATTGACAAGGCGCCGTGGGCTGGCTTTAAAAGGGCTGCCTTTCTTTATTGTGTGCTCCCCCCACGCCCTCATGTCCCGCCAACACTGTTTAGTTCCTGATGAGCCCGGGAAACGCATGGAAAGCCAAGAATCGCAGAGATTCTGTAGACGTTGTAAGGGACCCTAAGGGTCATCCAGTCCAACCCCCTGCAATGTTGTTTCCACAGGTCTGGAGAGAGGCAATTTGTGGTAATATCACAAACTTTATGGTCTGTTTTTAGTATACCTAAAATCCTTTGTTTATCAGTGGCCACACCACATTTTCTCCAAAAAATTTCTTTGCGCAGGTAAGTACTATAGAGTTATCTAAATTTTCAAAAATTGGGGGTCCCTGGCTTGGCTTTTGAAAAATAGGGGGTCCATAAAGGTAAAGGCAAAGGGACCCCTGACCATTAGGTCCAGTCGTGACTGACTCTGGGGTTGCGGCGCTCATCTCACTTTATTGGCCGAGGGAGCCGGCGTACAGCTTCCGGGTCATGTGGCCAGCATGACTAAGCCGCTTCTGGCGAACCAGAGCAGCGCACGGAAACGCCGTTTACCTTCCCGCCAGAGTGGTACCTATTTATCTACTTGCACTTTGAGGTGCTTTTGAACTGCTAGGTTGGCAGGAGCAGGGACTGAGCAACGGGAGCTCACCCCATCACGGGGATTCGAACTGCCGACCTTCTGATCGGCAAGTCCTAGGCTCTGTGGTTTAACCCACAGCGCCACCCGTGTCCCTTAGGGGGTCCTTAGTAATTAGCTAATTGGGAACCACTGATCTAGATGCATGTTAAGCTGGTAACATGCACACAGCCTAAGATTCATCTCCCAGTCCAGTTATCTGGACTGCATTGCAGGGGGTTGAAGTAGATGACAATTCTATGATTCTGAGATGCAGAATTGGGGTCATATTGATAACAGGATTTGGCCTGCTTAAGCTGAGCTTGCAAACGATTCCGCTTTAAGGTTTTCCAACTCAGCTAAATCAACAGCGAGGGTTATTTTCACTCTCCCCGGGCCATACCAATTGGCCCTGCCAGGAGAGAAGTTTAGCAGGCTAACAGTTCTGCCAGGAGCGTCCCTGCACCTTTGGAAGCAGTCGATGCAAAGATCACTCTTTCTGAAGCGGAAGCACGAGCGGTTGGGAGCAGGAGCCAGCCTGTGTGAGGTTGTGATGGACGAGAGAGACCTGGAGGGGAGATCACAGCAGAGCAGGAAGGCCAGCGGCAGAGACGAAAAAGTGTCTGTACTTGGCAAATGTCCTAGAAGATGAGGGACAAGGCGAGGTTTCCCCAACAGCTTGAGGGTCACCGTTCGGAGAGCTGAATTGCTCCTTTTGCGCACTTCCAAACAGGTTGAGGGTGTAACAGGAACGTCTTTAGCAGTGCAAATATCCACCCAGAGCTCCCAAATTACCATGGATAGTGGGGAGGCAAGTTGCGCACTGCCAACCATCAGGGGGGTGCAACTCTCCCCCATGCCACTACGGGAAAGGGATCCCTGCAGAGGCTTGGGAGCGAAGCTGCATGCCCGCCAGCCTTATGGTTGGCAGGGCACAGCTGGCAGGCATGCAGGGAAAGGGGAGGCCGCTGGCAAAGCCGCACAGCTCCCCCACTCGCTGGGGCACCCCTGAGAGGCCGGCGCCCTGGCGTGATGCACCACTAAGCCCTATGGGAAAGGCGGCTCTGAGGAGTAAAATGAAATGAAATGAATGGCATGTGCTCATCTAATGGAATAGCAAAGCCAAACCGGTGGGGGATAAATCAGTTTTGCCTGCTGTCATACAAACAGGCAGAGACGGTGCTCCGGCTTCACTCAACACTTCGTCGAACTATGGAACTCGCTTCCACAGGATGGAGCAATGGCCGCTGACCTATGTGGGTTTAGATGGGGATGAGACAAATTTATGGAGGACAACAGTGGCTTGTTCTCCTTCCACGGCTGGAGGCAGCAATGCTTCTGAATCCCAGTTGCTGGAATCCACAGGAGGGGAGAGCTGCTCTCATGTTTGAATCCTGCTTGTGAGTTTCCCACAGGCTTGTAGGATGCTGGGCTAGATGGGCCATTGGCCTGATCCAGCAAGCTGATACCGACATGTGTACAGGGGAGAATCTAGCTTTGGTGCCACTTGAAGCCACAGTCCTTCTGCAACCAAAGAACAGCTCATCGCACTCAGTCATTTAAGGGGTTCAAAACCTACCCATTTCAACAAGGATCACAAACCAACATTTTTCCAATGAAAATAGGGACATCCTGTATAATAATAATAATAATAATAATAATAATAATAATAATAATAATAATACCCCACCCATCTGTCTGGGCTGTCCCAGACACTCTGGGCAGCCTCCAACATAAATAAAAACACAATATAATGTTAAACTTTTAAAAAAAAACACTTCTCTATACAGGGCTGCCTTCGGATGTCTTCTAAAGGTTGTATAGTTACTTGTCTCCTTGGCTCAGGGGTTGCACAACTCCTTATCCTCTGATGAAAATAGGGATGTCTTAAGGGAAAGTGAGGGACACGGGTGGCGCTGTGGGTTAAACCACAGAGCCTAGGACTTGCCAATCAGAAGGTTGGCGGTTCGAATTCCCGCGATGGGGTGAGCTCCCGTTGCTCAGTCCGTGCTCCTTCCAACCTAGCAGTTCGAAAGCACGTCAAAGTGCAAGTAGATAAATAGGTACCGCTCCAGCAGGAAGGTAAACAGCGTTTCTGTGCGCTGCTCTGGTTTGCCAGAAGCGGCTTAGTCATGCTGGCCACATGACCCGGAAGCTGTATGCCGGCTCCCTCGGCCAATAAAGTGAGATGAGCGCCGCAATCCCAGAGTCGTCCATGACTGGAGCTAATGGTCAGGAGTCCCTTTACCTTTAAAGGGAAAGTGGGACATTCCAGGATCAATTCAGAAACAGGGACGCTTTCTGTAAATCCGGGACTGTCCCTGGAAAAGATGGACACTTGGAGTGTCTAGAACCATGGTTCCCAATGTGGGGCACATGCCCCACAGAGGGGCAATTTGATTTTTAAGGGGGGCAATTTGAGAATGAGTTAGACCGAGTTAATGGTCTTTTAGGCTTTCTCCACGTGAATAGGACTTCACTTTTTGAATAATAAGAATTATATGTCACTGGGGGGGGGGGTGCATCAGGATTTTAGAGATGCTTAGGTGGGGCATGGCCAAAAAAAAGGTTGGGAACCACTGGTCTAGAACCATCACAATAATGGTTCAGGTGTGCATTAAGCCTGTGTTGGTTGCATATTCCTTTGGAAGCCCCTTCTGTGCGTGTGACTCTCTCTTCCTGGATGGAGTCCCATGATTTGAAAAACTGAAAGTGGCCTTGCAGCCAGTTTTTCACATTCATCCAAAACTATTGAGACCTCTTGGAAGAAAAACAGAAAACACACACAGCGGGTGAAGAATGCAAGAAATATGCCCGTCTTGGCTTCCTGCGTTGTCTTTGACAGGAGCCTCAGAGAGACGGGTCAATTCCCTCAACGATGCTCAGCTTGAAAAACAGCCTTATCCCCCATTAGCACCTTGCCATAAAGAGGGAGGGGGAGTCAAGCATCACTGTGGCCGGTGGTGACCCTTCCAATTAATGCAGCTGGCGTTGTAACCATTAACACCACTATTAAATTATCGGAGATTTTGCAGAGAAGTAATTGGGACCGCCTCGGTCGCTTAGCTATTTCCTTTGATAATGAGCACCTCTCTCTTAATCCAATTAGCATGATATCATGAAGTGGCAGAGGAAAGGGGACATTACAGCCAGAAGAGGAGACACACACGTACCACACGACTCCCTCGGCAAACTCCCCCCCCCACCACCAAGTTTGTTTGCTTCTTTTGGTACCCACCCTTCGTAGAAGCAACTTTGGAAACGGAAGGTTGCACTTAAAAGTTCTTGGAGTTTTTGAACTTTGCAAGTAGAAATGATTTCTCAGCTTTTGTGTTTCAGCACAAAGTTCTCCGTGAACATGCTGTGTGCCCATGGGCAGTACCAGAAGGGGGGGCAGGGGGTAGGCATCCCCCCCCCCAAAAAAAGAAAGCTGCTACACAGTGTGCCATGGGTTAGGGGTGGCCACACTCTGACTGGGAATACACTCCTGTTTACTCTGCATCAGAAGTGGTGAACAATCTGATCCAGTTTGCATTTGAAGGTGAACCTACCTAGTTCGCTGTTTCTGAAACCATGCACAAACTGAAACTGCCATCCTTCACAATTTGCTCTTTTCCGAATTTTTGCCATAGGGGCTGGGAGAACAGGGTTCAAACCCGTGCTCAGCCATGAAACTCAACAGGTTGCCTTGAGTTGGTCCAGTTGCTGCCTCTCAACCTAAGCCTACCTCCCAGGGTTGTCGTGAAGATAAAATGCATGCCCCCATGAGTTCGTTGAACGAAAGGTGGAGTTTTATTTTATTTATTAAATTTATATACCACCCTTCATCCAAGGATCACAGGGCGATTTGCAATATAAAAGTGCACACAAATGTATACCGTAAAGGTAAAGGGACCCCTGACCATTAGGTCCAGTTGTGACCGACTCTGGGGTTGCAACGCACATCTCGCTTTATTGGCCGAGGGAGCCGGCATACAGCTTCCAGGTCATGTGGCCAGCAGGACTAAGCTGCTTCTGGCGAACCAGAGCAGCGCACGGAAACGCCGTTTACCTTCCCACCAGAGTGGTACCTATTTATTTACTTGCACTTTGATGTCCTTTCAAACTGCTAGGTTGGCAGGAGCTGGGACCGAGCAACAGGAGCTCACCCCGTTGCGGGGATTCGAACCGCCGAACTTCTGATTGGCAAGTCCTAGGCTCTGTGGTTTAACCCACAGTGCCACCCACGTCCCCTAATGTATACTATAAGTAAAGGTAAAGGGACCCCTGAACATTAGGTCCAGTTGTGACCGACTCTGGGGTTGCAACGCACATATTGCTTTACTGGCTGAGGGAGCCGGCGTACAGCTTCCGAGTCATGTGGCCAGCATGACTAAGCTGCTTCTGGCGAACCCGAGCAGCGCACAGAAACGCCGTTTACCTTCCCGCCAGAGTGGTACCTATTTATCTACTTGCACTTTGACGTGCTTTCAAACTGCTAGGTTGGCAGGAGCTGGGACCGAGCAATGGGAGCTCACCCCGTCGTGGGGATTCGAACCGCCAACCTTCCGATCAGCAAGTCCAAGGCTCTGTGGTTTAACCCACAGCGCCACCCACGTACCTAATATATACTATAGTAACAAACGTCCCCATATTATTATTTACATGTGATAAACAGACAGAGAGACGGGATGTAAATATGATAGGGTGGGAGGCAGGCAGATATTCTTTAGGTGTGGGTTTTACTCCCACTGCTGCAGAAAGTTCTACCTGTTGAACTTCCATTTCCCAAGCAGCTGCCAGAATGGAAAAGGTTGGTCTGCAGCGAAGTGGATGCAAAAAGCCCCCCCCCCCGAAAGAAGAGCACCCTGCCTGCCTCCCACCTCGAAGCTGGGAAAGCCATTAGTGTTAATGGTGGCATTTCTCATTGGACACGCCGCTGCGTTCGATGTGAAATGCGCGCGAGAGTTTTGGAAGGGTTTGTTTGCTCAAAGGCAAGGAGGGCCTGCTGTCATACCAGTTGGTTTGCTGGGTTGATTTCCCTGGCATGGGGGGGGGGGGGGAGAGAGAGAGAGAGAGAGAGAGAGAGAGAGAGAGAGAGAGAGAGAGAGAGAGAGAGAGAGAGTCTGCTGTTGTTTCCCTGCGGGTGTCTCCCGAGTAGGTAGGGGAATGCGGAGAATGCAGCCGAAATTAAGCACAACAAAGCAGCTCTTTGATTAGATTACAACAAACCCCATTGATCCCGATGTGCACAAGGAACTTGTTAAATAAGGTCAAGGGCTGCGGGAGGGAAACAGGGGTTGTGGAGGGGGGCTGGATCGTTCCCAAATAATGTGTTCAGTTGCCAGCCTTCCTGAGGGAAGGCCTGCGGCTCCGTGGTAGAGCATCTTGTTTTGCACACAGAAGGTCCCGGGTTCAAATCCTGACATCTCCAGGTAGAGGGGGGTTGAAATTTCGCCCTGCCTGAGAGCCGCCACTGTCAGCGTAGACCACCCTTTGCCAACCTGGTTGGGGCTGATGGCAGCTGTAGCACAACCAGATCTGGGGGGCACAAGGTTGGCAAAGGCTGGCATATGAGCCAGGGGGCCCAGTTGTCTGACTCTGCATAAGGCAGCTTCCTGTGTAAATCTATCGTGCATTTATAATTTTTTTAAATGCTTTTTATTGTATGGTTTTAAGTTTCCATTGTCGTAAACTGCTTTGAGATATTTTTATGGTGCTGCAGGATACAAATACGTTGAAACATTGGCATCTGTCTGCCTCTGGAGTAGACTGTGTCTTCACAACTCTACTTCTCCTTGCTCAAACTCAGCCCTTTAGTTAACTCCTGTCTAAATACTCTCCCAAGACACTAAGCCAGGGGTCAGCAAACTTTTTCAGCAGGGGCTGGTCCACTGTCCCTCAGACCTTGTGGGGGGGCTGGACTATATTTTTTGGGGAAAAAATGAACGAATTCCTATGCCCCACAAATAATCCAGAGATGCATTTTAAAGAAAAGGACACATTCTACTCATGTAAAAACACACTGATTCCTGGACCGTCCAAGGGCCAGATTTAGAAGGCGATTGGGCTGGATCCGGCCCCTGGGCCTTAGTTTGCCTACCCATGCACTAAACACTATCTTGTTATCTAAGCTCAGAGAATCCACTCCTTTCTCTGTCTGTAGATATTTTCTTTAGAGTGGATGTTTCTACCCAGAACCAATTCTCCAACTTTCTCCCTTAAATCACCTCTCACTCTCTCTCTTTCTCATCTTTTAAAAATAGTCTTCAAACAAGAGTGGGAAGAGCCTGTTCCCTTCATTTTCCCAATCCAAAGGGCACCTTCTTCCCTGTAACACATGCGGGTGGATGGAGTCGTGAAATTGACTGGACCCAGTCAAAGGAACTTCTGGTCTAGTCAATTTCACTTGCGCACAGAAAGCACACTCTTTTCCTTTTCTTCAAGACAGCTGCATGATTTTCATGGTGGGATGCCCATGAATTTGTGTCGTGGGAGGAGCAATGACAAAGCTCAACAGTGCCACCCCTACAGCCCTGAAAAACGAATTCCCATTCAGAAACCGAGTCGCTGAGTCAGGCCGTGTAGGTGAGGTGCCCAGCGAAAAGCATTGCTCACATTCCGCAGCCAAGGAACGTTGCGAGGAGCCAGAATGGCTCTGCCCACTCACCGCCAGCCTTAGCAACCATGAGCTCTGAGCACAGCAAACAAAAGAGTGTGACCTCTTCTCACATTGTTATCATTCCTGGTGCTTCATTAGAGGTGCTGGGGTTGAGGAGTGCCACACCTGTCTGACTCAGAAGCCCAGGTTACTCATCTCAGGTGTGGTGCGATGCTGCTATTTAGTGGCCAGGCAAAAAAAAAAAAGTGGGGGGAGCCTTTGCACATGCCAGAGGCACTGTTTTCCACTCATAGAATAATAGAGTTGTGGGGTTGGAAAGGGACCCAAATGGTCATTTAATCGAACCCCCTGCAACACACAAATCACAGCTAAAGTGATCTGCATCAAACCCCAAAATAAGAGGCAGTATAGCAGTGCCCTGAGAGAAATGGAAATAGGTACACCTAGGGTGTGTGGCCGGGTGGCGCTGTGGGTTAAACCACTGAGCCTCTTGGGCTTGCCAATCAGAAGGTCAGCGGTTTGAATCCCCGCAACGGGGTGAGCTCCTGTTGCTCGGTCCCTGCTCCTGCCAACCTAGCAGTTCGAAAGCACATCAAAGGGCAAGTACCATATTTTTTGCACCATAACACTCACTTTTTTCCTCCTAGAAAGTAAGGGGAAATGTCTGTGCGTGTTATGGAGGGAATGCCTACAGGTGGCGGGGGGGATCTGCTGCAGTCGTGAGCAGAGGATCCATGGTTCCCCTTCCTTCCCTCCTCCGTGGCTCGCTTTGAAACAGCAAAGCGGGAGAAGAGCCGCTGAGTGGGGAGGAGAGAGGGACAGAGAGCCTGCTTCTTTAATAGGAGCAAAGCGGGAGAGGAGAGGAGCCGCTTACACAAGTGTAAGCAGCTCCTGTCCGGTTGGTTCCTTTAAAACAAGCAGGCTCTCTGTCCCTCTCTCCTCCCCACTCAGCTCGCTACATAGCAGCAAAGTTTTTCAGCTCGCTAAGCCGGGGTTGAGCGGGGAGGAGGGAGAAAAGCAGAGCCTGCTTGCTTTAAAGGAGCAAAGCGGGAGAGGAGAGGAGCCTTCTCCCCTTATGCCCCTCTTCTGCATTATTAGCAGCATCCTTCTCCACACACCCCATGCGTGCTCCTTCTCCCCTTATGCCCCTCTTCTGCATTATTAGCAGCATCCTTCTCCACACACCCCACACGTGCTCCTTGTCCCTTGAGTGCTTTTCCTTCCCTCCCCACTTAAAACGTGGTTACAAAGCACGGATCCACATGGATCCTCAGGATTTTTGCACTGGGTCACCACAAATTCACCATCAGATCACATAGCATGTCCATGGCTACATCTTGCACCAAAAAAATCACGCACCCACTGTTGCCTGGGGCCGCAGTGGTGCAAAAGCATGGATCCACATGGATCCTCAGGATTTTTGCATTGGGCTACTCCAAACTCACTGTCAGATCACATGTCTGTGGCCATAGCATGAACCACAAAAATCATACATCCCCTGTTTCGTTTAGAATATTTTTTTTCTTGTTTTCCTCCTCTAAAAACTATGTGCGTGTTATGGTCGGGTGTGTGTTATAGAGCGAAAAATATGGTAGATAAATAGGTACCGCTCTGGCGGGAAGGTAAACGGCTTAGTTATGCTGGCCACGTGACCCAGAAGCTGTACGCTGGCTCCCTCAGCCAATAAAGCGAGATGAGCGCCGCAACCCCAGAGTCGGCCACAACTGGACCTAATGGTCAGGGGTCCCTTTACCTTTACCGCAGGTGCATGGCAGAGTTAAGATCAGTGGTGTAATGATGTGGAGTTGCAGTGGGTGGAGGGTGGAGAAATCAAAGATCTGTTGTTGTTATTTCTGCAGCAGGGATCCTGTTTCCAGAGTCCAGTGCTGCCCTTGGGCCTTCTGGCGGTTCCCTCACTACGAGAAGCTAAGTTACAAGGAACCAAGCAGAGGGCCTTCTCGGTAGTGGCACCCGCCCTGTGGAACACCCTCCCACCAGATGTCAAAGAGAACAACAACTACCAGACTTTTAAAAGACATCTGAAGGCAGCCCTGTTTAGGGAAGCTTTTAACGTTTGATGCATTACTGTAGTTTAATATTTTGTTGAAAGCTGTCCAGAGTGGCTGGGGAAGCCCAGCCAGATGGGCAGGGTATAAATAATAAATTGTTGTTGTTGTTGTTGTTGTTCTGATGGGGAGAGCTGTTCAGCAGTGGAAAGGTCTTCCTTAGGAGGTGGTGGACTCTCCTTCCTTGGAGGTTTATAAGCAGAGGTTGGATGGTTGTCTGTCATGGATGCTTGAGCTGAGATTCCTGCATTGCTGGGGGTTGGACTGGATGACCCCTGGGGGGTCCCTTCCAACTACAATTCTATGATTCTGCTTCCTTCCTTTCTCCCTCCCCTCCTTTCCCCCCCTCCTCCTGCAACTCTCACCCGCTGTCTCCATCTTTCTTCCTCCAAGCCCCACTGAGCTCTCCACCAACACTTCTAATAGCACCACCAGCTGAGGGGGCCACACAGGACTCCTGCAACAGCCCATGGCAGCGACTCCGCAAGGAGCCCAGAGGAGCCTCCATGCCCTGCACAACCACCCAGAACAGCGGAGGAGCAACCAAGGGAGCAAGCGGGCAGGATCCTTGCCACTCCGAGCCAGGGTGGAAAGGTGTGATATTTGCACCCTCTTGGGCATGTGCCCTTGGTGGGGGTCGGCCTAGCCAGCCCCTAAGTCCTCTCCTGCCTGCATGGGATGAACCCAGCTGTGTCGCCCACTAAGAAGGTCTTTTTGTCTTTTTCTTTTTTTGCAGCTCAATTGAACAATTGCCTCCTTTTCCTGTTTGTGTCTGAATATTTTCTTCATTGGTTGGCATCCCTCTGTCTCAGATGGAGGAGTGTGCCTTTGGGGTGAACAGCGCCTGCTGGGGCTACAGAGACCTATGCGAGAGAGACATGTTTTGTTGCAGCCGGGGCAGATGAAGGCATCTGGATGTGCTGTTGCAGACGCTCTATGGCGTTTCTATCTGGCAGGGCAAGGGAAGTGGCCTTTGCAAAGGGCGAAACAGCAGATAAATGCTTTTCCTCTTCTCTTCTTTCCTCCCCCTCCTCCCTTTTAGAACTCTCTTTTTCAGTTCCGAATTCTCAGGAGAGTCAAATGCTATCACAGAAATCCTGTCGCTCCTAATCTGTATCCTTCAAACACATTCATGAGCCGATTCCCAAAAGGAGTTGCACAAGCTTCAGAACGCACTCTTTGTGTGTGCGTGCGCACACTGATTTACACCACCGGAGAAGGACCTCTGGCCTCACACGCTTGCTCTAAACAAAGGGGCCGATTCTCTCTCTGCTGGGCCTCCTTCTCCATGCTGCCGCAGTGGAAGTTTGCTTTCTTACGGGCTTCAGATATTAAAAAGGGACATTGCCGTGTGTATCTTTTGCTTTGATGCACACAAATGTTCCTCTTTCAACAGCTCAGTTCCTCTGCCATTCGTTTCAAAGGGACTTTTTGTCTTTCCAAAGCCTCACAATAATCCTTCTGTCCGGTTTCCCACCAGGCTGGGGAGACAGGAGAGCTGACGAAGTGGACTGCTTTAGCAACAACAGCCCACCCATTCCTTCGGCGACCTAATCCCAGTGGAGCCTTCCGAACACAGCTTCCCACCGTGGCCTATGCTGCTGTTCAGTTCTGACCTGGCCATAAGGCATGCGTGCTTTGGGACAGGTGGCTTCTAGGCGGGACAACTGGAAGACACTTTACAAGGGGCAAGACTTGAAGAGCATTCAGAAACTGCAGTTGTCCCAACACAGAGGACGCGGGTGGCGCTGGACTTGCCGTTCAGAAGGTCAGACTTGCCGATCAGAAGTCCGATCAGACTTGCCACTGAGCCTAGGGCTTGCCGATCAGAAGGTTGGCGGTTCGAATCCCCACGATGGGGTGAGCTCCCATTGCTTGGTCCCTGCTCCTGCCAACCTAGCAGTTCGAAAGCACGTCAAAGTGCAAGTAGATAAATAGGTACCGCTCCGGCGGGAAGGAAAACGGCATTTCCATGCGCTGCTCTGGTTTCGCCAGAAGCGGCTTAGTCATGCTGGCCACATGACCTGGAAAAACTCTGCAGACAAACGTCGGCTTCCTCAACCAGTAAAAGCGAGATAAGTGCCTCAACCCCAGAATCGTTCGCGACTGGACTTAACTGTCAGAGGTCCTTTACCTTTTTTTATTCCATAATAACAGCAACAACAATTTCATTATTTATACACCGCCCATCTGACTGGGTTTCCTCAGCCACTCTAGGTGGCTTCCTACATATATGAAAACATAACAAAACATTAAACAGTAAAAAAAAAAACCCTCCCTTATACAGGGCTGCCTTCCGATGTCTTCTGAAGGTTGTATAGTGACTTATCTCCTTTGCTCGGTGGTCGCATAACTCCATACCCTCCAACATTTCTTCAGTAAAAATAGGAATGCCGAGATCAAATCAGAACTGAGACGGCTTCTGTAAATCCAGGACTGTTCCTGGAAAATAGGGGCACTTGGAGGGTCTGCGCTATCATCACCTTCTGGAGCAGATGGGTGAAGTGTCTGAGAGTGGGGTTTTTTAACTAAGGGAAGTAATGTACCACAGCAATCCTTAAATATTATTAATGCACAGATAAATGAGGTTTTTAATTAAATGGCACGCTCTGATACACTACCCAATAGATACAGTAATAGCTGCCTTTAATGCTCCAGACACATCTGATCTTTAATGACAGGATAATGACAATGATGATCCTAAACCGTGGAATTTAAGGTGAGTCAGGTTGTTTCTGAGACCTTTGGCAGGGCGGCTCGGAGTCAGTCCTTTTGGCATAGGTAAAGTAAAGGTAAAGGTACCCCTGCCCGTACGGGCCAGTCTTGACAGACTATGGGGTTGTGCGCCCATCTCACTTAAGAGGCCAGGGGCCAGCGCTGTCCGGAGACACTTCCGGGTCACGTGGCCAGCATGACAAAGCTGCATCTGGCGAGCCAGAGCTGCACACGGAAACGCCGTTTACCTTCCCGCTGGTAAGCGGTCCCTATTTATCTACTTGCACCCGGAGGTGCTTTCGAACTGCTAGGTTGGCAGGCGCTGGGACCGAGCAGCGGGAGCGCACCCCGCTGCAGGGATTCGAACCGCCGACCTTTCAATCGGCAAGTCCTAGGCGCTGAGGCTTTAACCCACAGCGCCACCTGCGTCCCTTTTGGCATGGCTGCTAGGATTTGCTATAGTTGCTCCACTAATGTGTGACCCCGACATTTCAGATTTCCCCCTAGCACTAGCCAAAGAAGAAGAAGAAGAAGAGTTTGGATTTGATATCCCGCTTTATCACTACCCGAAGGAGTCTCAAAGTGGCTAACAATCTCCTTTCCCTTCCTCCCCCACAACAGACACTCTGTGAGGTGAGTGGGGCTGAGAGACTTCAGAGAAGTGTGACTGGCCCAAGGTCTCCCAGCAGCTGCATGTGGAGGAGCGGGGAAGAGAACCCGGTTCACCAGATTACGAGACTACCGCTCTTAACCACTGCACCACACTGGCTAGGTTAGGGCTAGTTTTGTGTGGCAAAGCCTCCGTCTTGTGCCGCCTCCCCCCCCCAACTGAGTAATTGCCACTCAAACCGGGGTCACAAGTAAATGGCCAAGAGCCCAAACTCCTCTGGTTGACTGTAAATGGGAGCTCAAGTTGTGTGCTGGTTTGGTGCCGTTTTGAACAGCTCTTACTGCCAGTAAGCTCTTCCTGGTGTTTAGTCAGAACCTCCTTTCTTGCAGCTTGAAGCCATTGGTTTGGGTTATAGCCTCTGGAGCAGGAGAAAACAAGCTTGTTCCCTCTTCCATGGGACATTTGAGATATTTGGAGATGGCTATCGTATCTCCTCCCACTCTCCTCTTTCCTGGGCTAAACATACCTGGCTCCTTCAAGCGCTCTTCATAAGACTTAGTTTCCAGACCCTTGATCTTGGTTGCCCTCCTCTGCACATGTTCCAGCTTGTCAATAACCTTATGAAAGCCAGTGTGGTGTAGTGGTTTAGAGCGGTAGTCTCGTAATCTGGGGAACTGGGTTCACGTCTCCTCTCCTCCACATGCAGCTGCTGGGTGACCTTGGGCCAGTCACACTTCTTTGAAGTCTCTCAGCCCCACTCACCTCACAGAGTCTTTGTTGTGGGGGAGGAAGGGAAAAGAGAATGTTAGCTGCTTTGAGACTCCTTCGAGTAGTGACAAAGCGGTATATCAAATCCAAACTCTTCTTCTTCTTCCTTAAATTGTGGTGGCCAGAATTGGACACAGTACTTGAGATGTGGTTTGGCCAAGGAAGAATAGTGCAGGACTCTTATTTCCCTTGCTCAGATGGTATTCTTCTGCTGATGCAGCCTAGAATAGCACAGACACGTAGCTGGGGGGGGGCAGGGGGCACTGGGTGCCACACCACAGGGGTCTGCACTTACCGTGGGGCCTGCAGTGTGCTTGAGCTATGTATCTCTCCAGGGCTCAGGCTCCTGCAGGCTCTGTGCTGCCTGAAAAAGCAAGCGGCTAGCTACACCGCTGGAATAGCATTAGCTTTCTTTGCTGCTGTTGACTCATTTTCAGCTTGTGGTCCACTAAGACCCCCAGATCCTTTTGACATGTACTGCTAGTAAGCCAGGTTTCCCCCATCTTATATTTATGCAGATGGTTTTTCCTGCCTAAGTGCAGAACCTGACATTTGTCCCTATTGAAGGGTTGGATCATAAGATCATAAGCAGAGCCTGCTGGATCAATCCAATGGCCCCTCTAGTCCAGCATACTGCTCTTAGAGTGACCAGGCAGATGCCTGGGGGGAAACCTACAAGCAGGGCATGAGCCCAAGAGCCCTCTCCTGTGAATCCCCGTGACCCAGTGAGCTCCCGTTCCTCGGTCCCAGTTCCTGCCAACCTAGCAGTTCGAAAGCAAGCCAGTGCAAGTAGATAAATAGGTACCACTGTGGCGGGAAGGTAAATGGTGTTTCCGTGCGCTCTGGTTTTTTTCTCTCTTTTTTTGAAGATAATCTTTATTGATTTTATAATTACATACTATACATATGTAATTTACTTTACATTTACATTTACTCCTAAGAGTTGACTTCCCTCCTTCCTTCTTCTGGCTTCTCTAAGTTTTTCACATTGTTTTTATCGATTTTGTATATTGTTGTTCTTCTTTCAACTTTATCCGTACAGTGTCTATATACAAATAAATATTTCTGTATGTACACATCTTGTTGTTTGTCTATATTTATTTACAGATACAATTAGTTACCTTGACTGTATTTTACATTTTAATTCATATTGTCATTAACATCCAATAAAGTTTCTTTTAATTTCCCATTATGCGCTCTGGTTTCTGTCATGGTCCTCTGTGCTCCAGAATTGGCTTAGTCCTGCTGGCCACATGATCCGGAAAACTGTCTGTGGACAAACGCCAGCTCCCTCGGCCTGAAAGCGAGATGAGCGCCACAACCCCATAGTTGCCTTTCACTGGACTTAACCATCCAGGGGTCCTTTAACTTTACCTTTTCCAGCAACTGGTTTTCAGAAGGTTTTTTGCTGCCTCCAACTGTGGACACAGAGCAATAGCCATTGTGGCTGGTAGCCATCAATAGTCCTCTCCTCCATGAATTTGTCTGATCCCCTTTTAAAGCTATCTCAAGTGAACAATGGGTTTAAGAAAGGCCTCCTCTGTCCCTGCCGCAATCCTGCCGCAAAGCTTTACAGCAAATGTGGGACTGCTATTCTAGAAAACGTTGTTTTGCCTCTGACCTCAGGACCCTCGTTTCTGACACCTCTTTCACCTCCCTGGTGACAGGCAGCAGATGTCCTACAAAGCAGCAGATGTTCTTAATGGTTCTTCGGTGGGTGGGTGGGTGGGGGATGTGTGAAGGCGTTGTGGGTCTTTTCTGTGATTTATTTATGCACTCCTCACCAGCTGGGGGACTGCTGTGGTCAGTTGAGCTGAAGAGCTGGGAGGTTTCCAAAGCTAAAAATCAAACTGAGGGCAGCCCCCCCCCCCCAAGTTTTTATGAATGGAGATAATTTCCGTGTCCGGATCCCAACCCCTCTGTCTCCACCCCAGCCTGTGCCTCAAAAATGCCTTGTATGACTGTCGCTATAGATGATAAGCATATGGTACCATGCTTTAGTTTAAAACTTATTTCATTGCAAACCGGGTGGTTCATGTGCAGCGTTGCTGCCTGGGTATATATTTTGCACGAGCGCTCAATAAAATGGCTCACCACTGTTTGATTTTTCTCTCTCCTGCATTCTAAAGGCTCTCCCTTTTCCATCGATTTTTCCATTTGTTTTCGGAACGCAACAGAGAGTGAAAGAAAACTTGGGGAGGCGGGGTAGAGATGGACTCCCCCTACCATGAAGGCGGCCTCCTATGCATTGCCCTCAAAGGAAGAAATGCATCACACACACACACACATACACACACCAATGACAGGTCAAGAGAGGATGCAAATTTGCATACCTTTTGTATTCGATGATGTATATGTATTGTCATGGGTTGGCTGGGGGCAGAGGAATGGTGGGAGGAACCAGCTGGGGAACCTGCAAGTGAACCCCCAGGGGGGAAAAGGCTCAGAGCCAGAGGATTGGTGGTGGGATGACAATGAGTGACAGTGAGAGAAGAGGGAGAAGACTGGGAGGAGGAGGTGTTGGAAGCTGAAGAGGCAACAGGGCTTAGTGAGCAGGAGGAGTCTGTGGCAGAGACCAGTCCAGAATCAGAGGCAGGAGAGGAAGGGGGCCAGTAGGCAGAGATGAGGCAGACTGCTGAAGAATCCAGGGAGTCTCCCCCTCCTGCTTCAACCAGCTCCCCTCTTCCCCCCTGGTATCCCATGAGGTTGCTGGGAGGGGCGGGGGACCAGGGAAGGAGCCCTAAAAAGTGATGGGTAGGTGGGGAATCTCCAGCCCTCACAGCTTAGGGCAAGACCTACTGGGAAGGGTTGCTGTGACCACTAGACCTGAGCTGTTTTCATTTCTTTGACTAAAGAGTTAACTTCATGTCCATCGGGCGATTTATTATTTATTGCTGACCTATGCCTGACATGTATAGATGCAAACTTAGAAATGCTTCCCACAGCTGAAAGAGAAGCACCACTGTGATCTAAATAACAATAACAATAATTTATGATTTATACCCAGCCACTCTGGGCGGCTCCCAACAGAAGAAGAAGAAGAAGAAGAAGAAGAAGAAGAAGAAGAAGAAGAAGAAGAAGAAGAAGAAGAATGCAATAAAACATCAAACATTAAAAACTTCCCTAAATAATAATATAGTGGTACCTCGAGTTCAGTACTTAATTCGTTCCGGAGGTCGCCTCTTAACCTGAAACTGTTCTTAACCTGAAGCACCACTTTAGCTAATGGGCTTCCTGCTGCTGCCACGCCGCCGGAGCACGATTTCTGTTCTCTTCCTGAAGCAAAGTTCTTTACCTGAAGCACTATTTCTGGGTTCGCAGTGTCTGTAACCTGAAGCGTATGTAACCCGAGGTACCACTGCAATATTTCTGGCCTCTTCATTCTGATGTCTGAGTGCTCACAGCTGGTGGGCAACTTCAAGGCCTTCTGCAAAATAGGGCACACACAGGAACGCAGGGAGCTGCCTTCTACTGAATCAGACCATCAGACCATCTAGCTCAGTATTGTCTACACGGACTGGCAGCAGCTCTCTGGGGTTTCAGATGAGACATTCTCAGCCCTACCTGCAGATGCCAGGGAATGAATCTGGGACATTCTCTTTGCAAAGCAGGTGCTCCACCACAGAGCTATGGCACTTTCCCAACCCTAATTCTTCGAGAGGAAATCCTTCCACCCTCCCAGGATGATGCCCTCCCCAGGCCCCAGTGGTGAAAGGACATCTCTGGAACACACTACATTTTGAACCCATTACCACTGATGCATCTTTCTTTCAGCCTGTTAGGCTATTCATGCAACTTCTCTTTAGAATGAATTGTTTTTAATCTTTAAAGAGCTCTGTACAAAACACTGAATTATTTGTCTATCGTTTTATTGGCTCCGATTTCTCATTGAACTCTTTGCAAGTATTGATCTCGCTAAGTGCCGCATAAAAATACCCGTACACCTTTGTGAATTCTCTACAAAAATTAGTTTAGTGGATTAATGAACCTTTTCCATAGGGTTTTATGAAACTAGAGACGAGGAAATTGTTCGCCTCCAGATGTTGAGCCATCATGACCAATGGTTAGGGGCGGTGGATGCAGGAGCTGTGAGTGAACAACCACTAGAGGACCACAGATTCTCCACCTCCCTGGATTTAAAAAATGCAAGATGGACTATGCCTTACTAAATGCTTTATAAATATTGCATTTATCCAAAATTCCCTGAGGCCATTCAGCAGTAGCGTTGGTGAATTTCAATGGTGGTTTTCCAGGGCAGAATTGTCTGGTAGCCTAGATCAGCCCTGGGCACATGCTACCCCAAAGAGCCTACAAGCTGGAACTTTATAGTAGCGTTTGGAAATCTTTGGCCTGTTAAGTATAATTGGTTTAATTCACGCTGAAATGGGAATGCCTGTGTGCATTGGTGAGAGCTGGACATCAAGAAGGCTGATCGCCGAAGAATTGATGCTTTTGAATTATGGTGCTGGAGGAGACTCTTGAGAGTCCCATGGACTGCAAGAAGATCAAACCTCTCAATTCTGAAGAAAATCAGCCCTGAATGCTCACTGGAAGGACAGATCCGGAAGCTGAGGCTCCAAGACTTTGGCCATCTCATGAGAAGAGAAGACTCCCTGGAAAAGACCCTGATGTTGGAAGAGGACGAGATGGTTGGACAGTGTTCTCAAAGCTACCAGCATGAGTTTGACAAACTGCAGGAGGCAGTGGAAGACTGGAGTGCCTGGCGTGCTCTGGTCCAGGGGGTCACGAAGAGTCAGACACGACTAAACGACTAAACAACAACAACATGTGCATTGGTGAAAGGGTTTAACTGGAAGACTACACTGAAGCAAAATTAAGAGCAAAAAGGGCTCTCTGAGCTGCCTTGACGGGTTGATAATTAACTGTTATTGTTCTCAGGTCACCGTTGTGTTTAACCTTAGATCACATGAAAGGTATTGAATTGCAAATTTGCCATCTTGGAAGGGTAGTGGCTGGAGCTTTTCATTTGCAGAAAAGAAGGATGTAAATGACTCTCCAGAATCTGCAGAGCCTAGGGCAGGGTGCAGCATGTGGGGAGAGTCAGACCTTTGCTTCTAGGTCTGTTCGAATTATTTCATATGTTGTACAATGCTGAGCCCATGTCTTGGACTGGCATACGTCTTAGCTGAGATTCCTGCATTGCAGGGGGGTGGACTAGATGATGCTCAGGGTCTCTACCAAGCCCACAATTCTATGATTCTATTATCTGACGTGAATCTTCCAGCAAGCGGAGGGAAATTCAGCGAACAGACCGTGGGGAAGAACACCAGGCAGACACATTAATTTTGTTTCTGCGCGTTCTCTATCTGATTTCCTTCCGCTCACGTGGAAAAACATTATTTCAGGCCTGAAAACATATAACCCCTTTCATCTGGAAAGGAGGAAAAGAAAAAAAAATCTCTTGTTACTTCTGTTATCAGCCCAAGTACTTGTGATGCTATCTTTTCGGATTTTGCAAGCTTGGCAAAGCTGGGAGGAGGTGTGGGGGGCACAAGATGGATGGCAAAAGTGTTCATGGAAGCCATAGGGAAATGCTGGCTATTTAGAAGGCTGAACAAGGCGAGGGGGACTTGGGAGGCAGCCTTGAGAGGTATGCAAGAGTTGTCTCTGCCAGAGAAGGGACTAAGCAATAAGAATATAAGAATAAGAGCCTCCTGGATCAGGCCAATGCCATTGTGTTGCCTGCGGGTGGTTTCATTCCTTTAGCAAAATCCTTCTCTCCTCTGGTGGTCCTTTTGTGGAGAAACCACTTGCCTTGTGCAAAGCATTTGCCGCCTTCTCTTGACAGCGCCTTTGCCTGGACTGCCATCGTAGGCACGGCCATTTCTTAATTTATTTATTTTTCCCATATAAATTTGTATTGGTTTTCCATTGATTATACATATATACAGTCTAGATTACATAAGTTGCATATAACTTAGCTGTTACAAGAATCATATATATAGTACACAGTTATTTTGGGCTCCGCCGAGCCTCGGACGTCCCTTCACTTCATTGGTAAGTATCAGATAATTTCTAAAGTTACGTGTTTTATCTCCTTTACATATTTGCCAAACACTGTTAGAGTTGTTCCAACCCTGCCAGAGTCATCGAAGTTCTATACTTAGCTCTTATATACGTCAGATATTTGTTCCAATTTTCATGAAACCTCTGGTCATCCTGGTCTCTTAGTCTTCCTGTTATTCTAGCTAGTTCAGCATAATTTATCATCTTGATCTGCCAGTCATTTATAGTAGGTATTAATTCCATTTTCCAGCTTTGGGCTAACATAGTTCTAGCGGCCATTGTGGCATATAGAAACAGATTTTTGTCCTCTTTTTTGATTTCCTTGCCAACTATTCCTAGCAGGAAAGCTTCAGACTTTTGGGGAAAAGTATACTTTTTTAAAAAAAAAAATCAGTTCCCAAAAGCCTAGTAAATAGTAAACAGCCATTTCTTAATTTAAAGGCTGGCACCCTGATCCCGGTTGCCCATGCATTTCCAAAAAAAGCTCACCCAGCCCGGGTCTGTCTTCCTTCTCAGCCAGAGGCAGGCAGAGTCCTCGGAGGCCCCATGGAGTATCCTGCCCCGACTCACCCCCGGCCCATGGGCGGCTGGCCCTGTCCCGGGCACAGAACACATGCGCCGCCCCAGGTGCCCATCGGCTTGCTCCACCACTGTGGTAGGCAGCATGGGCATAGCCGGGGTTTTTGTTGGGGGGGGGGCAGCGAAAGCTTTTTAGGAAACCAAAGTTGTTGAGCTTTTCTTGGGAAATCACTGGTTAAAATACCCCCGTAAATAGGACGGGCTTTTGCTGTTGGGGGCAGAACCTCAGATAATTGAATACTTTCAGTGCTTTTCAATAATATTTGTGGAAGGAGGGGGACAGGAGCCCCCCTCCTTGGCTATGCCCATAGTAAGCTCCATGCCTGAGACCCATTGACTTCCTGGATCCAGCACAGATTCAATTCCTGGAATAGCCTCCAACTTACCCTAAATACGGTTTGTCTTGAAGGTCTTCATTCGAGTGTGGTGCTTCCTTTTCTGCTCCTCACCTCCTCGTTTTGGGCTTTCCTACCCTCCCCGGTGCCCATTTCCCCACTCCGTCACAATTATAAGCTCAATTTCCTGAATACCTGAACATGCTCCGCCGCCGAAGGAACCCGGAGCCCGAACTAAGATTAATGGGCGAAGAGCAGGAGGGAAACTTTTAAAGATTAGCACTGGGATTGCAAGCGCTGGTTATGTTAACTGGCTCAAAGGTCTGAAAATGATGGACTGGGTTTTCAAGGGGCCTCCACAAGAGCTGGGCCAATGGCAGGGAGAGGGAACCCCCCAGCTTTGCTGGCTGAGGCTGATGGCAGTCGGAGTCCATTAATAGCTAGTGGGACACTGGTGCCCCATCCCTGGCCCACAGCAAATGCTACTGGGGAGATATGGGATGAGATAGAGATTTCGGGCATGAAAACATAGCACTAGAACTCACTCACCTGCACTGGAGCTGAATGTTGGGCGGTCCGGGACAGACAAAAGAAATTACTTCTTCACACGATGCATTATTAGACTATGGAACACAGAACTCACTGCCACATGATGGTCACAAAGTTGCATGGCTTTAAAAGCAGATTCAGCAGATTCATGGAGGAAGGTAAGGCTATCAATGCCTATCCTCCAAGTGTCCATATTTTCCAGGGACAGCCCTAGAACTACAGAATTACCGTACAGTTTATGCTTTGATCCCAGAAAGTCCCTGTTTCCTCTTTTCCTCCCCTCCACGTCTTGGAGAACAATTAAAAGTGGGGGTGGGTGGGGGTGTAGTTGCCAAAAAAAAAGAGTCCTGTTTATACTCAAAATAAAATACCAGACCAAGTGAAAGAAATGGTGAAGCTGGCGTACGAAGCCCTTCCTATAATTTTGAAGGAAAAGGTCACCAACCTGCTTTAAATTCTTTAATCGCAGTGCTTCAGCAAACAGCCATTTTAAAGGAAATATGTGGAGTGTTTATCACTTTATTGTAAATTGAGCCTTACATGGCAAGCCTTTACATGTCTACTCAGAAGTAAGTCCCACTGTATTCAATGGAGCTTACTCCCACGTAACTGGGTAAAGACTGTGCAGCCTTACACTGCAATCCGAATCATTTTTTCTCAGAAAGTCCCACTGAGTTCAATAGGATTTACTGTCTGGTGGCGCTGTGGTCTAAACCACAGAGCCTAGGGCTTGACAATCAGAAGGTCGGCGGTTTGAATCCCCGCGATGGGGTGAGCTCCCGTTGCTCGGTCCCTTCTCCTGCCAACCTAGCAGTTCGAAAGCACATCAAAGTGCAAGTAGATAAATAGGTACCACTCTGGCGGGAAGGTAAACAGCTGTAGTACGCCGGCTCCCTCGGCCAATAAAGCGAGATGAGCGCCCCAACCCCAGAGTTGTCCCTTTACCTTTATGTTACTGATGGAATGAGGGTGGCACTGTGGTCTAAACCACTGAGCCTTGGGCTTGCCAACCTTCTGATCAGCGGTTCAAAACCCTGTGATGGGGTGAGCTCCCGTTGCTCGGTCCCAGCTCCTGCCAACCTAGCAGTTCGAAAGTGCAAGTAGATAAATAGGTACCGCTATGGCGGGAAGGTAAACGGCATTTCCGTGCGCTGCTCTGGTTCACAAGAGGCAGCTTAGTCCTGCTGGCCACAGGACCTGTACGCCGGCTCCCTCGGCCAGTAAAGCGAGATGAGCGCCGCAACCCCAGAGTTGTCCGTGACTGGACCTAATGGTCAGGGGTCCCTTTGCCTTTATGTTACTGATCATTCTCGGATAATAATAATAATAATAATAATAATAATAATAACCACCCACCTTTTTCCCTGACAGGGACTCAAGGCAGCTTATAGCTACTATTTCATTCCATTTATCTGTTCAAGGCCTTATACATGATCCTTTCCCTCACACATTTTTTCTTTACAACAACCCTGCGAGGTAGGTTTGGCGGAGAAGTTGCAGTGGGCTCAAAATGACAGATGTATATGTGTGTAAGGCGTCTGTGTGGCGAGATCAAACGCGGGAGCAGCTTCCTGGTGTAGAATAGGATGCCCCTATTTTCATCTGAGAAATGTGGGCGGCTGTGCCAGCGGCTCCTAGCCATGGTGGCTTACGCTCTGCTTCCACAGCTGGAGGAAGGAGTGCTTCTGAATCCGAGTTACCTGGAAATCGCAGGTGGGCAGAGTTTCCCCCCAGGCATCTGGGCCTTGGGCCTGATCCAGTAGGCTCTTCTTAGACTGCCCACTTTGACTGATAATCTTGCTCCTCTCAGGTCCTGGGACCTGCCCTTCCATATCCTTTTCGAAGTTTGCTGAGGCCTATCATCTAAGTAACTCTTTGGGACTTATTGCCATGAGATTTATGTGCATTTCAACCCAGAAATTCAAATTTTGGGTTTCAAAGTTTGGCGTTTAAATTCTCAGATTTTTAGTTAAACTTGGTTGCAAATTGGGATGTTTCAAGCCTCGAGGACCCCTTTAGAGGTCACACTTATGACTCCTGATAGGTGAGACCAGATGTACGGGGGGGGGGGGGGAATAACACTCAGTCATGGGAGGAAGTCAACTTTGTTTATGCTCAGATGCTGTGGAAATTGGGGGGGGGGGGAGATTCTCGGTCTGAGCCCAGGTATAAATTAAATCCTGCAAGTTCTGATGCCTATAAAGAACTTGTCGCCTGAAGCAAAACAGCAAAAGTTGATTAACACGTTCAGACTCCTATCTGTAAGCAGAGGTAAAATTGCAACTTGTGGTTTTTGGGGTCTGCTCTGCTGCATATTTCCACGCCAAAGCGGTGAATTTGCAGACAGAATTTATATATAAGATCTCTTGTTGCAAATGGGTTAGCCTTCCTCTTGAAACCTACTTCTCATTCTGTTTATCTCCCACCACACAGCAGAGATAAATAAGCTTGGAATTGGGTTTGCAATATTAACATCAAAGTATATATTTTACAACTCAGAAATCAGGTATTTCTTTAAAAAAATATATCTAGAAGTCATAAATTGCACACAGCTGTCACCCAACTCACTCCCCAGAACTTGGCTTTCCCTCAGCGACTTGTAAGATCCGGCTCCCGTTCAAGAAAAATGATACTTTGCCATTGAAGATTCCATCAGAATCTCTGCATTTTACAAGCCCAGAGTCTGCATCATTTCAGAGAAGCACACAGCTTTTCTCAGCCGGTGTCTTCCAGATGTCGTTGGACTACAATTCCCACCATCCTAGCCATTGACTGGAGCTGATGGGGGTTGGAGTCCAACAAGATATAGAGGGTATCAAGTTGGGGGAAGTTGGCATATGTTACCACTTGCAGAGTATTCCAATCACCTTTCTTGCAGCATGGCATTCAAGCTTCTAAGGTGTCTCCCTTCCAGACACTGACCAGACCCAGACCTGCTTAGCTTCAGCATGGCGGTGGCCTCCTGTGGGGCTCTTCCTTCGCTGCCACATCTTCCATCAGCTCCTCCTCTTCCTCCTTCTTGTGGGATGTGACACACAAGTAGCAGTCAAGTACAACATTCCTTGTTTGCCTAGAGTGGACATGTGAAGGGGATGTTTATTCTAGCCAGTCGACTTCGAAAACTTCCTGTTTGCTCCTGGCCTGGAGCATCCTTCCTCTTGCATGTGGACTAGAGGTGGGCATGACCTTACCTGTGCAGCTAACACAAAAGCACTAGGCACGCAGCCATCTCCCCCTTCTCTGACTTCCTCTTGTAGTTGGAGCAGCTTTTTAGCCAGAGATGCCCTGTTGGCTTTCAGAGGACAAAGAAACTATCTCCATATGGGATAGACTCATATGTATATATCTGTAACTAAGTCTGCCTTCAGGGATCCAACTGTGAACTGATGATGCTGTGAGTAAACTACTTTTATATATCTTAAATAAGATTGTGACGTGTTTATTCTTTTAAGAGAATGTTATGCAGCCTGATTGGTCCTAGAACAATAGGATCCAGAATGCAGCAGTCTGATTGGTCCACAGGAGCCACCCAATCCAGCTCCAGGTGGAAGTGAATCCGCAACCTGATTGGCCTACAGGAGAATCCCAGAATTAGCCAATCACGTGGGGCCCATTGTGTAAATAATGTATATAAAGCAGACATTCTGGGGGAACCTCCATTCCTTCTCACCACTGTGAACTGAATAAAGAGTATGAAATCAACTCTTGACTCTGAGTATATTT
This sequence comes from Podarcis gaigeae, assembly GCF_964106915.1. Classification (NCBI taxonomy): domain Eukaryota; kingdom Metazoa; phylum Chordata; class Lepidosauria; order Squamata; family Lacertidae; genus Podarcis; species Podarcis gaigeae. The sequence goes on from NC_139678.1 coordinate 7,393,623, forward strand.
CAGAGAGAAAATAAGGGATCTTACCAGGAATACCTATATGCAGAGGGACGAGGGTGGCGCTGTGGGTTAAACCACTGAGCCTAGGGCTTACTGATCAGAAGGTCGGCGGTTCAAATCCCCGCGACGAGGTGAGCTCCTGTTGTTTGGTCCCAGCTCCTGCCAACCTAGCAGTTCGAAAGCACGTCAAAGTGCAAGTAGATAAATAGGTACCGTTCCAGCGGGAAGGTAAACGGCGTTTCCGTGCTCTGCTCTGGTTCGCCAGAAGCGGCTTAGTCATGCTGGCGGCATGACCCGGAAGCTGTACACCGGCTCCCTTGGCCAATAAAGCGAGATGAGCGCCGCAACCCCAGAGTTGGTCACAACTGGACCTAATGGTCAGGGGTCCCTTTACCTTTACTAGGAATCTATGCTGAGAAGCTTAAACAAGCTTGCAACCAGCTACCCGCTGTGCGTTTAAAGGGGAATGTTTAAAACTCTGCTACATTATAGAACTTGCTAGTGCAAATTAGGAAGGATATTAATAAACAATATATCCTTTCCTGCCTCTCTGAACATTCCCACACTTCTGGTCTATTTAAGCACTAGTCAGGAGAGGAGTGCTGCTCATTCGCCTTACAATATCTTTATGCACACCCCAGTTCTTGCACATACCCTAGGTTGGTTTCCTTGGAATGAATGCCATTGGCAGAGACTGGTGACCATAGGTGCCGACGCCTTGGGCGCCCAAGCACCCACAAAAGGCCCCATGAAGGCACACATTTTGGTGCCAGGGCCATGCATGCTGCATGGCACCCATAGCCATGGGCACCCACAGTCGAAGGGGCCAAGTTGGCACTCCTGCTGGGGACAATGATTGAGTCATGCCCTGCCGCTTTCCAGAAGGATCTTTGCCTGTGAGCTCCAATGGGAGCAGAAGATATGTGCATGCCCATCCACCCATCAAAATGAAATCTGTGCAGAATGCACTTTGACACCATTAATGCAAAAAAAGCAATGAGGGAAGCAGCCGTTATGAGTTACCAGTCTCTGCAGCCACAGCAGGTGCTGTGATCCTCCATTGGTGTGACTTCCAGTGGCGTAGCGTGGGTTGTCAGCACCCGGGGCAAGGCAAGTAATTTGCACCCCCTAACCCGTGGATTTGCACCCCCTAACCCTAACCCCCAGATGTTGCGCCTGGTGCGGCCGGGCCCCCCTGCACCCCCCACGCTACGCCACTGGTGACTTCACCCCTGGAGCCACAGTCTATGGTCTCTCAAGACAGACGGCTGCCAACAGTATTTTTTAAAAAAAAATCACTACAATGCAAACAAACGTCTCAGTGGAAACTAGCAAGATCAGCCGCGTAGGTAAGCCAGTACCAGCAAGGACAGAGTTAAGCTAGAAGGCTGAGATTCCCCTGAGAGGACTTCTGTCAAGGATGCTAAAAGGAGTATTTAAAGGTGGACCCCAGAGGATGGGGATAATTGGAGTTCTGCTGCTTCTAATCTAAATTAATAATCCAGTCTGAGACTTCGAATGGGAGCTGGCAAAACTCGCTGAAGAGAAGAGCCAAGATTTATTTCTTTTTTGAAATGTGTGGTGGGGCCGGGTTTTAATGTGGAGTTATGAGGAGCCACAAGTCATGCAGGGAGAAAGAGGGGTGGGGAAGACCTATGCCCAGCATCACAAGACCTTCATTCTGGACCCGGGGAGCAGTTTGGAAACAATTTCTGAAGCTTAAGAGGCTGTTGACCTGATTGGAAGCATAGACAGAAGTCTGCTGTAAAGCAGGGGATGAGCTTAAAGGACTCAGCTGAGATCAGCTCAAAAATGGAGGGAGGGGTGGAAATTGCTCCCCTTCAAAGAATCGTGGAGTTGGTAGGTACACAAGGTTCATCTAGTCCAACCCAACTGCAATACACCCATCTTCCTTTGAGGTCAACTTTTCCGTGGTGCAAGCAGACCTGTTCCACTTTTTTTCAGCTCAGATGCCCCTGTACGTCATTGCATCCATCTGAGATGGATTCTGCAAAACAGGAAATGGCAGCCTGCATGAAGTGGGCCCCGGGTACGGAGTCAGCATTCTTGGGCCCTGGACAAAACCCCAACCCCACCCTCCAGAGCACGGCCAGCCCAAGCACCAGGCAAATAGAGAAAATTTCTTCAGGCAGCAGGCTCACGGGGGGGGGGGGGGCGGATGGTTGCCCTACTTCCTGCTGGACCAGCAGGGTTCGGTTGTTTATTTCACAGAGGTTGGACGGCCATCTGTCATGGATGCTTTAGTTGAGATTCCTGCATTGTAGAGGGTTGGACTAGATGGCCCCTGGGGTCCCAACTTTTACGGAAATTACACATCTTTAAAGTTGTTAAATGTTACAAATATTATGCATAAATGTATATCCTTTCGACTTGACAGTTCAGGGAAGTTACCTAGCTTTTAAAAATCATATAAAATCATCTCCTTTGCCAGTTTCCTTCCTTCCACCGCCAATTTGCTTCATTGGCCAAGGACTTGGAAACCACTCATAATCCCTCAAGCGGGAGATCAGGACTCACAGGAAGGTACTCATAGGTGTCAATCGCTGGGCAAAGGCACTCATCCGGACTTGCCCAGGTGGCAGACAATGCAAACCAAAGTTCTATTGTCCCTTTGTAGTGGGTGCTTAGAATGTACTTCCCAATACATATCCTGTATCCGCCTGTTGCCCCAACACATTCCTCCTATGTTAATCATGTGTAAAGGTAAAGGGACCCCTGACCATTAGGTCCAGTCGTGACTGACTGGGGTTGCGGCGCTCATCTCACTTTATTGGCTGAGGGAGCCAGGGTACAGCTTCCAGGTCATGCAGCCAGCATGACTAAGCCGCTTCTGGCGAACCAGAGCAGCACACAGAAACGCCATTTACCTTCCCGCCAGAGCAGTACCTATTTATCTACTTGCACTTTGATGTGCTTTCGAACTGCTAGGTTGGCAGGAGCAGGGACCGAGCAATGGGAGCTCACCACATCGTGGGGATTCAAACTGCCGACCTTCTGATCGGCAAGTCCTAGGCTCTGTGGTTTAACCCACAGTACCACCCGCGTCCCAATTATATATAACCCTCCCCTTTTCTGATGTAGCAATGATGTAGTGATGATACTTAATGAACTGTATGCTGGGATAAAATAGAAATTTTTAGAAGTCCTTGTCACCCCATCCTTGGGGATCAAAATTCCTCTTTGAACCTGTTGCGCAATAAACTTTGGTCTACAGCTATTTGCTCCGGTTGGTGGCTGGACTCCTTCCTTTATTCTGCAGGGACCCGCGGGCTCTGCCCGATGAGCTGGGTGACTGAGCAGCCTCGCACCTAGATTTTCCCGTAACACTTCCAACTCAACAATTCTATGATTTATTTTTAAGTTTCTTTCCTGCCCCTTTCCCCCAAAGGAGCCCAGACAAACAGAACAGCAAAGCAATGGTGGCTATTACCCATGATGGTTTTGCTTTGCCAACACAGTTTGAGGCAGTGATGCTTCTGAATGGCAGTTGCTGGAATCCCCACGAGGGGAGAGGGCTGTTGGGCTGAAATCCTGCTTGCGGGTTTCCCATAGGCATCTGGTGGCTACTGTAGAAACAGGATGCAGGAATAGATGGACCACTGGCATGATTCAACAGAGCTGCTTCTTCTGTTCTTATGGCACTGTTCATGCTAGAAAGTTTGCCAAGAGAGGGAGGGAGGGCTGGGTTGCTCGCCAATAACAATGAGAAACTGAGATACCTAAACAAAGCCAATACTTATTAATTTCCCCCTCCCCCACTTACCAATTATTTCCACAGCTTCAAAAGCTTTCGGTCTGAAACAAATGAAACCCTCGTCATTTTTGCTCCGTTCCTGGAGACGGAGACAGAGTAATGGGCGAAAGGCAATTAAAAACCTGTCCATTCAAACAGATTTCCTTCATCAAACAAAACTTTATTTGCTATATATACACACATACATAGATCCACACACACGGGGAGAGGGGTAGATAAATGCCGCTGCCGGGTCTCATTTGGCGGCTTTGTTGATTATGCATTGTAATGAGCACCATTACATAATTAAAAGAGGCTTCTCCTTATTGCATTTTATGCTAATTAACATTTTATGCAGCCTGCAATGGACACTTTGGGCTCCGAAGACGCGCCGTAATTATGCTTCATTCTCCTCCGAGCTGTTTATGCATTATTAATTAATATTAAATCTGTTGATTAAAAGCTCATTTATAAGTCACCCTGCCATCTTTCTCGCAGAAGGATTCCCTCCATGCTTCCCCAGCCCTTCCCAAAAGAGTCAGGATGAAATCAAAGGGATGGCATCCCAAAAGCTCTGGGAATGCCTCTTTTACGAGGATGGCAGATGTTATTCCAGAAATTCCAGTTGTTGGCGCTTTTAATGAGACGGATCCATCTCGGAGGCTCTGGCAAGCCCCAGCAGGAATTAACAAATTTCTCTGAGTGCTGAGTCTTCTCTCTCTCTCTCTCTCTCTCTCTCTCTCTCTCTCTCTCTCTGCATGACTTAGAACAATAAATGATATGCACTTGTTCTTGTTCACACGATGCAGGAATTCTGGGCAAGCCAGCAACACCTTGGCTGATAGGCTAACACAGTCAAGTCTTTGGATGCTACTACCTGAGGCTCTGCTACAAGTCTTTGGATGCTACTACCTGAGGCTCTGCTACAGGTGTGCAGAGTTCCACCCAACATCATGGGGGCCTGACGCACATATATACCATCACACGTTGCCGCCACAGAGGGAGGGCCTGATGGAGCACTCCAGCACAGCATCCAATGCATTGGGTCGCACTCACAACAAAAATTCGGCACCTATGCTCTGCTGCAGGGGAAGAGAACCCTGGAGTGGCTGTCTAGGTCTCTCCATCTGGTGCTTTGGGCTCTTCCCAGGCCACACTCCTTCCTAGGCCATGCCCCCCACCGCCTACTCCCCGCAATGGCCTGACTCCAGTGCTTTAGTTCCTGGGATGGGTCTTGGAGCTGCGATCAAGACTCTTGCTTGCCTGTGGGCAGTGGTGTAGCATGGGGGTGCAGGGGGGGCCGGCCGCACCAGGCGCAACATCGGGGGGGGGAGGGCGCTCGCCGCCTCCGGAGTCACCGAACAGCCTCGGGCGCAGGCTGTAGCAGAGCCCCATGTCTCGCGGAACCGACGAGCTGTGTGCACGTCCGGGCTGAAGGCGTCCGGCAGGCAGCGGCTCTCAGCGCTCGCCGTGGAGGGCGCGCCAGGCAGCCCCTCCTCACAGCCCCGCTGCCGCCACCGCTGCTGCAGCTGCTGGGCCATGTTGCATTTTCCTCGCCTCTCTGCCCTCCTCCTTCTCCGGGCAAGCGGCGTCGTTTGGGCGGCAGCGCCAGCGGCAACTCGCCTCAGATCACCTGACACGGACCCGCCACCGCCGCCGTGGCTACCTTAACGTAAATAGCCCAGCCCAGGCAGCAGCAAGAAGAAGCTGGCAGCGGCAGCAGGTTAGGGGTTAGGGGCGCAAATTACTTGCCTTGCCCTGGGTTAGGGGGCGCAAATTACTTGCCTTGCCCCGGGTGCTGACAACCCACGCTATGCCGCTGCCTGTGGGGGAGAGTCGTGAGAGGCAGGTGCAGTGTGGCTGCTCGCAGAAAGCAGTGGCTTGAAATTTCCAGCAATGCCCCAAATCGGTGTGCCTCCCCACCTCTCGCCTTCCACTGATAATAATTGTTGCAGCCCCCCCCCCCCGTGCCGGCTCGGCGCAAAGTGTGAGCGATGCAGTTGCGCTTCCCTCCACAGGAAGCAAAACCTGTGGCTTCCACTGTAAGAGCACACCTGTTGCAGCACCCACCTTTGTCACCCCATTGGAAGAATTAGAGTCAGATTTCTGCATCCCTATTGCGGCATATTTGGTTATTTGCTATTTTATATCCTTTTCATTGGTTGGTTGGTTGGTTGGCATCCGTCTGTCTCGGCAGACAATGGAGGAGTGTGCCTTTGGGGGTGAAGTCAAACTGTTGAAGAGTTACAGCGCCAGCTGTGGCTGTAGAAGCCGATACAGGAGAGAAATGTTTTGTTGCAGCTGGGGCAGATGAAGGTGTCCGGTTGTGCTGCTGCAGATGCACCAGGGTGTTTCTTCTCTCTGCTCTTCTCCCAGGGGTCATCCCTCCTGTGGTCACTGCTATGGATGCATGACCCGATGGTCAGTCTCCAGGCACTGCAGTCATGTGCAAGGAATCCCCACAGAGCGGGGCTGAACTTGCCAGCCTTGTTGATTCTTTCTGTACTAATACTTTGTTCACTGTTTTGGGCCAAAAAAGCAGCGTGTGTCAAATTTGCCATATTTCTTTTCTTTTTTTTAAATAAATATTTATTAAAGATTTTCTTAGAACAATAGAAAAAACAAACAAAATAACATATAATTTTTCCAATATCCACATTTTCTTCACTTCTTTGGACTTCCTCGCATCTCTCGTTCCTGCGTTCCAAATTTTCGAACTTTACCCAGCAATTTATCACCTTGTTTCAATTCTTATATTATAATTTTCTGATATTGTATCCCTAATTTTAGATAATTTAACCCAAGCCTTAAAAGCTTAATTTTAACATAATATTTATCCAAAATTTATCTTTTCTTATATTTTCATTTATCTTCATATTCCTTTTAACTAACTTATTGGTGCCATATTGTTGATAATCTTACATCTTTCTTAACATTCATACAATTTACAATATTTTTGTAAATAGTCCTTAAATTTCTTCCAGTCCTCCTCCACAACTTCTTCTCCCAGGTCTCGGATTCTGCCAGTCATTTCTGCAAGCTCCATATAGTCTATCAGTTGCATCTGCCATTCTTCCAGTGTGGGCAAATCTTGGGTTTTCCAGTATTTAGCGACAAGTATCCTTGCTGCTGTTGTTGCATACATAAAAAATGTTCGGTCCTTCTTTAACACCCTCTGGCCGACGATGCCCAAAAGAAAGGCCTCTGGTTTCATAGGGAAGGTATACTTAAATACCTTTTTCAACTCGTTATATATCATTTCTATGATGGGATAATGAGCTGCTTGTGCGTAAAAGCTTGATCCCTCTGGGGGTTTGGCTGGTCACCCAAACCTAGGCACTAACGGAGCCCCCAAAGCATGACTCCGTCAGTCGCTGGTAGAATCCAACAGTGGGCGTCTACGGAACTTACTCCAACATAAAAGTTGTTTGACGGACATGCGCCTCCTGGACTCTCTGCGTGACAGCTTCCGGCGAGAGGTGGGGGTTGCTAAAGGGGGTCTTGTTACCTCCTCACTGTTCTCACTAGAAGTATCCCAGAGCCTCTCCCCCGATTCCCTTTCCGCTGGAACTCCTGCTCTCCCCCTACTGGTTCCTTCTTCTGCTGTAGAGTCTCTCCTATTCTCCTGGAGCCTCTCCACCACCTGCCCCTCCGATGGCAGTTCCCTGACATCCACCTCCCCCCCAGGGCCCCCTTCACCCCCCCGCCTCCTCTCCCACTGGCGGTGAGGGCGGAAAGCCCCGGAAGGAACTCTCCTCGTCGTCCGAGGATTCAAACACTTCTAACCACGGCGTACCGTCTCTCTCCTCGTCTTCCTCTTCTTCGTCGGAGTCGGCTTCCTCACCCACCCCTGACTCTGGGAACCCTTCAAACTCCCCTTCCTCATCGGTGGTCCCAAAGTGTTCCCTTCTAAATCGTGCCACGGGTTGCGGTTTTTTTGGGAAACGCTGATGAAATGTTTCTATTAACACCTCGTCCTTGACTAACTCTGCTGGTACCCAAGTGTTTTCCGACTCAACTTCCCCCTCCCATTCTACCAGATATTCCACCTGATTCCCCTTCCACCTGGAATCAATGATTCCTGCCACGTTCATGTCGCGTTCTCTCTCTTCTATCACGGGCGTTTGGGTGACCTCTCTCTCACGCTCCCCCCACTCACGTCCCTCTCGGTACGGCGACAGTAATGACCTGTGAAATACTGGGTGCAATTTCATGTGACTGGGCAGTCTGAGTTTGAATGTTACTGGGTTGACCTGCTGTATGACCTCAAAGGGTCCCAATCTTTTGGGTCTCAATTTCTTACTCCCTCCCTTGAACGGTAGTCCTTGGGTGGATAGCCACACCCGGTTTCCCACCCTTATAGTTTCACCTTCCCTCCTATTTCTGTCTGCTTGTTTCTTATATTCCTCCTTGGCTTTCTCTAAGTTAAGTTGAAGCTGACGGTGGATCGCTTCCATCTCTTCAAAAAAGTGTTCCGCCGCTGGCACGCTCCACCTCTCCCCTCCTTCTCCTGGAAATGCCCGGGGATGACACCCATAATTTGCCAGAAAAGGACTCATCCCTGTGGACACGTTCTCCGCGTTGTTGTAGGCAAATTCTGCCAGAGGTAACTTATCTACCCAATCATTTTCTCTGTCTTTTACATAACACCTCAGGTATTGTTGTAAAATCCCGTTTGCCCTTTCCGCTTGCCCATTTGTTTCTGGGTGCCGGGCAGTTGAGAAATTGAGTTCCACGTGCAGTAAGCTCATAAGTTTCCTCCAGAACCTGGAAGTAAACTGTTTCCCTCTGTCGCTGACCACCCTCAAGGGGGCGCCATGCAACCTGAAAATATGCTCTACAAATAACTTGGCGGTTTCCTCCGCGGTGACCGCATGGGAACAGGCTATAAAATGACACATCTTAGTTAATAGATCTACCACCACCATGACAGCTGTTTTGCCCTTGGATTTTGGCAGGTCCGTCATAAAATCTATGGATACTGCCTCCCATGGCCTTTCCGGTGTGGGTAAGGGTTGTAATAGCCCCGCTGGCGCCACCCTCTCCCCTTTCGCTCGCTGGCACCTGTCGCAACCCCTGACATATTCCCGTACGTCCTCCCTCACCTTGGGCCACCAAAACTCTCTGGTAACCAACCACATGGTTTTGTGCTGTCCAAAATGCCCCGCTGTGGGGCTGTCATGCAACTGCTTGAGTACTCTGCCCCTCAGTTCCCCATCTGGTATGTACAGTGCCCCTTTGTAATACAACGCCCCGTTCTTTTCTTCAAACCCCCCTGTGTTCTCCTCTGTCCTCCTGAGTTCTCTGAATTTCTCTTGGGCGTATTCATCGTTCTCAGTACCCTCTATCAGTTCCCTCTGCCCCACCAATGCCGCCCCACACACCCAGCGGTCTTCAGGGATTACATGCCTTGCCTCAGGCGCTCCCTCCCCCTCTAAGTACTCAGGTTTCCTGGAGAGAGCGTCCGCCCTCACGTTCTCGGAGCCTGGCACGTAACGAATCTCAAAGTGGAATTTGGAGAACTCCTGGGCCCATCTCACTTGTCTCTGGTTCAGCACTCGTGCTGTTCTCCAGTATTCCAGATTTTTGTGGTCAGTTCGGACTTGAACCTTGTGCTGCGCCCCAATCAGCAAGTGGCGCCATCTCCGGAATGCTTCATGAATGGCGAGCAGTTCTCGGTCGTATACTGTGTAGTTCCTCTCGGATTTGTTCAACTTCCGCGAGAAGAACGCACACGGTCTCCATTCGGACGTATCTTTTCCCGGCTGGAGAAGCACGGCCCCCACCGCTCGGTCTGACGCGTCAGTCTCCACCCTCATTGGTTGTTGTAGATCTACGTGCAAAAGTTGCTCTTCCGACACAAACGGCTGCTTTAAGTGTTCGAACGCCCGCTGCGCTTCTTCCGTCCAAACAATTTTTTTCTTGCTGCTAAGACAATCCGTGATGGGCACTGTTAAACGGGCAAAGTTTTTGATGAACTTCCTATAGAAGTTTCCGAAGCCCAGGAATCTTTGCACGTCCTTCTTGGTCTTTGGTGTTTTCCATTCCAGTACCGCTTGAACCTTGCTGGGATCCATGGCCAATCCCTTGTCAGACAACTGGTACCCCAGGAATTCCACCTCCCTGGTATGAAACTGACACTTCTCCAACCGGATCCTTTAGATGGAAAATGAATGACACTATATTAAGAGATCAGGAGATTGTTAAGAAGGCCCAAAAAACTCTAAAGGACTATTTTGAGATAAATTTGAATACTACTGTGGAAAAAAGAACAATCTGGGACGCAAGTAAGGCAGTCATGAGAGGGTTTCTAATACAACAAAACACGATTAAGAAAAGGCTCTGGAATGAAAAGAAGGAGAAGATATTGGAGAGAATAAGAGAAGGAGAGAAAAAATTAAGATCTAGGCCTAAGTCGAAGGACGTGTTAAGAGAAGTGAAATTCTTCCAGGCGCAATATTCAAAACTGATAAACCAAGAGGTGGAATGGAAAATTAAACAAATGAAACAAAGATCCTTCGAATCGGCGAATAAGTGTGGGAAACTGCTAGCTTGGCAGTTGAAAAAGAGACAAAAGCTTAATACGGTTACAAATCTAGAGATCGAAGGGAGAATGGTTCAGAAACCCGAGGAAATCAGAAAGTGCTTCCAGAGGTACTTCAAAGAACTTTATACACAAGGGCCGCAAAAAGCCTCAGAGGTGGATCAATTTCTAAAAACTAATGGATTACAAAAAATACCCCTGGAAATGAGAACAAACCTGAACTGTAATATTACACAGCAAGAAATTGAAAGTGCCATTCAAAATCTTCAACTTGGCAAGTCCCCAGGCCCGGACGGCCTAACCTCCAAATATTATAAAGTTTTAAAGGACTATTTGATACAACCTTTGATGGAGGTTTGCAACCAGATAATGGAGGGAGGGAGGGCACCGGAAACGTGGAAAGAAGCTTTCATCACATTGGTACCTAAATCAGAGACTGAAAAGACCCAACTTAAGAACTACCGCCCCATCTCACTCCTAAATGTGGATTATAAAATTTTTGCAGATATTTTGGCAAATAGACTTAAAAAAGTACTAAATGAAGTGATTCACAAAGACCAGGCTGGCTTTCTCCCTGGTAGGCATTTGTTTGACAACACAAGAAACATTATTGACATTTTGGAACTTCTACAAACAAATCTGAATACCAGAGCGGTTTTGATTTTTGTTGATGCAGAGAAGGCCTTTGATAATATTTCTTGGATGTTTATGAAGAAAAATTTGGAAGGGATGGGAGTGGGGCGGGGGTTCGAAAATGGTATAGAAGCAATCTACACAGAACAAAAAGCTAAATTGATAGTAAACAATGTGGTGACAGAGGAGTTTAAAATTGAAAAAGGGACACGCCAGGGGTGCCCTCTATCCCCCCTATTGTTTATTTCAGTCCTGGAGGTGTTGCTAAATATGATTAGAAAGGACCGGTTGGTCCAGGGAATTGAGGTCGGAGTGAAACAATATAAATTGAAAGCATTTGCAGATGACTTGGTATTAACACTTCAGGAACCAGTCTCCAGCACTAAAAGAGTGTTAGAATTAATTTCTGATTTTGGTCGGGTGGCGGGGTTTAAGTTAAATAAGCAAAAAACCAAGGTTTTAGCAAAAAATTTGACAGTTACAGAAACAGATGAGTTCTCCAAAGAAACGGAGCTGAATGTGGTTAAAAAAGTAAAATACCTAGGGGTGTACTTGACCTCCAAAAATTTGAATTTGTTTAAAGATAATTATGAGAAATGCTGGTCAGAAATCAAAAGAGACTTGGATATATGGTCAAGACTGAAACTTTCCTTGTTAGGCCGAATAGCTGCTGTAAAGATGAATGTATTGCCGAAAATGTTATTTTTGTTCCAGGCCCTACAGATCGTGGACAAGGTGGAATGTTTTGGAAAGTGGCAGAAGGATATTTCTAAGTTTGTTTAGCAGGGCAAAAAGCCCCGAATAAAGTTTAAAATATTAACTGATGCGAAAGAAAGAGGGGGATTTGCCCTGCCAGACTTGAGGTTATATTATGAATCTGCAGCCTTCTGCTGGTTGAAAGATTGGATTTTATTGGAGAACACTGATGTCCTGGATCTGGAAGGGTTTGGGTGGCATGCATATCTGTGGTATGACAAGGCCAAAGTGCACAAATTGTTTAAAAACCATATTGTCAGAAGAGCAATTTGGAGGGTCTGGATAAAATACAAAGACTTATTGGAGAGTAAAACTCCGAGGTGGCTCTCACCGGTGGAGGCCAAGGCACGTAAGAGACCCAACATGGAGGCCCACTGGCCTAAATATTGGGAAATAATTGAAAAAACTGGAGACAATTGGAGGTTGCTAAGTTTGGAGAAATTGAAAACTAAGGTACGAGATTGGTTGCACTATGCGCAAATTCAAGAGGTATTTAAAATAGATAAAAAAGTTGGATTCCAGGTGGAAAAATCGAAACTAGAGACTGAATTGTTAGAGCCAAAAAGTAAACTACTTTCGAGAATGTATAACTTGCTGCTTAAGTGGAATACACAGGATGAGACAGTCAAATCCGCTATGATAAAATGGGCTCAGGATGTGGGGCATAACATTATGTTTGCAGACTGGGAAAGGTTATGGAACACCGGTTTGAAATTCACGGCATGTACTGCCTTGAAGGAAAATATTATGAAAATGGTATACCGGTGGTACATGACCCCAGTCAAGTTAGCCAAGATATACCATCTGTCTGACAACAAATGTTGGAAATGTGGAGAGGCGGAAGGGACATTCTTTCATCTCTGGTGGACCTGCCCGAAAGTGAAGGCCTTCTGGGAAATGATCCATAATGAACTAAAAAAGGTATTGAGATTTACCTTACCTAAAAAACCAGAGGCCTTCCTTCTGGGCATGGTGGACCAGAGAGTGCTTAAGAAGGACAGAACCTTTTTTATGTATGCTACCACAGCAGCAAGGATCCTGATTGCAAAATACTGGAAGACACAAGATTTACCCACGCTGGAGGAATGGCAATCGCAGTTGATGGACTATATGGAACTGGCTGAAATGACTGGCAGAATCCGAGACGCGGGAGAAGAAACAACTGAGGAGGATTGGGAAAAGTTTAAGGACTATTTGAAAAAACACTATAAGCTGTATGAATGTTAAAAAAAATGCACCTTTCAGGAAATTCTAGCTTCAGCAAATGTAAGTTATTGGAATGAAAATTAAGACACAAGAATTCAGAGGTAAAATAATGAAATAACTTTATTGTGTTTAATATAAAACATATAAGAATTGAGCGACAGTAAAATTGAAAATAGGGAACATGATAAAATGGAAGTTACAATAAGTTTTGAAATAAGTTAACAAATTGCTGATGCTTTATAAGACAGAGAACGCAGGGTTCGGAGGATGTGGGGAAGTCCTATAGGTTAGATGGAAAAAGAATATGGAAATTTGTTATTTATATCTCTCTTTCTTATAACCACTCTTTATTCTTTTTTCTGTATTTCTGTACTTTTAAAAAAGCAATAAAAAAATGTTTTTTAAAAAAATGAAACTGACACTTCTCCAGTTTCACCCACAGCCGATTTTCTCGCAGTTTGCTCAGTACTTCTCTTACATCTCGCACATGCTGCTCCTCATTCCCTGAGTATACCAGGACGTCATCTAAGAACGCTACGCAGTTCTTGTAGAGCAATGGCCCCAGGACGTGATTCATGAACGATTGAAAACAGGCCGAGTCCGCCTGTAGACCGAAGGGCATAACGAGGTACTCAAAGGCCCCCAAGGGGGTGAACATAGTGGTTTTCCACTCATCCCCCTTTCTCACACGTATCAAGTTATATGCCCCTCTAAGGTCCAGCTTGGTAAAAATTTTCCCTTTTCTCACACGTGTCAGAATGTCATCAATTCTAGGCATAGGGAACGTCACTGGTTCTGACACTGCATTTAGGCCCCTGAAATCACACACAAGCCTGGGTTTACCCGTGTGTTTTTTGTCCACAAAGAACACTGGGCTGCCCCCCACCGCTTGTGACTCTCTGATGAAACCTCGCTTGAGGTTCTTGTCAATGAACTCCCTTAACTCCTGCATCTCACTGTCTGACATTGCATACAGCTTGCCCACTGGCAATTGTGCTCCTGGGAGTAGGTTCATTTGACAGTCAAAGGGTCTGTGCGGGGGCAGTTTATCTGCTTCCTTTTCGCTAAAGACGTCAATCAAGTCAGCGTATTGTGGTGACACCTTCCCCTTGTCCATCACTTCCATCCCTGCTAGAGTGGCCCTGGCCCCTGCCTGAGCCTCTCCCTCCTTGCAGTGTTCTAGGCAATGTGCTGATCCAAAGGAAACCACTCTCTGATGCCAGCCTACTAGCGGATCGTGTAGTGCCAGCCAGCTCATTCCCAAAATAATAGGAGCTCCTCCCAAGGTGGCTATGTTAAACGCTATCAGTTCTGTGTGTCTTGCCACCCTCATTATCATTGGTACAGCCTGTTGGCTCACTTCTCCTCCCAACAGTTCCCTCCCATCAATCGTGGTAACCTGAAAAGGCTTACTTAATGGGATAGTCTGTATCTGGTGTTCAGCTGCAAACTCCTTACTCATGAAATTACAGGAACTACCTGAATCCAATAGCGCTTTTATCTTTAGTGGGTGTCCATTTGCCAGTTCCAGCAACACCTCTATCACAAGCGCTGGTCTTGGGGGTTCCGGCGTGGGCACATTCACTACTCCCTGGCCTGGCTGCTGTGCCCTGATGTTGGCAACCAGGCGTTGGCTTTTGCTTGCTCCGTGATTTCTTCTTCCTCCTTCCCCCCAACAGTTCCCGCCATCCCTTGCCATTCCTTCCTTTGCGGACAGACTCTGGCAAAGTGACCTGGCTGTTGGCAGAGATAACATCTCTTGGCGCTCTTTCCCTCCTTCTTCCGCCCCTCATTGGTGTTTGAAACTGCGCGCGCGCGCGCTGTTCCAAGTTCCATCGGCTCTGCTGGCGGGAAAGGCTGCTCCGGAATCTCCGGAATGCGGAAGTCCTTCCAACGTTCCCCCTTTCCTTCCCGCTTTTCCAAAGCTCTAGCTTCCTGGCGCGCTCCTATGGACAGCGCAGATTTAGTCAGATGGTCCATAGACTCCGCCCTAGGCGCCCGGGAAAGTTCATCTTTCACTGACGGAGAGAGCCCTTCTTCAAACAGCATTTGAATAGGTTCACTCGCAAGGTCCCACCCCAGTCTATGAATCAGCATGGTGAACTCAGTCCAGTACTCACGTACAGATCGGCTCCCCTGTTTACATGCCATTAACTGCCTGCGCACCACCCCCTGCTCAATCTCGCTGGAAAACATCAAGTCCATGGCGCGAAAAAATTTCATTGTGTCCTTTAAGATTTCATTATTGGCTGCCATCAGGGGCCTAATCCAGTCCCTCGCCCCTCCCTCTAGATGGCCAATCACGTACGCCACTCTAGAGTTCTCATCGGGGAAGTCATCAAACAGTAGATTGAGAGCATATTGCATCTCTGTCCTAAAGGCTTGATAGTTCCTGGCATCCCCCCCAAATTTCTGCACCAATCCAGGCACCTTTCTGGCAAGTGGGGTGGTTTTTCCCTTATCCGCATCTTCAGCCCTCCTCTCCTCGAGCCTCGCCCTTTGCAGCGCGAGCTGGACCTCCAACGCCCTGTACCTTTCTTCCAGGCTTGGACCTGCTCCGGCTCCAGCTCCTCCGGTTCCGGCTGGTTCGCTCATGATGCCCTCTGCTTGCACAAGCTGCTTTCAAAGACTGTCGGATTGCTATGATGGGATAATGAGCTGCTTGTGCGTAAAAGCTTGATCCCTCTGGGGGTTTGGCTGGTCACCCAAACCTAGGCACTAACGGAGGCCCCAAAGCATGACTCCGTCAGTCGCTGGTAGAATCTGACAGTGGGCGTCTACGGAACTTACTCCAACATAAAAGTTGTTTGACGGACATGCGCCTCCTGGACTCTCTGCGTGACAGCTTCCGGCGAGGGGTGGGGGTTGCTAAAGGGGTTCTTGTTACCTCCTCACTGTTCTCACTAGAAGTATCCCAGAGCCTCTCCCCCGATTCCCTTTCTGCTGGAACTCCTGCTCTCCCCCTACTGGTTCCTTCTTCTGCTGTAGAGTCTCTCCTATTCTCCTGGAGCCTCTCCACCACCTGTCCCTCCGATGGCAGTTCCCTGACAATTTCCCAGAAAGCCTTAACTCTAGGGCAGGTCCACCAGAGGTGAAAGAACGTTCCTAAATTTGCCATATTTCTTTATTTCATTTCTATTCCACAATTTTGCCACTGTATTCTGCTCTGGTGAGACCTCACCTGGAGTACTGTGTCCAGTTCTGGGCACCACAGTTCAAGAAGGACACTGACAAACTGGAACGTGTCCAGAGGAGGGCAACCAAAATGGTCAAAGGCCTGGAAACGATGCCTTATGAGGAACGGCTAAGGGAGCTGGGCATGTTTAGCCTGGAGAAGAGGAGGTTAAGGGGTGATATGATAGCCATGTTCAAATATATAAAAGGATGTCACATAGAGGAGGGAGAAAGGTTGTTTTCTGCTGCTCGAGAGAAGTGGACACGGAGCAATGGTTCCAAACTACAAGAAAGAAGATTCCACCTAAACATTAGGAAGAACTTCCTGACAGTAAGAGCTGTTCGACAGTGGAATTTGCTGCCAAGGAGTGTGGTGGAGTCTCCTTCTTTGGAGGTCTTTAAGCAGAGGCTTGACAACCATATGTCAGGAGTGCTCTGATGGTGTTTCCTGCTTGGCAGGGGGTTGGACTCGATGGCCCTTGTGGTCTCTTCCAACTCTATGATTCTATGATTCCAAGGAGCTGAAGGTCATGTACATGGCTCCCCACCTCCTCAGTTAATCCCTATAACAACCCTGTGAGGTAGGCTAGGCTGAGAGGGAGGGACTGGTCCTGGATCCCCCACTGAGCTCCATGGTCGAGTGGAGATTCAAACCCTGGTCTCCCTGGTCCTGGTCCAACACTCTAACCACTAACACCAGAGCTACTGGGATAGCTCAGTAAGTACAGCATGAGACTCCTGATTTCAGGGTTTGGGGTTCGAGTCCCACATTGGACAAAATATTCCTGCATTGCAGGGGGTTGGACTGGATGACCCTCAGGGTCCCTTCCAACTCTACAGTTCTGTGATTCTACAGATATTGAAATCCCTGAAGTTGGGTGTATTTGTGCTGATTCTGCACCTCTGATCTGAAGTAGGACAGTCCCTTCTAACCACAAACACACCCAAGACTCTCTCACCTCACGTCAGCAGGATGTGCTGAGCTAGGATTTGAGAGCGGGGAGGAATTTTTGACATTCCATGCTCTTTCCAGTCCTGCGGCTCCTCCGGCAGCAGCAGCGTGATCCAGCTGAAGTTTTAATAACGTGACACAACTTTCCCCTCTCCCTCTCAGTCCCGGCTGCCTCTGCGCATCTGGGGTCAGGCAACTGCTTCAATGCGCTGTGAAGGATGTTTCAATATAACCTTCCCCTGAGATGGAAAACAATCATCCCTTCTGATCGCCTGCCAAACAGACCCAGCCCGCACACTGTGACAAAGTGACTTTATTCCCAGCTTAGCCAGGCAATAATTTTATTTGGCAGGAAGCACTTCTGTTCCTTTGTGGCCTTTTCTGAACACTCGTGCTGGGAGCTTGCTCACAGATCTTGGGGTTTGTGTTATCGTGCGATGGCACATACGTTATCTGCCTCTCTGAGATCCAGGAGGACTCTCTGGAGAGAGCCTGTGAGGGGTCTGTTTGTATCTTAAAGGTAAAGTAAAGGTAAAGGACCCCTGACCGTTAAGTCCAGTCGCGAATGACTCTGGGGTTGTGGCGCTCATCTCACTTTACAGGCCGAGGGAGCCGGCATTTGTCCGCAGACAGTTTTTCTGGGTCATGTGGCCAGCATGACTAAGCCGCTTCTGGCGAGACCAGAGCAGCACACGGAAACGCCATTTACCTTCCCACCGGAGTGGTACTTATTTATCTACTTGCACTTTGACATGCTTTCAAACTGCTAAGTTGGCAGGAGCTGATCTGCCCAAATATCTGTTAGGGTAAGCAGTGGCAGACTTTGGGCTTTCAAATTTAAGCAGTGCTCTGGGCAGCCCCAAAATCTGATGCCCCCCGCCTGTTGCCCTTCCATTCTAAGTCCTTGTGGGGGTGCACCTTCTCAGCTCAGAGCCCAGTGCAGGCGAACCGGTCCTGCTTCACTAAATCCATTTCTGGCAAGGCCAAAGGGACTCTATTCTCTCTTGGTCAGACCACATGTGGAATACCGGGTTTAGTTCTAGGCACCACAATTTAAGAAGGATATTGGCAAGCTGGAACATGTGCAGAGGAGGGTGACCAAGATGATCAAGGGTCTGGAAACCAAGCCATATGAGGAACAGTTGAAGGAGCTAGGTATGTCTAGCCTGGAGAAGAGAAGACTGTGAGAGGAGATATGATAGCCATATTGAATCTTGTTTTCTGCTGCTCCAGAGGGTAGGATTCAAACCAATGGCTTCAAGTTACAAGGAGATTCCAACTAAACATCAGGAAGAACTTTCTGACAGTAAGAGCTGTTTGGCAGTGGAACGGTCTCCCTTGGGAGGTGGTTCTTTTACTGCTTCATAACTAAGCTAAGCATTACAACCGCTGCAACTTTTCTGACTGATTTATTGGAAAGCACATAAACCGACCTTTGAAGAGTTAATAAGGAATCCAGTTTTTAACTTACCAGACATGGTCTTTTCCTGCGCTGCGGAAAGAGGGGAATTTTGGATCTCACTTGGAAGGGCAAATTTTAAAAGTCTAACAGCCTATATTTCCACACTTTACTTTGCTGCAGGTTTTGTGACTTGCTGCATGTTTTGTGACATATTTTGTGCTAGGGTTCAGTAACCAAAGAAGAAGAGAAGAGAAGAGTTTGGATTTGATATCCCGCTTTATCACTACCCGAAGGAGTCTCAGAGCGGCTAACATTCTCCTTTCCCTTCCTCCCCCACAACAAACACTCTGTGAGGTGAGTGGGGCTGAGAGACTTCAAAGAAGTGTGACTGGCCCAAGGTCACCCAGCATGTGGAGGAGCAGGGAAGCGAACCCGGTTCACCAGATTACGAGACTACCGCTCTTAACCACTACACCACACTGGTACTTGCCCCAAACTTGGATCTTGACATCCAGGAATTCCTCTTCTCCACCTCTCTCTATTTGCAGCAACACTTCAGACAAGCTGGAATGACACAGCAAGCACCATTTCCCCCTGACCTCAATGTTTACAATCCCCTCCCCAAAATGTTTGTGTGTGAGTACCAACACACCTACCCCTGTAAATCAGGATAACACTTCATTCATCTGATGTAGTAGTCCACAAAAGCTTATGCTGTAACAAATTTGTTGTTGTTGTTTAGTCGTTTAGTCGTGTCCGACTCTTGGTGACCCCCTGGACCAGAGCACGCCAGGCACTTCTGTCTTCCACTGCCTCCCGCAGTTTGGTCAAACTCATGTTGGTAGCTTCGAGAACACTCTCCCACCATCTCATCCTCTGTCGTCCCCTTCTCCTTGTGCCCTCCATCTTTCCCAACATCAGGGTCTTTTCCAGGGAGTCTTCTCTTCTCATGAGGTGGCCAAAGTCTTGGAGCCTCAGCTTCACAATCTGTCCTTCCAGTGAGCACTCAGGGCTGATTCCCTTCAGAATGGAGAGGTTTGATCTTCTTGCAGTCCATGGGACTCTCAAGAGTCTCCTCCAGCACCATAATTCAAAAGCATCAATTCTTTGGCGATCAGCCTTCTTTTTGGTCCAGCTCTCACTTCCATACATCACTACTGGGAAAACCATAGCTTTTACTATACGGACCTTTGTTGGCAAGGTGATGTCTCTGCTTTTTAAGATGCTGTCTAGGTTTGTCATTGCTTTTCTCCCAATAAATTTGGTGGCCTTCAAAGTGCCACATAAGGAAGGAACTTGTGATCTTGCTTCAACCTGGTTCTCTCTCACACACAAAGACAGACACACACACCCTTCCTCCTGTCAGTTTCTGCCCTTCAGTGTCCGCAGTTGTGGCTTCATCTTCTCCTGATGCAAAACAGCTGGATTCTAATCTCTGATGTGGGCGATACCTGCTCTCCCCTTTGACACCTGTCAGTGACCTGTAAATTCCACACCTGCCTTTTGACCCTCACCACTTCGAGAGTTTCCTTACCTGCCAAAAGCAGTTTGGCCATGGGGGAGAGAGATCCTTTTTGCAGCTCTGTTCTGCCCTCTCTGCTCTTCAGAGTAATTAGATTTTTATGTATGTGTACATTTGCATAAGCTCTGCAAAGCACAAAGGGAGGGCATTTCCACACTCCAAACTTAATAAGGTTTGAGCTAGCCATTCTTTCCTCCTCTGGGAACTATCATTCTGCACAGGTTGAGCATGCTGGCTTATTCTGAGTCAGACCATTGGTCTATTCATCCCAGTGTCGTCGACACTGACTGGTAGCAGCTGTCCAAGATTTCAGGCAGGGAGTCTCTCCCAGTTCGGCCTGGGAGATTGAACCTGGGATCTTCTGCATGCAAGGCAGGTGCTCTGCAACTGAGATAACAATCCTTTCCTGGTGCTGATAACGCCAAGGTTGCAGGTTCGATCCCCATATGGGACCGCTGCATATTCCTGCATTGCAGGAGGTTGGGCTCAATGATCCTCAGAATCCCTTCCAACTCTACAATTCTGTGATTCTATGAACTGGAAACCTAGGAAGCTGCCATATGCCAGCTAAGACCATTGGTCTATCTAGTTTAGTGCTGCCTGCGCTGACTGGCAGCAGCTCTTCGGGGGTTTCAAGCACGCAGTCTCTCCTATCTCTACCTGAAGACGCTGAAAAGGGTCCCCCACCTATGGAGTGAATTTTGCACTAGATGGGCTCAAACGATATCATAGAATTGTGGGGACCCTGAGCATCATCCAGTCCAACCCCCCCCCCCCCACAATGCAGGAACGTGCAGATGCCCCATGCAGGGATCGAACCTGCAACCTTGCCGTCATCAGCACCACACTCTAATCAACTGAGTTATCCTCTTGGAGATATGATTCTGTGCTTCTCTTGAATGAGCAGAGTCCAGTATTTTCCCGACACGCTCACTTAACGTCCTCTACAAAAGAAATATGCAGCTGCCCTCCACTCTCCCCCAGCTCAGCAGGACAGGATCTGTCTGTGTGCACAAGTTTCCAAGTTCAATTTTGGGCACCTCCAGTGAAAGACCTTTGCTGAAACCCCAGAGAACCACGGCCTGCCAGTCAATGTAGACAATACGGAGCTAGATGGAGGAAGGATCCAACTCATCATGGGCAGCTTTTCATGCTCCCACATCTGAGCACCTTCCAGCCTAACTTATTCTACAATTTTGCTGTAAAGATAATTTTGCCTAGCCGTTCCTAACATAACATTTGGACACCATATGCAGGGGATCCGAGAGAGTCAGCATACTAATTATTTGAGAGCTGCTACCTTAAAAAGACAACAACTCTACTATTTGGCTTAAACCCAAATACTCCTCAGCGTATGCCTAGCAGCAATGCTTTTACTATAATCCAGTGAAGCCTGTGATTAAAACAGAAAAATGCAGGAACACCTGGAATAGTGCAAGACTAAGCCTTTTGCTGTGGTACTAGCAAAGTGCGTGTTGGGTGTTACAAATAATAATAAAAAAATATTTTTACAGGAGAGGCAGGGGGTGGAGTGGTGGACCTGAGCAGAGAATATTACCAGTTGCCCAGCTCCATTTAGGGATTTTTTGGGGGGGGGGGAGCGGAATCCAATTCAGTTTGCATTTAAAGGTGAACCCACCTATTTCGTGATTTACGAAATGATACACAAACTGAAACAGCCGTCCTTCAGCATCTGCACGTCTCTGAATTTTTGCAGCACAGTTCTCCAGCTAGGCAACATGTGCAAAAGTCCATATATACTAGGGTAAAGTGTGCATACAAATGCATATATTCGTCAAAATTGGCATGCAAAATGCATTATATTAGGCAAAACTATATTATGCATATATGGGGGGGAATGCATGTGTTAGTGAAGATAACATACAAAATGGCATTATATTAACAACAACAACAACATTTGTCTACCACCCTTTATCTGTAGATCTCAGGGCAGTTCACAACATAAAATTACAATACCACAAAATGCATAATAATTAAAATAAGAGCTAAATTCATACCAAATCACTGATAAATATTCATGAGGACTTTTTTTTTAAGCAGACTTGGAAATGTGGAGATCTAAAATTAAAACTTGGGAAATTAAGAAAGGGCAGCAAATTGACAGATTTGAGACTCTTGAGAGTCTCATGGACTGCAAGAAGATCAAACCTATCCATTCTTAAGGAAATCAGCCCTGAGTGCTCACTGGAAAGACAGATTGTGAAGCTGAGGCTCCAGTACTTCGGCCACCTCATGAGAAGAGAAGACTCCCTGGAAAAGACCCTGATGTTGGGAAAGAGAAGGGGATGATAGAGGACGAGATGGCTGGACAGTGTTCTCGAAGCTACCAGCATGAGTTTGACCAAACTGCGGGAGGCAGCGGAAGACAGGAGTGCCTGGCGTGCTCTGGTCCAGGGGGTCACGAAGAGTCGGACACGACTAAACGACTAAACAACAACAACAACCTGTCCGTCAATCTGATCTGTAAGTCAGGGGGACGAGAAGGAAGAGATGGGCAGCCCTGATTGGAGAATGTATTATTAATGCCCACCCCTACAGCACCATCTTCACCAACCTGGTGCCCATCACTTGTTTTGGACTTGGGCCTTGTTAGCTGGGGCTGTTGGGAGTTGTAGTCCCAACCCCTTAGAGGGCACAAGCTTAGTAAAGAGTGCCAGCCTTCCTGTTATTTCTCTTAAATCTCCAGCCTCTGAGTTCCTGGCATCTCACATTTCCATGCACGGCACACAAACACCCCACGGCCGTTCTCGATATGCCCAGCCTGTGGACCACATCAATTTAATCTTTATGAAGACGCAGGTGGTCAATATGTTCTTGAAGCACCGTTTAACTCACATCGACGGTCGTTTAAGAAAGTTTTCGATTTGCAGAAAAGCAAGTGAAGAGGCGAGAGGATCGCTGACAGAGCAGATAATACGATGTTTTTTTTTAAAAGCCCCAGTCTCCCAGTGCATGGGAAAGATCTGGATATCTGGACTGGATCCTAAACACACCGTAAAACTCCAAGCATTTGCTAAAAAAAGGGTTTCGGTTTTCTTGGTTAAATAAAGCCTCTGGGGTTAGGGTTTCTTTTTAATCCCGTTTTTGTTTATCTTTGGCAATTGAGTTTTCTGGGAAACAGCCCAGGCAGCAATATGTTGACCAGCTTTGACAAAGGCTTTCGGTTTGTTTAAGGATGGAGATAAAAAGTCCCAAGAGACTGCAGTCCAGGGCTCACTTTATTCCTCTTCTTTATAACAACCCGCCTAACCTACAATGATGTGCAGAAATGGCACTGTTGCAAGTTGCACATCTTCAGGCACCAGGCAAAAACATTCCTCTTCTCCCTGGATTTTGGCTAATTAAACAATTGATGACCTTTTAAACTGGGGGGGGAGGGGCAGCATTGTTATTACCTGTTACCAGGGTATGTATTTTTGCTATTTTCTATTGTAAACCGCCCTGTGCTCCTCAACTGAAGCGCCGTATAGAAATTTAGTAAATAATAGCATAAAGAATAGAACTCGTTCCACATTTCTAGCACAGCAACAGCACCCGCACTGTGGAACTCCCTGCCTATTGACAGCAGGCAGATGCCTTCACTGTACTCTTTTCGGCTAAAAGCAATTTTGTTCAGAGAAGCCTGTCTGGGCATGCAAAATGTTGACATGTGTTTTTCTTTGGCTTTTTGCATATTGACACAGTAATGTGTCAACCTTACGTTGATTTAGTTTAACGCAAGGTTGACACATTACTGTCAAAAAGACAGATCTCCCCCCCACACACACACACCCCATGAAGCATTTATCCTGAGCTGTAATCTCCTTCCCGCTTCTCCAGAGGGAGATTTGGGTCCCCCTCAAGGCAGATCTGGCACCTGCTAATGGTCTACGGGCGCAATTAGCTGCTAATCGGCACATTCACCCTAATTGTTTCCTTGGAGCTTAATTACATGAATCCTGAAAGAGCCCATTTGCTGCCTCTCTGGTTACAGTTAAGATGAAACTGTCCCTCCTGAGGAAGCCTCATAATGGGGCACAAAGGCAGCGCATTATGCCCAGGTGGGAGCGCACTGGCCCGCCCACCAGCACACCAGGACTGCAAACATTTGGGTGGAAACATGCATTCATGCTGTTCAGTAATTGCCAGCCCAATTCTAATAATTGGTGTGGTAGTTGTACATGCAAACATCCCCAGGAGTGTTGTTAAATCAGCGACTGAGTATTCAAGGCCCATATTTGAACACAGTAACCTTAGTTCTGCTGGTGGGATTAGGGATTGCTAGAAAAGCCTTTTCCCGCCTTGCGGTACAATTCAGGAGAATCTAAACAATACATAGCATTCAATGTGCTCATTCCATTAATGCAAGGACTCAGATTTGCCCCGCTCTGCTTCCCACATGCTTTCCCCAAATCTGCTCAGGAGAAGTGGGGGAAAGCCCAGAACAATTTGCACAAGCATAAATCCTTGTGTTGATGGAAGAATTTATCTAGTGCTACATTGGTTTCAGCAGTCACAAAATTAAAAGACACCTGCTTCTTGGGAGAAAAGCAATGACAAACCTAGACAGCATCTTAAAAAGCAGAGACATCACCTTGCCGACAAAGGTCCGTATAGTTAAAGCTATGGTTTTCCCAGTAGTGATGTATGGAAGCGAGAGCTGGACCATAAAGAAGGCTGATCGCAGAAGAATTGATGCTTTTGAATTGTGGTGCTGGAGGAGACTCTTGAGTGTCTCATGGACTGCAAGAAGATCCAACCTCTCCATTCTGAAGGGAATCAGCCCTGAGTGCTCACTGGAAGGACAGATCCTGAAGCTGAGGCTCCAAGACTTTGGCCACCTCATGAGAAGAGAAGACTCCCTGGAAAAGACCCTGATGTTGGGAAAGATGGAGGGCACAAGGAGAAGGGGACGACAGAGGACGAGATGGTTGGACAGTGTTCTCAAAGCTACCAGCATGAGTTTGACCAAACTGTGGGAGGCAGTGGAAGACAGGAGTGCCTGGTGTGCTCTGGTCCATGGGGTTGGACACGACTAAACGAATAAACAACATTGGTTTCAACCAAACAATAACAATTCATCTTTTATATACAATAGTGCCATTCATATATTTAATAAGCTAAGGTTTATGAGTTATCCACACCTTTCTGAAACATCAATTTAAGCCACATGCTCCAAATTCCTAGCTTGGAAACAAAATCAAGTTGTCAGATTCTTTACTATTTAATCCTTTGAGAGCATTCGGTCCCTGCTCTTCCTGCCTCAGTTGTCCACTGTCCTCTTCACCCTTTCCCCTCTCTGATTCAGTGTAGCAAGCAGGGTTTGATTGAGAAAAATGTCGGGTTGCTGGATTAGATCAAAGGCGCTAGACATTTAGAGAGCAGTATTATACGACTTTAAACAGCTTCCCCTGAAGAATTCTGGGAAGTGCAGTTTGTTAAAGGTGCGGGGAGCTGTTAGGAGACCCCCAATTCCTCTCACAGCTACAATTTCTAAAGTGGTTTAACAATAAATCCCACTTTACAGGGTACTCTGAGAACTGTAACTCTAGGGAGGGAATAGGGGCATGAATGTGTAAGAGATAAAAACACTGGTTCCTAAGACTTAAAGTCCCAGGATCCTTTTAAATAAGTTCTGGTCAAGTTGGTGAAGCAGCAGAGGTTTATTGAAAGGAAAACAACATTGCAAGATGAGTGACTAATGCAGACACTCCTGGTTCAGAAAATCACAAGCAATTTATCCTTTCTCTGAGCGCAAAAGTCCCTCCTTTACCCACCCACAAAGAAGGGGTGTGTGCAAAGTTTACAGTGTATCGCGTCCGCCTTATTAACATGTATAAAAAGTTTACAATACCAGCATAGATCTGCTCTTAAGGCAAAATGGTTACCTTTAGGATTTTGCCGCAGTGACTCAGTTCTTCCAGATCTCTGGCATATTCCTCCCCTGCCTTTA
The DNA here is from genome assembly GCF_964106915.1 of Podarcis gaigeae. Lineage (NCBI taxonomy): Eukaryota > Metazoa > Chordata > Lepidosauria > Squamata > Lacertidae > Podarcis > Podarcis gaigeae. The sequence goes on from NC_139678.1 coordinate 7,419,516, forward strand.
GAGGCAGATACTGGAAGTACAGTGGTACCTCGGGTTACAGACGCTTCAGGTTACAGACTCTGCTAACCCAGAAATTGTACCTCAGGTTAAGAACTTTGCTTCAAGATGAGAACAGAAATCATGCAGTGGCGGCGCAGTGGCAGCAGGAGGCCCCATTAGCTAAAGTGGTGTTTCAGGTGAAGAACAGTTTCAGGTTAAGAATGGACCTCTGGAACGAATTAAGTTCTCAACCCAAGGTAGCACTGTACCATTCACTGTGGAGACCGCAGGTGCAATCCTGATGTCCTTGCTCTGTAGAGCAGAGAACCATGGTGATAACTTTCCCCCCGTGCAATCCTTCTTGGTATAATGTCATTATCCATCTCTTTTCTGAGCCTTCTCTGGTCCACCCTAAAGGAAAGGGGACCACCTGGCCAGTGGTGCAGATATAACCATTGCTCTTGTTCAATCTGAGAGCCATACAGATGTGCTCTATGTTATGTATTAAAATTAAGTTGCAGTTCTCACTCAGGGCCACCGGTATGTAAATGAAGGATTGAAAACTGTCACTCCTGATTGGTTAGCTAGTTGTGAGTTGATACTGTTTCAAGTTACTTGGTATTATATAAAGCAGCCAGCTAGGCTGCAGTAAGTCTGATTCCAGGAGGAGTTCTAACTGCTGCAATAAAGAGCTGGGACTCCAACAGAGCTGTGTCCTTCGTCCATCTCTTCCACACTCTAAATGCATTGTTATGAGTTTGGGGTGTTAGACTTTGTGCCAAGACCCTTCCAATCCCTAGATCCAGCAACTGTTAAGGAAGGGGCTCTGTGAGAGAGCCCCTTGGTAAATGGGTTGGGGCCCCTCAACTCCAGCTAGCTGGAAGGACACAGCAAGAGTCGAGAGCAGAGCGTTTGCCGTGAGCTAAAGGGGGGGAAAACAGCAAGCTGGACAGAGAGTCAGAGCAATGTTTGGTTTCTCTTTGAATCCACGGCTGCAGCTATGGGAGACACAGTACCCCTTTGGGGTGTTAATGCTGTGAACCCCTCCAATTGTAGGCTCAGGTTGCATGTAGGTGTAAAGGTAAAGGAACCCCTGACCATTAGGTCCAGTCGTGACCAACTCTGGGGTTGCAGCGCTCATCTCACTTTATTGGCTGAGGGAGCCGGCGTACAGCTTCCGGATCATGTGGCCAGCATGACTAAGCCGCTTCTGGCAAACCAGAGCAGCGCATGGAAACACTGTTTACTTTCCCACTGGAACAGTACCTAGTTATCTACTTGCACATTGACATGCTTTCGAACTGCTATGTTGGCAGGAGCAGGGACAGCAATGAGAGCTCACCCCGTGGCGGGGATTCGAACTGCCAATCTTCTGATCAGCAAGTCCTAGGCTCTGAGGTTTAACCCACAGCGCCACCTGTGTCCCTTTGCATATAGGTATGAGTAACCCTATACAGTGGTACCCCGGGTTAAGTACTTAATTCGTTCCGGAGGTCTGTTCTTAACCTGAAACTGTTCTTAACCTGAAGCACCACTTTAGCTAATGGAGCCTCCTGCTGCCGCTGCGCCGCCGGAGCTTGATTTCTGTTCTCATCCTGAAGCAAAGTTCTTAACCCGTGGTATTATTTCTAGGTTAGCGGAGTCTGTAACTTGAAGCGTATGTAACCTGAAGCGTATGTAAGCCGAGGTACCACTGTATCTTAAAGCAGGCATAGACAAACTCCAGCCCTCCAGAGGTTTGTGACTATAATTCCCATTATCCCTGACCACTGGTCCTGTTAGCTAGGGATGATGGGAATTGTAGTCCCAAACATCTGGAGAGCCGGAGTTTGTCTATGCCTGTCTTAAAGACACCTCAGTCTCTGCTATGCCTCATTCAGAAAAGCAAAGGTGGACCTTCAATAAGCCTCAGGACCCCCTGGAATTTTGCTAATGCTTTCTAGGCATGCAGTGGCGTAGCGTGGGGGGTGCAGGGAGGGTTGGCCGCACCAGGCGCAACATCTGGGGGTTAGGGTTAGGGGGCGCAAATCCACGGGTTAGGGGGCGCAAATCCACGGGTTAGGGGGCGCAAATCCACGGGTTAGGGGGCGCAAATTACTTGCCTTGCCCCGGGTGCTGACAACCCATGCTACGCCACTGTAGGCATGGGACAAGCTCTTACACTGCCGGGATCAGAGATCTGTGCTAGGAGCCTTGGCTGAGCAAAAGGGAGCAACCTCAACGTGACTTTCAAATCAGAACTCTTTAGAAATTTCTGCAGCCTCCTCCAATTCCTTTCTTCCTTAGGTTAAAGCGTTGCTCGAAGGCAGACCTAGACTTGGATCGCTGGTAATTAAAAACACCTCCAGCCTCTCAAGCAGGCCTGGGATTGGACAGAATCAATATAGAAAAGGCCGGCCTGTCAACCCCAGATCAGGTTGTTTCCATTTAATTTCCTCTCCGCCCGCCGATCACGTGTGCCTGTCACGGAAGGCTGATGTATGTTTGGCAACAGGCCACATTAAGAAAACCTGACACCTGAGGCCCAGGGGATATAAAAGTATAATTAAACAATTATTTGCTCACATCAGAGCAGGTGGCTAGACGGCTCTCTGAGCAATGGGGTGTGCGACTGTGACAGACACTTAAAAGTTAGATCTTTTTTTTTTAAGACAGTAAGTAAAGGTGCCCAGATATAATGAGTCATCGCTTCATTTTAGAATTCTTGAGGGTGTCCAGGTTTCAACCCAGATATTTGGCTTGCGCCTTTAAATCAGGACTCAAGATTTCCCATGTCTTAGAATCGTAGGGCTGGAAGGGGCCCCGAAGTTCATCTAGTCCAACCCCCTGCAATGCAGCAATCTCAACACGCGGTCTCCCATCCAATCTGAAACCAGACCAGACCCTGCTTAGCTTTGCAAATGTGTTAGCAGTTTTCTGCACCACCACCCCAAAAAAACGTTTAACCTGCTCCCTCCACTGTCAATAGCAAACAGGATTTTTTTGGTGGGGTGTCCATTCAAGTAAGTAGTAGATTTAAAGATAAAAGGGAAATCCCTGGTTGCAATACGGGAAGAGTATTCCCCCTGCAATCTATAGGGCTGAGGAACCTGTAGAATGCCAGACGTTCCTGGACTACAACTCCCATCATCCTTGAACATTGTTACCTGGGGCTGATGGGAGTTCAAGTCCAGCAATAGTCGGAGAGCCCTGCTCTAAACTTGGCTGGAATGGAGGCCTGTTCCAACCTCTCTTTATTTTTTGCCTTCATTCTTGGCTGCTGCCTGTTTTAGGCAAAACCTATTCTTTCTTGAGACGTTTTCTTAGCAGCAAACCAAAGTGATTTTTTTTTATTTTATAATATTTATTCAGAATTTTGAAGATTACAAAAAGAAAAAAAAAGTAAAAAAGACAGAAAAAGTACAATCATTAAAAAAAAAACAGATTAAACCTTTACATAACTTTCTTCCTTTACTTATTTCCTTGCCCTCCTCACACCTCCCATTTTTGTATTCTAATTCAAATGGTTATTTCAGCAAATCCTTCCAACCTTGTTTTGAAGCCTTATTTACCTAGGGATCCATCAGCCTCGCCATCCCCGGACCTTGGAGGGAACAAAAGTACCAGGAAAGCAAAATCTTCTTTGGAGAAAAAGAGTTTATTGAAATCTGTGCACAGAGACAACCAGCAGGATAGCTCCTGAAAACTGGCTGTAAAGCAATACATTTCAGCAAGCTTTCTTATACCTTTTGAGCATTTTCCCCCCTCCCATTCCTTCCTCAAACTTTCCCAATCAGCTGGCAAATGTTCAACTTATTCCCTTATATGGCACATCTATATTGCTTGCTAAACATTCCTCTTACGTGTCTTTCTGCTAGCTAAGCACTTCCCCTTTTGCTTATACACGTCTTTCTTATCTTTGCATTACTAGGCAGGAAAAGCACGGCAGGAAATGGACTCTTGACCTGCCAGAGTTAGCAAACAGCCACTGTTTGCTAACTGCCTGATCACAATTGCAGGAACTCACTATGTGCAGATAATATGGAGAGCAAAATTCCTTCTTAGGTACAAGGTGCAAGGTACAGAGAATATTGGGAGAAACCCTTCCCATCTCCCTTCAGTTTTTATCTTAATAATGTAATTTAATATATTGTAGTTTTACGTTCACTCTTTCGTCAATTCATTTTTACTTAATCCTTTATATCATTTCTACCAAAGCCATATAGTTTTCTTTTTCCAACATCTTTCTAACAATCCTTAATTTCAAACCAAAGTGATAAATAGGGGAACAGATGAGGGCAGAACCTAAATAGGCCCCTGCATACAGTTCGAATGGCTTCTGGGGGAATATTCATTCTGACAACTTACTACAACTTACTACTCTGACCGAAGCACCGGGCCTTGGGGGAAAACTAAAGTTTCATTTAATGCGACTCTGTGCAAGCTTTTTTTAAAAAAAGTTTTTAAATGATGCTCTTGGTCAGTTATTTGCCTCTCCACCCCCAGGTGCTGGGTGCATTCGGCCCATGAGCAATCATGGGGTTGGCGGGTCTTGAGAAACCTCTGAGGGAAAATAGAGGTTATTCTGACTCCTTAAGCCAGACCGTTTTACCTCAGACTGAGTGCAATTGTCTTGAGTGGCAGGGCTGGCCGTAGCATTAGACAGAGTGAGGCTGTCGCCTCAGGAAAATGTTTTGACGTGTCACGACAGGGCAGCAAATTGTTAGCTATTCAATTTATTTTTTATTGTGTTTTTACTGCTGGGGAGACAGAAAGGCCCATGAGGGATTCTCTGCCACAGGTGACAAAATAAACTCAACTAGCTTTGGGTGTTATATGCACCCTGACTGTGGAGAGGCTGTGAAGGAACATCTGTGGATCTGACTTAAGGGAGCAAAATGTCTTGGGCCAACCCAGGCCAAGAGATCTAGCTGGATCACTTTGGAAAGCCTCTCTACATCCACCTGTGTGTTGTGGATTCCACCGTGCCCATGTGTCAAAGTCACTGAAGTTTTACTGCGGTTTTCTAAATTGTTGGAAGTTGCCCAGAGTGGCTGGGGCAACCCAGAGATATCAGCAGCAGCAGCACAATTCAAGCACCACTCTCAGGTCTTTCTTGCCATCCTTTTTTTTACTTTTTGCAGCCGTAGAAAGATGAGGTGCTGTTCTCGAGTAAGGCAGAGGTTCCCTCCCAGATCACAGTTAGCTTTTCGTATCTCCATGGAAGATCTTCTGTTCTGTTCTTATAGCTTACAGAGTCTTTTCCTTGGGAAGAAAAATTCAGGATAGATTCAGTTTTGATCTCTACATTGCCTCTGATCAGACTCTTCCCGCTTTCAAATGCAAACAGTCTCTGTGTGTGTGTGTGCAAAGAGAGGTGTTTCTCCCGGGCTGCCTTTGCCGAACATGTCCAATTAAACCAGCCGAACTCTTGCTAGACAGGGTTAAGTTCTCCCAGATGGCAGAGTCATCATTAATTCAGGGCATGCTGAGATAAGACCGCTCAGCTGCTAGCGATCTCACCTGTGAATCATACTAAGCTTTCTGTGCAAATACAGATTTTTCCTTTTGGAAAGAAAGAAATTTGCTGCTCGCCATCATTGGAGTTTGTTCTGTGGATGTTGATGCGGGCAGGAATTTTGCAATGATGCAACTGATTTCTTCCCCTCCTTTCCTTTCTCCCTTGACCCCTGGTGGAAGAAGGCATTGCAAACCTCTCTTAGAGCTAGAGTAGCAGGTAAAAAATCATAGTCCGATTACCGACACTTAGGGGCATATATTATTTAAAATATTTCTTGCCTTCACTTCACAGCACAGCAATTTCAAAGCGGGTTATAATTTAAAAAGCTGTAAACCCTCAATAAAGTTACTGGAAGCAAGGCAGCCAAGTCACCAACAGTGAAACCGACAACATCCATACTGGCATGCTGGGCAAGAGACACTGTCTTCAGCTGGTGCCTAAAACCTTAAAGATCAGGTGCCAGCCATTGAGAGAGTTCCACAACTGGAGTGCCACCACCAAGGAGGCTTTTCTCAGCCCCAAAAAGGATAGTCAAATCTATCATAGAATCTTAGAGTTGGAAGGGACCCCAGGGTCATCTAGTCCAACCCCCTGCAATGCAGGAATCTCAGCTAAAGCATCCATGACAGATGGCCATCCAACCTGTTTAAAAACCTCCAAGGAAGGAGAGGCCACCACCTCTTGTGGGAGTCTGTTCCACTGCTGAACACCTCCTACTGTCAGAAGGTTTTCCGAATGTTTGGTTGGAATCTCCTTTCTTGCAACTTGAAGCCATGGGTTCGAGTCCTACCCTCTAGAGCAGAAGGAAACAAGCATACTCCCTCCTCCATGGGACACCCTTTAAGATTTTCCTAATGTAAATTCATCATCATTTTAACGTGAATTTCTCTGAATATAAACATCTTTGCAAGTCATTTTTCTGAACGTACTTCATATTTGTGGGTTATTTTCACCAACAGATGCATTTTCAAATTTTGCCTAATATAATACATTTTATAAGCATTTTTTCGATAGGCACTTTTTTTGGACACATTACTTGGAGTTTGAATTTCAAAGGATAGCTGTGTCTCAGTTCACATCTTGTTTTGGGAAGCACAGATTGTGTGGGATTCACCTATGAATGCAAACTGAACAGAATTTATCCCCAACTCCCTACAGTCAAGAGCACCTCCCAGGCAGATATTGACGACTGGACAGGTCTATAGAGGAGGTGGAGTTCTGGAGTGGGGAGTCTGCCTCCGGGTTGCATACGGCTTCGTAAATCACATGCAGCTCGAAGCAGCAGCAGCAAGATAGAATTTTATCTAGATTTATCTAGCTGCTGAAGATCACCAGTGGTCAAAAATCACCCACTCATTTCAGCCTTCAGACAGCGCATGGATTGATTTTATCCCATGCAACAATAGCAAATTTGTTCCCTGAGTGTGGGTCTTAATGTAAACCAGAATGGCACCATTAATAATAATAATAATAATAATAATAATAATAATAATAATAATAATAAATTTTATTTCTACCCCGCCCTCCCCAGCCAAAGCTAACACCACTAAAATCACAGTAAAAACATGAGGGGGGAAAGAGGGGGGGAGAGAAAAAACAATTTAAAATACAGGTTAAAATGCAATTTAAAATGCAGCCTCATTTTAAAATAGCTGATAAATCAAGACCATAAGGGGAGGGAAACATAAGGGTCAGACCGAGTCCAAACCAAAGGCCAGGCGGAACAGCCCTAGCCGCTTGCGATAGGGCGTTCTACCATGTCGGGGCCAGTGCTGGAAAGGCCCTGGCCCTAGTTGAAACCAATCTAACTTCCTTGAGGCTCGGGACATCCAAAGTGTTGTTATTTGTGGACCTTAAGGTCCTCTGCGGGGCATACCAGGAGAGGCGGTCCTGTAGGTATGGGGTCCTAGGCCGCAAGAGCCTTGGCACCGCCCCACAACTCACAGTTGGGGAGGGAATGTTCTATATACTCACCAAGCAGGCCTTGCAATGCAGGGAGCTCAAAGCCTCCTTTGTGCTGAGTCCTCTTGGCACACAAAAAAGCTCTTCCTTGTTGTATGTTGTGTGTGTGTGTGTCGCATTCAGTGCACCAGCTCTGGAAAACTAGGGCTATTCATGTGAGATCTCACTACTAGCCACAAGGTGTACAATCTCCCTCTGCAGTCAGCAGCATCAAGGCTTCTGAGCATCAGTTGCTGGAAGCCGCTGGGGGTTGTGTTCGAATCCTGCTTGCAGGCTTCCCACAGGCTTCTGGCTGGCCACTGTAAGAACAGGATGCTGGGCTAGGTGGGCCATTGGCCTGATCCAACCCTGACGGCCCCTCAAGGGAAACCTCTGCATTTGAGTCAGGGGCCCCCGCTTGCTCCTCAGGGTCCCTGACCTGTGGGGTGTCTGGTTCGTCTTCTATGAACTCCATCCCTGGTTCAAGGTCCTGACTATGCACGATGTATGTCAGTTGGAATGCGTGCAAAAGAGAGCAACCAAGATGATCAAGGATCAGGAAACCAAGCCTTATGAGGAATGGTTGAAGGAGCTGGATGTGTCTGAAGGAGTGAGGACCAAGGGTCCACCTGGGTCCACTTTGGAGAGCCAGACTGAAGCCATTTTATAAGAAGCAAGCTAAAAGCTAAAAGCTATTTCTCTCCTCTGCCTGCACACAGCATTTTTGTAAATGCAGCAAATGTGGTCAGAGCACTTCACACCTGCTCTAGCCGTTGACCCAATTCCAGTAAACACACCGAGAATAGAGCGAACAACAGGAAAGATGTAGCCCACCACAAAATAAGGTGAGAACACGGATGGCCAATGTGGTTTTACAAGGAATTGCAAATAGGTCAAGGGGATTATAAGCTTACAGCGCCACCTAGTGGATAATGCAGCTTGGAACCGAAGGGCCACCATCAATTCTTTAATTGGTTGAGCTTCAATGAATATGCATAAAGGGGAATGTCTAAGGGGGGTGGGTGAAGGGGCTGAACTTTGCTTTGCCTAAGGGGATAAAAACTGTCTGCCCTTGGTGTTCGGGGGCATTCTCTCATTTTTGCTGAATGTACCCACTTTGCTTTGCTTGTCTGACAAATAAACCAAAGTCAATAAAACTTCTTTAAAAAATATTGCTGCCTGGATTTTTTTCCATTCTGGTCTGGATTCTGAAGTCTCCAGCATGTCTAGCCTGGAAAAGAGGAGACTGAGAGAAGATATGAGAGCCATAGAACCCTAGAATAGTAAAGTCGGAAGGGACCCTGAGGGCTACAGTGGTACCTCAGGTTACATACGCTTCAGGTTACAGACTCTGCTAACCCAGAAATATTACCTCAGGTTAAGAACTTTGCTTCAGGATGAGAACAGAAATCTTCCTCTGGTGGCTCGGCAGCAGCAGGAGGCCCCATTAGCTAAAGTGGTGCTTCAGGTTAAGAACAGTTTCAGGTTAAGAACGGACCTCCAGAACGAATTAAGTACTTAAGCCGAGGTACCACTGTTTTTAGCCCAAAGCCCTGCCCACAGCCATCCCTGGGTGGGCTCAAACTAACAAACTTCTGGTTAACAGCCAGACGCACTCACCCATTGTGCCACTGGGGGAAATAGCTATTAAATTAAAGAGGGAACCTATAGCCATCTTCAAATATCTCAAGGGCTGTCACATGGCTGTCACTCTCCTTCCTTGGAGGTTTTTAAGCAGAGGTTGGATGGCCATCTGCCACGGATGCTTTAGCTGAGATTCCTGCATTGCAGCGGGTTGGACTAGATGACCCCCGGGTTGTTGTTTTTTTGCAACTCTACAATTCTATGATTTGTCATTAAGTTCCTAACGTGGGGCAGGGGACTGTCATTGTTTGGAAGCTGTGGCTGGATGGTTACGTGGGAGCCGGTTGAAGTTAAATCCTTCGAAGACAGAGGTCCTTTGGCTGGGAAGGGACGATATGGGATTGGGGGGGCAACTCCCATCTCTTGCAGGGGTGCAATTAGTGCCAGCACTGTCCCTTAAGAGTTTGGGTGTAATCTTCGACACCTCCCTTTCCATGGAGGCGCAGATTGCAGCTATAACAAAGGCGGCATTTTTTCATCTCCGCCAAGCTAAGCAGTTTGCTCCTTACCTCTCTTGCCCTGACCTAGCCACTGTGATCCACGTGACGGTCACCTCCAGAGTGCATTATTGTAACTCGCTCTATGTGGGGCTGCCCTTGAGACTGACCCAGAAACTCCAGCGGGTGCAGAATGCCGTGGCAAGACTCCTTACGGGGTCCTCGATGCGGGATCACATTCACCCGGTGCTATACCAGCTGCACTGGCTCCCGGTGGAGTACAGGATCAGGTTTAAGGTGCTGGTTTTAACCTTTAAAGCCCTATACGGCCTAGGACCCTCGTACCTACAGGACCACCTCTCCTGGTATGTCCCACAGAGGAACTTACAGTCTTCAAATAAAAACATCCTGAAGGTCCCAGGCCACAGAGAGGTTAGGCTGGCCTCAACCAGAGCCAGGGCTTTTTCGGCTGTGGCTCCAACCTGGTGGAACGCTCTGTCACAAGAGACTAGGGCCCTGTGGGACTTGACATCTTTCCGCAGGGCCTGCAAGATGGAGCTGTTCTGCCGAGCCTTTGGTCGGGGTTCAGTCTGACTCCCTCTCCCCTTTCATAAGAACTTGCATGAAAGTGGCCTCCCAATTTTTCTCACAGGCCCATATAAGTTCAGCACAAACAGTTGGGCCTGGTGAGCATTTAAGGTCCCCAACCCTAATCTACGGGTTGCCATCCGATTGGATTTTATTCTGATCCTGATCTGATTTGAGGATGTATTTTAATTGATTGTCTGATTTTATGTTAATGTGTTATACATTTGATGTTAGCTGCTCTGAGCCCGGCTTCGGCTGGGGAGGGCAGGATATAAATAAAATTTATTATTTTTATTATTATTATTATTATTATTATTATTATTATTATTATTATTGGCACTGCAGGCTGGAGGTGAGCTTTAAACTTTCCCTCCCCAGGCATGACCAAGGGAGCGCAGTTTCTTTTTTCCCCTGATGCTAATTGCTGCACCAGCATCTTAAAAAGCAGAGACATCACCTTGCCAACAAAGGTCCATCTAGTTAAAGCTATGGTTTTCCCAGTAGTGATGTATGGAAGTGAGAGCTGGACCATAAAGAAGGCTGATCGCCAAAGAATTGATGCTTTTGAATTATGGTGCTGGAGGAGACTCTGGAGAGTCCCGTAGACTGCAAGAAGATCAAACCTATCCATTCTGAAGGAAATCAGCCCTGAGTGCTCACTGGAAGGACAGATCCTGAAGCTGAGGCTCCAAGACTTTGGCCACCTCATGAGAAGACAAGACTCCCTGGAAAAGACCCTGAGGTTGGGAAAGATGGAGGGCACAAGGAGAAGGGGACGACAGAGGATGAGATGGTTGGATAGTGTTCTTGAAGCTACCAGCATGAGTCTGACCAAACTGCGGGAGGCAGTGGAAGACAGGAGTGCCTAGTGTGCTCTGGTCCATGGGGTCACGAAGAGGTGGACACGACTAAACGACTAAACAACAACAACAACAATTGCTTCATGGAATTCACTGGGCATGCTCAGGATGATGGTGCTTGTGAAATCTCGGCTAGGGAGATATAGCCCCACTGCCCCCAATTTTCCATAACTGCTGAGCACCTGCAGTTCCTCAGCAACTTAATCAGGCCCTTGGCTCCAGCACATCGCAAACCACAGCTGGATCCAGCCACCGCATGGAACTATTATGGGATTTCCAGAAGAGATAACTGTGTAGTGTTATTGCTGCTGGGAGGGGTGGAAATCACGTTTGCTGTAAAAACAATGCCTTGCCAGGGCTTCAGGAAAGATGAACCACATTGTGCTCCTCCCTTCCCCCCCTGCTTGCTATTTTCCCATCGGACAAAACGACAAAAACACCCACTTCCTTCCACCACCACATTTTAAAAAATCTGTAAAAATGGATGGAAAACAAAACACATTCCTGACTGCTTGGGCTACTCTCATTAATCCTTTGCTTTGGCAGTAAATATTGGGATGTAGAGGGGGAGGGGCACATCACGAATGTGTAAGATTATGTTGTGTGGTATAGGGCAAGTGGATGGAAGGAGTTCTTCGCCCTCGTTATATTCTAGGACTAGAGGACTAGATGACCCTAGTTGGACTGGGTGAGACCCTTGGGGTCCCTGCCAACTCTACAATTATATGTTTCTGTGATTCTTGGTGGACCACAAGCTTAACGTTGACTCCACAGCGTGATGCAGCAGCAAAAAAGACTAACGCTATTCTAGGCTTCATCAACAGAGGTATAATTCTGCCTTGGTCAGATCACACCTGGAATACTGTCTCCAATTCCGGGCACCGCAATTTAAAACAGATGTTGACAAGCTGGAAAGTGTGTGCAGAGTAGAGAGACCAAGATGATACAAGGGTCTGGAAACCAAGCCTTGCGAGTTAAATATGTTTAGCCTGGAAAAGAGGAGACTGAAAGGAGTCATGATAGCTATCTCCAAATATCTTAAGGGCTGTCACATAGAAGAGGGAACATGCTTGTTTTCTCCTGCTCTGGAGGGTAGGACTCGAACCCATGGTTGCAAGAAAGGAGATTCCAACTAAACATCAGGAAAAACTTTCTGACAATAAGAGCTGTTTGGCAGTGGAACAGACTCCCATGAGAGGTTGTGGGTGTTAGATTTAGCTCCGGTCCTTCGAGCTGATACGGCTCATCTTGGCTTGAGCCCAGCAGACTATAACCCAGAGTCCGCAACAGAAGGATGAGGCAGGTATGGCTACATTGCTATGCTTTATTTCTAAGCTATGCTGAGAGCATACAAATATACATCTTGTCTCTGTGAGAAGCAGAGAGCAACTCCAACAAAGAAACGACAGTACAAAGGAAACCGGAAACCAGTAAACGTCACATCCCTTTTCCGTGGGAATCCAACAGTATTTGGACTGTGGAATGAAAACATAGTCCTGTGACTACCAGCAGCTGCTCAGTGAGGGAAACAGAAACCAACAGTGGGCTCTCCTTCCTTAAAGGTTTATAAGCAGAGGTTGGGTGATCATCTGTCATGGATGCTTTAGCTAAGATTCCTGCATCGCAGGGGGTCGGACAAGATGACCCTTGGTGTCACTCTATGATTCTATGACTCAGGGAAATCCAATGTGGGACTCTGGACAGACAAAACTAAGTATTTCTTCATGGAGTGCCTAGTTAAATTATGACATTCATTGCAGAGAAGAAAAACCATGGGGCATCTTCAGCAGCACAACTGGATGTCTTCCTCTGCTGCAGCTGCAACGAAACATGTCTCTCCTGTATCAGACTCTACAGCCACAGCAGCTGCTGTGATTTGACTTCACCCCCATAGGAACTCTCCTCCATTGTCTCCCGAGATGGACGGATGCCAACAACCACCAAGTAATATTGGCTGGATTTAGGTTTGATGAGGCCCTCAGCTACTGAAGGTAATGGGGCCCTTTATATGTCCAGCTGTCCTTTGTCAACAACAAATTGTCACTGTTTTTTGTGTTGAATATATGTTATATGGTAATTTATGGACCTAATAGGTATCTAAAGCCATTTGCACATAACAAAATATGTATTTTATCAAAGTAATTGGTATTAAAACCAGTCCATGCAGAATGTAGGCACCCTACATATGTAGAAATGAGCAAACCAGTGATATTTTAGGGAGCAGGCTAGCAGGTGGGGCCCATTACTTACATTAAAGGAGCCTACACAACACAAAACACTGTTACTGTATATAGGTTTTATTTTATTTGTTTTTTATCTTATATTTTGGAAATGTACATCCAGTGGGGGTTTTTTTCCCTTTTGCCCCCCCCCCCAAGAGAGCGGGGCCCTAAGCTATAGCTTGTTTAGCTTATACGTAAATGTGGCACTGCAAGTAATAAAAAAAAATATAAAATAGCAAATAACCAAATGGAGAAATCTGCCCATTTTGCTGCTCTTAATTCTTCCAGTGGGCAATACCAGGGGAAGGCAATGGCAAAGGTTTAAAATAAATAAAAGTGTCGGCTGGTAACACCAAAAGTCCTGCCTTCCCCCCCCCCCCCCCATGCAAGCCCCTCTTGTCATTTTCATTTCCATGCCAATTGCACATGGTGGAGAGAAGGGGAATCTTCCTTGCGCCTCCGGCCAGCTGTAAGTAATGCACAAGGCAAGTGTGGCGCTCTCTCAAACACCGGGAAAAGCATCCCCAGAGGAAGCCTTCGCAGCTGGGTGCAAAGTCAGGCTCATCTGGCAAAAAGAACAGTTCAGCCACAGAGAGCACATTAGCTCCGGAAAGTCGCGTCTCATTAATCCTCTTGCCTGGGAAAGAGCATTCCTGTTACGGTTTCGCTGGCCGGAGGTCCAGCGCCACCAACAGCCAGAGGCTAGTATTCTGCCACTCGTTTAGCAGCACAACCACATGCTGCCAAAAGGGGAACGGGAGGCCATTGCTGGTCCTACGAAACCTGGCAAGCTTTCACCTCGTAGGGACAACCAAACAGAAAGATCACCATGATCGCATGGGGAGCTCTGGATAGACTTTGGAGAGAGTGGAATATGTCTGCTATGCTGTATGAGTTAAGGATCTTTTTGGAACTCACCGGGACTGTTTCCAATATTGGTGGAACAACCAAGCTTCTTTGGCGATCACTCGTAGCCAAGTAAGATTGTCTTCCATAAACACGGTTTTAACAATGAGTCCATAAGTGACTGTGGAGGCCAATTCTGGAACCACACGTCCTTCCACAGTGGGGACATAGGTTTCTGGGCGGGAGCTGATCACAGTGTGGATTTGCCAAACATGCTTTCCTCTTAGCAAGTTTCTCCCTTGTGTTCTGAGTTCGAGTGTCTTCAAAGCCCATGACACCTTTGGTAAAGGCTGTTCTCCAACCGGAACACTCGCAGGCCAGTGTTTCCCAGTTGTCAGTCTTTATACTACATTTTTTTTAGGTTTGCCTTGAGATAGTCTTTAAACCTCTTTTGTTGACCACCAACATTTCACTTTCCATTTTTAAGTTTGGAATAGAGTAGTTGCTTTGGACGCGGGTGGCGCTGTGGGTTAAACCACAGAGCCTAGGACTTGCCGATCAGAAGGTCAGCAGTTTGAATCCCCACGATGGGGTGAGCTCCCATTGCTCGGTCCCTGCTCCTGCCAACCTAGCAGTTTGAAAGCACGTCAAAGTGCAAGTAGATAAATAGGTACCGCTCCGGCGGGAAGGTAAATGGCGTTTCCATTGCTGCTCTGGTTCACCAGAAGCGGCTTAGTCACGCTGGCCACCCGGAAGCTGGACGCTGGCTCCCTCGGCCACTAAAGCGAGATGAGCGCCGCAACCCCAGAGTCGGCCACGACTGGACCTAATGGTCAGGGGTCCCTTTACCTTTACCTTAGTTGCTTTGGAAGACGATAATCAGGCATCCGCATAACATGACCAGTCCAACGAAGTTGCTGTTGAAGAATCATTGCTTCAACACTAAGGAACAACCAATAAAACACATTGAACAAAATACAAATTATTCATTTCTTTTTTAAAAATCTAGACATATATTTTAAATAGCCCTTGACAAAAATGACACACGGACACCCAAATCCATACACTATAGACTTTATACATGTCATACATTTGAAGCACATCCACAGACACCCAAAAATAATCTTTGGAACTGTACTTTAGTTCTCTAAGAGCTACAATTCCCAGCACCCTTAATAAACTACGGTTCCCAGGATTCTGGGAATAAAATGTGCTTTAAATGTAAGGGGTGCACACAGCTTGATGCTAAAAAAGGTGGGATAATATGCAAGGGTAAGAATCATGGAATGGTAGAGTTGGAAGGGACCCAAGGGTCATCTAGACCAACCCCTTGCAATGCAGGAATCTCCGCTAAAGTATCCATGACAGATGGCCATCCAACCTCTGCTTGAAAACCTCCAAGGAAGGAGGGAGACTGTTTCACTGTCAAACAGCTCTTACTGTTAGAAAGCTCTTCCTGATGTTCAGTCGGAATCTCCCTTCTCTTTACTTGAATCCACTGGTTTGGGCTGATTGTTGTGTAAGCCGCTTTGTGACCGTCTAGGGTGAAAAGCAGTCTATAAGTATTGGATATAAAATAAATAAATAATGTTTCAGTAAACCCTGAAGCAATTGCTGCTCTTGAATAATGGCTTTAAGTGCCTGGGTTCATCATCAAGCAGGGATGGAGGAATCTGCCAATTTTGGTTTCTCCCAGTTTCTCATCTCTCTGGTCTCAAGTTCAGTTTTGCATCAGTTTGTGGTGTGTGTGTGTGTGTGAGAGAGAGAGAGAGAGAGAGAGAGAGAGAAAGAGAGAGAGAGAGGGAGGGAGGGAGGGAGGGAGAGGGAGGGAGGGAGGGAGGGGGAGAGAGGAAGAGTCCTCATGAAAATTCATCACCATTTGAATGGTGGATTTCTCTTAAAAATACATTTTTGTACGCAGTTTTCCTGGCCTCTATACTTTTGCAAGCAATTTTCCTCCGTGCAATGCATTTTAAATGTTACTTTCAATGATATATGCATCGGTTGCATGCTTACCCCTAACATAAAACATTTGTGGAAACATCGTTGGGGTGGAGAACCGTGCCACAAAATTCAGAGGCACGCAAAAGGATAGCTGTGTTTGCTTCTTGTTGTGGAAAGTATTGAAACCTGGGCTGAATTCTCTCCTCTGCCCTCATCTCCATCATCAAATGAAGGCATGCTCAACATGAAATGCGGAAAACAATATAAATAGCATAAAGAGCCCGGAATTTTTGTCTCCCTCCATAAATCCAGCTGCAGCACAAAAACCAAATTATTGCTCTCTTTGGAGAAAAGGTGAGCTGTGGAACGAGAAGTAGGGTGTCCATGTGTCCTACTTTGCAGAGAAGATCTGAAAGCATCCTGTGTTTGAAGGCCTGCCAGCTCCAAATGTGCTTTAAAGATAAGGAGCCTGCGCTGTCTAAGCTGCTCACAATTAGCTTAGAATCCTACCATGGCGCTGAATGGTTACTCCAGCCCTAACAGCCGGAATTGTTCAGAGAGGTCACGAAAAGCATAAGACAAATTCCACACCTATTTGAAAGGCTGTCAGATACCTGCTCACTGTTTGAAGGTGTCCTCTGTTTGCTGGGCGGCCTGATCCAAGTCCAGGTTAAAGGAAGAACTTTCTGGTGGTAAAACAGTGGAGCGGTCTCCCTTAGAAAGCGATGGACTCTCCTTCCTTGGAAGCTTCCTCAACCTCGGCCCTCCAGATGTTTTGAGACTACAATTCCCATCATCCCTGACCACTGGTCTTGCTAGCTAGGGATCATGGAGGGCGGAGGTTGGGGAAGCCTGTTTTAAGCAGAGGTTGGGTGGCCACCTGTCCTGGGTGCTTTAGTTGAGATTCCTGCATTGCAGGGGGTTGGACTAGATGACCCTCAGGGTCCCTCCTAATGTGACAGTTCTATAATTCTATGCAACTCAATGTCATAGACTGGCTGGATGCAGAGGACCTGTGGGAGACATCAGTTGGGAAACCCCCAAGGGAAGAAGGCTCAGAGCCAGGGGGATTGGTGGTGGGACGACATTGTGTGGTCACAGAGAAAAGAGGGAAGAGACTGGGAGGAGGAGGCGTTGGAAGCTGAAGAGGCAACAGGGCTTAGTGAGCTGGGAGAGTCTGTGGCAGAGAGCAGTCCAGAATCAGAGGCAGAATCAGAGGCTGGTGAGGAGTGGGGCCAAGAGGCAGCTGCTGAAGAACCCAGGGAGTCTCCCCCTCCTGCTGCAACTAGCTCCCTTCCGCCCTGATCTCCCAGAACAGGTAGAGAAATGAAGAAGTTGGAACAAAGAGAGATGAGACAAAGGAGCCTTAGGCTGCTGGGGAAGGACAAGGAGAAGCCTTAGAGAGTGATGGAGAGGCAGGGAGGGACCTTCCATCCTCCCAACTGCCTCATGGGACAAAGCCTACTGGGAAGAGTTGCTCTGATCACTAGGACTGAGCTGCTTTGGTTCCTTTGAATAAAGACACTGGGGCCTTTTATAATAATAATAATTTTTTTTTTTTTTTATACCCCGCCCTTCCCGGTTCAGAAAACCGGGCTCAGTGGCTAACAACAAATTTCAAACACTTAATTGATGCAACAAAAAGCAGCATAAAATACAGTATAAAACGTGAATAACAATAAATTCAGAATTCAAAAATCAATTTAGGGGGGAAATCCATCCAATAAACATTAGATGATCACCAGGGCTAGCTGGCTAAATTAGTCCTAATTGGGCTGAACAGCTTTGGTAGGTTTCTGGAGGAAACATCAGCTTTAGATCCATTTTACTGCTGACCTGGGGTTAAACCACAGAGCCTAGGACTTGCCGATCAGAAGGTGGGCGGTTCAAATCCCCGCAACGGGGTGAGCTGCCATTGCTCGGTCCCTGCTCCTGCCAACCTAGCAGTTGTCAAAGTGCAAGTAGATAAATAGGTACCATTCCAGCAGGAAGGTAAACAGCGTTTCCGTGCGCTGCTCTGGTTCGCCAGAAGTGGCTTAGGCATGCTGGCCACTTGACCCGGAAGCTGTATGCCGGCTCCCTCGGCCAATAAAGTGAGATGAGCGCCGCAACCCCAGAGTTGGTCATGACTGGACCTAATGGTCAGGGGTCCCTTTACCTTTACCTGACTGCTGACCTGCCACGACTCTGGCTCCTGACACCCAAGAACAGAGACCTTCAGAGGCCCATCAGTGGTGAGCACCTTGACAGCAGATTGAGCAGGTGCACACATACCTGGTCACAGACTTCCTCACTACAGAGAGATGCCTTTTCCCATTTAAATGACAGTCCCTGTCTCTAACTTTGCATCAGTGCGGTATATTAGTATATGCAAATTTGCGCCCTCTTTTTTGGCAATGCGTAAGTGCCTATCCTAAGTGGGAAACTCTCTCCCGCAACCTGCTGTCTACACCTGGATCCTGACCGCTTCCCATTCCCCCTTGGAAATGTTCCTTTATTACCCACATTACTCTCCATCCCGAAACACAAACAGCAATGCTATATTCTGGGTACAATTTTTTTTTTTGGGGGGGGGAGGTTCTTGCTTGCCTAAATACTTTATTATTCACATTAGATAGCTTTTAGGGTGCTTTCCATCTCTTTCTCTTCCCTCCCTTGGAGGAAGAGAAATCTATAGATATTCCTCCACTCCGACGGGCTTGATTTCCATTCATGCTTGTATGAACAGGAAAAGCAAGGGATAAGTTACAGCTCTCAGCAGTTTGCTTCACGCAGAGCCAAAAAGGTGGCAATGACACCGCCACCTTCCGAGAGGAAAATTGCTGATTTACTGGATTGCATTAAAGGGGCTGCATGCTAGTTCACAGTTCCGAAAGGCAGAAGGTAAGAATTTATGGCAGTCCCATCTTGCACTTCCTCCAGGGAGCTCAGAGAAGAGCAAGTGTTCTGCAAAGCCACCAGACTTCTTATCTTTGCAACTGCCTTGTGAGGTGAGCCGGGCATGAATCACCAGACCATGGGCTGGATGTGGCCCCCTAGGGACTCCCCCAGCAGACCCCAGTGTCTCTGCTAAGGACCCTCGTACCTAAGGGACCGCCTCTCCCAGTATGCCCCATGGAGGACCTTAAGGTCCATAAACAGCAACACCCTAGAGGTCCCGGGCCCTAAGGAAGTCAGATTAGCCTCAACCAGAGCCAGGGCCTTTTCAACACTGGCCCCGGCCTGGTGGAACGCTCTGTCTCATGAGACCAGGGCCCTGCGGGATCTGATTTCTTTCCACAGGGCCTGTAAGACAGAGTTGTTCTGCCTGGCCTTTGGCTTGGAATCAATTTGATTCCCTCCCCCTCTTTCTTTCTTTTTTCCTTTCTCCTTCTGTGATGGAACTCCTATTTGGGGACTTCCCTGGCTTATTTCTGGCCCATGTAGGACCAGTCTGGATAGTTGGCCTTGGTGACGACTTGCCGTTTTTATCCCCAAAAAAGTTTTTGATTGAGTTTCCACTGAAATGAGGCTGCATTTTAATGTTTTAATGTTGTATTTTAATCTTGTTTTTTAAGCTGTATTTCAATCAATTGTTTTTTATATTTGGTGTTAGCAGCCCTGAGCCTGGTCTTGGCTGGGGAGGGCGGGGTATAAATAAATTTTATTATTATTATTAGTAGTAGTAGGAGGAGGAGGAGCAGCAGTATTATTATACATGGGAAAATAAGACGAGCCCTGCATTGCAGGGGGTTGGACTAGATGACCCCCCAGGGTCCCTTTCACCTCTACAATTCTATGATTCTATGGATCTGGCGGATGGCCCATCTAGGCCAGCATCCCATGCTCACAAGGGCTAACCAGATGCCCAGTGGGAAGCTTGCAAGCTGGACTGTGGAGGCAAAGATAGCCACTGATAGCCCTCTCCTCCATGTAGTTGTCTAATCCATTTGACTTGGCCATCACTGCCTCTTGCACGAGGGAGTTCCACAGTTTAACTATGCGCTGTGTGAAGATGGCTGGCATCCATCGATAGCCCTCTCCTCAGTGAATTTGCATTAACCTTCTTTTAAAGCCCTCTAGATCAGTGGCCGTTACTGCCTGGTCAGGAACCAGTGTGGTGTAGTGGTTAAGAGCGGTAGACTCGTAATCTGGGGAACCGGGTTCGCTTCCCTGCTCCTCCACATGCAGCTGCTGGGTGACCTTGGGCCAGTCACACTTCTCTGAAGTCTCTCAGCCCCACTCACCTCACAGGGTGTTTGTTTTGGGGGAGGAAGGGAAAGGAGAATGTTAGCCGCTTTGAGTCTCCTTTTTGTTGTTGTTGTTTAGTCGTTTAGTCGTGTCCGACTCTTCGTGACCCCCTGGACCAGAGCACGCCAGGCACTTCTGTCTTCCACTGCCTCCCGCAGTTTGGTCAAACTCATGCTGGTAGCTTCGAGAACACTGTGCCACCATCTCGTCCTCTGTCGTCCCCTTCTCCTTGTGCCCTCCATCTTTCCCAACCTCAGGGTCTTTTCCAGGGAGTCTTCTCTTCTCATGAGGTGGCCAAAGTCTTGGAGCCTCAGCTTCAGGATCTGTCCTTCCAATCAGCACTCAGGGCTGATTTCCTTCAGAATGAGACTCCTTAGGGAAGTGATAAAGCGGGATATCAAATCCAAAACTCTTCTTCTTCTTCCTATAAAAAGTGGCAGCCCTAAACAGATCTGCGGTCCAGTACCAAAACAATTATTTCATACATCACTGTTCCAAATTTCACACATGGATTTTGCTTCGCATGTGAGGAATTCCTCCTCCCCGTGGAAAATGTTAATTTGCGTTCAGTTACTCCTCAACTGAACTCGGGAGCAAGCCACCATTTGCCCTATAAATGGCTTCCCCTACTGGTGAGACCCCAGCATTTTTGGAAAAAGAATAAATCATGGACCCTCATTCTATTAACAGTGCTAATGGACATCCATTGAATGTGGACACATCATAGCAGGAGTAACTGCATGGCACCCATTGTCCATGTTACATCTGAGGACTGAAGCAAATGTAACCGTTCCTCATGAGAGATGTAGGTGCTCTGTGTTTTACGTTGCAGTATTCACCTAGAAGCCCTGTGCATACCACGGATGTGTGTCTTATCGTCTCGTCTACGGACAATCGTGTTTTTGAACAGCTCCGAGCTTCTATAAACAAGCTGCTTTCCAATTGGACAAAAGAGTTATTTTGGCACTGAATACCCCCTTCTCCTCCCCCCCCATGCGCACACATTTACCCGATTGGCTGGCCCGGATCCCGCTTGGCATAATAATGAGTGTGCGGCTGCAATTCAGCCCTTCTGAAAGGAGGGCATGTGGTGGCCACAGGAATTGTAACCGAGTTTATCGATACCGGCACGAACACAATGGAAATCAAATTAACGCAGAACAATGGGGCAGCTCAAATGGAGCCAGCTGCCACCATCCCGTCGAACTGCATCGTAATTTGTCTGAGGGAAAATTGGACACACAGCCCCTTATGAGGCAGACGGCCTATTTTTAGGAGAAGGCTGGAAAGGACTTGGCCGGGCAGGATAGGGCAGTGTGTTCCTTTGTGCAATGCTTACGGCATGTTTCAGAGGCAGCCAAATTTCGTGTTCCGGGTTTTGGAAATGGGAGGTGCTGGAAATTTAGGAATCTCTCAATCTGAGGCCCCACCCCCTGCGCAGTATAGGGATAATATTGACCCATCTTACAGGGTTGTTTTAATATTTGTGATGAGTCAACGGACATCAAGGAGCTTGAACACAAAGTGCTCAGAGATAGAATGGGGTTGTGTGTCACAAACTGGTGGGAGGCACCAGCTGGGGAACCCCCAAGGGCACTGGTGACCAGTGGTCAAAGGGAGAAGAGGGAGCAGACCAGAAGGAGGTGGTGTTGGAAGCCAAGGAGGAGACAGGGCTTAGTGAGCAGGAAGAGCCTATGGCAGAGAGTAGTTCAGACTCAGAAGCAGAAGAAGAGAGGGGCCAGGAGACAGGGACGAGGCATGTGGTATAACTGGAGGAGCGTCTCCACCCCCATCGTTCAGCCCGGACACTGAGGTCCAGCTCCGAGGGCCTTCTGGCGGTTCCCTCACTAAGAGAAGGGAAGTTACAGGGAACCAGTCAGAGGGCCTTCTCGGTAGTGGCGCCCGCCCTGTGGAACGCCCTCCCAGCAGATGTCAAGGAAATAAACAACTACCTGACTTTTAAAAGACATCTGAAGGCAGTCCTGTTTAGGGAAGTTTTTAACGTCTGATGTTTCATTGTATTTTTTAATATTTTGTTGGAAGCTGACCAGAGTGGCTGGGGAAACCCAGCCAGATGGGCGGGGTATAAATAAATTATTATTATTATTATTATTATTATTATTATTATTATTATTATTATTATTATTATTTTGCTGTTGCTGCTGAAGAAGCCAGGGAGTCTCCCCCTCCTGTTACAACCAGCTCCCCTCCACCCTGATCTCCCATAACATGGACACAAATGAAGAGGGCAAAGCATAGAGAAACAAGACGAAAGAGCCTTAGGCTGCTGGGGGAGGAGGAGCCTTAAAAGAGCAATGGGAAGGCGGGGACCTTCTCCCCTCACAACTCCCTCTTCCCCTCGGTCTCCCAGAACCAGAAAAGGCATGAAGTGGGTGGAGCAAAGACAGGCAAGACAGTTGAGCCTCAGATCACTTGGGAAGAAATTGGGGGAGAAGGAGGCTTAGGGACCTTCAGGCCTTGCAACTGCCTCATTGGGGCAAGACCTTCTTGGAAGAGTTGCTGTTCTCACATGGCCTGGCCTCCTGAGCTGTGTGTTTCTTCAAATAAAGAGTTAACTTCACGGTAACCGTGTGAGTTATTGCTGGCCTGCTCTTGGCACCCGCCCTGGAAATATGAAGGAGTGAGGACCCTGAGACGCTGGAGCTGAATGCGGCCCTTCAAGCCTCTCCATCTGGCCCTTGGATGTCTGCCCAGACCACACCTCTCACTTGGCCTTGTCTGGCTGGAATGTGTCCTTGACCTCTGATAATACCCTTGGCTTGCCTGCATGGGGGATACAGAATCATTGAATCTTAGAGCTGGCAGGGACCCAAGGGTTTTGTAGTCCAACTAGTCAACATTGCGGGGGGCGATGCAGGAATCTCGGCTAGAGCATTCATGACAGATGAAAGGTGAGTACAGAAAGCAGCCCACCATACAAAGCTAAAATGTACACGTTGCTGCACCCATTTTGCTTCTGGCCTTGTCCACTACTGCCAGGTGGCCCTCGGAAGATTGCCCAGAATTGAATGTGGCCCCTGGGAAGAAAGTCTGCCCACTACATTATTTCCCTCACTGTCCTGTGTGGCAAAATTATATAACTTACATGATGACATGGTCATTATGCTATTCTACCTCTTTTCTTTCAAAGAAATGCAATGCGTTTAGATGGGTGTGGGAAATGTAATCAATTACCTAACGTTTTATGGGCTGAAAGGTACACCAGCGGCCAGCACCAATCATATTCGCAGGACCAGTTTGCATTGCGGAGATGTGACAATTAAGCAAACACTGGCAATTTCCACTCACTTCCACTTCCAATGAAATTCTCTGGCATTCCTAGTTGTAGTCCAGGTGAACCTTTGACAACCTTGGACTAAAAATCGTTTTCTGCAGGCTCATATTTAGTTCCCTGCCGGCAGGGCTGGATTTCGGTTTGATGAGGCCCCAAGCTACTGAAGGTAATGGGGCCCTTTATATGTCCAGCTGTCCTTTGTCAACAAAAAATTGTCACTGTTAGAAATGAGCAAACCAGTGATATTTTAGGGAGCAGGCTAGCAGACGGGGCCCATGACTTAAATCACAGGAGCCTACACAACACAAAACACTGTTGCTGTATGTAGGTTTTATTTTATTTGTTTTTTATCCTATATTTTGGAAATGTACATCTGTGCTGGTCCCGGCGGGAAGGTTACCGTTGGCGTAGTCAAAGTCCGGTCCTGGGTCACTAGCCTGGAAACAGTTCACAAGGAGCGGGGCGAGGTCCGAAGCAGGAAGCCGGGCGGGGACAGGGGCACTGGAGAGTCAGGTCTGGGTCCGGGCAGGAACAGGTACTCAACAACAACGTTGCTCCCACAACCTGGGACCGGGCCGACTGGCCTTTATCTGTTCTGAGGCCAGGGGCGGTCCCGGCCCCCAGGAGACCCGCCTCTCTTGGCCTTAAGGCAAGCACTCCTCCTGGGAGAAAACAGTTCCCTTTGCCTCTCTGCCCTGAGCCTCTGCAGTTGAGGAGAGGCCGAAGGGTTACTGGGCCCAGGGGGAGACTCACCTGCAGGCACTGAGTCCTCAGCCACCTCTGGAGCCAGAGTGGATTCACCTGGTGCCTGCTCCTGAGGATCTGACACAGGTGCAGGCACTTCAGAATCAAGGTCCTGCCCCAGTTCAGCCGGCCCTGGAGGCAGGGACTCCTGTGCAGGCTGGGATTCCTCTGGTTCAGCCTCTGAATCGGAATCCCAGGCCATCACAACATCCAGGTTTTTTTCTTTAATTTTTTGGGGAGCCCCTAAGAGACTGGAGCCCTAAACTATAGCTTGTTTAGCTTATACATGAATCCGGCACTGCCTGCTGGGGAGCTGTAAATAATCATAGAACTATAGAGTTGGAAGGGGTCCAGGGGTCATCTAGTCCAACCCTCTGAAATGCAGGAATCTCAGCGACTAAATAATGCTACTACAGTCATACCTCGTTTTACAGATGCTTCAGGTTGCGTTTTTTGGGGTTGCGGACCACTGAAACCCAGAAGTACCGGAACGGGTTACTTTTGGGTTTCGGCGGCCGTGCAATGCGCAGAAGCGCTAAATCGCTCTTTGCGCATGCGCAAATGTGCCAAATTGCAACCCGCGCGTGCGCAGATTCACCGCTGCAGGTTGTGGACGCTGCGGGTTGCGGACGTGCACCCCACTCGAATCACGTTTGCAACCTGAGCGTCCACTGTAAATAACTTTATTAGCAACACCACTAAAGAAATGAGTGGTCGGGGGTTCAGACAAACACACAGTGTGGAATCCATGGGGTAAAATGGACCACACAGACCCATTTGTGCCCCACTGGTACTCCAGTCAGCACATTAGATGTGGCACACAGACTCTGACTGTAAATATTTTTTTCCTTCTCAAAAGCCAGGACACACCAGATGCCTCTGAGCCTGAGGTTGCAAACCTGCCCATTAGGACCGTCCCAAAGGTAAGGGCATTACTTAAGCGGTTGGTTCCCAATTTGCCCAGAACCCTACACTTAGCAAAACGATTCTTCCAGCCCTACCAAACCACCAAAGTGCTACCAAAGTGCAAAATAAACCCCACGTTTACAGGCCCTTGCAGAGAAGAGGGCAACCTCCTCCTGAGCAAAACCATCTGTGCACTTCTAATGAGACGACGAGGAACGAAACACATCTCTCTCTGCAGCTCCACCACCCTGCGGATACAGATGGTTCTGTGCAGCGACCTGTGAGCCTGAAATGCAAACTTTGGTTTCCTCCGAAAAGGGCAAGACGGGCGAGATCCGCTTTATGTCTCCCGGAGGAGGCGAAGGGTAGCATCTCCCACACGGTGCGGCTCTGCGCCCCGTGAATTTCACAGTTCAGGAGGAGGATAGAGAAATGCAAGCTGCCACAACCGCGCAGTTAATGATTACGTCGGTCTCGGGAGCATTAACAACCAGGCCTATTGAGGCAGGTTACGAGGGCTTTCGAACCAGGCCTTGTGCCTGGAAACGGTGCCAAGTCAACTGTTCTGAATTCAAATGCGCGTTGCTGTGGCAACGGGGATAACACACCTCTGTATGCTCCGGGCCCCACACAAAAGCCGCCTCTTTGGCTCAGCAGAGCAGTTTAATCCAAAGCATACACATACTTTATAAAAAATACTAGAAACTCTTGGTGGGCCTGGAGGAGGAGGAGGAGGAGGAGGAAGGTCCCTGCTGACCTCTCGCCATGGAGGACAAGAAATCAACGGGCGCAAAGGATGCACAGGGCTTTGAAGCTTACCCCCCCCCCAAAAGTAGAAAGATCGGGGGCAAGTTTAAACTACAGGGCAGGCAAGAGAGATGAACCCCAATTCAGCCCCAGAACCTACTTGTTAAGGACATCTTTTGCTGGCCTGGTTGCATGACTGAAAGTAACACAAGGTATGGCTCAAAGACAGCTTGGAGAGAGAGATCTCAAATTCCCCAAAGTACTATAGAGGACATAATTATAGGGACAGAACGACCTATACTGTATAGAAACCTATTCATGTATGCTACTACAGCGGCAAGAATGTTACTTGCCCCAAAATGGAAAGAAGCAGAAGTCCCAGCAAAGGAAGAATGGATACCAAAACTTACCGGAAGAGTAAGAAATCAAGACAACAAACTGCTTATAAAAGAATGGGAATGGTTTGTTGAACATTTACAGATAAATTGTAAACAGATAAGAACAGGATTATTGTAATAACCTGCAGTTTTATAAGAGTGTATATTTAAAGTAGATGAATGAGCAAATTAAGTAAATTTGGATATGCAGAAGATATTAAAAATAAATTCAAGGTGCCGCAGAAAGAGGGGGAAGGAAGTCAAGCTTTGAAATGTTAAAATGATTGTGAAGTTGGTGAAATGTATAAACCTGAAAAGTGTAAGTAGTTTTATTTTATTTTTTACAGAGAGATCTGTCGGGGGGGGGGGGGACCAGTAGGTGAGGCAAGTGTTCTTCCTGGCTGCACTGGGCATTAGATCCCCCTTCCTTTCTAGGGAATTGGTACTTTCCCGTTCCTATTAAAAACTGTAGGCTTTTACGCACCTTACACTGAGCACAGGTACAAGGTACCTAAACCGTTCCCAAAACATGAGTAAGTTAAGATTCCTACACGTGTGCAAGCATGATGCGGTGTGAGAGTATATGGGCTTGACTGGGGGGGGGAGAGAAATGTTTCCATTTTCATGGTTAAGTGGTGATATGATAGCCATGTTCAAATATATAAAAGGATGTCACATAGAGGAGGGAGAAAGGTTGTTTTCTGCTGCTCCAGAGAAGCGGACACGGAGCAATGGTTCCAAACTACAAGAAAAAAGATTCCACCTAAACATTAGGAAGAACTTCCTGACAGTAAGAGCTGTTCGACAGTGGAATTTGCTGCCAAGGAGTGTGGTGGAGTCTCCTTCTTTGGAGGTCTTTAAGCAGAGGCTTGACAACCATATGTCAGGAGTGCTCTGATGGTGTTTCCTGCTTGGCAGGGGGTTGGACTCGATGGCCCTTGTGGTCTCTTCCAACTCTACGATTCTATGATTCAATCACAGTCCTCTGCCCAATTCCTGATGTCACAACTTTACTGCAGCAATATGGGCAAAGGAAGTGGGGTGTCGTTTGCTATAACTGCCATCCTGGACCTTTGGACATTGGAACTCTCAACTGTATAGAGAGGAAGAGGAGGAGGAGGCAGAAGAGGAGGAGTTTGGATTTGATATCCCGCTTTATCACTACCCTAAGGAGTCTCAAAGCAGCTAACAATCTCCTTTTCCTTCATCCTCCACAACAAACACTCTGTGAGGTAACCACTACACCACACTGGGATGAGAGAAGAGGGTACTGCATCGTCATATTGTCAAATTGCACTCTAGAAATTATTAGGAAACGGATTTTAAAAACGAAGCTGCTGTTATCATGTCTGTGTGGCATGCCTATGGATTTGGGGTTGAAGATAGAAGACAATGCACCCATCGCATTTAATATCCATGGTGGTTTTCAATTGTATTTTAATTCTTCTTTTATCTCTTATGTTGTTATGCTACCCTATAAGAATTTGGAATGCATTATATAAGAACGTCTATTGGAAATAAAAGAAGCAACAAAAATGCAATTAGAAATCTTACGGTATCTAGCGCAGCCTATTTATTGCAGCTGCTACAACAGGCAGAAAACTCATTAAGTCACTAAGACCCTCAGCCATTTTCAAGTAGTCTAGGCGAGTGGGGTGTGCGTGTGTTAAGTTTGGGAAGGACTGCTCTGCACAAATGTGACAACTTTTAATACTGTGTTCTGTTCTGGCTGCCTCCATCAGCAGGATGGAGAAAGTGCCTTATGAGGAAAGGTTACAATATGTTGAAGTGGGGTTAGTTTGTGGGGGGAATGTGGTCTGCGTTGTGTAGAAAAAAGAGAAAGTGGTGATAAGTTTTTCTCCCCCCTCCCTCAAAAAAACTTAAGACCCACAGGAGAGGCAGAAGCAAGTCTTTTTCACGCAGCTGAACTACGGAATTTGCAATCGCAAGTCATGGTGCTTGCTGTTGGGTTAGATCAGGGCTTTCCAAACTTGGGTCTCCAGTTGTTTTTCGACTATTATTAGTATTATAATAATTATTAATTAAATTTGTTTACCGCGCTATACCCACAGGTCTGATAAAATCACAATATAAAAACACAAAATACATACAGTAATCAAAATAGAAACAAGAACAACCTAATAACACACACACATTCTAAAAGAGCACTGAATGTCAGTCAGCCCAAGGCCTGGTTAAAGAGGAACGTTTCTGCCTGGCACCTAATGGTGTATAATGAAGGTGCCAGGCGAGTCTCCCTGGGGAGAGCATTCCATGAATGGGGAGCCACTGCAGAGAAGGCCCCGTTCTCGTGTTGCCACCCTCTGGACCTCTCGTGATGGAGAATACAGTTCCCATCAGCCTTGAGCACTGGTCCTGTGAGCTAGAGATGAAGGGAGTTGTAGTGCAAAAACAGCTGGAGACCCAGGTTTGGGCAACCCTGGGTTAGATGGCTTTAGAAGAGGATTAAACAAACCCATGGAGGATAAAGCTACATCCATCTGGGTTCTAGTCATGAAGGCTGCAAATAGCCAGCACGACTTGGAACAGCAGCAGCTGAAGAAACACAGAGAATGCTGTTGCATTCATGTCCTGTTTGGCCATTCCAGATTTCGGCATCTGGCTGGCCACTGGGGAAAAGAAGATGCTGAACTAAATAGGCCCTTTGGCTGATCCAGCAGAGCTGCTCCCGACGTTGTCATGGCATCAGCTTAACCAAGGTTCACTGCAAGTTTATTTGTGTGTCGAATAAACAATCACTTGTGTCGAGGGCTGACTTTCCAAAGATCGCCGCAAGGGAGCTGCTCTGCTACGTACAAAACCTTGACCCAGAATCGGGTCTACGAATGGGTTCCCCACAAACCTGCGGTGCTCTCTGCACTCATCCATGGTGGAAGGCAGCAATGCTTCTGAATCCCAGCTGATGGGAGCCACAGGAGGGAGTTGTCTTGTGCTCAGATCCTGCTTGATGGATTCCCACAGGCATGTGGTTTGCTCTTCTAGATGGGCCACTGACCTGATCCAGAAGGGCTGTCTCCTGATGTTCTTATGCACACTGCAACTTAGCAGATGCCAACTTCCTCCAGGAAATCCCAGACTGGTTGGACACAGAGGAAAGGTGGGAGGAACCAGCTGGGGAACCACCAAGGGAAGAAGGCTCAGAGCCAAGGGATTGGTGGTGGGACAGTGATGAGTGGTCAGAGGGAGAAGAGGAGGTGTCAGAAGCCGAAGAGGTTTAATGGGCAGGCAGAGACTCCAGAATTGGATGCAGAAGCTAAAGCAGGAGTGGTGGGAGGCCAAGAGGCAGAGATGAGTCAGACTGGTGAAGAAGAAGCAGAGGTGTCTTGCCTTCTAAGCTCCCCTCCCCCTAGTCTCCCAAGACCAGGAGAGGTATGAAGTGATAGGAGCAAAGGCAGGCACACTGGCATAGTCTCAGGTGGCTTGGGAAAGTTCCAGGAGGTAACAGGGCTGAGTGAGCATGGGAAATCTGTGGTTAAAAAGAGAAGTCCAGATTCAGGGGCAGAAGCTGAAGCTGGAGAGGAGGTCAAGTGTGTGGATGTTTCACCCCCCCCCCCCATTGCAAGAATCTCCTGACAATGTTTTCAGAAAGGAAGGGGGCGGAATCTGCTCATCGCTTTTTCCGCTCCAGCCTGACTCTGTGGGAGCCTGAGTGTTATCTGTGTAGAGATAAGATGACTGCTTAAGCAACTGTAACACTCATGCAGTCCAGTAGCCTCCGATAGTCTTTAGTTTCTAGTTTATAAACATTAGGAGGAACTTCCTGACAGTAAGAGCTGTTCGACAGTGGAATTTGCTGCCAAGGAGTGTGGTGGAGTCTCCTTCTTTGGAGGTCTTTAAGCAGAGGCTTGACAACCATATGTCAGGAGTGCTCTGATGGTGTTTCCTGCTTGGCAGGGGGTTGGACTCGATGGCCCTTGTGGTCTCTTCCAACTCTATGATTCTACATTTTAGTTTTGCAGTACAGTGGTACCTCAGGTTACATATGCTTCAGGCTACATATGCTTCAGGTTACAGACTCTGCTAACCCAGAAATAAGTGCTTCAGGTTAAGAACTTTGCTTCAGGATGAGAACAGAAATCGGGCTCTGGCAGCACAGCGGCAGCAGGAGGCCTCGTTAGCTAAAGTGGTGCTTCAGGTTAAGAACAGTTTCAGGTTAAGAACGGACCTCCGGAACGAATTAAGTACTTAACTCGAGGTACCACTATAGTTGTAAAAGAATAAAAAAGTTATATTTCAGAGCCGTCGTTCGTGTAGTTCATACTCTGCTGTGCTTTGCTGACTTTGGCACTGAGTTTGGTGCTCACAGCTCAAAGTTGTGAGTCCATTGCACTTAGACCTGCTTCCCTGCAGTGGAAGGTCTCGGAAGTGCTCTCCCAGCTCGCCTGGCCCAGTTGGGGCTGAAGAGGTTGAGCCCAGTCATTGGCACCGGCTCAAAGGCAAAGCTGACAAAGTGGCAGAGATGAGTCCAACTGGGGAAGAGGCCCAGGTGTCTGCCCCTCCTGCTGCGACAAGCTCCCCTCCCCCTGGTTTCCCAGAACCAGCAGAGGAGTAAACAGGGCAGAGGTGAAGTTAGCTTCACATAGGCACAGTCTCAGATTGCTTGGGGAGGAGGGGACTTAGGCAGCTGTGGAGAGGTGCAGACCTTCAGTCTCAGCAACTGCTTCATGGGGGCAAGACCTGCCAGAAATGAGTTGTTGTGCTCATTAGGCCTGACACTCCTGTACAGATCGTGTTTTTGCCAATACAGGGTTAACTCCAACTTGGGCAGTGTGATTTATTGCTGGCTCTCTCGAGTCACAAATCAAACACGCAACGCTATAGTCTGAGTAATAAGCATCCCTTTATTCGCCGACACCATTACAAAAACTGATTACATTAGCAACCAAAAAAGGGGGCAGGGGAGAGAAGGGGAGGGGAGGAGTGTTTAATTGAAGGTGGAAATCAGAGGCAGCTACTCCCCGAAATGTATCTAAGTAAAACAGTGTAGACTGTCAGTATTAAAACGTTACTGTTTACTGCTGCTGTTACCACGTCAGGTGGGTGTGTCTGAACAAGTTTTACTGAGCATAGTAAAGACAAGAGGTTATACGTTCACTGTAGGCTCCAGGAATGTAAAGCTCTAATTTATCCAAACTGTTTTGTTTATTTATTTATTTATTATAAAACTAAACTCTGGAGGTGTCTGTAGAGTCTTCTTCTTCATCATCTTGTTTAAATCAGTAGTCTAACAAGGAGTAGAAAAGACAAAACTCTGTTCAGTGTTTGACGAAGTAGAAAGGGTTGTGAACACATAAATAAGGCTTTAATTTGGCAAAATATAAAATACAGTGCCTTCTGCTACCCCCAAATTAACGGTCTCCCCATGATTTCATTCTGCAAAAGAAGAAGAAACAAAAGAAAAGAAAGGTAAGGTAAGGTAAGCCTGGGGGATGCATGAGAAAGTAGCTATTGCAAAATACTTCTTTTAAAAATTGTTTTTATACACTGAAAAAGGAGTCCTACAACTTTAGGCTAAAGTAGGGTTACATGTAATTCCTCCAGATAGAAGAAAAATAAAGCGGGAAATGGCAGCCCAGGCTTTCACTGCGCCAGTTCATAAACAGTGGAACTCCTTCCCCAAAGAGGGGCACCCAAACATCTTCACTGTACAGCTTTCGCCATATTATTTCATTTATTTATTAAATTTATATTCCCACCCTTTCGCCCAAAGGAACCCAGGGCAGCAAGCACACAAACCATAAAGCACCTAAAAAACAAACAAAAATATCTGCAATACAGATGGAGACCTTGAAAAGGTCTCTACTTAAAAAGGCTTCTTGGAAGAGGAAGGTCTTTAGTAGGCACTGAAAAGCCAACAGAGGCAACACCGTATTCTAAAGGAACGACTCCTTATTGCAGCAGAGCTATTTAATTTTGTGGGCCCTACCGTTTTGGTTGAATATATACTGCCCTGTTCCATTTGGAATGGTTTTACTTGTTTTATATATTGTTAATGATTGTATCTGCCTATTATCATGGTATATGGTACCGTTGTAACCCGGCCTGGAATCTTATGGTGAAGGGCAAAAAACTCTTATTTATAAATAAATAAAGAAATATCCAGAAGCCTTTGAAGTTTTAAAAAATAGGAATCAGGATTTTTTAAATAGGGGAGGGAAAAGGCACAATAAGCTCAAATTCAAAACCCGCTGAATATTCAGAGCTAACACATATTGAAAGTCAAAAGTGGCGTTTCAAAATTAAAACTTTTCTAAACACACTTTACTGTGTTTATAATATTTTGCTGGGAGCCACCCAGAGTGGCTGGGGAAACCCAGTCAGACGGGCTGCATATTATTCTTATTATTTTATTCTGCTGCCTGGTCTCCCAAAGCTCTTCTTTTTACCAAGGCCAGCCTGTCCTGTTTTGCCGCTTGAGGCGAAGTCGAAGACGACTTCCGGCAAGATCTCGTTACCGTATTTTTCGCTCCATAAGACACACTTTTTCCCTCCTAAAAAGTAAGGGGAAATGCTGTGTGTGTCTTATAGAGCGAATGCAGGCGGGAGAAGCCCCCAAGAGCTGCACACACGCTCCGTGGGGCTTTTGCGGGAGGTGGGGGAAGGGACAGAGGGCAGCCCCTCAGTTCCTTCCCCCACCTCCCAGAAAAGCCCCCAAGAGCCGCACTCCCTTTCATGAGCCGCGTGGAGCGTGTGTGCGGCTCTTGGGGGCTTTTCCCCCAAGGAGGGAGAAGGGCAGCCTGTCAGTGATGGGCTGCCCTTCTCCCTCCTGGGGAAAAGCCTGCAAGCGTCACACACACGCTCCACAAGGCTCGTGAAAGGGAGCGCTGAGCAGAGCCTTTAAAAAATTTTTTTTTTCTTGCATTCCCCTTCTAAAAACTAGGTGCGTCTTATGGTCAGGTGGGGGACGCAGGTGGCGCTGTGGGTTAAAGCCTCAGCGCCTAGGACTTGCCGATCGAAAGGTCGCGGTTCGAATCCCTGCACCGGGGTGCGCTCCCGCTGCTCGGTCCCAGCGCCTGCCAACCTAGCAGTTCGAAAGCACCTCCGGGTGCAAGTAGATAAATAGGGACCGCTTACTAGCGGGAAGGTAAACGGCGTTTCCGTGTGCGGCTCTGGCTCGCCAGATGCAGCTTTGTCACGCTGGCCACGTGACCCGGAAGTGTCTCCGGACAGCGCTGGCCCCTGGCCTCTTGAGTGAGATGGGCGCACAACCCCAGAGTCTGGCAAGACTGGCCCGTACGGGCAGGGGTACCTTTACCTTACCTTTATGGTCAGGTGTGTCTTATGGAGCGAAAAACATGGTATATCTCGCAAAAGTTCCATGAAATCTCGCATAATCTCGCTGGAAGCTACCACCGCCACAAAACCTCAGCAGCAACAGTGGCAGGCGGGGGTACCTGTGGCAATACCACCCTGTTGTATTCCACCACCCGAGGCAGCTGCTTCACTCGGCCTCATGGGTGGGCCGGCCCTGCTTTTTGCCCACCCCCAGGAAATGCAGCGGGTGACTCTCCCTGGAACTCTCCTACCTAGTAGCTGGTAGTGTTCTTTTCCTTTCGCAAGCAGTTGGCTGACTGACGCAAGCAGTTTCTTGAGATGGGCAACGTCCTGGCTCATGGCTACGTTGAGGCTTTTATCGGGCCCTGCCTAGAGGGGAAAGGAGGGGAGAGAAAGCAGTTAGCAAAGAGGAGTTGCGGCGGAAGGAACAGCTTGAGAGTGGGCAGGTGGGGAGATTTAACACTGAATTTTAGAGTGCAGGGTAGGCAATCAGCCAGAGGCCGAATGGGCTTGCCATGCCCAAGGCTGCACCACTTAGATATCTCGAACGAAAGGGTAAAGCCCCTCCTTTGGAACAGAACGAAGAGCAAGGCAGGCTGCTGGTCTCCCTTCTGTTCCCCATGTGATCCCCAGGACACAGCAGGGCAAGGACGCTCTCAGGTCTACTGCACAAAAAATAAAATGAAAATAAAAAATCCCTCTGCACCGAGAACTAGCACGCCAGGGGAGAAGGATGGGATAGAACTGCTCTCCCCTGGCATGCTACTATTCTGTGTGCGTGGATTGGTTTATTTTTAATGGAGGGTCATTCGCTCCTGTAACCGCCACCACCACCCCTGCAATCTGAAGTGGAACAGCCCAGGCGCAGCAAGAAGTAGGCCTTGATGCAGAAGCCCCAGGGCAAAAGGCCTCTAGGGTCCTTCATATTAGGTTCCAGCTTGGTATAATTTGCAACCGGGAGGGGAAAATCAATAATAATAATTATAATAATAATACCTTTATTGCCATTGTACAACCTGTGTACAATGAAATTAAACGAGCCTCCCCCCCCCCAAACACTCAATCTCTTATCAAACAACACACCACCTCACAAGTCAATTTCGCTATGTTATTTTTCGTTCAACAGCCTAACAGCCCACGGATAGAAGCTATTTTTTAGCCTGTTGGTACGGCTGATTATACTACTGTATCTCCTGCCTGAGGGTAGAAGATTAAAGAGGTGATGGCGAGTCATCCCTGAGAATTTTTCTCGCTCTCCTAAGGCAACGATCCCTTGCAATGTCATCTAGTGGACTCAAGGGACAGCCCATGATATCATGTGCTATATTCACCACCCTCTGTAGAGACTTTCTGTCCGTGGCTGTCAGGCCAGCATAGCACACTGTGATACAATACGAAAGGACACTTTCTATTGTGGACTGGTAAAAGGAGTTCATCAGTTGTTGTTTAACATTATTCTTTCGCAAGACCCTGAGGAAATGGAGTCTCTGTTGGGCCTTTCTGACCACCCGAGTTATGTTGATTTTCCAAGTGAGGTCCTCACTAAGGTAAACTCCCAGGAATTTAAAGGAGGAGACTCTCTCCACACAGCCCCCCCTGATAATATATAACGGGGCAGGTTCCCCTCTCTTCCTCCGGAAGCCCAACACCATCTCCTTTGTCTTACTAACATTTAGGTGCAAATTATTCTCTAAGCACCATGTAGATACTTTTCGAACCTCCCCCGTGTACGCTGCTTCATCTCTGCCTGCAATTAGGCCCATTATGGTAGTAGCATCTGCAAACTTAATAATAACTGTGGATGGATCAGATGATTTGCAGTCATATGTGTGCAATGAGTACAGGTAGGGACTTAGCACACATCCCTGTGGGGTGCCAGTGCTAAGCTTCAGGGAGGTAGATATAACAGTCCCAATCCTCACTGGTTGTGTCCGATCCCTCAAAAAGTCTTTAATCCAGTCACAGATGGTAGAAGAAAGGTTCAGATCCGTCAGCTTTTTAATAAGAATGTCATTTCTACCTTTGGTTGGAAATGAGTTGGGCCTGCCAATACGCAGCCGCCCTGCCACCTGCTGGTGGGACAAAGCAGCACTGGGCCTTCGTTCCATTCGTTCAGAGTTGCAAACCACACACGCACAATACAAGGGGGGTAGGGGACACAACAGTGCTGCGTGACATCTTCAGATCTCTAAAAGAGCCTGACACAAACACAATGGGAGCCACCATGGTGTAGTGGTCAAGAGTGGTAGTCTCGTAATCTGGTGAACCGGGTTCGCTTCCCCGCTCCTCCACATGCAGCTGCTGGGTGACCTTGAGCTAGTCACACTTCTCTGAAGTCTCTCAGCCTCACTCACCTCACAGAGTATTTGTTGTGGGGGAGGAAGGGAAAGGAGAATGTTAGCCACTTTGAGACTCCTTCGGGTAGTGATAAAGCAGGATATCAAAGTCAAACTCTTGTACTGTGCTGGGCCACCCAGTTGTAAAGTGACGCGGAACGGGCTGGGACTAGGATTCCCCGTTAGCAGCCGTTCAAAAGCAGAAAGTAGTCTGGGTCTCGATTGAGGAAAACGTGGGCAATGTCTAGGCAGAGAGGAGTGCGAAGAGGCAATCTGAACCCATGGCTAATTGGCTCTGCCCTTTTGCTTACCCCCTTAATGAATATTACGTCTTCCAGGATCTCTGCAAAAGTGCCGTGCAGGCAGGACTGTGCAGAGCCAGATTAAGCAACAATTCATTCCGGCTGGTAGCCAAATACAGCCATTTGGCCACACACACATATATACACACACACACCAGCGAAGTTGCTGCTGAAGGATTCTGGTAATGCCTGCCCATCATATGGCGTTTTATGTTCCCAAGGTAACACTCACCGTCTGTGAGGAGACATCACTGTTCTCAATCACATTGGTGTCCCCCGCGGCTTTTCCTATTTCCCTTTCTAGAGTAACGAGCGATTCCTGGGCCTTAAGGGAGAAACAGCAGAGGAAATACTTTGAGTATTATTGTGCGTTTCGTTTAGGAATTGCTTCCTGTTGTTAGGCGCCCCAAAGTGATTAACAATATAATGAAAGCATCTAAAAAACAGATACACATATAAAAGCAGGCAAAACAATTGCATGTATAAACACAGTGTGTGTAGACAAGAACAGCACATACATAAAATCAACTCAATTCAACATGGACACCAACTGCGATAAAAACCTCCGTGTAGAAGGCTTGTTGAAATAGTAAAAGGTAAAGGGACCCCTGACCGTTAGGTTCAGTCGCGGACGACTCTGGGGTTGCGGTGCTCAGCTCGCTTTATTGGCCGAGGGAGCCAACATTTGTCCGCAGACAGCTTCTGGCGCACCAGAGCAGCACACGGAAACGCTGTTCACCTTCCCACCGGAATGGTACCTATTTATCTACTTGCACTTGTTGGGATTCGCAGGATGATGAGTAAGTCTGCAGGCTTCAACAGGCTGATGCAATACTCTGTGAAGTGCTGGGTCAGAGTGACTCAGCGGGAATGTGATTGGCTATCACCTGTTTTAAAAGGAAAGCCTGTGCAACAGTATGTTGTGGTTGTGCTGTGGTGTGGTGGTGCTGTGGTGGAGAATATTCGTTTGCCTTAAGGAGTAGGTACTCTGTATGGACTGTTTTTGTAAATACCTGTATATAGCTCACATTAGAAAGACTGCACTGGAAAAACCTGGGACTCTGAGCGTTTCTGCTAAAAGCGCCGCGAGGAATTCGCGACAGCACTTTGACGTACTTTCAAACTGCTAGGTTGGCAGGAGCAGGGACCGAGCAACGGGAGCTCACCCTGTCGCGGGGATTCGAACCGCCAACCTTTTGATCGGCAAGCCCTAGGCTCTGTGGTTTAGACCACAGCACCACCCACATCCCTGTTGAAATAGTAAAACACCAGATATCACTGTGAGCTACTAAGGTTGGGAAACAGAGAATTTCCAGGTCAGGATAAAAAAAAAACCAGAATGCTGATGACTGTTTTTGTGGAGTGGGGCCTTGTAATGCAATATTTGAAAATACGAAGCATGGATGCAACAGCTGTGCTTCCAGACGCTGGTGTCACGTGGGCTCACTTAAATCAGGAATCCAGGAGTAGCTGTGACTCCCTCTTGAGCATCCCTGGGCAAGCACTTTCTGTGAGACACAATCTCACGAGCTGCACAAATACAGGGCGATGCAAGTGTCCATCTGGGCATCTGAAAGTGATGTGCTCTAGGCAATGCTTTCACCCTTCTTCACAAATGCTCTTGAGGCAGCCAAAGAAGTAAGCAAAATGGCATCACAAGCAGCCTAAGATCACAGCAGCCAGATAAACCCATAAATAGCCAGAGATTAAAAGACACCATCCTAATGCACAGAAAGTTTGACATGGCAGAAGGGGACAAAACAGGGCTTTAAAAATAAGCACAATGGCTTTTACTTAGAATGGAATGGAATCATAAAGGGACCCCGAGGATCATCTAGTCCAAGCCCCTGAAATGCAGGAATATGCAGCTGTCCGTACGAGGATTGAACCTGCAACCTTGGCATTATCAGCACCACGCTCTAACCAACTGAGCTAATTTTCTCGGAGAAACAGACCTGGGACTAGGGAAGCTGTTGAAGAACAGGTAAGCTATGTTCCCAACAGCCTGTCCCTTGTTCACAACCTCGAAGCGGCATTTTGGAAAGGCTTTTCTGAATAGCCTTAAAAAGGAGGCCCCACAGGAAACGTAGCCTAGACTCTAGGTGTAGCCTAGATGTTGGCAAAGGATAGATAACTGGGACCGGGACTTCTCTGTCTGAGAGGGAGCCATACATAACTGGCACAGTAACTTAAGCTAGAGGAAAACACTGTATGACACAGACTACAGTTGGGCCTCAAACAACAAAGCACTGTATCTTTGAGCACCCCTAGACCACTTAGACCAATTCCTTACCTTAGGCAAGTCAAGTGCTAGTTTCTGCCTCTCGCTCTGATCAATTTTGAGTTTGGATAAAGTCTCGTTCAACTGGGTTTTCAGCTGCAACAGATAAGACAAAGCCAGTTGAGCACATCCCTCTTGGGAATAAGAGGTGGCTACAAGTATAAACACACACACATGAGAAGGAAGAGTGAAGATTAGTCATCAAACATGTACTACAAGGAGAGTTGGGCAGCAAAGTGAGTCCATCTGCAAGACAGATGAAAAAGAACAACTACAGAAAGCTACAGGTAGCTATAGAGGTTAGAATCAGTGAGAAAATTCTAAATGGATGTTATCCAAGCCTCCCCAGCCTTATCAGGGCATTTGCACGAAGCTTTTCACAAGAGAGTATCTGCTCCACAGATCAGTTCCAATCATCATCAGTGTTTTGTTTAAGGAAGCTTTAAACCAAAACATCTGGAAGCCACCAAAGAACTGAGGAACAGCAAGTTGACTAAAGCCATTGACACACAGCCTCTCTCCCATTTTCTTCCAGGGAACTCACAGGCTACCCCTCTGAGCTAGCCAGAACATCTGATATCTTCATAATTTTACTCACGTGCATCCAAAATAACTTGTTCTCACCAAAAAAGCAGTACCCCCAAAAGTTTGTAATAATTAAGGACCTGATAATTTTTAGAGTTTTTTCAAATATGAGACCTAATACAGGTTTTTGCATGTGGAGAGACATAAAGGTGAAACCACCTTCACCCAAGAAGGACAGGATGGGGGGAAGTCACTGGTTGTGATGACATTTTCCTATTCAACGTGACCCTCGATGATGCTCAAACTTTCGTTCTGGGTTCTGGAAAACTCACAGCGGCCCAGCTGGAGGCAGTTCAGCTTGAGAGTTAGTTATATGAATCAATTCCATAATGCCAGAAGCTTCAGTAAAGCAAGGCTGGTCTGGTTTCTTTTCGATGCCCAACAGGCAGTGGCTCATACGACCAGTATGGGACTGACCAGTCTCTGTCTGGGGCACCTAGTGCTTCCCTCTCCTGCCTTTAAGAACGTACATTGCACTCAAAGGGCAGAAAGACTACGCCTTCCTCAAGCCAGCAGGCTGCATTATGCCACATTCTGTGCCCCTTGCCTGCTTTAATCTCTTTGTATGCAAATACAAAAACTGTCCAGTTTCACCTTCCAGAAACTGGGACTTCCTTCAAGGGAAAAGGTGCAGCCTAAAAGCAGACACTTCCGTTCTTGTCTCACAACTCCACCTAGCACCGAATTGAGGCAAAGCAGCACTTTCCACAGCTGTAGCCAAGACCCCCTGCGTTCCGAGAAAGCAAGCTTCTGAATTCACAAACCATCGGAAACGTTACGGCTTTAAGCGAAAAGGGCCGGAGGGAGCAGCAAACACACTTAATGTTGTTATTAAGAGGCAGAGAAAGGGCTGTAAAAGTGGTTGAAGCAGACAAAGTCTGAGCTGGAGGGGTTAGCAGACAAGACAGGATTCAGAAAGGTTCCCTCCGCTTTGGAGTAAGCTGTATTCAGCGGAGGGAGGAGGGCAGGCCTCTTACCAAATTTAACTCTTCATTCTGCCTTACTGCTTCAGAATATGAGTCATCAAGTTTTTTCTGCAATTCAGTCAACAGATCTTTGAGCTGAAATGAAGTTTTCAGAGGCTTTAAGACGCATCTCCTTCTGCCACCCCCTTCCCCCCCTATTCTGGCTCCGTGGTTAGAAGTCACAAACACAGCAAACGCCCCTGAGGGGAGCAAGCATTTTGTCCTTGGGCCAACAAGAGCCATGCGTTGAGTGCAACAGAAAGCAAAAATAACTGCTGCATTTGGAGAGGCAGCTTACCTCCCGGACTTCTGAAACATACGTTGATCGCTCTATTTCTGCCTTCTCCAGTTCATGTTCCAGATGTTCTCGTTCCTTTTTAAGCTGCAAAAAAAGGCAAAGAAGTCATGAGAAGCTACAAAGGTGTCCGCTCTGCTTCCAGACATTTTCATCTGTTACCGCCAAGCTGAAAGTCATTCTTCCAGCGCTAACCATAAACTACATTAATCACCAGCTTCACCAATTCCTGAAATGCTAGTCAGATTTCATACCCTGATCTGACCTATCTTTCAGTAATGTCCTTGGTGGTTCAGTGGGCATGTATTGAAAAACCCAACCATGGCAACTTAAAACTAGGTGTTTAGCAACTAGCGTTTAAATTGTAATGGCTACGTTTAAAAGTTCTGGACAAAACGGCTGCAATTTAATCTGCAGCTGGGGGTGACTAGCCCATGTCCAGTATGGAAAGATTTGGCTTCCCGCCCCCAAAACTTGTCATTTTAAAAATTAGCTTTTAAATAAAAATACGTTGACCACTCCTATGGGTCCTTTGTTGTGACAGCGCCCCTGCCCCAAGTCCAGATGCCAAAGACAGGTGCATGAGGTGAGGGAGGGGTCAGGGCAAGGAGCGCCATGTGGGCACACTGCTCATTCCAAGTCCAGTTTCTCAAACTGGGATCATTATGTATGAACTGGGCCAGTTTTACACAAACACGCCAAGAAAGTTTGGGATGAAGTAACCCTTCATGTACAGATTAAACGAAACATACAGAATCAACTTCTTTGACTTCTTCCTTTAATCTTTCTACCGCCTGCTCCAAAGGAGCGACCGATGAGCGCATCTGCAATCAGACAAAATATAAACACTATTATTATTATTATTATTATTATTATTTAAATGACAAACATCTTACTCTTCAAGACTGTGAAATGGATGATCAGGGGCTGCTGATTTCGCAAGACTCCAACTGGCTTCAGGTTGCTGTGGCTGTTCACAATTACTGTTATGAGAAAAGCTTCCTTTTGCCTGTTCTGAATCTCCTTCCAATCAATTCTGCCAAGCAACACAAGAGTTCCTACGCTACAGGAGAGGAAGACGTTTCTCCCATCTACACTCTGCAAATTGCGAATAATTAGATGGCCTCCCAATCTTTTGTTGAAAGATTTGTTGCAAAGATTTGTCCGTGCAGAGATTTTCACTTGTGCAGTAGCACTCTCCTCGCTTTCCTAAATAGGTTCCAGGGACTCCCCCAACCCTTTGCAGCGTACGGGGGAAGGAGGAGGGGGGAAGCCCCAAGTGGAAATCCTTGCACTGACGGGAAGCGTCCATTGGCTACTACCCGTTGTTTTTCATTTCTTTGGCCTTTGTGACCCACAAAGGTCGCTACCAAGGTTATGCGTAGCACTCTGAACACCAGAGAGGGCTAACAAACCTCCTTCATCTAGGTGGCAAAGACAGCTCCCATCCGTGAACCAGAGATTACTAAACCCAGATCATTTAACTCCGCGGAAGATTGAGACGCAGTGGCAGATGGTCTTTCCCAGTTAACAATGAAATACTGCTGGTCTCCTGCTGCCAGCGGGTGGGGCTGCGCAGACATTCTCCCCATTTGCATCAAGTCTGCTTCAGTAAGCACTTGCTGGATGCATAATCCGAATCATCTTAGAGAGATTAATTTATTTTGATGAAAGCAAAGGAAAGCCACAGAAGTACAACACTGGTGGTGCGTGTTCCCTGTTTGCTTTTCAAAAACAGGATTAAGCCCCCTGATATTACTTCGAGAATGTGCTGCTATTTTTATACACGATCGCAGATTTGCCAGCTAATGTACAAGAGGCTGATTACTTCAGTATGCTGTTTTCAGGAGACATGACTGACCCTTGCTTTCAACTAACTAACTAACTAACTAACTAACTAACTAACTAACTAACTAACTCGGGCCATAGACTAAATATATGAGGCTCCTCAAACCAGAACATTCAGCCCCTCCAGCCTGGAACTGTCTCCTCTAGCTGGGAACAGAAGCCCCACCACACAGTCCTGATAGACATGGGCTCTAGCATAGGACCCCTGACCATTAGGTCCAGTCGTGACCGACTCCGGGGTTGTGGCGCTCATCTCGCTTTATTGGCCGAGGGAGCCGGCGTACAGCTTCCGGGTCATGTGGCAGCATGACTAAGCCACTTCTGGCAAACCAGAGCAGCGCACGGAAACGCCGTTTACCTTCCCATCAGAGCGGTACCTATTTATCTACTTGCACTTTGACGTGCTTTTGAACTGCTAGGTTGGCAGGAGCAGGGACTGAGCAACGGGAGCTCACCCCATCACAGGGATTCGAACTGCTGACCTTCTGATCAGCAAGTCCTAGGCTCTGTGGTTTAACCCACAGCGCCACCCGCGTCCCCGGGCTCTAGCATAGGATCTTTGAAACTGAGATGACAGAGACTAAACCTTGAACTGTTCACATCCAAAGCATGTTTGTTCTCTGCATCTAAGGCAGTCGTGGGGAACCTTTGGGCTGCCAGATGTTGTTGAACTTCAATTCCCTCACCCCTGGCAAGCCTGGCCCATGGCCAGGGAAAACGGGAGTTGCAGTTCAGCAACATCTGGAGGGCCAAAGTTTCCCCACACCTGATCTAAGGAACGCCTTCCCTGCCTCCACTGGTGGAAAGAATCACAAGCCATTGTTTTGATTCCAGTATAATGACATGCTGTGAGCATCCTCAGTGAACTTGCCTCAAGCTGCTGATCCGTTTGGGTATCTATATATAATAAAAACACACATAACAAAGGAAAACCAGAGACCCTCAGCTATCCATAACCATTATGGAAACAGGTATTCCTAATTGCTGGCATATGCCTTTTGGCATAGAAACATTTTCGGAAAGCTTTTAAAAGCTGAAACAGAAGGTCCCTGCTCAATCTCTATTAGCAGAGCATCCACAGGACTGGGCTGATGACACTACAGTCTCTTATTTCGTGTCGATGACAAATGAGCCATCGCTACCTATCTCATCCTCTTCATATTGGGGGTTGCACTGATGTTTCAAACTGCATTTCTACTTTTGTTCCTCACTTTAAGGACCGTTATACTGAAAAGCAAGCTTTAGATTTTATACACAGGTAAAATTACATGAAGTGGAGCCATCTTCTAATCCTGAGCAGAGTTTTAGTGTTCCCCCAAAATCTGCCCCTTGGTGCTGGAAATGGAGCACCCCCAGAGGTTAGAGGGGCAGAGAGGAGAAACTCAAGAGGGAACCTCTGGGAGCAGGAGCTCCCCCACAGTACCTGTTGAAGTTCCTTCTGCAATTCTTCGATTTTTATTTTCCATTTGCTCTCCTCCTCTTCCACGCTCCTCTGTAGTCTTTGCAAGATTCCCTCCTAGCAACACAGAATTTCAGTTACCAAACACCCATAGGAAAATTGGTGTGTGTGTGTGTGTGTGTGTGTGTGTGTGTGTGTGTGTGTAAATTTCACAGGACACACTCCTACCGTCTCTGCAAGGACCACTTTATACTTCTCGCACTCCTGCTGCAACATGACATGCATCTCCTCTGCCTCCTTCAACTTCTGCTCCATGGCCTGTGAAGGGAAAAAATAAATCTCATATAGATATCTTGCAGGTTGGCAAGAAAGAGCAAGCAGTTTGCTCTTATTGGCCTTGGGTGGGGGGAGATCGATGGCTTGCATCCTAAGCTAAGTTAAACC
Source organism: Podarcis gaigeae (assembly GCF_964106915.1). Taxonomy (NCBI): domain Eukaryota; kingdom Metazoa; phylum Chordata; class Lepidosauria; order Squamata; family Lacertidae; genus Podarcis; species Podarcis gaigeae. The sequence continues at coordinate 7,463,527 of NC_139678.1, forward strand.
TAACAGAATTCATGGACGGAACATTTCCCCTCCCCACCTCCCCTCTTCAGCCACCTACAACCTCCCTCCAGTTTCCAGGCTTATTCCAGCAAAGGCAAGAACAGGTCTGTGCGCTTGTTCCTCTATTAGCCATATCCTTTCTGCTAGGTGGAAGAGGTTCTCTTGCTTCTCGTGATCCCTTCAGCTCAGCAGCCAGGGTTGAAGGTGCAGGAGTCGGAGGAGGTCTCCAGATTCAGCAGCTGCTGGTTGTGCAAAACCCTCATCATACAATCAGAGTTTGGAAGGGACCTCGAGGAACATCTAGTCCAGCCTGAATATGCAGCTCTTCCATATGGGGATTCGAACCTGCAACCTTGGCATTATCAGCACCGCGCTCTAACCAACTGAGCTGCTTTTAAACAGCAACAGCATCACATTCCAAAGTAGCTTTTAATTTTGAGGAGACCTTGAGGAGGGAACCAGTTTCTCTATTTGTAAATAAATGGTCACTTTTGTAGAGATGCATCGTCCAGAATTCCTGAAGCACAGCCAGAGCTGTAGCTATTGTTAAATCAGCTAGGGAGTTTCCCATTACAGTCGTACCTCAGAAGTTGAACGGAATCCGTTCTGAAGTCCGTTCCACTTCCAAAACATTCGGAATCCAAGGCACGGCTTCCAACTGGCTGCAGGAAGCTCCTGCAGCCAATTGGAACCTGCGGGAGCTGTGTCGGACGTTTGGATTCCAAAGAACGTTTGCAAACCGGAATACTCACTTCCAGGTTTTTGGCGTTCGGGAGCCAAAACGTTCAACTCGCAAGGTGTTCAGGATCCAAGGTATGACTGTATATGGCAAATTTAAGATTAATTTTGGCTCACCTGAGCAGAGCTTCCTTTAAGGCTTTTTAAAACACACACCACTTATACCAACCTTAATTTCCTCTGGTCGAGATGTATCTTTTGTATGTTCTCTTACTGCCTTTTCAAACCCACGCATCCAGTCGCTGTGGCTCTGTGCAAGAGAGGATAATCTTTTTGGTTTCCCAAGAATAACAAAAACCAGCTAGCTAGAGCTGCCCTTCCATCTGGGTGTAAATTTTACCTCTGTAAGCTAGGCTGGTTTCTAACACTCCCTATCCTCCATCCAGACACAGTATCTGGAAGAGGCAGATAACACTAATAACTGGGAAACACTGGCCTGCGAATGCTCCAGTTGGAGAATAGCCTTTGCCAAAGTGTCATGGGCTTTGAAGACACTCGAACTCAGGACGCAAGGGATAAACGTGCTAAGAGGAAGGCACGCTTGGCAAGCCCTCACTGTGATCAACTTCTGCCTGGAAACCCATGTCCCCGCTGTGGACGGACATGTGGACCCAGAATTGGCCTCCACAGTCACTTACGGACTCACTGTTAAGACTGTGTTCATGGAAGACAATCTTACTTGGCTACAAGTGATCGCCAAAGAAGACTGTTCAGAGGCATCTCATGTTCAGTCTCTGCCTGACTTTCCGGGAGAGCAGAACACAGAAAGCTTCCTTATACTGAGTCAGACCACTAGGTCCATCTAGCTCAGTATTGTCCACACTGATTGGCAGTGGCTCTCCAAGACCAGCTCCATCGGGAGATGCCAAAGGATTGAACCCAGACCTTCAGTTGCTCTACCACTGAACTACAGCCCAAGTTAGACCATCCACCAATGTCCGATTCAGCTCTTACGCTTGCATGGAAGAGATAAGGAAACGCCACCAATTTGCTTACGCATAAAATTTGTCTTACGCATAAAACAGGGATACAAAACTAAGCAGCCTTTAAATGCGCAATGCTGCGAGATCATAAAAGCGAGTAGTGCAAAACGGATTGATTAGCAGGAGCCCCTGGAGGTGCACACCAGCAGCTCTGAGCCAGGAAGCCCAGTCACTCCACTCTTCAGCAGCATCTACAAAGCGAACAGCTTTGCTTCCACTGTAGCCAGCTGGCAGCTGGAGAAGCACAGAAGTGTGGCACATCTTACCAAGGTGGAAGGAAGAGACACTATGGGGAACAGCTTCTGCAGTGTGCTTCTCGTCTCCGCTTCAACAGCCTCCACATACTGCTGCCTCTCCTGGATTGACAGAGTGAAAGGAGGAAGGGCCAAGTCAATGCAAAATTTCCACCAGATGGCAAGATAACATTTCCTTCCTTGGCCTAAACGTTCCTTGCCTAATTGAGAGCTACTGTTTCCGAGGGGCCAGAAACAGTTTCACCCATCGACCCTTGCATTAACACCGCAGAAAACGCTTCAGGGCTCAGCCTTCGTGTCGTTTTGTACTTTCAACAAGTTCTCAAAAGAAGCCTCCGCAGAGTCTGTTCATTTCTTTCCCTCGCTTAAGGGGTCTGGGGAGGCAGAATGCGTGCACAACGGGGTGAGGGGCATGGGGGGGTTGGCAGTTATGTCAACCCACACTCTTAGAGGCCCACATCACAGGTTCCTGCTCTTCACTTTTGAAGCATTCCTCAAAGAGGCGCCAAGAAGAAATATTGTTACAAAGCCCAACACATTTTGATGAAATCTTTATCAAGGGGCGATGACTGTCAAGTTATTCTGTGGTATAGCCCGCCCCCCACACTCTAACTGGGTTTTTTCCTAGAAATTTTCACCACCTCCCCCCTCCCTCTTATATTGCTCATCCTTTGCTGCCCTTGACTTCTAAATGCATGGTACTTCCCGAAACCCAAGTGAATACACACTCAAAATAATACAGTCTGAAGTTCTGGCCTTGATCCCTGATTTCCATTTGAATTAGGCCATGAAAGTAATATGGACTGCAAATTCTGAAAGGTCCAAGTAATTATGGGATCTGATGCAAAGCATCTAATTTACCTGGCCATTAAGCCATCACAAGAAAACAATGTTCTGTACTGAAGTGGGCATCAAAGTGAGATTTCTTGTGGGTGTGCTTTTCCCATATCCCCATTTTATCCCCTTTCTGTCCACAGGGGATGGAAACTCGGTTCAACATTGTGCAGCAACTAAAACTGCCGTCTGGAAAGCTCACTTTGTAAGTGGAGTTTTTCAACTCCCATTTACAGGTCAAACGGAAGGAGTTAGGCATAGTGCACACATGCATGCACTCCCCTTCATTTCCTATCACTTGAACTTCAGCTGAGCGTGTGAATCATCTCCACTAAAAGAGTTCCCTCCTTTGAGGTGACCCCAGGTAAGAACTATGAAAAAGTACTGATCTCTGTTGGGAGATGGTACCTTCAGGTGTCCCAAGTCATCAAATGATGGATATGCATGTATGTACTGCCCATTATTCCCTGTGGCTCTTGCATCCTGGGAGAGAATGCAAGGCAGCTATTCTACATCTCTATAACTAAGTATTTTTACAGTGCACTAAGCATTCGCCTAGGGGAGTTGGGGCAGGTAGCTAGTTCACTCAAGCATCTCTTGTTGCAACGGATCCTATTTGCCGTATATGAAGCCCATCTCAGGACATGCTCTTGAGACTTATTTAGTCCAGGGTTCTCAAAACCTACAGCAGATCCCAGGACACCCATCTGGCTGCTGGGGTGCTTTCTGCATGTCTGGGAGCACAATATAGTGCAAAACCCAATCACAAGTGTAGTGCATCATCGGCTGGAGATGATCTCAGTTCCCCTTTGCTGATCTAGCTGCTCACAATCAAACTCCCCCCCCCCCCCCGCCGCCAAGAATCAGACCAGGAAATTTTTTTGGCAAACCAGAGATGTCTCTCTCAATGATGGGACTTTAGGAAAGGCACAGCCTCTTAAATACAGGAGTTTTAAGCCAGGTGTTGGGAACCTGTGGCGCTTCAGAAGTTGCTGGGCTCTAGCTCCTCTTAACCCTTGACCTTTTGCCATGCCAGCTGGGCAGGGGAGCTCAGAGCCTGGCCATGTCTGGGAGGACCACAGGTTTCCGGGCCCTGATTTAAGGACTTTGGAAAGGTTTGCCCCTTTCAAAAATGCTACGGAACATTCCTCAAGAGGCAATCTCCACCCACACCATGCCTTTTCTCTCCCCAGAATACAGAGCAAAACGGAAACCAATTGATAGAGCTGGGCAGCGTGTTCCTCTCACCATCATCGATCCAGCAAACGTGAACGCTCACGGCCTCCAGTGATCAAGGCAACAAGGGAATCTTGTATGCATCCCTTCCCCATGACTGCAGACTCCGATATGGCAAAAGAGACAGGGCAGAAACCCCCTTTGCTTTATTGCCCTCCTAGTTTCAGTAGTAAGAATTTAACCTGTTGTGGAGGTATAGGTCTGTGGATAAACTTAAGGGGGGGGGAAAACCCCCAGCAAAAAATCCTCAGTCTTTGAGGCCAGGGTGAAGGTAAAGGTGCCCCTGACAGTTAAGTCCGGTCACAGATGACACTGGGGTTGCGCGCTCATCTCACTCTATAGGCCGAGGGAGCTGGCGTTTGTCTGCAGACAGCTTCTAGGTCATGTGGCCAGCATGACTAAGCCGCTTCTGGTGAAACCAGAGCAGTGCACAGAAAGGCCATTTACCTTCCCACTGGAGAGGTATCTATTTATCTACTTGCACTTTGATGTGCTTTCAAACTGCTAGGTGGGCAGCAGCTGGGACCGAACAACGGGAGCTCACAGTGCCACCCGCATCCCTTGAGGCCAGGGTAGAGGAGTTTAAATATATAGGTTCTATAAAGCAATGAACTTCATTTCCCCCAAGATTTGCCAGAGGTTGAAACCATCTCCACTGCAATTTTTCTTTTATTTAAATTTGTTTGTTGGGGGAGGAGAAGTTGGGGCTCTTCACAAAAGTTGCTGAGTCAAAGCCTGAAGGAACTCCAATGGAGCAGGCAGATCTTTCAAGTCCGTTGTCGTAGTTCAAACTCCTGGCCCTGTAGAGCACTGCAGCAAACACCAGCGAAAAACCCTTTCTTGAAACACTTCCAGGAAGGAGAGTCTACAGCCCCATGCCCCAAAGCAGCTTATTCTTCAGCTAGATGGCTTTCATATCCTATCCAAATTCTGTGTAATTTCAGTAAGTGGATGATACGATTATATTACGTTTTTCCCGTTTTTTAAAAAAATATAAGATATGATTTTTAATATAAGCTTAAACAGTAGCGCTTCTGTCAGGGAAGTGAATTGTCAGTTTGGCTGGGGGGGGGGAAGATTCCATGTTCATTAAGGGCTGCAAATGTAAGGGGCCGGAAGACAGGGGCAGGAGACAGGGGCTATTTTTATTTGTGTAGTTTAAACTACATACCTGTTTCTCTTAAGCATTTTAAAAGATTTCACATTTCTCAGATTTATTATTTAAAAAATCAGGTATTTGTAAGTTACTGAACACTGTGGAGATTTGACAGGGTAGATTTTAGGTTTTATCCCCCCCCCCCCCCCAAGTCAACATGCACCTTAAATTGGGACTGAGTGAAGTTTTAACCATAGTGAGAATTAAGATGCAGCAACCTGAATCCGACGAGATTTAAACTAAATACAAAACAGCACTTAAAATGAAGAAAATATGCAAGCTGAAACAGAATAATAATACCAGCAGACCTTATAATCTGTTCATATAACACCATATAATGGGTTGTATCCCATCACTCTAGTTCTTCCTCTCTCTTTCTAGTCTACCCCAGACCACTGTGCACCCTTCAAAATTAGCTCTGGAAGGTTAAGGACCCTCTAGAGTGGATTTTGGGGGGTATACAGTGAAAAGAGAGGAAACAGAAGTGCTGTCGTGGCAGTGGAACCCCACTGGATACAGCTCAAAACTGGCACACCATTAGCTGTCTGTGTGTCAATATTTACTCCTTGTAGACCACTGATAAGCATTTCCCCCAGTAAGTGTATTTTGTTCATTTATATTAAACACTTAACTTTTTTAAATTTAGAATTTTCCCTTAACTTGCCAGATCCGGGTTGCCACATCTAAATTCACACCATAGTCAAAACTTCACACCATAGTCCACATTTGAGGCTATTTTGCGATTTAGAATTTTGTTTAACCTATCTATACGTTTCGTTTATGCTGTTTCCTTTCGTCTGCAGAAATTAAGGTGGGCCACTGACACTTCACTAGGAGATGCCGTGGCAGAAGCAGGTATCCCAGTTTCGTTGCATCCCAGCCCGGCTTGAATGCTTCCAAATCTTAGCCATTTCAAGGACTGTGTGCATGAAAAGCAAAAGCAGCCCTTGCTGGCCCGTAAGGAAACACTCCAAAATGCACAGCTGAGACCAATGAAGTGAGAGGGTGTGCAGTTTGTGCTTCATTCCCCTGTCAAAATAAATGGGGAAAGTTTTTAGTCTTTTGTTTTTTTAAAATTGGCTTGAATCATGGCCTGCGTGTTTAATTTCAACCTTCTTTTAAGGGCATCGAGTGTGACAATCCTTACATAATGGACAGGTTTCATTGGGCACAAAAGTGAGAGGATGTTTGGGTGGCCAGCAAGATGCTGGCAGGTGTGATTCCCAACTCCAGGGGGGCGGAGAGAGGGAGAACACAGCCCTATAGCTCTAGCAACTGTTCCAAGCAAAATCAGAGTAGACAGCATGCTCACAAATCAAAAGGGGAGGGGGACATAACATAAAGAGAAGGCTTAAGATGACATGCACAAGCAGAGGTGGAAAGCGCAGTATGAGAGAGAGAGAGAAAGAAAGAGAGAGCATTCAGAACAGAGTGTATTTAAAATTGCAGTAAAAGCTAAATGCTTCCATTTGATTCTAAAAGGCGGCTGCCGAATCACTTCTAGTTTCAATGCAGTTGTTTCTAGCAGTTAGTATTACAACCTTAGCAGTCTTGTTCACTTTGTCCTGCAGCAATTTTTCAGTTGAGGCCAATGCTTCCATGGCTTTCCAGTTTTTCTCTCGAAGGTCCTAATCGTTTTTAGAAAGATATGGTTTCAGTTCAGCCAATAATCAAACGGTGTCTTGCTTTCACTTCAGAGAGCGAGAGAGCGCTTGCATTTAAGCGCAGGTTACTGCAAAATGATTTGGGTGGTCAATTAAGATGAGGCACACTAGCAAAAAAAAAACAACCAAGTGTGATGTTAAAAAGGGAAAGAGAATTTGTCTGGGGGGTTTTTTTCAAAAGCAAAAAATAAAAATAAGGCTAGTTCTTCCCCAATGTCCTGCCATTCTATTTCCTGGCTCTGCCTGCAGCATCACTACTAGGAACCCCCCCCCCCTTTGACTGCATTTGTGAGGAAGGAGGAGGAGGAGTATTCAAAAGTGAGCAATACACACACACGCACCCTGGGACCAACCAAGCTTTAATTCACCTGCATAACCCAGAAATCAACAGCAATTCAGCATCACCTGCAGCAGTCAAGGCCATCAGACTAGGCAAGGTGCATAGCTCAGAAACAGAAGGGATCCTTTACATACAGAAGGGACTCCGCTACACAGGTCAATTAATACGTTATAAATGCGTTATACAAATGTGACACCAGAGGGCGGTGTGGAGCTGCAATCCAAAGTCAATGGTAAATTACATTGGGAGCTAATTTTTCCAATAAAGTTTTTATAGCATTTTTTAAATATCTGTGTAGATCCAGCCATGGTCTCAGGTTGAATCCCTAGTAGCTTCAATTACAAAAGGACCCACTTGACTGAGAATCTGGAGAGCTCAGCCAGTTAAGGTAAACAGCACTGGGCTAGGAAGACCAATGATCTGACTCAATGTGAAGGTAGCGTCCGACGTTCACCCTCCTACCAAATTGCCGGTGGCTTCCAAGAGAAGGTGAAAGTCCTGCTCCAGTCTGTGCTGCGTTGGCTGGACCCCGAGGCAGATTAGAGGACTAACTTTTTTGCCGGCGTCAAAAATGTTGCATTTTAAAGAGCGCAAAGAAAGCAGCATCTTAATGAAGTAAGTCAAATTGAATCATTTCTATGCTTTTCTCAGCCATTCTGCTAGATGGGCTTTACTCCCCCCTGCCATGTTGACTCCTGAAATTAGCAGCTGTTGTGGGGAGAGGATCCCTTTTTCTCTGGCATCTGTTCATTTCACCCACCTGCCCTTGAACCCAGGGCAAGGGCATCTCCTGCTACTCTACACCGGCTTCTTATAAGAACCTGAGAGCAGTTCTGCTCCACCAGGCCACAGGTACATCGGGCATCGGGTCCAGAATCCTGCTTTCAGAGTGGCCAGCCAGGACCAGGCTCCAACAGGGTTCTCCCCATGTGAACCCCAGCATATCGCCTCTGAGAGTGGAGGCAGATCTCCACTAGCAACTGTGGTGGAATGAAGGATCTAGTACACCAAGCCTATGCAACTTCTGCTCCACCAAGCTGACTTCAGAATAGGATGGCCCACCAAGGGCTTTATAAACCTAATAATAATAATAATAATAATAATTTATTTATACCCCAGCCACTCTGGGCGGCTTCCAATCAAGTGTTAAAAAAACAATACAGCATTAAATATTTCCCTGAACAGGGTTGCCTTCAGATGTCTTTTAAAGAGAAGGTAGCTGCTTATTTCCTTCACATCTGGTGGGAGGGCGTTCCACAGGGAGGGCGCCACCACCGAGAAGGCCCTCTGCGCTGGATCTCAGTGTCCGGGCTGAATGATGGGGGCGGAGATGCTCCTTCAGGTTTTCTTTGCTGCCTGCCTAGGACTGCATGGTTTTTTTTGGGGGGGGGGAGTCCTATTGGCTCAAGGAAGGCTTCAATGAGGGCCTACTTTAGCCATGCCTGAACCCAACTGTACTACCAACAACTAGGATTGTGTGCATGTAGTTTATGTGTTTATGTGTGTTTAAATTAGCTTGAAGAGGGACACATTTAATATTTTTTTTAAGTTATTTTTTATATTATTTATATTGTGGGATGGTTGGGCTTAAAAGAAGCTTAGGGACACGAAAAGCATTTCAGGGGTGTGATACGTCAGCTTATTTATTCTCTTTTTTGCAACTGTGCTACTTCACTAGTTTACAATTCTATAAATACCCATTGTGGAGTTGGAAGGGTCATCTGGTCCAACCCCCTGCAATGTAGACATGGAGCACTGTAACATGTGCAAAGGGCTTCAACACACAGGCTGGGGGGGGGGGCTGAAGACACCCAGGCTCACAAGCTCAGCTCTTTGGGGAAATCTCAACTCTCACTGATATGAAATAACACAGAAAATTTGAGATCATGGTTGTAGGAGGAAAAGTGCCGTCTGCAAGCGTAACTGTTCAATTCATTTCAGGGTTTCCAAATGCTCCTGGGATAGAGGAAGCAACAGATGGAGCAGACTTCTGGAGACACATGCAGAATAAGCAGCACAAGCCAACACTGCTCTAAACAAATAATGAGTGGACTATAGGGCTGAAGTGGCCTTTAGTCGCCGAGAGAATATTCATCCGTTTGTTTTGAGGGCTGTGTTCTGCTTCTCGTTTTCTAGCTAAGCTGGCGTCCGCTAGAAAACTTCCTAAGAAGTTCTAGCTACTGAAAAAAAAAGCCCAGGTATAATGTCCATCCCAAATTTAGAGTGGCGGATATTTTTTGCACAGGTACTGAAGGCTTGAAAGGATAACACAGCTCCCTGAAAAGTTTGGTTCCATGCATCAGTTCTGCTCCCACTCATTCCCAACAAGGGTGCAAAGTGTCTGCAAACACTAATCAAAGACACCCTTCTGTTCCAGTGTGTTGCTGGACCCCATGAATTTTAGGTAGGAGACTCAGAAAGTCTGTTTCTATTTCATTTAGTTATTTGTACTCCACTTGCCAAGGAAAAAAAGCTGGCTGAAAGGGAAGTTCAAAAGGACACAGACAGTCACCACACAATGCCCACCTTAGAAAAGAGTATTTGATTGCCCAGAACATTTCAGCCTTGGTTAAATGAAAACACAAGGATTTAAAGCAGTGGTGGAGAGCCTGTAGCCACGCCAAATGACGATGAACTCTAGCTCCCATCAGCCCCAGCCACTAACGATCAGGGATGATGGAAGTGGCAGACCAACACCATGTGAAGAGGCACAGGCTCCTCTGCCCAAATTTAAGAAGGAAACCAAGCCAATGCAAAGGATCTCTGGAACAGGTGAAATGAAGGCACACAACAAGGTGACAAGAGCTTGCTTTCTTGGACTGAGCAAGTACCGGATTTTTCGCCCCATAGGGTGCACCGGCCCATAAGGCGCACCTAGTTTTTTGGGGGGGAAATAAAGAAAAAAAATTATTTCCCCCCCCCAAGGCGCGAGGCTGGGGCGGGGGAAGCCCGAGCTTCCCCCGACCCCAGCCCCCAGAAAAGGCAGCTCTGCGCAAGCCGGGGGAGCCCTCCCGCGGCTTGCGCGGAGCTACCCGAAGCCCCGGCACGACTGCTGAGCGCGCCGGGACTTCGGGGTAAGAGGCAGCTCTGCGCAAGCCGAGGGAGCCCTCCCGCGGCTTGCGCGGAGCTACCCGAAGCCCTGGCGCGACTGCTCAGCGCGCTGGGGCTTCGGGATAAGAGGCAGCTCTGCGCAAGCCAGGGGAGCCCTCCTGCGGCTTGCGCGGAGCTACCCGAAGCCCTGGCGCGACTGCTCAGCGCGCCGGGGCTTCGGGGTAAGAGGCAGCTCTGCGCAAGCCAGGGGAGCCTGGGGGAAACTCCCGCGGGCTCCCACGGCTTGCACAGAGCTTCCTGAAGCTTGGAGTGGGAGAGGGGTCGGTGCGCACCGACCCCTCTCGCTCTCCAGGCTTCAGCGAAAGCCTGCATTCGCCCCATAGGACACACACACATTTCCTCTTCATTTTTGGAGGGGGAAAAGTGTGTCCTATAGGGCAAAAAATACGGTACCACCCAAGCTTCTGTAGCTCAGGTCTGCCCACGTTTGGATATGGCCTCCCCAAATCCTTCCCGCTCCTCGTATTCATTAGACTCACACACCTAGGCACGCAAAGCTCAGTTCCGGCCTTCTGAGGTTTCGCCCGCATACCAGAGCTCAACTTGCCCCAGTAGGCTGTGTGCAGAAGTCTCTTACCATGCAGAGCAGGATCCGTCTCTGGCTACTGGGAAAGCCAGGCTGCTCTGGCTGTTACAGGAAGGAGAGAGAACACTTCCTGCTCAATAGCCATATGGCGGGGAAGAAGCACCTTAAAGCAGAGTCAAGCTACCCCAGGGAATCCCAGGCTACTTACGTTGTTCTTTTGCCTCTGTTGCTCCACCGCATGTTTCAAGGAGCCCAGCTCCTTCTGGAGGCTGGCGATCTCCCCCTCTTTCCCTGTGATGCTGAATCCATACGAAACAGAACGCGTCAGAAACACGCATTTCATTGAACCCCGAGAATCCCCCCTCCACGCAGAACATGGCACCGTGATTCTGCAGGACTTCCCACCTCACCCCACCCCATTTGTCCCCTTCCATGGAAAATATGACCAGAAAAATGTCAAGGTTCTCCCTCGGGCCATGAAGGCTAGAAGCTTGCAGAGGTTAGAAACGTGAGAGCCTAGGACTCAACTGCACATTACACTTGACGGTGTTTAATGGCAGCCTGGCAGCATATTTAGGAAGAGAAAAAGGAACTTCTGGTGGGAGAGAAAACAGGAGCGGGGAGGCAATTTA